>NC_056680.1:69592991-70246491 GCF_018350215.1 Panthera leo | reverse complement strand
GGGTAACGGGGGGTTCATGGGGTCCAGAGCTGATGGCCAAGAAAGAACTCTTGAAGTCATCTTTGGTGCAAAAAGATGATTTTATTAAAGCATGGGGACAGGATCTATGGGCAGGAAGAGCTGCACTATGGTCATGACAGGTAACTCATTATATACCCTCGGGTTGGGAGGGGGTCAGGGATAGAGTAAGTCTCTAAGAAATTTTGGAAGCAAGGTTTTCAGGACTGTGAGAGGCTAGCTGTTGCTAGGGAAACACCATTTATTACCATTTAAAAAAACCTCAGTCATGAGATCTTTTAGATGTATATCAGGGTCTATAAGCTTGGAGTGTGATTGCCAACACATATCTTGGGGCAGTTGAGATAAAGGAAGTTGACTTCAGGATCCACCAGGTTGGGATAATGTTAAGGTAAGGTTATCTTTTGCCCCCAGAAAAGGGTCTTTGAGGTAGTTGAACTCGTTAGAGGGAGGTCACTCTGCCAGTCTCAAGGACTTGTCAATGGGCTCTAGGCAGTAAGGGAATTTAATTTTTCATTTGCCTTAGTTTCCCACATTACCATGGCAAACACTTAAACGCCTTTCCTTTGTTCTTGGGTAGCCAGGATTGTCTGAGGAATATCACACATATTCTACCTGTGGGGCAGAGAAGTGTGCCAGCCTGTATTTTGCCCTCAGCTTGCCCCAAGCTCCCTCATCAACACTACCAGGCAGTTCTGGAACAGCAGCTGAGTGTCTTTCAGTTTAACTCAATTCTGACACCATCTACCCAGAGATAGTGTCAGATTCCATGACTAAAGGCTCAATCCTACAAGACTGTCCTCCACTTTAGATAACAATTTTAGGTCCAGGTTTTTACCTCTGCTTCTAACCAATGGCTTTAGATCTCAGGTTGCAATGACTCCCCTCAATTCATTTGCTAGAGCAGCTCACAGAACCCAGAAAACCAGTTTACTCACTAGATTATTGGTTTATACAACTGAGGAACAGCCCTATGGAAGAGATGCATAAAGCAAGTCACAAAAGCTTCCATGCCCTCTCTGATTACTTCAGTCTCCCCAAATTTCCAGGTGTTCACCAACCTGGAAGCTCTCTGAACCTTATCCTTTTGGGTTTTTATGGTGGTCTCATAACATAGACACAATTGAATAAATCATTGGCCATCCGTTATTGAATTTAATCTGCAGCCCCTTTTCCCTCCCCAGAGATAAGAGTTGGGACTGGAAGTTCCAATCCTCTAATCACATGGTTGGCTTGCCTGGCAACCATCCCCATCCTTGGGTTTTATAGGGGCTTCCCAAAAGCTGCCTAATTAACATAACAAAAGACATCTGTGTTGCTCTCATCACTTAGGAAATTCCAATGGTTTTAGGAGCTTTGTGCCAGAAATAGAGAGGAAAACCACATACATAATTGTTGTTATAAATTGCAATATCACACTGGTTTTTCAGCTCACATCAGGATCCAAACAAGGTTTTGAATCCAGTCTTAAATGATTTATTTTTTATTTAAAAAAATTTTTTTAACGTTTATTTATTTTTGAGACAGAGAGAGACAGCATGAATGGGGGAGGGTCAGAGAGAGAGGGAGACACAGAATCTGAAACAGGCTCCAGGCTCTGAGCTGTCAGCACAGAGCCCGACGTGGGGCTCGAACTCACAGACCGCGGGATCGTGACCTGAGCTGAAGTCGGACGCTTAACCGACTGAGCCACCCAGGCGCCCCCAGTCTTAAATGATTTTAAAGTTTCTAATGATAAAGTTAATTTGTAGATCAGTACCCACAAAATAGAAGCCATCCCAGTTGGCTGGTCAAGTTACAAATCTGAACCGAAATCAGCCACACTTACAGGAAATGCCTCATTGTCAAGGAAATCTAACCCATACCAGTCTCAAGTCTCCAACTTACCCTTAGCTAGCTTACTCTACCCTAGGAAATAGGACCTCCTGGCCAACTATTTCCACATTACCTCTTCTAACTGTGTAAAACTCACTGTCCCCTAAATACCCTGGGGGGAGTGTTCCACTGCTTGTGAGGCACTGTATTACCCCAATCCATGGACTGTCTTCCCTTGAATAAAGAATATCAAACTCATTACGAAATGTTTTGGTTTTGTCACTCGACACTAACACAATGACTTCAGTAACCATATTTTCCAGTGTATATTACGTCTGCTATCCCCAGACTTTCTTCCTTGAAAATCAACTATTTAAAATGAACAATATGTATTCATCACTGAGAAATTAGGAAAAAAGCATAAGTCCCTCTAATCCTATCAAGCAGAAATAACCATTGTTTGTTTTTCTCTGATTTATTTCGCTTAGCATAAAGGCATCATATGATTTCACTCATGTGGAATTTAAGAAACAAAACAGATGAATATAGGGGAAGGGAAGGAAAAATAAGATTAAAAACAGAGAGGGAGATAAACCATAACAAACTGAGGATTGCCAGAG
Source organism: Panthera leo (assembly GCF_018350215.1). Classification (NCBI taxonomy): domain Eukaryota; kingdom Metazoa; phylum Chordata; class Mammalia; order Carnivora; family Felidae; genus Panthera; species Panthera leo. The sequence continues at coordinate 70,244,038 of NC_056680.1, read as the reverse complement.
GGGAGGTGTGTAGGGAGAAGGGCTAAATGGGTGATGGGCATTAAGGAGAGCACCTGTTGGGATGAGCTCTGGGTGTTATATGTAAGTTAATCACTGGGTTATACTCCTGAAATCAATACTACAGTGTATGTTAACTAACTGGAATTTAAATAAATTAATTAAAAATAAATAAATATATATATATATTTTTAAAAAGAAATAACCATTGTTATCCAGTGTTAATATTTTGGTATATATGCTTCTAAATGTAAATCCGTTGATATAGATCTATAGACAGACATAAATCCATAGGAAATTTTTAAATTAACAAGGGATCTGGCTTATATATTGTTTTATAACTAGCTTGTTTCACTTCTAATGTTATAACATAAACATCTTTTTATGTTAGTAAAGATCTTTCTGCAACTTCTGTGGAGGTTTCTGTGATAGGTGTGTTCTATCATTTTCTTATAACTTACTTACCATCTCATGCTTTTGAGATCAAAAGAAAAGAATTAAAAATCCCGAGGGCCACTCTCCACTGATGCCAAAACTCACCTTAACAGAGTTTAGTCTCATGGCTGAAAAGAAAATAACTTTTTAATGTTAAGAGTTACAAAAGGTGGGCTTAACCATATTGCTGACTGAGCAACAGTCATCAGATGATCAGGGACTCACAGGGACCCTGCTGCCTCTTTACCATCCCCAACAGTTCCTGTGGTCACGTATGCTTTAAGGAACTCATATGTGCTCAGGGTTCTTAACAGGGCCTGAGTTGGGCCAACCACAAAACACTGTTTTGGGGTTCTCAGAGTTTTTAGTGCCTATCCCCATAGATAGTCCAAGGTTCCATAAACCAATGAGTTTTAAAGATAATAAAGACAAGGGCACTCGGGTGGCTCAGTTGGTTAAGGGTTCAACTTCGACTCAGGTCATGTTCTTGCAGTTTGTGAATTCTAGCCGTGTGGGCCTCTGTGCTGACAGCTCAGAACCTGGAGCCTGCTTTGCTTTGGATTCTGTGTCTCCCTCTCTCTCTGCCCCTCCCCTGCTCGCTCTCTCTCTCTCTCTCTCAAAAATAAATAAATATATATATATATATATTTTTAAAGATGATGAAGGCAGAGTTGGTACTGTCCTCAATATTACAACTTACTGGCTCTGAGTCTTGGTTACCAATTGTAGTCATTTTGCAATGTCTACGATTCTTTGTCCGTCTCCTCCTCAAAAAGGTGGAGTTCACTTTCTCCTTGCTTATGAATGGGACTTAGGGATTTACATCTGACAAATGGGATGTGACAGCAAATGACTTCTGAAACTAATCATAAAAGATATGATGGCTTCATCCTTGCTTCCTGAATCACCCACTCTGGGGGAAGCCAGCTGCCACATTAGGCAGCCCTGTGGAGAAGTCTGTGTGGGTGAAGAGCTGAGGCCTCTCGCCAACAGCTACATGAGAGAGCCATTTTGGAGGTGGGTCCCCTAGCCAACCCTTCAGATGACTGGTCACCATCTTTTTTTTTTTTTTTAATTTTTTTTTTTTTTTTTAATGATTATTATTGAGAGAGGGAGAGACAAAGTGTGAGCAGGGAAGGGTCAAAGAGAGAGGGAGGCACAGAATCCAAAGCAGTCTCCAGGCTCTGAACTGTCAGCACAGACCCCAACGTGGGGCTCGAACTCAGGAACTGTGAGATTATGACCTGGGCCGAAGTCGGACGCTTAACCGACTGAGCCACCCAGGCACCCCGACTGGTCATCATCTTGACTACACCCCCAGGAGAGTCCCTGAGCCAGAACTTCCCACTTAAGTGTTCCCAGATTCAGGACCCTATGAGATATTAAATGCATGTTGTTTTATGCCACCAAGTTTTGGAGTAGTTTGTATAATGAGTAATTTGATAACTAACATGCCAATGAAGAAGTATTTTTCAGTGGGGCATAAAGAAGAGTGTGGTTTATGATAGGGTCTGAGAGGAGAGGCATATGGAGAGGTGGCATTTCACTGGCAGAACCTCCCAGAACACCACATGACTGAGTCCACTTCTAACTCAGGCTTTCCCTTGCAGTCTCCCAGTTCCTTAGGCTACATTTCCACCTTTCCCCAAAGACAAGCAGACGCTCTGCTCTGACGTCCTCGGTGTTGGTGCACTGATGAGAACAATGGCTCTTGCTTCCAAGCGTTTACTCCATGCTCAGCATTGTTATAAGCACATTGTTCATCCGAAGTCATTTAATCTTCATCACAACCTCCTGAAGTAAGTTCTACAGACGTAGACACTGAGCTACAAAAACCCTAAATAATTTCTTCCATGTCACAGACCTAGTATGAGTGGGTTCCAAGTTCAGGTACACAGACTCCAGAGGCAACACTCAACCACAGCTTTATGCAGCAAGCGAGACCAATAATCTCTAAGAAGAATGACAGGGTATTAATCAGTGATTGTTGTGAAGTAGGGAGCCCCATTTCAAGCAATACAAATACTTCTGCAATTTAAGTCACACCTTTCCTCAGGTACAAGATACCACAGGTTCACCAAAGAGCATGGAAGCTGGGTCCTGGGCTGTGGTGAAATTGCTCTGCCCTGCACCAGAGATCCCCTCTCCAGGAACTAGGTTATCTGTGTTCTCCAAGTCTTTCCCTAAGACTAGGACTGAGCTTCTGTCCATACATCTCTTCCTTCGATGTTGCCACTACCTGCCCTCCCTGGGTGCCTGGAGTAATGGCCTCCTCTCATGGGGCAAAGATCAGACCAACTCTTGGATTTGTAGATTTGCCCTCCAAAGTTAAACATATGGAGTCTTGAAGAGGTGGGATGGAGTCAGATTATTCAGAAACTTAAATGCCAGCCTGGCAAGATCAGCCTTTGTTCTATAGGCATTTAATTTTCCCAATAAGAATCTCTCACGAGGTGCCTGGGTGGCTCGGTCGGTTAAGCGACTGACTTCATCTCAGGTCATGATCTCATGGTCTGTGAGTTCGAGCCCTGGGTCGGGCTTTGTGCTGACAGCTCAGAGCCTGGAGCCTGTTTCAGATTCTGTGTCTCCCTCTTTCTCTGACCCTCCCCTGTTCATGCTCTCTCTCACTCTGTCTCAAGAATAAATAAACGTTAAAAAAAATTTAAAAAAAATTTCTCTCACATTGCTTAAAATGTAAAGGCTCTCAGTCACGCTGCATATGAAGGAATAATCAAAACATACTTTAAAGAGGAGGAATTTCCTTTTTTTCCAAAGGATTTTTCTAGTTCCTGCACAGTGCTCTGAGAACACCTGGTTTGTGGGTTTGGGGCAGGAGAGTTCAGAAGGTGTATTCCTGAGTGGGGGGAGGGGGGCAGAGAAGAATCTGGGAATAAGAGAAGGGAAATAAAGAGAGACAAAACTTCAGACATAAACAGACTCAAACTTAAGGTTAACAAGATCTATAGATGTCAAAGGCTTGGCTCACATTTCCACCTAACCTCACCTCTGAATTTGATCTCTACCCACACATCCAACAACTTCCTCTAAGTTAATATGTCCAAAGGAGAACCCTCAGTTTCTTCCTTCTCTGAGTTTCTCTTCCTTCAGGTTTCTCTCTTTCAGTAAACACCATCTTTATTCTAGTAGCTATGCACCCCCAGTCCTTGGAGTTCTGTCTCTTAATCTTTCAGCAAAGCCTGTTGGCTTCACCTTCAGAGCACAGTGGGAACCTAGCCTTGCCTACCTTCCCTCCCCTACCCTGTCCTGGTCCAGCTCCCCATTACCTTTTGTGAGGTTATTGTGTGACTCCTTCCTGGTTTCCTGGCTTCTACTCTTACCCCTGTAGTCCATTCTCTTCATCACAGCTGGAGGGACTCTTTTTAAATGTTTATTTATTTATTTTGAGAGAGAGAGAGAGAGAGAGAGATCACGAGTGGGGAGGGGCAGAGACAGAGAGAGATAGAGAATCCTAAGCAGGTTCCATGCTGTCAGCACAGGGCCCGGCATGGGGCTCAAACCCACGAACCATGAGATCATGAGCTGAGCCAAAGTGGGACACTTAACCGACTGAGCCACCCAGGGGCCCCTGGAGTGACTCTTTTAAAACAAAGGTCAGTTTATGTCCCCCTACTCAAAACCCTCCAATGGCATCCCAACTTTATCAGAATGAGATTTAAGCTGCTTTTTAGGCCCACAAGGCCTTACATGAATCTGTCCATCAGCTACCTATTCTCAGTCACTTTCCCCATTCCTCCTTGCACTCCAGATTCTGTGTCCTTTCTGTCCCTCACACATGCCACTTCCACTCCATCCTGGGGTCCTGGACATTTGCTGCTGCTCATGTTTGGAAGGCTGCCCAGTAGCTGCTTAGCTCGCTCCGTTTCATTCAGGTCTCTCCTCCAGGTCACCTTCTTAGAGACGCTGTCCCTGCCTACTGTGACCTCAGTTCCTTTCCCTGGCCTCATGAACCCTTTGTCCCTGGATATATGACAGACTATTTATTGGTCTGTCGTCCTCTCTGCTCCTTGCTTGCTAGCCACCGAGAACGAGGGTTTTGCCTGTTATCTCCCCGGTGTCCCCCGTGCCTCCGCTGGTATCTGGCACCCACCAGGTATTCAGCGAAACTTGTTTGAATGAATGAATGTCATCGTTCTGTACCGTGAACCGTAATGAATGTGCAGTGATGCAAGAGAAGGAAGACTCACACTGGGTCAGCTTAATAGTTACTCTTAATTCCCTGAGTGATGTTGGAAAATGAAAATTTCTGGATGATAAATTAAAGCTACTAAATGCCATTTATCACAATTCTTATCATAACCAACTCAATAAACTATGGGATGCACATTGTACATCTAATTAAATGTGTGTAAGCCAGGCGTGTAATGACACAAACGTATAGCTGGTGGGTTGGAGTTAATGCATAAAAGTGTAATATTAACTGAAAACAAGAGAGCCAATGATACATTGTCTACACTGGCAGATTGATCACCATTATAGGGAATGAGGAAATGAAATCAAAGGGATTTCAGTTTTGGCCAAACAGATAAAAGAATGAAATGGAGAGGGTACGGTTGGTATCATTTAAATCTATGCCTTTATGTTTTACCTCCTAATTGTGACCTACGGTTTTAAATCAAGATAATAAAATGCACAATAATGCAAAATAAAAAAAAAATGCGTAAATGAAAGAATCCATCAACACAAACCTCTCTGGCAGAGACATCTCATTACTTTTCATTTTGTTTCCTGGCATTCAAAGATGACAGAGCGGTTTATACTTGTCTGAGAGGTTACAAGGGAGACAGAGACTGCAGTCAAATAATAACAACGGAAGCAGAGAAGAGACCACAGAAAGAAAGTTCTTTTAGAATAAGAAGTTCAGAAGTGTTCTACGTGATGCTGGAAATCTTGCACATAGCCCTTTGCGCTCAGACCACAACCATGAGGAGCTCACCCCCAGGTCTTAGAGGGAGCAATGGATGTTCCTAAGGACAGTGCATTTTGGAGGTTTGGATGGAGAGGTCAGAAATTTAACCAAAGTTGGAGGGAATTAGTCTCCAGCTTAGGAGATTTCTTGCTAAATATCTACCTCCCAAGCTTCTACTGCCCAAAGGAAAGGCACTCTAGATACTCAGACTTTCCCCTTCCTTTATTAAAAGGATACAGATGTTTTAAAAAACAAACAAACAATCACAGGACATTCTCTACAATATATAACAACAGGCCCCCAATCCCAGTGATCCTCAGCATGTGTCTCCTAAGTCCCTTGTGTCTGTAATGAGAAATGGGAGGCAAAAACGGGTGATTCCTTAGGTTCCTTCAAAATAGGGGATTTTAAGCTTCTCTGAAGTCAGAAGTTACTCCCATAAAACTAACGTAAGCAAATCATTTCTGTCTGCAACATTTCTCCAGAGCTCCCAACAAAGAGTGAAATCCACACCAGGGTTCTCCTTGGTTCTGTCTCAGCTTCCCTGGCTAACAGTCCTACAAAAGAGCAAGTAAAATGATCCAAACCCTGAGAACAGGCAAAGGAAGGAACCAAGGCTGAATAAAGCACAAGCTGGAACATCCACTTGGGAGAACTCAGGAGGTGGCTGAGGCCCTGCGGCTTCCTCCTGGTTATAGAGCAAAGACAGAGAAGATCTGCAATCGGGACTCACTCCCTCGTTCCCGGACAGCCGGCTGATGGTGCGGTGGGAGGCAAACTATGGGGGCTGAGGTGGAAGATTAGGTCCTGCCTCCCTCCCTTGCTTGTTAGTTCAGCAATCTTGAGCCTCAGTTTCCTCATCTGTCAAATGTGCACTATTAAATAATATATAAATATGCTTAAGTTGGTTCACACACATAGCAGGTGCTCAGTAAATACCAGTTTTATCTCCTTGTTACCTTTACTTAGATACAGAGGAAAGACCTTAAGGATTTGGCAAATCCCCCAATAGATTATAAAGCACATTACTAGTTGTGCCAGAAAAAGTCACTAATAGGGAGATTTAAAGGAGGAGGCAATAGCTGGAGGAATCCAAGGGGCCTTCCAGAATGTAGTATTCCAGAGCATAGCTCAGGGCCCCTCTGCCTGACCTCCTATTCATGTTCTTTTGCCTCCCAAACTCGACTTCAGCTTTCATCCTTGATCCCGCTCCACCTTTGCTTTTCCAAGCATTCGATCCTCAAATTTCCTTTACGGGCCACTGCTCCATTCCTGATTTCTCCCTTTCTCTGAGGTGGCAGTTTTCTTCTCCCAGTCCCCTAGTCCGAGAGGCCCCACCTTCCTCTGGGCACTTGGCCCTGCTACCATACTCGCTGCAGGGTCATCTCTTCCAGTGGTTAGAGAGAAACAAGTAGAAATACCAAGTAGGACAGAGCAAAAGACAGGGTCCCTTCCCCAGATCATGAATTTGCCTTTGTAAACGCTGCTGTGGTCAAATGAGAGGGAGGCTTAGAGTGTAAACACCGTAGTAGAGACTTGAATGAGTTTCATTTCCATAACTAAGACTTATGTGACTTGAAGTCATCATGGTCCTTTGAGTGCTTTGGATTGAAAAGGCATTCTATTAGAATCTGGTAATGTTAGCTGAGGCATGAGCTAATCTTCAATCAGATACAGAAAATGCCTTTTGGAGGAACCAATATTACAACTCAAACATGCAAAACTGTATCAAGTCAGCCACCTTCCAACTGTTTCAAGTTAAAAACTTAATTCTATTCTCAAAACCTGTGAGGAAGACAAAGAAATAGTAAGAGAAATTGCTGCTTATCCCTGGATGTGGTCATGAATAGACAGGGAAAAAAAAACCTTTGGCTGAACAGTGTGAAATTATTTACTGTTGCATGCATTACCCACATGCATTGAGGGTTTGTTGGTTGCGTGCTTTTTTAAAATTAAAAAACGTTTTAATGTTTATTTGTTTTTGAAAGAGAGAGAGAGAGAGACAGATTGAAAAGTGGGGGAGGGGCAGAGACAGAGGGAGACACAGAACCTGAAGCAGGCTCCAGGCTCTGTCAGCATATGGCCCGTGGCGGGGCTTGAACCCACGAACCATGAGATTGTGACCTGAGCCTAAGTCAGATGCTGAATTTTGTGATTAACATAACCCCTTATGGATTCTCCCTACTGAATATCAAGAAAACAACTCAACTTTGTAAATAAATCTCTCTACTGGGAATCAAATGTATGTCGAATTAAAAGCCATGGAGAAGCCCGCCTCTGGAACTCAAACTGAATATATACTAAATCTAAGTCTTGAGTCTCAGCTCCTCTCACCAAACCATCCCCACCTAAGGTCTAATCTACTACCATGGCCCCTTCGTCAGATCAGTCACCCTCCTGAATTTGTTTGGCACACCAAACTCCATGTTACCATCGGAGATCGCTTACTAAAACCACTGTTTCCTCTTGGATGTTGATGTCTACCCTCTTGCATCACACTGAATCTTGACTTTTTTACCATTTTTGGTAGAAAGGGAGGCACTGATTGTTTTAGTGCACCTGGGAGATCCTCTCTACTGTAAATCCATTGATCTATTGCTATGTTAGGTCACACCATGTAGACCTCCCCTTCCCTCCCCCCCCCCCCCCGCCCAAGGAAAAGCCGTTGCCTGAAATTTCCAGGGTAAAGGTAAATCTTAGAGAACCCTCAACTTTCCAGTTGCAGTGATTTACATGTCTGTTTCAAAAGCAGAATTCCAAAATATGTGCTCTTAGGGGGGAAAAAAGCAAGGGTGTTTGGGAATGCTTTAGTGAAATATTTCCAAACAGAAATTTTTCCCTAAGTATCTTATTTACAAACAATTTTTAAATGTTTATTTATTTTTGAGAGAGAGAAGGAGAGAGGCAGAAAGAGAGGGAAACACAGGGTCCAAAGCAGGCTCCAGGCTCTGAGCTGTCAGCACGGAGCCCAATGCAGGGCTTGAACTCAGGTACCATGAGATCATGACCTGAGCCAAAGTCAGATGCTCAACCAACTGAGCCACTCAGGCACCCCTCCATAAGTATCTTCTTTTCAAAGTTCCTTTTGGTTTCCTAGGATTATTCCTACATCGAGAAAAGGAATCTATGTCATAATTGGTACAAGATCTAATATTTAGGGTTTTTCTAATCTCAGGCATTAGGTATACTTTTCATTGTCTTCCATTTAAAATTTTACTTTTTTTGTCCTATATAGTTGTGAACTGGACTAATGTTTTATGAGAGTATGTACTCAAATACTGCAAGCACTGGGCTGAATTCCAACAAATATACATTTAAAATACAGTAACTCTTGGTAGTAGATTGGAAGTTTTTTTAATGGAGTCATTAAGATACATTTATGAATAAGAAATCCCAATTTCATATGGACAAGAACTTGTAATCTAAACTCCAACTCCCTTTCCTTTTTAACATCTTTAAATACATAAGAACTGATTGTAAGTGAAGCTACTTGTTTTCATCTGTAGTGTTAGCTGGACATTTTTCTTTATTACAAGTCAAGAACATTAAACGCTGAATAAAAAATAAATATGGGGCACCTGGGTGGCTCAGTCGGTTAAGTGTCTGACTTCGGCTCAGGTCATGATCTCACGCTTTGTGAGTTCAAGCCCCGCGTCAGGCTCTGTGCTGACAGCCCAGAGCCTGGAGCCTGCTTCAGATTCTGTGTCTCTCTCTCTGCCCCTACCCCACTTGTGCTCTGTCTCTCTCTCTCTCTGTATATCAAAAATAAATAAACTGTAAAACAAAAATTAAAAATATGTATATATATAAAATAAATAAATAAAAATAAATAAATAAATAAATAAATAAATAAATAAATATTACTTTACTTGCATCAAAGCCAGAAGTATTTTAGGAGGAGGGATGGCTGGAGCATTGATACTTGAATGATTTCTTTTTTCTTTCTTTTTTTGGCCTTAGAGCTATTTTGAACATCAGAGAAGAAATTCCTAATAAACTTTACTTTGTATCCACTCACGTTTAACAAGACTGGAACTATTGAAAAACAACACTGTAAAAGATGCTGAAATCGATTTTGATCAACTACACACACATTCACGATTATCTAAGAGTAGCTATAGAATTTAATAGTCAAGCACATAGTTGGTATTCCTAACAATTCACTCACAAGGACAAATTTCTATTGATAGGAAAACCTTCTCCCCACAAAGAAAGTGAGATTGCCCCATGAATTATGAAGAGGCTGTCTCAATGTGCAGCTCTTTAATAGTATCTGACGGGCTGCTGCTCAGAAGCCCTCCTAATGCATTTGCTCCTGAATTAGTAATAGGTTTCCAGCCTCGGTGTGCTTTCCTCCAATGTTCAACCTTTTACTGTACAGCAGGCTGAGTCCAGATATTTGAAGAGCTTCCCTTGTCTTCCTTTCTTTCTTTCTTTCTTTCTTTCTTTCTTTCTTTCCATTTTTAAAAGAATTGCCAAATGCAACCTGAATTTATAATGATCTGGGTGGAAATGTACTTGCAGTGCTTTAGCATGACAGGAAGTGTTTTTATTCTACCCCGAAATCTTACTTTGAATTTACTTTGACATTTGCTAGGCTTACAAAACCTATTCAGTGAACCTTCTCGAGTTCAGGTTCCTCTTGTGCTTCTGGGTTCTTTGGCTTTTGAGAAGCATCCAGATGAAGTTTGAGAGAGAAAATTTGATTCCTTTTGTAATTTAGAATGGGGGGGGGCGGAGAATATTGACTAAAAAAAAAAAAAACAAAAACAAAAAAACAAACAAACAGATTTTTGGAGTTTGAACATCACATACAGTCGTTAAGCTATTCTCAGCCAAGCCTGGAATAATGCTACCAGAAGAACCCTGTACATCACCTCTGGAATAAAAAGAATGCAAGGATGCTTTTACTCCATCTTTGAAATTCTTATGCAGTAAGCCCAGAATGCAGCTCAGTTATTCAACTGGGATGTTTATATATACATAAAACACACTGGCCATTTCCAGAAGAAAAATTTGTTCTCTTTCTCTCAAAAGGAGAGTTACAGGGTGACATTCTGGAGCAAGGAAATATTAAGAATGGTTTGGATCAGTGACTTCTGCATATACAGGTGTTAATTTTTATGTCCAAATTAAAATTCACCTGTAAAGTGGGATATAGTCTCTTAGCAAACTTCCTTATTTATCTTTAACCTCCTTCTATCTTTAAATAATAAACACAGTACTGTTTAGTTTGATATTTAGATTTCCCCTATTCTGTAGGTTTGGCAATATAGATGTTACAACTGGATCCCAAGCCATTTTCCTTCTGTTCTGTTTTATATTTCCTCCATTTTAAATATTGTTAGTTTCATATTAGTGATTTGGAATGTCTTTTTTTCTATTTTAGCTAATCAAGCCCCTGAACATTCTACTACTCTGTGACTTACTGGAAGATTTTTCTAGAAAAGAAACTTTAAAAAAAAAAAAAAAAAAAAAAGGAGGGAGTATCCCTGCTCTGTGCTACGGGTTCAGCCACCATCCCCGCCTTGTTTACCCCTAGGCAACTGAAGAAAGAGCAGATCACTTCTCAGGGTAGTAAATGTCCTTGTCTCCCAGGGTTTTCTTTTCCAGTCCTGAGGATGATAGTACAGCTGAGTTGTGAACTTAACCAGGAATGTAATGGGGGAGCCAGAGAGCCCCAGGCGCCAGAGCCTGCGGGGTGGGCGGGGAACGTTTCCCGGGGGACTTCAACCTTGAAGGCAAAGAAGGATGAAAGGCGAAAGTAATTGCTCAGGAACACGGACTGCCGCTACTTCTGTTGAATTTATTTGTACCACGGGGAACGATTTGAGAAACATCTAGTCTGGAGTTCTGAGGCTCTAAAATATTTCCCTTTGATTCTCAGCATAAGTTACCCAAAGGACATACTTATTTTAGACCCAGATTTCTGGAAAAGAGTGGGAGCCGGCCTGCCGGGAACGGCGGATTCTACAAAGAGAAGTTCATTTCCTATCCTCGTTTTATTTTATATTTGTTCTCCTCTACTAACACAGTTTGCTTGCATCTCGCCACGATGACTCAATATCTGCTCGTGAAATTAATAAAAGACCAAAGTCATTAATTTTGTGAAACATCACTTGAACAATGCAAACGCTTTTGCTGAAGCCCCCACTTTCTCACTGTCACCCCACGTGGAATTGCAGGCGAGCTCCTGGCTGTTTGGGAAACCACCCCTTCCGGCTGCCGCAAAAGCTCCCCAGTGGCTGCTGTGGATGCTGCCTCCTTGCGGGCTGTGCTCATGGTTCTGGAACGTCTTGGGTCTACCTTCTCTTCCACCAGCGTACCTGAATTAGCAGCGTGAAAGTCCCGGTGACGAGCATGCCCGGGAGAGAGAAAAACTTTCTTTCTTTTTCTTTCTTTCTTTCTTTCTTTCTTTCTTTCTTTCTTTCTTTCTTTCTTTCTTTCTTTCTTCTTTCTCTTTCTTTCTTTCTTTCTTTCTTTTTTTCTTTCTTTCATGTTTTATTTATTTTTTGAGAGAGAGAGCGAGTGGGCACGTAAGCGGGGTAGGGGCAGAGAAAGAGAGGGGGACAGAGGATCCCAAGCGGTATCTGCACTGACAGGCTAACAGCAGTGAGCCCGATATGGGGCTGCAGCTCATGAACCACAGATCATGACCTGAGCTGAAATCGGATGCTCTACAGACTGAGCCACCCAGATGGCCCAAGAGAAAAACATCTTTAATGGGAACTTTTGGGAAATATGGAAAATCCACAACCTGTTAGTTATTTCTTGGCTTTGGTCCTGACTTTTAATCTAAGCTGTGCCAAATTCATAGTGCGTTGATGACTAACTTTAGTCATTCATGATAGGTAGTGTAAATCCTCCACTTGCTTTCTTTTTCAAGATGGCTTTAGATATTCTAGGCCCTTTGCATTTCCATAATCATTTTAGAATCATCTTGTTAATCTCTACAAAAAAAAAAAAAAGCCTGTTGAGATTTTTGACAATTAATTTATTTCGCTAAAAATACATCAAAGCTCTTGATAATTACTGAGAAAGTCTGGGCTCCTTGTCTGAGTTCTCCTGGAAACGAAGTGACTGGTGTATTTGCGAATTGAGGTTGTGTCTTAGGGCTCAGGATGAGAGTGCCACAGTCAGAAGGCCCAGGGCACTAGCCTGACACTGCCCTTTACTAGCTGTGTGATTTCCCCAGAGCCCTCCACTGCCTTATCTGTAAAAACAGGGATAATAATAACATCTAGTTCATGAGATGGTAGCAAGGTAGATGAGTTCATGTACAGAAAAAATTTTCCCACAAGTTTTGATATGAAATATTGACATTTAATTAGAAAGATTTTGTTTTAATATTTTGAAAACGTTTATTTATTTTAGAGAGAGAGAGACAGAGATAGAGCGTAAGTGGGGGAGGTGCAGAGAGAGGAGACACAGAATCCAAAGTAGGCTCCAGGCTCTGAGCTGTCAGCACAGAAACCGATGTGGGGCTGGAACTCATGAACCTAGAGATGATGACTGGAGTCAAAGTCACATGCTTAACTGCCTGAGCCACCCAGGTGCCCCTAGCATGAAAGATTTTCTGATTTTCATTATTCTTTTCTCTTCGATTTCAATTTAATTTTTATTTACTGCTGCATTAAAATTTTTTTTAATGTTTATTTATTTTTGAGAGAGAGAGACAAAGTGTGAGCGGGAGAGAGGAAGAGAGAGAGGGGAGACACAGAATCTGAAACAGGCTCCAGGCTCCAACCTGTCAGCACAGAGCTTGACATAGGCCTTGAACTCACTGACCATGACATCATGATCTGAGCCAAAGTCTGAGGCTTAACCAACTGAGCCATCCAGGCGCCTCTGCTACATTTATTTTTTACCTTTATATTATTTTTGTTTTCTTATTTTCTAAACATATAATGTTTTGCTAAGTTATTTTAAAATTTATTTCACCCTAATTGCCTTGTGATCAGAGAAGATAGTGTATGCTTTTCATCGTTTGTAATTTGTAGGGACTTGCTTTATGAATCAATGTATGATCAATATTTGTAAGTGGTCCATTTGCCTTTGAAAATAATGCTCATTCTGGCACAAAAACAGACAGTCAGATCAATGGAACAGAATAGAGAACCCAGAAATGGACCCACAAACATATGGCCAACTAATCTTTGACAACGCAGGAAAGAATATCCAATGGAATAAAGACAGTCTCTTCAGCAAGTGGTGCTGGGAAAACTGGACAGCGACATGCAGAAAAATGAACATGGACCACTTTCTTACACCATACACAAAAAATAAAATGGGTGAAAGACTTAAATGTGAGACAGGAAGCCATCAAAATCCTCGAGAAGAAAACAGGCGAAAACCTCTTTGACCTCGGCCGCAGCAACTTCTTACTCAACACATCTCTGGAGGCAAGGGAAACCAAAGCAAAAATGAACTATTGGGACCTCATCAAAATAAAAACTTCCGCACAGCGAAGGAAACAATCAGCAAAACTAAAAGGCAACTAACGGAATGGGAGAAGATATTTGCAAATGACATATCAGATAAAGGGTTAGTATCCAAAATCTATTAAGAACTTATCAAACTCAACACTCAAAAAATAAATAATCCAGTGAAGAAATGGGCAAAAGACATGAATAGACACTTCTCCAAAGAAGACATCCAGATGGCCAACCGACACATGAAAAAATGCTCAACATCACTCATCATCAGGGAAATACAAATCAAAACCACAATGAGATACCACCTTACCCCTGTCAGAATGGCTAACATGAACAACTCAGGCAACAACAGATGTTGGTGAGGATGTGAGAAAGAGGATCTCTTCCGAGCTGCTGGTGGGAATTCAAACTGGTACAGCCACTCTGGAAAACATTATGGAGGTGCCTCAAAAAATTAGAAATAGAACTACCCTATGACCCAGCAATTGCACTACTAGTTATTTATCCAAGGGATAAAGGTGTGCTGTTTTGAAGGGGCACATGCACCCCAATGTTTATAGCAGCACTATCAACAATAGCCAAAGTATGGAAAGAGCCCAAATGTCCATCGATGGATGAATGGATAAAGAAGATGTGGTAATCACAGAATCACTAGGCAATCAAAAGAATGAAATCTTGCCATTTGCAACTACGTGGATGGAACTGGAGGGTATTAATGCTAAGTGAAATTAGTCAGTCAGAGAAAGACAAATATCATATGACTTCACTCATATGAGGGCTTTAAGATACAAAACAGATGAACATAAGGGAAGGGAAACAAAAAGAATATAAAAACAGAGAGGGGGACAAAACATAAGAGACTCTTAAATAGGGAAAAGAAACTGAGGGTTACTGGAGAGGTTGTGGGAGGGGGGATGGGCTAAATGGGTAAGGGACATTAAAGAATCTACTCCTGAATTCATTGTTGCACTATATACTAACTAACTTGGATGTAAATTTAAAAAATAAATTAAATATAAATACCAAAAGAAAGAGAAAATAATGCTCATTCTGTGGTTGTTGAATGCAGCTATGTATGTCCTTCATATCTATTTAAATCCAAATCATTACTGATATTTTGCCTATTTGTTTTATCATTTACTGCTAATTGTCTACGTATCCTTGTATTTCTCCTACTTTTTCTTGTATATATTATAAGACTTGCTTTTAGATACATACATAGTTAGAATGTTCCAGGTGAATCAAATATTTTATCATTTTGAGGTACCTCTCCTCCTATCTAGTAATTTTTTTTGCCTTAAACTCTACTTCAATATTAATATTGCCATTTCAATTTTATTTTGTTTCTATGAAATATTTTTCTATTCATGCATTTCTAATCTCTTTGTACCTTTTTTGTAAATTTTTTTTAATGTTTATTTATTTTTGACAGAGAGAGAGAGAGAAAGCATGAGTGGGGAAGGGGCAGAGAGAGAGGGAGACACAGAATCTGAAGCAGGCTCCAGAATCCAAGCTGTCAGCACAGAGCCTGCCACGGGGCTCAAACCCACAAACCACGAGATCATGACCTGAGCCAAAGTTGGACACTTAACCGACTGAGCCACCCAGGAACCCCTCTCTGTATCTGTGTTTTAGATGTATCTCCCCTAAATTGCATAAAGGTTTTCTATCAGTCTCATAAGCTTTGTCTTTTGAGTTCTCATTCTTTTCTACTGAATATAATCTATAACCTTAGTATATAATTTGTTTTTCTTACTTATTCTATACTCTCTCTTCTCAACTTTTTTTGGATTAAAAATAAGTGATTTCATTTATTGGCATCTTGGAATATATGCATGCTATGATTCTTCCACCAATTGTTTCTGAGATGAGAGCATGCATCCTGACTCATCAGAGTTGAACATTACTTTACCCTTTCACCTTCTTCCTGGGCAATGCAGGGACATTAGAACCCTTTAATTCAGTTTATTCTCCTTAGGCCATGCAATCTTAACCCTTTCTACAATTTTAAATCTTATGAAAATAATAATAGTCAAGGGGTGCTTGGGTGGCTCAGTTGGTTAAGTGTCCCACTCTTGATTTTGGTTCAAGTCATGATCTAAGGACTCGTGAGTTCGAGCCCCACATCAGGCTCTGTGCTGACAGTGCAGAACTTGCTTTGGATTCTCTAGCTTTCTGTCTCTCTTTCCCTCTCCCACTCATTCTGTCTCAAAAATTAAAAAAAAAAAATTTTTTTTTTAAATAATAGGTAATCAATATTTATTGTGATTAATATCTATATTTATCATTTTCATTCCTCCTGCATCTCAAGCTTTCTATTTAGGATAAGTTTTCTTTTGTCTGGAGAATATCCTTACGTTTTCCATGTGGGTCGGATCTGTTGAACTACCTCAGCTTTCATTTGTCTGAAAATATATTTAATTCACTTTCATTCTTGAAGGACATTTTTGTTGCAAAGTAGGATTCAGAATATTGAAGATAGTATCCCATTAACTTTAAGCTTCATTACTCTTTTGAAAGTAATCTTTGCTTTTGTGATTTTTTTTTTTCCTTCTTTTTCCTCCACACTCCTCTTACTCCCATTTTACTTGGATATTTTTAGGTGTCAATTTATTTTTATTTTCTGGCTTGGGTTTTCTTTGGAATTCTTGACTCTGTGAATCTATACTTTTCATTAGTCCTGTAAAGTTCAAAGCCATTAGGACTTAAACCATATCACCTATGTTTATTACCCTCTCTTCTGTGTTTTTCATCCTTTTATTTTATCCTGTCTTCTGGATATTTTTCTTCTAGTATTTTATCCATTTCATTAATTTTCTCTTCAAATTTTCCTAATCTTCTGTAAACCTTGAGTTTTTAATTTTAGTAATTATATTTTTAACTTCTATAATTATATTTTGTTATTTGTTTTGTTTTATTTTGTTTTTGAAGTAATCTCTGCACCCAATGTAGGCTCAGACTCTTGACCCTGAGACCAAGAATTGGATGCTCTACCAGCTGAGCCGGCCAGGTGCCCCATATTTTGTTATTTTTAACATGTATTTTTTTCTAGTTTTATGCAAAAATATTCATCTTGTGTTTTAGCCCCTTGATCATATTTAGAAGAGGTATTTTAAAATCTGTCTAATAATTCCAATGTCTCTAGCTCTGTAGAAACTGTGTTGTTTCTGCTGGTTCTCCTTCATGTAGGAGACATGACTGACTAGACATGACTAACTTTGATTTATATCTTTCTTTTTCTGGGGTGGGAGTGTTCCAAGAATTGTATTTGAAGTTTGTAGAAATAATTTGATGCATAGAGTCATGTCATTTTCCTCCGAACATTATTTTCATTTGCTCTTGCTACATTTTTATGGGGTCCTAGAAATACAGGCTCATGTTATTACATTTTCAAAGTTTGACATCTCCTGGGCCACTCACATGATTTGAAGTTAGAATTCAATTTGAATGAACACTAGTTTACTTCCAATTTTCCCTTACTCTTAAGATACAATCCTTTAGGACCCAAACCTAGACTACATTGAGCTTACCAGAGGCCTCATTTTTAATGGTGTTGAACTCTTATTTTCTTCTCTTAAATTCCACAGGGCTGTGAGAAATGCTGATCAGTTTCTCAGCTTCCTCTTCTGGATTGGCAATTGTTCCTGGGCAGAAAGATGTCCAAAGTGATAGGATTGTTATCTGGTTTTTTGGTTTCAGTTTTTTGTTTGTTTTGGTTTTGGCTTTGGTTGCTTTCTCTCAGACTTAACCAAGTAATCTTCACCTTCTAGTCAGTCTTCTGATAACTTCCAGCAGATTTAAACCACTTTTTTTCAATTTTATTTTTAATTTTTTAATTTTTAGAGAGTGTGTGCACAAGCTGGGGAGAGGGGCAGAGCGAGAGAGAGAGAGAGAGAGAGAGAGAATGTTAAGCAGGCTCCACACAGAGCCCGATGTGGGTCTCAATCCCACAACACTGGGATCGTGACCTGAACCGAAGTCAAGAGTCAGACACTCAACCAACTGAGCCACGCAGGTGCCCCTATTTTAACCACTTTTAAGTGTACAGTTTAGTGACATTGAGAGCTTTCATAGTGTTATGCAATCATCATTTCATTTCCAGAGCTTTTTCATCACCCCAAACTGGAACTCTGTAACCACTAAACAATAAGCTTCTATTCCCTCCTCCCACTCCACCCTCTGGTAATCACCATTCCACTTTCTATCTCTATGAATTTAACTATTCTTGATATTTCACATAAGTGGAATCACACAATATTTGTCCTTTTCTGTCTGACTTATTTCACTTAGCATAACATCTTCAAGGTTTATCCATGTTGTAGCATGTATAAGAATTTCATTCCTTTTTAAAGCTGAATAATTTACCCTTGTATGTATATATCATATTTTGTTTATCTATTCATCCATCAATGGATATTTGGGTTGCTTCTACCTTTTGGCTATTATGAATAATGCTGCTGTGAACATGAGTGTGTAAATATCTCTTTGACATCCTGCTTTTATTTCTTTGGAGTATATACCCAGAAGTGGAATCACTGGATCATATAGTAGTTTTATGTTAGTTTTTTAAGGAGCCCCCATATTGTGTTCCACAGCAGCTGCACCATTTTACGTTCTCACCAGCATTGCATAAGAATTCCAATTTCTCCACATCCTCCCAATACTTGTTTTCTGTTTTGTTTTTCATAATAGCCATCCTAGTAGGCATGAGGTTTACAACTAATTGTGGTTTTCATTTGCATTTCTGTAATGATTAGTGGTATTGAGTATCTTTTCCTATGCTTATTGGCCATTTGTACATCTTCTCTGGATAAATGTCTATTCAACTCTTTTGTCCTTTTTTGAACTGGATTGTTAGTTTCTTGGTTTTTGAGTTTTAGGACTTCTTTATATATTTTGGGTATTAATTCTTTATTATGTATGTGACTTGTAAATATTTATGTTCCTTCTGTAAGCTGCCTTTTACTCTGTTGATAGTGTCCTTTGATGCATAAAAAGTTTTAATTTTGATCAAGTCCAATTTTTCCATTTTTACTTTTGTTGCCTGGGCTTTTAGTGTCATATCCAAAAATCATTGCCAAATTTAATGTTATGAAGGCTTCTCCCTATGTGTTCTTCCAAGACTTTTACAATTATAGCTTTTATTGTAGATCAAAGATTTACAGTCTGTATATGGTATAATGTAAAGGTCCAACTTCAATCTCATGCATCTAGATATCAAATTTTCCCAATGCTACTTGGTGAAAAGATGGCTTTTTCCCATTGAATGGTCTTGGCACTCTTGTAGAAAACCATATATGTGAGGATTTATTTTGGGGGTCTCTATTATTCCATTGGTCTTTATGCCAGCACCACACTGTTTTGATTACTGAAGCTTTGTAGTACACTTTGAAATCAGGAAGTGTGAATCTTTTAATTTATTCTTCATTTTCAAGATTGTTTTTGCTATTTAGTGTCCCTTGAGATTTCATATAAATTTGGGATGGATTTTCCTATTTTTGAAAAAAAATCATTAGAAGTTTGATAGAGATTGCTTTGAATCTATAGATTGTTTTGGATAGTATTGACATTTTAGTAACATTAAGCTTTCCAATCCATGAACATGGGATGCCTTTCCATTTATTTATTTCTTTAATTTCTTTCAACAACGTTTTGTAGTTTTCAGTGTATAACTTTTTCACCTCCTTGGTTCAGTCAAGTGGATTTTATAATTTTATAATTATATAATTTAGTATAAGAATTTGTCTGAATTATCTCTAGTTTTTCCTTTTTTATATAGCACCTTATTAGTGTTTCATAATATTTTATTAAATCTCTGTATAGAACACACACACATATTTGCACACATACATATGTACATTCACACACACAGGTATGTAATTTTCTCATGCTCTTTGTGTTGTTATTCTTTCTTTTTTCTGTTTGTTTGGATTTGTCCCTATTTTTAATTAACATCATTTTCTTATAGACTAGTTCTCCTGGACATTACTGTTTACAAATGAAAGACATGAAAATTTATTGCAATCTTTTAAGGTACTCAAATTTTGTCCTCTGAGAGTTTCTACATAGAATACTCCAGAAGGAAACTTGCAGCTTTATGAAAGGTGGCTTCATAAAGAATCTTGGATTCTGAGGTGCGTTATGGCTGGATAACTGACCTTCAGTACATCAAGGTTTCTGGCAAAATTTAAGAATACATTGAGGTTGCTTTGCAGTTTTGACTTTTACCTGATGATCGTGTGGACTTATAAGCCATTTGCAGAACACTCTAGTGGAACTGGAGAAGACAAATGGTGTCACCCTTAGTTTGTGGAATCCTCACCTCATGCATGGCAAATGATAATGGCAGTTGCATGTGACCTTTTTAATAGAACACTTAGGAGTCCCAAGAAGTTTTGTTTCCATCTGGGCTCCTGCTATATTGTCCTCTGCTCATGTAATTGTCTTTCTAATTTTTCATACTTTCCATTAATGGAATTTAACTGTCTTCATATCAGTTATACTAGTGTCACCATTCAGTAAGTAGACTTTCACTTAATCTTCCTGCTTCAGTCTGTCCCTCACACTTACCTTTCTCATGCTTGAGTAGGAGAGGGGTAGTCACCTGGCTATGTCAAGATAGGAGCAGATATATGGATCTAGGTATTTCTTACAAAGTTTTTTCCTAAATCCTCCCATGTTTCATCCATTCTCCATGATGCCTCCAGTTTCTGGAATTCTGCAACACAGTCTGCTTGCTTCTTGTTGGTCATCCCTTCTTTAAACACATGGATTTAACTTTCTGTGTTAAGGAAGTTGCCAGTTTTTCTTCCACTTTTCATTTTCCAAAAACTTTCCTTCATCTGCTATCCTTTTCTTTCCTATTCTATTTTCCTTTAAGGGCGTATATGCATTTTGCTCTATTGCTTTCATTTTGATTGGGTAATGTGTTTAAGCCCTTATGTTTAACCTGAAACTCATTGAGTTCTCTCAACAACACAGAGGTGAATTATACCAATTTTATATATGGAATTTCATGGTCACTCAATTAGTAGGGAGTAAAGCTATGTTTGGAACACAGATCAGTCTCATGCTGAAGCATATGCCACCATGGTATACCATGACATACTTGCTCTTATGAAACACCTTCTCCTCTAATTAAAGTTTGCATCTAATTAAAGAAAATAGATTCATGAATTTAATGCAGAGCAGTCTTCAACAAAATCAAAAGGTTTAAACCTATTCTAAAGTCTTCAAGTAATAATGCACACCTTCAAAAAATCTTTCAGATTACATGTATTGTACATCTTCATTGTTGCCTGTAAGAATTTAGTACTCAACATAATAGCAATATTGGAAAGTATGTATCTGTTTAGTAAACTCAATATGCATCCAATTTTCTTTTTTTCTTGTTGTGTGTGTGTGTGTGTGTGTGTGTGTGTGTGTGTGTGTGTGTTTTTGAGGGGACAGGGAGAGATAGAGGCAGAAGGACAAAGAGAATCCCAAGCAGACTCCACATCACATGCAGCATGGAGCCTGATAAAGGGCTCGATCTCATGACCATTGAGATCATGACCTGAGCCAAAATTGAATCAGACACTTAACCGACTGAGCCACCCAGGCACCTCAATATGCATCCAATTTTCAAAGAGTGTATATCTGGTATAATTGCAATCTTTCTCCCTCTCTGATGTATATTTCTTCTAGTCAATGTGATTCCAGGAGGCCAAAAAGCAACAATTAACCCTGTACTCTGCCAGTGACAGCAGCCCTGGAAATATTACCTAAAAGTCAAGAACCAGAAGATTATGTCAATATCTGTTATCCATGAATACCCATTGTCTAAACTCTACCTTCCTGGGGTTTTTTAAGGTTTATTTTGAGAGAGAGAGACAGTGAAAAGGGGAGAGAGAGAGGGAGAGAATCACAAGCAGGCTCTGTGCTGTCAGCATAGAACCTGACATGGGGCTTAATCTCACAAACCATGACATCATGACCTGAGCCAAAACCAAGAGTCAGACACTTAACTGACTGAGCCACCCAGGTGCCCCTCTTGTTTTTTTTTTTTTTTTTTTTAATGTTTATTTATTTTTCAGAATGAGAGAGAGAGAGAAAGAGAGAGAGAGAGAGAGAGAGAGAGAGAGAGAATGTGAGCAGGGATGGGCAGAGAGTAAGGGGGACAGAGGATCTGTGCTGTCTGTCAGCAGAGAGCCCAATGTGAGGCTCAAATTCAAGAACCATGAAATCATGACCTAAGCCAAAGTCAGATGCTTAACCAACAGGGCCACCAAGGTGCCCCTCTACCTTCTTGATTTTAGGTTATAAAACCAACGTTGGCAATTCAGTTGATTGAATATTAATTTGTTATTTTTTTACACTAGGAAAAGTAATGATGGCCTCTTATTCTATGCTTCTCATAATAGGAAAGAAGAAATTATAGAGTGGTGGCTTATTGCATGGATTTTAGTACTTAACTTAGCTTTGTTCAAATCCTAGAGCCCACTAGTTATGTGATCTTAGAGAATTATACATATCTAAACACAAAGGCTCCTTATTTAGAAAATGTGGGCCATAAGAATAGTGTCTATCTAATGGAGTTTTGTAAATATTAAGTACGGGAATGCCGGTAAAGATTTAGCATAGTGTCAGGCACATAATGAAAATATAATTATGGGCAAGGGTTATTACAACAGAACTGTGGTTCAAAGGCTTTATTGAATAGACCCCTAGAAAGACTAATGAAATGGAGATAAAAGGAAAGAATAGACGATGGTTATGAGAGAAACAAAGAGTTATTGAGGACTACAATACACCAAACATCACACTAGTCACACAGTGTGACTAATCATTTCAGTCTTGCAACCACTCTGAGCTGTGCAGGGTGTTCTCCTTCCTCAACAAGGAGGAAAGTAAGTTGGGGTCATGTGGAGATGGAACTAGGATTCAGATCCTTGTTTTCCTGACTCCAAAGTCTATCCTTCTTCTTTATAGCACGCACTCTACTAAAGCTGGATGCTAAACTGACTTGAAGTCAAGTCATCTGTGGATTTGTATTCTATTTCTGGTTATTTGACTAATGTTATGTTATTGTGTGTAAAGTACAAAATTAATTCCTCCTTCTTTCTTTAATCATCCTAAAGGAGGGTTAACAATAATTGTCTTTCATTTCTCATGGGGTGTTAAAAAATAATAATCCCATGAGCTATTTGAGAGGGCAAGTCTAGATAAAAAGAATAATCAAATTTTAGAACTAGAAGGGGCTTTAGAGATCAACTGGGAGAATTTTCTCATTCGACAGAGGAGGAAACCCAGGCTCACAGAAAAAAATCTCTTGCCCACGTTCTGACAATGTCATTCGGGGGGTGGTTGGCTTCTCTACTAGTGAGGCTTAGGTTAAGGCAAGGAATGTTTGGCTGATAGCAATGGGTCATGCTTTCTTGTGACTCTTACACAATCACTTACCTTCAGGCATTCTTCCTTCTCTATCTAAAAGGGGAAGAGAGAAACAGCATGGCTCCCTGTGGGGTCACAGACATCTGATCAACTTCAACATTTTATAATCCATTCTTGCAAACCTTCCCTAATACTACCCATAGTTAATCAAAGTAGTTTCTGACATTTACAGTGAACTTATTATGAAGTACTAATAGTATATAAAATATATCTAGTACATGGTAAGTCTATTATTTTCATTGATTTTCTCTTATCCTTTCATATTTACCTTGGCTAGCAGAGGCTAGGCAATGGGAGTTCTAATGTGTCCTCAAAATGACAGAAAACACATGTGCACAATTAAAAGGTTGGTTGTACAATAGATATCTGTTGAAAGGGCACAAGACAAAAAGCCCATCCTAATGATATTCCAAACCAAATATGTGTCTTGCTTTTCAACATCTACATTTATATTTTTTTCTGAAAATTAAAATATTGTTAATTCTTTCAATAGACGCCTATTCACTTTTTATCTTTCAAGAAGAGCGAGTATTATTGATGACCACAGTGGATGGAGGTATGATTTCTTTGGTCAGTTGTGCATGGGGAAAGAAACAGCAGCCCCTGCCTGTCTCTCCATGCAGGATATGCTGTGCACAGTGCATGGGGGAGGAATTAAAGTTCTCATTATTAGAAAGTGAACCAATTCCAAGCTATGTGCACATTAGCAGAATACAATAAACACAGGTTGTTGGCTGAATCTATTGTGCTGAGCTCAGCAAAGTAAGGACAAGACCATTACAATGGGTCCTATATTCAAAGGTGAGAACTGTAAAGCAGTACACACACACACACACACACACACACACACACAGTATAAAGGAATATAGTATATATAGTAATATACATATATATGAGTTTTACAATTTGAACCTAATTTACTCATATATATATAACACTATCATTAAACACCAGGAAAACACCTTTTAAAACTTCGCCTTTCTTTAGAAGAATGCTTTTAATTCTGGATTGGCCTTTCTGGCATAACTCACCAATTGATTACTGTCAGAAATCAAGGCATGTTGATTGCCCTACATGAGGGCCCTTTCTCAGAGAGACACTGGAAAAATGGAGAAAAGAGTCTCTAGTTCTGCCATTAACCCCTTAAATTTATTGTGTTCATTGTTTTTGAAAAGCATGGGGAGGAAAGAAACAATTTAGGAAGCAAAGGGATTTGGAACCAAGGCCCAAAACCCTGCACAAGCAGAGAAGGGTACCTTTAAGAGACTGTTCACACAACATGGTGACTGTCAAAGTTCTTTCTACCTCACAGGGGTGGCCTGAGTCCTATTTCTTTAGCACCCTTTGTCAAGATTCTCTGGCAGTCAGAGAAGAAAGAAAAATGATTTTTTTTATTAGACAAAAATTATTAGGGGATACAACACTGAACATTGAAATTGGGAATTTTGCTGAACTCATAGGAATTAATGAGCACTTTTCAAGTTCTTTAAAACCCATTTCTGGGTCTCCTTAGGAGAAAAGAGTCTTTCGTGTGAGTGAGAGAGGAATAAATTATTTGGTGTTTTTTGGTGGAAAAGGGGATGTGGTATTTCATTTAAATGGGTTGACTCTTCAGCTTTCTTCATATAGTGACCCCCAGTCATTTTAAAAAGAAAACTTTGACTTTCTCCTTGACAACACATCCTTTTTCCTTTCCTGTCCACCACTGTCCACTCTCTGTCTTGTTTTCCAATATTCTAAACCTTCTTCCTGCTCCCCTGAAATACAATGCTGCCTACAGCTTTTAGTAATGAAAAGAGAAGTTAAAAGTTGTGAGGATATTCTAGTGACCAATGAGGCAAGTCTAAGAAATGTCACTCATGCTCCATTACTGCCAGTCAACCAATATTGGAAGGCCAATAACCACAGCTCGAAATTCTTGATGGTCACCTAGCCCTTGATCTAACCCTGCACTCAGGCAAGAGGGATATATGAGGCCTTGGATTAGTCATTCAAGTGACTCCACATCAAGTCAGCCCAATGGCTGTCCTCAGGCTTGCACTATGACCCATCTTGTGGACATCTGCTCTTTTTACCAGCCAGGCATCTATCCCCTCACTATGAAATGGATATTTACCAAGAATGCAGCCTGCAGTCAGTGAAGAGCCAAGCTAGTGCTTATAACTGTACTGGAAAAACCAGTCTCAGAGGAGGACTGAAATATTACATTAAACAATTTACTGGAAAATCCTCATTTAATGGCTTCCAACCTATTGATAGTGTTGTCCACCTGCCCTACTCATTCCTCATTTCCAAAATCCTGCCCAACATCACCAGAGTTTCACTTGACCTTTTTAGCCTACTCCTATAAAAATGCTGCCATAACTTTCCCTGTTGGTGAGACTTTGTTTTCCCTTGCCTAGCAAGAATACATTTAACTTACCCAACAATTCTCCCTAGTTTCCTTGTGGGACCCTCAGCATTCCCATTTGGCGAGAGCACCTCAAATTTCCTTGGAGAACTCCTCCCCAATCTTCACTCAAGTATTTCAAGTGTGGCTGACTTCACTTCCATTTCTATGTGTGAGCATGTGACCCAGGTCTAGGTAACTATCACATTCCTCTTAACATATGAACTAGTTTTAGGAGTATGAACTAATGAGTGTCAACCTCAAGACTATTCTAAAGCTATTGGTAAATATGTATTTTTCTTTCCATTGGGGTTGTTAAGTTGATAAACTGTAAGCCTGGGGCTCCTAGGGGCCATTTTGAAACTGTATAAAAGAGGCTAAAACAGAGAAAAAGTTATTCCTGGGGACATTATCTGTGAGCATAGAGCTGGCATCCCTTAACTCCATCCAGAGTTGTAAACCCATTAGGTCCCCTTTTCAATTAAGCTAATTTGAATTAGGTGTCTATTGCTTGTAATAAAATACACACACACACACACACACACACACACACACACAATAGAAATTAGTAATTGAGTTATTGCCTATCTCTTGAGGACAAAACTGCTTTGTACCCCATTCTGGTAACTGGGACCCTTACTTCTTCTCCCCTCCCTTTAGCTATATTCCCTATGATATTGTTTCCAAATATTTGCTTTTATTTCAAAATACAACTATGCATCCTTACCCTGTGTTAAGTGATCTGCCCCACATACCAGGGAAAGAAGATATGTGATCAGGACTTGGCTCACCGTCCTTTAGCAGATGGGTTGCAAATCTCCATGACATTAGCTTTATTTGACTGAAAGCTTTATATTACGTGGATTGGCCCAGGCTCTATTGTAGTCATGTCCTCTGCTGTGAGAATAACAGGTGTCATATAGAAATTTCTCCATCTCTGGGTGCCAGAACTAAGCAGGTCTCAGAAGAGCTTACCCATGTCAGCCGAACTGAAACAGATCTACAGCCCTCCTTTTGTAACTTAAGTGAGAAATGCTTTTGGGGTTTTTCGTAAGCCACCAGATTTCCTGAGGTTGTTTGTCATGGTTTGCAAAAGCTAACACAACTTGGTTCATCTTCTCCAGCACTGCCTTGACTCAACAATTCTGTTCTAAAACTTTCAGTTAGCAAACTCATTACCTTGTCTTTGTCTGAATATCATAACCCTAAAGAGAAAAGGACAAGAGCCTTTGGGGAAGCCGGAACCAGGTCTGGGAATCTTCCTTTGAGACAGCATGAGTTCAAAGACGCTAGTGCTGGAGGAGATACAGAAAGAGCAATTAAACTGTAAGCACCCAGGTCTTATGTGGAGCGAGGAACCAAGGGTTTAGAATCAAGTTGTTGAAGCTACTAAGAGCAGGAGAATCAAAGCTGGCAGATGTGGGAAAGGTGTAGGGTGGGGAAAGTAAGAAGTGAACAATTTGTTAAGTCCTCAAGAAAGGTCCTCGGTAGAGCAGATACAACCACCACCCCATCCCCTCACAAATTTCAGTGCTGGGGATTATCCACTGGACTGCTTTGGTGCCTCTCAGGTTATTTTTGAGATGGTGGGAAGATTCAGTAACAGTTTTTGCAGCCCACATCTTTTCTATCACCACTGGCAGTAGAACTGAGTATGATGCTGGCCAGAGTCTCATCTTCCTCCCCCATGTGCCCAATTCTTTCTCCTCTTTGTGGATGGGTTCTAGAAGAAGCTGTGGGAACAGTTGAATGCTGTGATGCTGATAGGTAGCCAAATTTTCTCCCCTGAATCTTTTGCCTGTTTGCGTTTGTTTTGTGCTAGCCTGTCGGAGGGTGTCATGGTGGTGATCCAGAATGCCACAAGAAGCAGGGCGGGGTGTGGTTGCTGTGGAATGGCACACTCTGGGTAGAAAGTGCAATGAATTACCACCTCAGTGCTGAAATGGAGAAGAAAGTCATCCGCTTATACAACCTGTTGGACAGGCAGCAATAGAGGCACTTCTTTAGAAATGACCCACCTCTATGATACACGCGTGGGCGAAGGGGATAAAACAGAGCAAAATGAGAACATACTTGGAGACAAAAACCCTGAGCACCCACTCTTCTGGACAGGAAATGAGATCTAGATTCAGGTACCTGGTGGGGAGGGAAACTTCTCTTATGTGCAAAGTGGTGGTGGCTAAAGGGATGGAGTCAAATGCTGGGAATAAAGTATGGAAGCCCAGCAATGGAAAGTGAGTGGGCAAGTGGGTGACATTTCTAATTCTCTGCTTTGATTGTGACTATTGAGGCTACAAGTTCTACCCTGTTGTTAGACTCAAAACTCTTGTATACTTTCTTATCTTTCATCCCACTTTACACAAGCATTGTTTCTTGCACTACGAGTGCTCAATAATAATTTAATAATAATCATAATAATGGTGGCAGCAAATGGTTAATTAAATGAATGAATGACCTAGATCTACACAGAACTGTCAGGGAAAAAAATAGCCTTAATATGCTGTATTCTCAAAGTACACTTATTCACGGAGTTTTCATTATTGTCAGAGATGGAACATGTTTTAGTGGGGAAAAAAACCGTTAGGTGATAGCCAACAAAACACACTTAATTGTTAATTCCAGGCTAAGAAGAAGAAAACACAATGAACAGGAAGACATTAAATAAAGAGTATTGTAAATAGGTTCACAGCCATCATTTGAAAAGGGAGTCATCTTCCAAAGCAGTTCACATTTTATCACTTCCATTAAAGATATCACACCAGGGAACTGTGGTGTCTTTCTCACAAAGTCATCCTGAGTATTCAAGCCATTGTCCCATAGCAAAGCCCTTAATCCTGCAGCCTATCTTCCAATCCTGTGTGACAATATAGTTAGTTCAGAAAGCTGAAAAACAACCTTATGTAGTTGATTAATTGTGTAGGACCCGAGGGTGATTCTTAAAGGGGGAAGGTGTTAATCTCATGAACCTCATGGTAATCTTCTGCTGATGTTTTTCTTACATCAAGGTAAAGAGTTCATGCATCACTATGGGGTAGAGTCTCTGAAGACCTAGTCATTCTTAGAATAAAATGCCTTTGAAGAATTTAGGCTATACCCAGTCATAGTAATGGTGTATTGCACAAAGTAATCATGCACATAGAATCGTTACATTTAGAAGAAAAGTTTGAATATTTTTAGAATGAGGGTTGTTGGGTTTTATTTTGTTTTTGTTTTCTTTTGTTGCTTCAGGTACTATAATAATTATGCCATGATTGAAGAGAGTTTTAGGATTTTACCTTTGGGGTTAATTTATTAATTTTTGTATGTAAAGGGCCAGTTCGAATGAGATTAGTAAAGTATAATTCGCTTTCATCTCTTTCCACACAAGTTTGGTTAAACAGGACTGAAATTCATGGAGGGCCAGAACCCACTCGCCATTCATAAGCCAATTGCTTTGATAGCAGAAATGGATAGGCTCTGATATATTTACATTTTCTTACCATGTTTTAGCTAATCATTATTACATTTGGGAAGTATAATATTTTGTCTCTTTTAACACAGTATTGTAATCAACCAGTCAATAATTGATAGATATTCATTGAGATGCTTCACCAGGCACTACAGTAAATAAAAATCATAAAGAATAACTCTTGTGGGGGCTTGGGTAGCACAGTCAGTTAAGCGACCAACTTCGGCTCAGGTCACGATCTTGTGGTTCATGGGTTTGAGTCCCACATTGGGCTCTATGCTGACAGCTCAGAGCCTAGAGCCTGATTCAGATTTGGTGTCTCCCTCTCTCTTTGCTCCTTTCCCACTCACCCTCTGTTTCTCTTACTCTCTCAAAAATAGACATTTAAACATTTTTATAAAAATAAAATAAAAAGGAACTCTTGCCCTCAAGAAACTCATAATCTCATCTTCTAACCAAAGAAAATACTTAGTCCCCTTTTGTTTCCAGATAAGGTCACCAGCCTTTGGAAAATTTAACCAGAACAATCTTAGAAATGGGAAAGAGAAGTTGATTCTAGGAGGCAGGAAGAGATAAGCAGTTTAGCTCTGGATGCTTTGGGATCAAGTGAGTGGCAACATCCTAGAAGCAGCTAAAAACAGAAGACTGGAGATCATGAGGGTATTTGTACTATGTGCATACTAATCAGGATAAAAGGATTACAGTACAGAGGAAGAAAGACTCTCTTTCTCTACTTTTCTTGGCTCTATCACTGACCCTATGAAATAAACTGACAATGGGCAGATTACCAGGAGAAAAACTATACAAGTTTATTAATTTTTAACATTACATGCTTAGGGCACTGCAGGGAAAAAGTGAATACCCCCAAAAGCAGTGAGATTTGAGAGTTTATATACCCATGTTAATAGGAGAAGGGGAGAGGGTATGTAGACCATTTGGACAGTAAGTGATTTTTAGGAGAGATGAATGGGCCCTTAAAAGAAGAGGTGGGAGATGTGATAGTGTGTGACTGAGTGTGTCTGGGTAGGGTGTCGACTTTGAGTCTCCTCTCCTGTGATGGGTCTATCTTCCTTGGTTGATGAAACTTCCCGGAAGGGGATTTATGACAATTGAGTTCCTTTTGGAGGACCAGTCTTTAGGCAGATAAGGGGAGTTCAAAGAGAGAAAGCGTCTCTCTGCATTTGTTCTTTTTCACATGTCTTCAGTTCAAAGTAATCAAAATACCAAAGTGGCAAATTTTGGGGTGGCATGTCTTGAAAGCCTTCCAAAGAAAACAAGAAAGTGAACAAGGTCCTTTTAGAGCCAAGTACAGTGAGAAACAAGCAGATGGCCTTGCATAGAGCTGCAGGGCATGGCTGTAGTTGGGGGACAAGAAAGAGAAGTTAGAAAAAGAATAGTTGTTTCCAAGTTGAGCTCTCCATTTCCCGCAAGTTCCAATTAGTCATAGAACTCCTGCTCCTGTCTCCATAGTTACACAAACAGTGTTTGAGAGGTTCAGAAGATCAAGGGCCAAAAGGTTATTCAATTAACTTTCGTGATGATGAGGAAACTCAAAGACTAGGGGTTTGTCAGTTACTAAATGTATCAAAAACAGCTTTGCATCTTTCCAAGATGGTGGGCGTCTCCAAGGGAAGGAGTCCTAATAAGACCACAACTAAAGATGCAGTCTCTGAAAGGGCTGTTTATTTGCAGAATATTCTCTGTGTTTTTGGTAATAAATAAATAAACAAGTTAAATAAATCAAAAGCTCTGGGCCACTGGTCATGTGGGAGCAAGAAGCAGATGAAGGAGTTTAGTGCAATTCTATTTCAATCAGGGAATAAAAAATGCCTCACGTACATATCCCTGCATGAATGTTTAGACTGTTCATTGACACTGTAGAAAGAAAAGAGCCTTCTCTGAATACAAGATAGCATTTTAGCATCTATAAGGTACCAATATGGATTTCATGGAATTTACAACTATTTATTTAAATCTTGCAGCAGCTAAGTTTTGAAGGAATGTGTCAATTTCTCAGTCTTCTTGCCTACTTCTCTAGCTCCAAGAAAATTAGGCCGCTATCAGAATAAATATTTTCTGGGGTGTTGTGGTGTAATTTGGGGTAAGTCAGACAAATGAAGCCACAACAAGCTACAGGAAGCTATATCACAGGAATATGGAAATGGAGAGAATTTGGCTAAACACCACCACGCTGAAATACCTGGTAGAGCCCAGCAGGTCCTGCACTGGAGGTGGTTCTGACATCTACTCTGGAGAGTTGTTCCCCTGGCTTTGTAGGGGACACACACCGTGTGCCATGTCTACTGGCTTCAGGTTGCTTGCTCTCTGTCCCTGTCATTTTGCTTACCTGAGAATGAAACACCGTAAGAATTTTACTGATTAGAAACAGCTTAATAAAATTAATCTATAGGAAACTGCAACTTCACAGATTGTATTTATCACTGTCAAAAGAATAAGCACAAATATTATTTAAAAACTTTGGCCCGCCAAAGAACATTTCTCTGAAAGAGAAAAGGATTCTTTATGCTCTGTGCAAGTTCCCCAGTGTGGCTTTTCATGATGTTCAGAGTTGTTCTGAGGGCAAGTGAGGCTTTTTAAACAAAAAGGAAAAGGAAGGAAACATTTTGGACCACACTCTGCACTAGATTCTATGGGAGATGCTTCATAGATATCATTTCCATTTTATCTCATTGGTGGAGTGCTTTAAGTACACTTGCAATTGGCAGAAATTTCAGTTTTCATCAGGGAAATGATAAATGGAATTGGGGATGACCGGAAGGACAAGGCAACATTTGGAAAGATATTTTGAGGCAGGTACATTTGGCAGGCAGCTCAGAATTGATGAACATGAGAGGCACCGTAGGTCAACATTAACAATTGTTTCTAAGAGCAAGCTTGTTCTATCAGGAAGTACAATAGCAATTGTTGGTTGGATGAATCATAATTAGGTAAGAGGAAACACAAATGAACCTGTATTAAAAAGGACAGGGAGAGTCAGAAATGAATGATGGAAAAGGGAGGCTGAGAAATTAAGAACATGAGTGTTATCTAACTGCTCCAGAAATTCCTCCCAGTACTGAAGGAGAGGACTTCCCTTCCAATTTTGCAATTGCTTGATATCACAAAACTATATTGTTTGCAAACTCAGAATTCATCTAGGCTGTTAGAAGTCAGTTGTTTTGTGGAGGGGAGTAGGGTGGATGGGGCTCAAGGGGGGATTCCAGGGAGCTGGCAAGGCCCTGCTCTTTATCTGGCTGCTGGTTATGCTCAGTGGCTCAGTTTGTGGTAATTTATCAGGCTGCACAATTAAGATATATACATATATCATACTTCAATCAGAAAGTTTAAAAAATGCTGGCAATCTAAAGTGTCTTGTTATACTTTTAACTTGGTTTCCCCCAAATACCCCAAGACTGAGCACCTTTAAAGTTTTATTGTTCATCTGTATGTCCATTCCATGCATTGAATAAGAGAGATGTCAACAAATTGCAGTGAAATCTTGATTTTCAAAGTTAAAGAAAGAATTTAACAAGTCATTCAGATACTCACATATGCACATACAAAAACAACCCCACATATAAATTAAAAATCCCACTTCAGCACAGGAAAACATTTCCACCTAACTCATTCATAGAAGAAAATCAAGCTTGCTTCAGATTTCCCCTTCACAGAAGAGGAACCAAGAGATAGCAACAGAAAAATGGTCACATATGACACAGTTCTGAAATAAACCTCATATGTAACCTTGCTATAAATATTTATCAAAAGTATTCCAGTTAATTGAGAAACCAATAAAAAGAATAGGAAATTTGTGGCATAGATATATGGCAAGTTTATAGAACTCTTGCATGTGGAACATGGACAACTAAATATAGAATTTAAAATGAATGCATACATCAAAATCATTCTTATAAGTAAAATATAAAGAAAGAAAAAATAGAGAATATATAACACAACATGGAGAACAAAATACTATGGAGAAGGAAAATATAAAAGAAAAGCAAAACCATGGGAACAACATGAAGTTATATATACAATTATGACCAAGAAGTATAAATGTATTGGATGCTCTTATTAAAAGGCAAGATGAAGCTTAAAATTAAACAAAATAGACACCTTCAAAGATGATCATAAGGGCATTCATTTTATTTATCTATTTATCTATTTACTTATTTACTTATTTACTTTAAATTCAAGTCCATTAACATACAGTGTAATCTTGGCTTCTGGAGTAGAACCCAGTGATTTATCTTTTACATATGACACTCAGTGCTCATCCCAAAATGTGTAGGGCATTCATTTTAATAGCCAGAAGCATACACTTCTATCTCCTCCCTTTATCTTTTTGACATCATTTTGGCAAATATTTGGCATTAAATATTTTTGACATTATTTGGCAGGTTCCACATGAATTTCCAGTATGAAGCAAACACAAATGCCTCCCACATAATGATGAACAAACAGGAAATATAAGGACCTGAAAAAGTGCAATAGTTCAAAAGAAGGAGAAAGGTTTTTAGTTAAATAATGGATTAAATATATTCTCTTAATTGTATTCCTTTCCCAAGCCCTGCTAAAATCACATTAACAAGGACATTTACCAAGAACACGTACATCCATAGGAACAAGGAGAAGACAACAGCAACATATTTCTGGAAAATGGATGCAGGGAAACCAACTGGG
This sequence comes from Panthera leo, assembly GCF_018350215.1. Classification (NCBI taxonomy): domain Eukaryota; kingdom Metazoa; phylum Chordata; class Mammalia; order Carnivora; family Felidae; genus Panthera; species Panthera leo. The sequence continues at coordinate 70,210,292 of NC_056680.1, read as the reverse complement.
TGGGCACAAAAGAGTCACAGAGGAAGCTGAGAACCAGGGTAACCATGTGTGGCTTGTTCACTGTGTAAATGCACCGAGCTGTGTAAATGAAATCCTGGCCACATCCCTCAGCCAAGCAATGGACCCTGGCATGTGGCTATGGGTGCCCAGATATATGTAACTGCCTTTGCCTAGAAAGGCACTCTTCTACATACACATATATTTTGTCAGGGGTCCTGCTGACAGCCCACCCTGACTTATAGTGCAGAGTCCTCATAAGGCTTGAGAACTACCAGCACTAAATCTCTGGCTCACAGGACAGAGGGGACCACTAAAATGAGGAGGGTCGCATAGGTTACCTGGGAAATTCATCTGTAGCTCCCCACCCCATTCACTAGGCAGCTGCCCCTCCTGTTCACCTCACCCCAACCAACAGATATCTGGGAGTGAAAACCCTAGCAACTGTAAAAGGCACTCTGTACTGGGAATACTGGGGAGAGCCTTTGGACCTTAACCCAAACCAGGGTGGTGAAATGATTGCATGTCTGCAGAGGGCTGACTCCTGAGCCATGTTCTCCTCCCAGCCTCCAGAGAGCTGACAGCTAAACCTTTACTTTTCAGGGGAGATGCCATTCTGTACTCAGAACAGACCTGAAAATATTGATATCAGGGTTGTCCAGGCAATGAGCACCCAAATACCGTAAAGCGAAGCCCAAAGTTGACAGACCACCCTGTCAGCACAGGTTTAGAGCTTCCATTTGAAGCTTTTTTCCCCCTCCCTTAATTTTGAGCATACCTCCAAGAACCGCCATTTGTACAAGGGAAGGACCATGTATATGAAAGAAGATAGAGAAACAGAAACTACCCAGGGAAAAAGAACCGTAAAAAGAAGCTATTATTCTCAGTGGCGTAACAGACAAAGTCAATGAAGAGAGAATGAAATGCTATTTAAAAAATAGGAAATTGAGGGGGCACCTGGGGTGGCTCAGTCTGTTAAGCATCTGACTTTGGCTCAGGTCATGATATCCTGGTTCGTGGGTTGAGACCCATGTCAAGCTCTGTGCTGACAGCTCAGAGCCTGGAGCCTCCTTCAGATTCCGTCTCCCTCTCTCTCTGCCCCTCCCACGCTTGCTCTCTGTCTCTCTCTCTCAAAAATAAATAAATCTTAAAAAAATAGGAAATTGAAGAAATTAAATTATGCTGGTAGAAATGAAAAACACAAAAGAAGTGTTAGAAAATAATGTTGAGAGAATATCTAGAAAATATAGGTAAAAGACTAAAAAATGGAAAGAAATGATGAGAAAATAGGCAGTGTATAGTGTCCAATATCTAAATAATTGGAATTGCAGAAAGGGAGAGGGACAAAATGGAAAAGGAGAAGAAATTGTCGATGAAATAACTCACAATTTCTCCAGGACAGAGGATGAGAGATGAAGTCAAATAGATGAAATTAGACCCAAACAGTGCATCACTGTGAAGTTTCTGAGTCCTGTGGACAATGAGAACATCCTTCAGACAGAAACAGAGATAGATGCACAGAGTGATAGAAGGACATTCTATACAGAGAAACGAGAGAGACAGAGAGAGAGACAGCAACGGGGAAAGAGAGAGAGAGAGAGAGAACACAAGTCATAAATTCATAAATAAAGGAATAAAAATCAGAATGACTGTGGTCGTTCCGACAGCGACACTACAAGTTAGAAGACAAAAGAAGGGTCCTACAGGATTTCTCCAGGAACATTTATGCCCAACTTGGAGCTCTACAGTTTGTTAAGCCAACATCCATGGAACAGATAGAATAAAGAACAAAGATGCTTTCAGACAAGCCCGATTCTCAAAAAAATTTACCTCCTGCCCACCCTTTCTCGGGAGGCTACTAGAGGATGTGCTCCACCAAAATAAGGAAGTAACTAAGAAAGAGGACTTCATTAAAGACAAGAAACACAAGATTCAATAGCAGAGAAGTAAAGAGAATACCCAGGATGGTGATAATCATAATTGTGTGATCCACGATTATGATGGCTTAACTGAAATCCAGTGCTGAGACAATAATAACATTTTAACCTGAACTGTTACAATGAAGCACTGCCTCTCTCTCTTTTTTTAATTTTTTAATTTTTAAGTTTTGTTTAAATTCAAGGTAGTTAACATATAGTGTAACAATGATTTCAGGAGTAGAATTTAGTGATTCATCACTTACATTTAACACCCAGTGCTCATCCCAGCAAGTGCCCCCCTTCATGCCCATCAGCCATTTAGCCCATCCCCCCACCCACCTCCCCTCCAGCAGCCCTGTTTGTTCTCTGTATTTATTGCCTCTCTCTCTTTATCTTATTCTTCCTACCTTCCCTTATGTTCATCTGTTTTGTTTCTTAAATTCCACATCAGTGAAATCATATGATATTTATCTTTCTCTGACTGACTTATTTCACTTAGCATAATGCCCTCTAGTTCCATCCATGTTGTTGCAAATGACAAAATTTCATTCTTTTTGGTTGCTGAGTAATAATCCATTATCTATATAACAAAAATACAATTTTTAAACTTAAAAATTTAATACATAAAAATAAAAGACATAAACTTTAAAAATCAAAGCAAAAGGCTCACTTCAAAAAAAGAAATTATTAAAAATCTGTCATTTTTATTCCTAAGGAGAATCGAGAAGGCATTACTTCAAATAAAACATTTTGTTATCAAGGAGTTCTAACTAGTTTATTCAACATGCTGTTCTAGTGATAAGGATTCGACTGAACTCTGCAGAAAATTCCTCCCCTCATGTGTAATCCATCATCAGTAACAATAAGCGCCATGAAGAAAAAAAGATAGACTTGAGAGGGATAAGAGATTATTTCTTAGTTAGGGTAATGTGAAAAGGCATCTCTGAGGAGGTGAGTTTAGAGCAAACTTTTGAATGAAGGAAGAAAAGAATGCCTACACATATGAGGGAAGAGCTTCAGGCGCAGAGTAGAGCAGAGGTTGTAACACAGGCCCCTCTGTACACAAAGAACAGCTAGTTTGCCAAAGTAGTGGAATCGTAAGGGATAACGAAGGGGGAGAGTGGTGCGAGCAGAGGCTGAAAGGGGGTGTTAATCAGGGGTAACTTCTTGTAAGATGCCCTTGTAAGACCTTGTAAGATGCCCTTACAAGATGCCCTTGTAAGATGGTCTTGTAAGACCATCAACCTTGATAAGCGATTTGAAGGCTTTTGAGGAGGAGAATGATTTCATTTCAATTTTAGAAGGATCCCTTGACAGCTGGGTGGAGGATGGACCTCAGGTGGGGCAGAACTGGAGGTAGGAAGACCCGTTTTGTGAGGCTATTGTGATAGTCCAGGTGAGAAATAACGTGGTTTGGGCTAGAGTCAAAGTCCTGGAAACAGTGTATTTGGGTTTGTTCTGAAGGTCAACCGAATTGTCTGATGGGTTGAAGTCAAGGTTTGAAAGAAAAAGAGGTCAAGAGTGGCCCTAAGGTTTTGACCTGAGCAAACTGATGAATGGAGGTGCCATTTCTTGACATGGGGATGTCAGTGGGAAGAGAAGGTTTGAAGAGAAAAAGTTAAATAAATAGCTTTGTTTTTGAAGATACAGTTACTTTCAGATGTTCAATACTGAGTACACAACTGTTTGTAAGACTCAACAATTCAGGGCCAAGTTGGAGGTTGGAGCTAAAGGTAAGACTTGTCAACAAAGCCATGGAATTGATTGTGAATATGTAGGAAATAATAGTTGGCTAAGAAAGAACAGATTGCATATGTGAGCACTGGGACACTCCAACATTGAGAGGTCAGGAAGAGAGGAGGACCCATACACAATATCCACATAAAAACCATGATTGCCAATTTTTAAGTCCTTGTTGAATGTTTGCACAAGAAATACATCAACATTTTCTCATGTAACATGTAAAAAAACATAGAGCACAAAGTAAAACTTCTGATCATGTCCCAGTCTTATCCTCTAACAGAGAAGAAACCTGTTAACTAATTCGTGGTATATCTCAGTCAATTTCCTCAATGTACATGTTTGTATACATTTATGTGTGTTTGTGTGTATAAGTGTATGTATATAATTTTTATTCCTTACATACATGGGATTATTTGTTTATATTGCTACGAAATTTACTTCTATACTTAATGAATCATGGAGGGTTTTTTTTCCATATCATTATAAATTTACATCATTTTTCTTTAACTTGTACAGATTATTCTACAGTATGGAGGCACAATAATCCATTCAAGCACATTCCTGTAGATAAACATATATAATGTCTCCAGGTTTTCATGGTTAGAAACAATGCTGCAATGAAAATCTTTACCCTGCTTTCTGTACACTTATTCTCACAGACAGAGATCTATTAAGTAGAATTGCCGGACTCACGATACACAATTGAAAAAAAAACCTAATGTTTATTTATTTTTGAGAAAGAGGAAGAGAGACAGAGAATGAGTGGGCCATGGGCAGAGAGAGAGGGAGACCCAGAATCCGAAGCAGGCTCCAGGCTCTGAGCTGTCAGCACAGAGACCGACGCGGGGCTCAAACTTACGAACTGCGAGATCATGACCTGAGCCGCAGTCGGATGCTTAACCAACTGAGCCACCCAGCTACCCCAACGACACAGTTTTTAAATGTTGATAGATACTATCTTATTCCTTGACAACATTGAATATTATCGATTTTGCACTGGTGACGTATACTGGACATTATTTGCATTTCTCTGATTACTGGCTAAGTTGAACATCTTATCATAATTTGAGACTATATTTCTTTGTTAAGCCTTTTTCAACTTTAATAGACACTGACAAACTTCAGCCCCCAATTTTTCTACTAATGTATTTTCTCAACAGCACTGCATGAAAGGTTCTGACTCTCCCCACATCACAAATACCTGGTCTATTCAGACGCTTCAAATATTGCCAATCTTAAAAGTGTACAAAGATACCGCCTTATGATTTTAATTGCTTTTCCCTGATTACTTACATGGTTGAAAATTTTTCAGATGTGTGTGAGTCATCTGGACACTTTTGCAAACTGTCAGATCATTTCTTTTACCCATTTGTTGTCAATATTGTTAGAAGTTGAGTATCTTTTTGATTATTAATTTGTATAAGATGACTTTATACATCCTGTAAACTAACACTGCCTCAATTACGCATGTTGCAAACATATTGCCCAACTTGTCGCTTGTCTTTTTCATAGTTCTTTGTAAAGTGATGGTTTTGAGGAAAACAATTTTTAAAAACATAATCATATTTGGGGTGCCTGGGTGGCTCAGTCGGTTAAGCCTCTGACTCTGGGTTTTAGCTCAGGTCATGATCTTGCAGTTCATGAGATTGAACCCCATGTGCGGCTCTGCACTGGCAGTGAGGGGCCTTCGTGGGATTCTGTCTTTCCTCTCTCTCTGCCCCTCCCCTGCTCTCTCTCTCTCTCTTTCTCAAAAATAAACATTTAAAAAGCATATAATCACATTTGTAAAATTTTGGCTTTGTATCAAGTAGTTTTTGTGTTTTAAGGAAATCCCCTTCTGCCCCAAGGTTATTAAAACATAAGTGTTAAATCGTATTTTCTTCTAAGTACTTTAACATTTTCTTTTCTTCATGTAAGGAGTTATTCACTTGGAAATTAGTTTTTCTTATAATATGTGTTAGCCATCGAATTTCCTTTTTTCCGGGTGTATAACTAATTGACCTAACAGCACTAACTAAAGAGACCTTTTCTTCTCCATTAGTTTCTAGTGCTACCTCTGTCAAATTTTGTGTCTGTATTTCTCCTTTGGAGAATTGCCTATTCACTTTTCTTAGATTTTTCTAAGGAATTGCTTTTCTGTTTCTTATCCTTGCTGTTCAGAAACCATCACTATATTTTCAGGATATTTTTATTTGTTTTTTTTAATATTAAATATAATTTATTGTCAGATTGGTTTCCATACAACACCCAGTGCTCATCCCAACAGGTGCCCTTCTCCATGCCCATCACCCACTTTCCCCCAGGATATTTGTATTTGTAATATATTTTGCAATTAGTTTCTACGACTCTGTCATTTGTCTCTGGTTTGGGTATCTCACAACTCAGAGGGATTTTAAAGCTTCATGTTGTCAACTCTGTACATTTTTGTGACATCTCGATTTTGAAGACTTTCTCTAACCCATGATTCTAAAAGTATTTAACAATATTTTCGACTAGTTCTTTTACAGTTTTACTTTTTGTTTTTAGATGTTTTTTATCCTCTTGGAATTAATCTTATATATGGTATTAAGCGGTCTAACTCTTCCCAAGGGGATAATGAATTTTTCTGACACTTCAGCTTTTCTGCATTCCTCCCCCTACTCACTAGGTTTTTCTAGAGTTGAAGCAGGACCGAGGAGGAGAGGGCAAGGGCAGAAGAGCTCTGACCTGGCTGGTGGTGCCAATGTAACCAATATAATCTGTAGTTAGTTTCCTCTGGACAGGGCTGAGGTTTCAAACTCACTCTTTCTCTAGGGCACTCCTGTGCCTCTCAGAGGCTCCCCTGGTTGTGCCACAGTCTTCACAGCTCCTCACTTTCACAGCCATTCACCTCGGCCCCCAAAGAGGCATATCTAGGTCCCCCAGACACACAGAGAGGTGTTCTCTCTGAGAAGTAACAGTCCCACCTGCAGTGTGACTTTTGAATGTCTCACCAAACATTCCTATAGTTGAAAACGCTGTTTATAAGTATATGGACTTGGGACCAATTCCAATTTACAAAGACACACAAAATAGTCTTGCATGGATTTCATGTATTCTGGTACCCGGAACTGAAAATCCTAAGGAAATCATGAGACCATTGGACTTTGTGTTCAGCACTCCTCCACGGGTTGTTTGACATTTCAGAAGATCCAGCACTGATGACAGTGAAGTCCTTGAGTCACTAGAACTCGCCCCTGTATCATGTATATTTGTAGCTGCCATGTCCTTGGTGATTCCACGTATAGGTACAAACCTCCAGCCACTGCATTATGTCTGCTATTTTAGTGAGGTTCAGGCATTTACATATTGAAAATGCATTTTGCTTTTACGGTCTCCTTCGTGTCATAGCTAGCGCATTACAGTGATTTTCACTTTTTATGTAATCTTTCATTATGCTTTCCGGTAAGTTATTGTAATACAAATTTCATTTCGGAATACACTAGATAGGAGGCATTACACAGTATTTATTATAAAAAGGGTCACTGGATTTGACATGGCTGAGAATCACTGCTGTCTAGGGATGAATTCCGGACTTCTTAGCTCATCATCCAAAGCCTTTTATTTCCAGAGTTCTGCCTGTCTTCTCAGGTTTATCTCTCTGGTCCCTTCCCACAAGTGCCTTACAACCAGGCACACACAGCAGCCTGTCTTCCCGGCACGTGCCACACTCAGATGTGTTTCCATGCCTTCCTACTCACCTTGGTCCAGTAAGCCCGGCAGAGCCCCACTGGCCTTCATTCCTCAGCTCCCAGGCTGTCTGCTGAGCTTCCCCATCTTGACCTTGGTACCATCAATACTGCGTTCAGGTTGGTCAGGTGCGTTCCTCTTTCTGCCCTTAATTAAGACTTCGAGGACAAAGTCTAAGGATTCATCCTTGTAGCCTCAGATTTTTACCCGGTATCCATCTGGCCAAGTGTAGGGTGGTAGACAGTATTGATGACACGTATTTGACTCTCACAAGGCAAAATCAGGAAACAACCAAATTCTGTGGTGATATCAGCTCCCCGGAGAGTATACTGGTCACCATGTGGTGTTGCGGGGGTGCTGGAAGAGGGGTGAAGAGGAAGACAAATCTCCCATCTCAGCTCTGTGTCCCCTTTCAGAACCCCTTTCCCCCATTCCTCTGTTCCTCTCTTATACCCCTTACCAGTTAAAGTCGTGTCAGAGCGTTTTAGCTACCCAGTGAGTGTGATCAGAACTCACTTCGCAGGGGATGCCGAAGACAATGTGCGTGTGTGTGTGTGTGTGTGTGTGTGTGTGTGCATGTGTGTGTGTCTGCGTGTGAGAAGGGGCCCAGCCAAGGTCTGAGAACTCTGGAGGACCCTGGCCTTGAAAAATAGGCTTTGGATCTTTGTGGCACACTGGCCACTTAGAAGTATCCCCGAGGACCACAGAATAGAATCACACTTAAAGACAGAAGAGCCTAACTCACGTATCCCTGCTCCTCATTCTACTGAAGGAACAACTGAACCCTGAGAGATGACAGCGTTTCCCGGGATCTCCACCCAGAGATGGCTAGTGATGAGAGAGGTCTGTGCAGGCTGCCTGGACTTGGCCTGCACTCACAATGTGCCAGTTGTGGCCCCGGCATGTGATGTCCTCCCATTCTGTCATCCTGACTGGTGTCTTCTCCCTCGTGTCCCAACTGAGGGGTGCTCAGAATCATAGTGCCTGCTGGAAGTCCCAGAATGGTACCTGTAACAAGTCAAATAACTCTTTTAATGATATAGATATGCAGCTACTTTTTGCAGTGCTTTTAGAGTAAAAAGTAAGTCGGGTTTTTTTAAACCCAGCTATCTCGTTGAAAATGAATTTGATGAAAAAAGCTTATCTAAAAGCATGTCTTGCATTAATAATTGGGTTACATAATCAGAATCTTTTTCCAAGACTTACAGTCTTCCCCACTGTAGTATGTACCTCAGAATTCAGATCCCTTTCCTTAGCACTCCAGGTTGTCTCCATGTTTCAAGGTTCAAAACTATAAGGCACTGTTTCTCTCACTGAAACAGTTCTAATCTTTTCTATCAATAACTAAAAAGCTATAGTGCTAATTTCATTCAGCAGACTTGTGGCTTAAAGACGGCTACAAAGATTTTTAGGCCAATTTATTTTTGTATCTCTTATCTCTTAACAGAAATAGTACATGCTGATTGCAGAAAATTAAGAAAAATGAGACGAACAAGAATGGTGTATGTTATTAGAGATTTTTTTTCCAATTTATGTAAAATGTTTGTCTTCCAAATCATGCTATGGCTCACTAAATGTGTGCTCTTTCTTTGAAGAGGAAAAGAAATAAATGTCTACGAGTGTCTCAATATAATTGAGCAGTATTTATGTACAATTACAAGGCTGTGTACAAAAACCCATTTTGAAATGGCTGCACCCTGTTCACTATAGGCTTTCTGAAGAGCAGTGTGAATGATCCATTGCTTTAATTAGAAACCTTAGGCTATGGAGAATGGTAAGAGGAAAAAGTACTCTGCCTGGTGCTGGGAAATCCTGATGAAAATAAGACAAAGGCAGCTAAATGAAATCTCCTGCGAAGAGAAATTTTCACTATCATTTTCCCGAGAGGATTCAGCTTCTGGAGTTAAAGAACTAGGCTTACTCCATGGCAGTTGGTCATCACATTGGATTCATTTAGCTGCATTTGTTGATACCTGGATTTTTCTAGAAACACTTCTAAAGAACTGCAAATCCACAATTCAGCATCATGGACCATTAGCACAAGAGTGGGAGTCCCTGAAGACTATAGAAGGTTGGTAAAAATCCATTCCATTATTACAAATCTTTAATTATCTGACCTCAGGTTTCTATTCTAAACTGGGTTCCTGGTAAGAAGAGGAAGACAGAAGGGCATTTTCAGGACTAGGAAAAGCAGAGTCACCATCCTCTTAAATAAATGGAGGTCAGTGGAAAAAAGAACATATATGTTCCGGGGTGGTTGTCCAGCCAGCCTTGCATACTAACATGTGCTGTTCTGGCAACTAATTAGTTAATGCAAACCAGACATCAGTTTTGCACGTGTAAGAGATAGGACACAGCTGCACACTGTAATACCATTGAAAGGACAGGAGCTATGAGAAGATTTCTAGATTCTGTTGTAGAAGTTGGCCATCCCACGTGAGTTCTTCTCTCATGGTGGAGCCATTGGAGATCCATGGACAAAATGCAGGTAACAAAAGGAATGGGCTCAATTAAGATGTCTCAGAGAAATAATCTGTAAATGGTAGAAGGATCCTTAGCCCTATTAGTTGATGGGAAGAAAAAAGGCACTCCTCAAAGTAAATTTGGGATCTCGTGTGTCAAATCCTTCCTCAAAGAGGACGACTGAGGTATAGAGAGTAGTGAGGAAGAAGAATAAAAAACAGGATAGGAGAGATTGAAAGATGGGGCTTGGACACCAACCCTTTCACTTCCATAGGAATTAATAAATATGTGACTGTCTTTTGACATTTTGCTTCTCACAATGCTACCCCAGAGGTGTCAGAAAGAACAGAGCCACAGGACTAAAGCACTCCTGAATCTGGGAAAAGCAGGGTCTGAGTCCCAGTGAAAATAAGTGGAAACCCATTCTGCAACTTATTTTCTTTGCTTTAGATTATCTCTGAACACGGGCCATGAATAGGGGTATCATTCATGTTTCTTTAAGCTATTTCGAGCATTTTGGAGGCCATATGCAAAGACCATTTATGGACTTCCTGGATAAAAGGTAAAATAAAAACGCAAAAAAAAAAAAAAACAAAAAAACCTAAGATCACTAACATGATCTCTGCCATTTTTCATATCACCTGAAGTAGGAATCCTTGGTCAAAAAGCTGCAAATATTTCACTGGGATATGTGGTGGCAAGAGGGAAGGAAACAACCATAACCAAAGCTTCAAAGTGTAAAAGTTCTGGCCAGAGACTTCCAGAAGAAAAGGGAGGGGTGGTGTGTCCCGAAGACATTTCCAGAGAAGGGGCGCAAAGGCAGGAGATGCTCTGGAAGCCCCATTGCAGGTCAGAACTCTGCAAAGGCATCCAGAACATACTTCTTCATGGAATGCATATCTGGGGAAGAAAGAAAGGAAAAGAAATCACCCAAGATGGTGACTGAGAGTTCTGTGTACAGTAGGCCAAGGCCAGCAGCTTGATCTCAGTTACCAAGAGAAGATTCATGACACAGAGGTTCAGGGGCCACAGAAAGATGGATCTGGCGAGTCCACAAACAACCCAAGAGTGCCAGGGGTGAAGGTGCTGGGAATCCAGACTCTTTGGGAGCCTTTTGAGCACCACCAGCAGCAGCCCTGGGCTACGAGGCCACCCCTGCCCTCAGAGTGATGCTAATTTGCAAAACAGCTAAAGCCACATGCATTTCTCCCTGCCTGCTTTCCAACCTTGCAACCTTCCAGATGTGCCGGAAGAAGAGATTTAGATGGAAACTAAAATACCAGTGAATAAAATATTGGAGTTGAAATACGAAATAAGAAAATTCACAGTGAAGAAATAGACCAAATGGAGAAAAAAAACCTCAAACAACTAAAAAATTAATAGAAGTTGCGGTGCCTGGGCAGCTCTGTCAGGTTAGCATCTGACTCCTGGTTTTGGCTCAGGTCATGATCTCACCATTTCATGGGTTTGAGCCCCGCGTTGGGCTCTGTGCTGGCAGTGCGGAGCCTGCTTGGGATTCTCTCTCCCCCCTCTCTCTTTCTGCCCCTCCCCCACTCATGCTGTCTCTGTCTCTCTCAAAATAAATAAACTTAAAAAATTTTTGAAGAAATCATAAAAGAAATCCTTGAGACTTCAGATTGAAGAAACTTTTGGGATATCAGGGTTTATTTTGGTTTTTACCTTGAGAACAAAAAGAGACTCACACCTAAATTTATCCTGGTAAAACTTCAGATGTTCAAAGATAAAGGACAAAAGCAGTAACTCCTAGTTGGTTGCTGGCCATGGCTCATCTCCTCTGCAATGGAATTATGCTAAGACAGTGAAACAAGATCTATAGAGTTTTTAGGGAAAAGAGTGTGGCCCAGGAATTCCAAACTGTGACAATTTATCATGGCAACATTAGGAAATAACCATATTCTGAGATGTGTGAGTATTCAGGGGAGCAAACCACCCATGTCACATGAAAAATACTCAAGAAGGTAAATGTGGTCAATAATAGTGATAATAATGAAACAAAGTAAGGTCCTCAGTGAATAATTACTGTTTAGATGGTTACGTGTAATTAAAATGTCAAAATGGTTTAAGAGAAGTTACAGACTGATAAACCTAATTGTAACACCCTGGTTTTAAAATCTGAGATAATTCTAACACAATCTGAGAGGCAGAGAAAAAAGAAAAAAAATGAAAGCAAGCTCAATTAATTCTTCCCCTTCTATGAGGCATTGAGGATTTATTGATAGTATAGACAGGGCAAGAAATGGCTCCCTATTTTTAAGGAAAGATGCTCTCAAATAGACTATGAGTAGAAAGTGTTATTTTCCAAGTCAGTGGAAAGATAAAATACAACACATCCAAAAATAAAATAAAATAAAACCCCAAAAAGCAATACAACAGTCAAGCATGAAATGCAATTGCATTAAGTAAGATAAGAGCCAAAGGGTCGAATTCCATCTTGAGAAGAGAATGGGTTTTCGCATTGGGTTTGGAAAACAAAATCTAGCTAAATGTTGTTTTCAAAAAACATGTAAAACAAATTGGAGAGAAACATATTTTTCACAGAGATGGACAAAGACACACCCGAGGAACACAAATGGAAAGCAGAAGTGACAATTTTAATACTGGACCAACTAGCGTGAAATGGAAAGGAATCACTTGAACAATGACAGCCATTTCACAGACCAAAGGCAGAATCTCAAGTAAAGGTGCAATTGTCAGGAATAATGAAGGGACCAGTGAAAATAGCACTAAAAAACATGAAGCCAGTTCTCTTAGAAATTTGAGTGAGCAAAACACTGGTATTAGCTGCTTTTAAATGAAACAATTCCATTATTTAAAGCAAGTTATTGATGTTTAACACTATTTTTTCTTTATCTTTTAAAAAAATGTTTATTTATTTTGAGAGAGAGTGCGAGGAGGGGAGGGGTGGAGAGAGAGGGAGACAGAGAATCCCAAGCAGGCTCTGTGCTGTCAGTGCAGAGCCTGGCACAGGTTTCGATCCCATGAAACGTGAGATCGCAACCTGAGTGGAAATACAGAGTTGGACGCTTAACTGACTGAGCCACCCAGGCGCCCCAACACTGTTTTTCCTTTACAGTGTCTTTTATTTATTTGTGTCTTCTAGGCTATTTTATTGAATCCTTACACAAATATTGTTTTTTGTTTAATAATCATATTTAAAGCCAAGGATTTTTGTGCTCCATAGGGTCTGCCTCCTCCTTCTGCCGCTCCTGGGGCTGCTTGTCACCTGCTCAGTGGGGAGCTGGTACCTCTTTGTGAGGCAGCAGTGGAGGAGACTGGGGTCTGGCAAATAGCCCAAGGAAGGGGTCAAGACTGAGAACAGCGATCATTTTAACGTGAAGGTGGTGGGCAGGATGGTTCTATGGTACAACGGAAGATTAAGAGGCATACACCATTTAGGGGGACCTGGGTGGCTCGGTTAAGCATCCCACTCTTAATTTCAGCTCAGGTCACCGTCTCACTGTTGGTGAGTGTGACCCCTGCGTCCAGCTCCTCCCTGGCAGCCCAGAGCCTGCTTGGGATTCTGTCTTTCCCTCTCTCTGCCCCTTTCCTGATCTCTCTTGCTTGCTCTCTCTCAAAATGATAAACTTAAAAAAAAAAAAAAAAGAAAGAAAAAGGAGGCATACGTCACTTAGTAAAGCACTGAAAGTCTGTTGCGAAGCAAAGGATTTGTCAGTGAGGCAGATTCTGATTTGATGGGCAGCCCATGAATAAAACAGACACATCTGCACAGCTGGAAATGGAAGATGAAGCACAGTCGGTGTGTTCCAGCAGACAAAGGTGTCTACTGAAAAGGGAATCTGCTACTTTCCTCCAGAAACTCTGCTCCTCCGGACCAGGAAGACATTCTCAATCAGAAAACTGCAATTTGGTTTCACCGCATTCTGACTACTACTACAGTATAGTTGTGTCTATTCTCTCATTGTCCCCTTCCCCCCCCCCCCTTTATTGTACGTAAAGTGACTGTGTGTGCACAAAAAATAAAGCCAAGGATTTTCTTTTAAGAAGAACCTTAACCCTATCTCATTATTCTGTTTAATGTAATGTCTTATCTAATAGTCTGCAGTTTGATTTTAACTTTCTTTTTCCCTCAGGATTTATTTATGAATATCTACTTTTAATTCCCAACTCATTTTATTTTTAAAGTGAATTTAAGTTCTATCTATTGCGCTCAAAGATTGTGACCTGAGTGATTTATATAAACAGTTCGCGTTAGTCGGAAAAAATGCATTTTTTCTTTGTAACATGTAGAATTATTATCTGAATTTTCTGAATTTTCTGAATTTCCTACATTGAGCATGTACTATTTTTATTAGGAGAAAAAATGTATATAATTAATTGATGTAAACATCCTTTTGGCCATATTTAAATCATGAGCCTGTCTGTTGAAAACATCATTATGGCTCCTTACTTGATGTAAAAGTTTAGAAATAATTTAAAGAAAGACATGGTACATTTATAGTTTTACTTGCAGAAATTAAATCCCAGATATCAAATTACTCTCTTGAAATACAAGATAGGAAAGTTCTCCTCCATGTAATCACAGAGAAACTATTTTGGTTATTTATAATGTCCAAACTCTGTTATTTTGTATAATATAGCTAGGAATTGGCATTTTTAGTGCTGTAATTGGTCTCTTTTAGAAAGCAAAGCTGAAATCAATGTCATCTTCTGCTTCTCTATTCTTTTTCCATGAAACGCACCTTGAATTGCTGGGCCTAGTACAACACCTTTAGAGAAACATTTAGTGCGACAAGACTAATTTTCCAAATAAAGCAACCGATAAATTGGAAAAGTACATGTGCAAAGAATATCAATCATCATATGCAATATAATTACACACGCAATAAATACTACTTAAAGTATTTTAGATACAGACTTCTGACATGTAAAAATAATACAGGAAAAACATTGATAAATAATTCCACCGATTGTAAATTATAACAAATTAGAAGAAATAATAAGTCTTTTGTTACAATGGGTTGTATTCTAAGTTGGTTGTAAAACCAAATGAACTTTCTCATTTAAGAAAAAAAGACATGCAGGTGGGTTCTAGAAGCTCATTTGACCCATAGTTCACCGAACCTTGTCAGGGCATGAATGTGAAATTGGAAGAGGGATGTTTCTTCAGAAGAATGTGCTGGGAGCTCTACTCAGGAAGACTGGCCCATGTGTGTCCCACCTATGCCAGCTGAGGGAAAGGACATTCTGACTGCACCTCTCATGGGTGCCAGTGGGCAAGACCTGGGAAGGTGTGAGTGGTTTCTCAGGTGAGGCTGATTCTCTGACACATTCTTTATGCACCCAAAGTATTGGCTCTCTCCGATCGGCTTCTCCTTTGATCTTTATATTTTTAAAAGCAGCCTAGAAAGATTATTTTCTAAATATCTCTATGCATATAGTCACACATGTATAATTCATAAGAGAAATATGCCAAATGGTGACATACCTTCAGATACATGAAGAACCCTTTTTCTTTTTAAGTTTATTTACTTTGAGAGAGAGAGAGAGAGAGAGAAGAGAGGCAGAGTGCGAGCAGGGGAGGGGCAGAGAGAGGGAGAGAGAGAGAATCCCAAGCAGGCTCCATGTTGTCAGTGCAGAGCCCAACATGGGGCCTGAACTCATGAACCATGAGATCATGACCTGAGCCGAAAATCAAGAGTTGGATGCTTAACCGACTGAGGCACCCAGGTGCCCCTATGAGGAACATTTTTGAGAGTTCTTTCCACCTAGGCATGTGGAAAAGAGCCAAGATACCCGCTTATTTTCAGGAAGGTCCCAAGGAGCCCTGCATCATGAATTAGCCTGAATAAACAAGTCCTCACTTACTTAAAATGAAGCTTGAAATGAGACAAAGGGCTCAGTAACACACCTTCATGGAAACCTCGCCCCTCTCACAGGATGGAGCCATCCCCAACTGCTCTGTGCACCTGCTACAGCCCTTCACGTGGCAGGGCAAGGCCCCTTCCCAGGGTTGCAATGTCAGCCCAGGCCTGCTTCCCAAAGCTCTTAGGAGAGCACTTCCCATTCCACGCACACTGGTGCTCTAGAATGTTGGCCCTCTTCCCAACATTCAACCTACCACGTCTGCTCCCTGGGGTGCCCTCCTTTTGTCATGGAACTTTGCCATTTCTGAAGAACCCCCATTGCATGCCCAGTCACCCTGTGTCTTTTCAAGGGACCACGTCAACAAATATTTTGTGTGAAGTCTTCCAGAGCCTTCTTCCCCACTGCATCCTCTCTTTCTGTGCTTTCAATTTTTAACTAGGCCACCCACCTCCCTCTTTCTCTTTCATCCCATCTGATGGAGTTAAATGCCTAAGGCCACAGTCCGCAGAGAGAGAAGAGGAGATGGAGGCAAAGGTCACGTACCCTGTACCTGGGGTCAGTTCAGGGTCCTGGCCCGGATGCAGGAGCTCACTGTGTGCCGGTTACGTACACCTCAGCGCCTCTTCTCCCATCCTCTGCCCACAGCTGCTCGGCAAGAGATATTGGTGATGGCAAAAGTCCGAGTCCAGCTGGAAGAGAGGAAGGGGGTCAGGAAGGGGACTGGGAATGAGGAGAACGTGGATAAGTGATAGAAGAGAGGGGAGGAGTTAGTGACAGTGGGAAAAAGAAACCAATGCCCTTTCCTCCTTACAAACTGGAGAGTCAAGAAGAGCAGACAAGAGAGCTGGTTGCTGGGGCAGCCACATGTAGCAAAGCTTGGCAACTTGTGATGGGAGGGGTAAAAATTGAGACGGGAGGGCGACTGCCAAGGCAAGATGTCAAGATGGAAGGAACTTCATGTTCAGCTGCTCTTCATGAGGGCAGCTGCCACACTGGGAAGGGGCGATGCAAAGCCACTGAGCTAAGGGGACCTTTAACAGCTCCTTGATATTATACTTGCATAGCCCTCTGCTCTCAGTGAGACATGTGTGGGACAGATCATCCGGAGGGGGATTAATGCTTAAGTGTGGTCGATACTCCCTGGTGTGACCCACAGGCAAGGACTAAGGTTTGTTATCAATTCTTAACAAGGTTTTCAGGTCAGCAACAGTAGGAATGGATGTTACAAAAGAAAGAAATAACCGACTGAAGATTGCTTGTTCTGCTTCTGAGGACGAAGTTTTCCATCGTTGATGAGATCTCTTGATGCAGGTCTCACTGACGTTGTTTAAATCACTGTGACATTTGAAACTTATGTTGATCCCTGAATGGAGTTTGACAACTGATGTATTTCCTTTTATATTTTTTAAATAGTTTCTAAAACTTTTCCGACTTAGTTTCAAAGGATGTGATTTTGATATATTTGTATATTAACATTTTAAAATAAAATGGTTACATTGCTTTGATAAATATGAAATGCATTCTGAAAATTGGAACATAAACACTGTCGCCATTTGATACCCAACATCATCCATTTTTAAAATATGTGAACATTTCTTCCTTCACAGTCAGAAAGTTTACATCAATCATTTTCCTCTTACCACCGTATTTCTATCACAATTCCCCCGTAGACTTATATCCCAATACGACTTTTATGTATAAAGTATTTAATTTTTTAACACTATCAAATTTCTTTTAAGCAGAACTATGTCCATAAATTAAAATTATTTTTCATTTCCCCTGGTTAAAAATCTCTAAATGTAGGGATGCCTGGGTGGCTCAGTGGGGTTGGGTATCCAACTTCGGCTCAGGTCATGATCTCGTGGTTCATGAGTTCGAGCTCCATGTCTGGTTCTGTGCTGACAGCTCAGAACCTGGAGCCTGCTTCAGATTCTGTCTTCCTCTCTCTCTGCCCCTCCCCTGCTCTCTCTCTGTCTCCTTCTGTCTCTCTCTCTCAAAAACAAATAAACATTAAAAAAAAAAACTCTAGAGTTAAAACTTCTATTTTAAGTAGAGTAATTATTATAAATCAAAATACCTTAAAGATATAATGAATTATGATAAATAATTTTTAAATGTTTGTTTTTGAGAGTGAGAGAGATAGAACGTGAACGGGGGAGGGGCGCAGAGCAAGGAAGACACAGAATCCAAAGCAGGCTCCAGCTCTGAGCTGTCAGCACACAGCCCAACACGGGGCTCGAACTCATGAACCACAAGATCATGACCTGAGCCAGAGTCAGGCACTTAACCGGTTGACCCATCCAGACTCCCCACTGCTCTTTATTTTTTAAACTCCCATTTTTAGGTTTTCTACATTTTCTATGGCATAGAACATTTTCAATATAATTTTTGATATGTTGATAAAGTAGAACAAAGGCATAAATGTGAAAATCACTTGTCTGGAGCAAGTCAGCCATGAGCATGATTGTAGAATCACATTCCATCCGTTTGAAGAAATACCTTGCTTATGATTGAGTTCTGAGGGGCAGGATTCCTCAAATGAGGACCACAGATGATGCGTCATAGGACTGTGAGTTCTCTGGCATAACATGTAAGTAATGAATGATAACTTGTAACTGTAGTGTAGTGTGGACCCTCTGAATGACTCTATCCTGAGGCCTCCTGTAGGATTTCAGGGAACATGTCTTCCATGATATGAGGGCCCCCAGTTGCGATCTTTGGTCCCCCATTTTTCTCTAGCTTCATCCACTCTCTGTCTTAGCTTCATCCACTCTGTCTTATTCATTCAGTCCCTTGGCTTTAATGCCATCTCTGTATTCACTGGCTTCTAAATTTTTATCTCTAGTGCAGACCTCTCCCCCAAACTCCAGACTCTTGTACCCAGCTTCTCCTCCACTTGGATGCCTGCCAGATGTCCCCAAATTAATTGGGTCAGGATTGAACTCCTATTTCTCCTCGACCCCACACCTACTCTTCTGGCAGCTTCCCCAGCTTGGTTGGAGGCACCTCCATCCTTCCGGGGTGACCCTTCTAAACTGTAAGACAGATCATGTGATGCCCCGGCTCAACAAGCCTTGGGTTCTCATTCCAGGCAGGTACACGGCATAGAGTCTAGCCCATCTTGCTCTGTGCTAATGAACAATTCATTAGCAGCAACTACTAGAATTGCAATGAAGATTTTTTTCCTTTTGCAATGCCAGAAATAAATGGATTAAGCACCCATTTATTATAGATTCAATACCATCACAATGCTGACTTTATTTTAAGGTGAACTAGTCAGCTTTACGAATTACCATGTGACATTTCTTCACTCAACAATTGCTTGCTGGCAGAATTTTGGCTAAATTGGAGACCTATTTACTGAAAAAGCCTTGAAGTTATGAAATCACTTTAGCCATTGAACTTATCCAGACAGGCCTTCTCTAAAATTAGTATCTTTCAAGTTAAAATACAGAAATAGAACATCCAACTGAAACTAAGGCTACTCTTTTATTAAACTCAATTTGGATGATTTCATTTCACCCAAACAACAATCCGTTAGTATGTTACATTAATGTTGTTAGTATGATTTTTTATACTTGTACTTAAGTTTTAAGTTTTAGTTTCCTGGTTGTAGAAACTCATAAGGCATTTTCACCTAGTTTCACGTTTGTCATAAGAACTAGGTCCCAACAGTTTCCATCTGTCATCCATTAGAATTTAGGACAAATTCCATAAGGAAAGAGATGAGGGATAGGGTTTATTGAGGAAAGAAAAAACTGACGAGGCCAGATGAATATAAGAGAAGGCACAGGGTTGCCCTTTTCCCATCACCCCAGGGAGAGTAAAGCCAAAGCCAGTGTACTTTGATGGACACACGGTGGAGCTTGTGTCCCAACGGGGGGACCCTTCCCCATGTGGGTGTTACTCTTTACAAGGCTGGTATACGAATCATCATCAATGGGGGTATTCAGAGCACCAGCTGGGAAGTGGGTACCAGCTGTCTCCAGAGTAGTCTGCAAAGGGGAACCCAGGCTCTGCTCTCAGAGGAAGACAGCTGCCGACAGAGGGGGAGGAGATGAATCCCCTGGTCCCTTCTTGTTCATTGCCCAGGCAACCCAGTGTGAGCACATGATGATTCTGCTCAGTGTGTCACAATGTTTGCTGTATTTTAAGTAACAGTATAATAAAAATAATTTAAATCAATAGCTGGTGTCTGTTACTTTCCCATAATGGGTTCTACATAATACTCGGGTTTCTAAAATGCTGCCTGATAAGCACTGACATTTAAAAATAGGCTCACTCACTAAGATATTTTAGTTTACAATTGGCAAACAGTTTGGGAGACACCACTATGCAAGACCAAATAAACCCTTCACTTCAGGGAATTACGTTCTTGGGATCTGGGATGAATACATAGTAGAAGTAAGCACCTGTCTGCTTTTCTGCTTTTTCCTTTACAGCAGTGACATTTTCCTTGGAGGGTTCTTCTGGAGCGTTATGGTTTTCCAGAGATGAACCTAATGCCAACCAAGAACCTTGTCAGATAGGAGCTGATCCATCTCTAACTTCATGTTCAAACATGGCACATCCTATGATGCAGTCAGTAAACAATAAATATTTTTCTCTTGACACAAGCTATTGTCATCAGTTTAACTAAAGACAAGACTTTTGTCATCACCTGGTCGCTGACCACACAAGGACAGAGAAATCAACAAAACTGGCATTCTTTCAATTGAGGGCTTTTTAATTAATTACTCTTCAAAAATGGCATCTGTTTATCTGACAGATGAAAACCCTACAGGATACTTTTATCTCTTTGGTTTTCCAGTTAGATCTATTAAGGGACTATTCCGGCTTCCAATAGCTAGGACACTTTTAAAGCAGAGATGACCAATTTCTAGTCCAATTAGTTAAGATACATTGGCCCTTTGGTTCTAGGAATTTGTGCAACTATTTCATCCCTTAAAGAAACAATTACCTTCTCTATGGAGCATTTGCCATTTCTTCTTCATTATTTCCACACTGCTACGTCAATGAAAATATTGTGCAATTAGCTAGATGCGTTTGAGGTCCACCTATCTTTCCCAGGAAGCTTTGCTATGAGTCTTTATGATTACTTTGCATTTTATAAGCAAGAACTTTTCAGTGAAGACCTCTAAGGATTTCCTTTCACCACCTCTTTATATAGTTAGTGTATTTTAGAATAACATACTACCACTAAAAATGCAACCTAGATATTCTCTGGGCTTCTAACGGAGAAGTCAGCCTCAGCTCCCTGCAGGGCTTCATCAGCCCCACAGTTGCACACACACAGGATCAAGGAAAGAACTTGTTAAGTAGAAGACCAGGGGGGAGGGGGAGGGGGGAGTTATAGAGAGGGAAGGAGACAAACCATAAGAGACTCTTAAATACTGAGAACAAACTGAGGGTTGATGGGGGGCTGGGGGAGAGGGGAAAGTGGGTGATGGGCACTGAGGAGTGTACCTGTTGGGATGAGCACTGGGTGTTGAATGGAAACCAATTTGACAATAAATTATATAAATACATACATACATACATACATAGGGAAAGAACTTGTTTTATTTGTAGAGCCCTTTGGCAGTTTTCAAAGCATTTCCCCCTGTGATTCAATTTGTTCTTTCCAACAACCCTGGGAAGAATCTGTTGTGATTTCTATTGAAAGAATGTAATTAATCAAGACTTAGGGAGGTTGAAGTGTACCTGGTAATAAGCGACAAATGAGGAATCAATGTCTTTTGATCCTGAAGCCTGGGCACTTCCCTGCATCTCACACTACCTTTGATAGGAGCATCAGGCCCAGTGTTAAGCACAAGCACCCTCCCAGCAGCTTTACACACGCAGACTGCCTACTGATCACGACTCCCAATTGGTGAAAGGTTGAAATATGCCTCAGCCACACCACCATGCGATCATCTCGTACACAAGAGGAGTGTGACTCCACTTCGAAGACGTGTTGGAGTGAGAAAGGAAGCCGTTATTTTTCAAAACACCCTGAAGGTTTCTAGTGTTTGGAAATCTATTTTTAAAAATCATGTGTTTTTTTCATTACTAATTTACTCTAGTACTGTTCGATTTTCCCCTGAGGGATTTCTGGTAGAGAAGAAGATTGAGTTGCAAAGCCAAAAATAAATCACATGCAGATTAATATTAAATACTATCAATACAGCTTCTGATATATGGTAGTTTTGTGGCCCTTGGGCTATAACGACCTTCTGTGAGTGGGCAGAAGATGAAAGGAAGCAAAACGGAAGGTGTCATTAGATTCAGATTAGCCAAAGGAATGCTCTTCGAATCCAGTGGCTGTTGGCAAGGTTGGAACGAGGGTGCGGTGGCTGAGGACTCGCCGTGGGCTCACAATTTAAGGGTGCTAAAAGACTCAATAGTTGAAGAAAAGTAATATTTTAATACAGCCTTCTGAAACATCAAAGGAATGCCAAAATAAAATCCATGATGAATAAAATATTAAAAATTTTAATAAAGACAGAATTGGCATTATTGGCTTTTTCTTTTGTTGCCAGCCCCAGTTTGGCTGGGCACAACATTGCCCCTGACACTGCATGGTTACTTCATTTAACATTTTGACATTTCGTTCACGGTGGATTTTTCTCCACACATTGTGAGTTTTCAGAAATAGTGCATTAGAATATTATTTACAAATTTCACACCCAAGATGAATGCCTACCTATCTCACCCTAGTCCTGGCTTCCAACATCCAACAGTGTCTATCCCTGGATCCCTACTTCAGTGATAACCCTTGGGCTGCTCGGTTCATCCCGAGCATGGAGATTTTCCACATCCCCCAGCCCTTTCAGAGTCTCTCAACTCCCCAGACTCCTCATTGCAACTGAGACTATGTTGTGTTAGATACAAGAAACTGAGGGGACCAAATGACCAGCGTTGTAACAAATGCCCTACCCTACAAGCTCCCTTCCCCCACAGATCAAGAAATCTGCATAATGGGAGGCATCTCCTTGTTCAATATGTATTTCCTTCTATGACTTCATGAACAAAAATGCAAACATACTCTGCCCCTCTGCATGTGCCACAAAAAAGCCTTTTAAAAAACTTCGGCAGAAGCTCTGTCTGTCAGTGTCTGTCAGGAGTGTCCAACACAACCATCTCTCAGAAACCCAACAGCTCGTTAGAAGATCTCCCAGGATGTGTGATGAGCAGAGGCTCCAAGCTTAGGCCACCTAGATTGTATGGCTGCTTCTAAGAGGCAGGAAACTATATACTCTGGCTTTTCTTCAGATCGAATAAATTTTTCGCCTTTTACTAAGAGGCAGGAAACTAGGTGAAGGACATTCAGGAGGCCCACCATGCACGTACCTAGGATTGTTAGGACCCTCTGCCTGGGAGGGTGTGTAATCCAGGTGTGGCAAAGCAGGAGATTAGCAAATGCAGCGGAGAGAATGAGGTGAACGGGATTTGAAGAGCAGGAGATATATTCAGACATAAAAAGGAATGAAACCTTGTCATTTGCAATGACATGGATGGAACTAGTGAGTATTAGGCCTAGTGAAATCAGTCCGGGAGAGACAAACACCATACGATCTCGCTCATAGGTGGAATTTAAGAAACAAAACAAAAGAGGAAAGGGGAAAAAGAGAAGGAGAGAGACAATGAAGAAACAGACTCTTAACTACGGAGAACAAAGTGATGGTTACCAGAGGGGGAAAGGGTGGGGGTAGGAGAAACAGGGGACAGGGATACACAGTAGACTTATCGTGATAAGCGCTGAGTAATGTATAGAATTGTTGAATCACTACATTGTATACCTAAACTAATATAACACTGTATGTTAACTACATTGGAATTATAATGAAAAAATTAATAAAGAAAAAGAGCCAGAGAAGATGGAAACGAGAGCCGTGGCAGAGGAAGCACTTAGAGGAGATGAGTGAGAAACCAGGCAAGAATTGGTGCCGCCATATGCACACACCTGATTGCTAGCTTCCACCACTGCAGACCACTGACTGGTTCAGATCCAGGTGAATCAGACCTAGAGGGCGTTGCTTCATGCACTCCTGGACCTTTTCAGAAAACACTCCCTCACTGTTACAATCATGGGACAGTCTTGGGCATGAGGGGACAGAACAGCATTCAAACACGTGAGCTGAAGGAGGGATTGAGGGAGCATAGACCGTGGGAGACCACAGGTTGTCAGGACAGACATTGTGCAACCAGCTGCTGCGGGTCTGTACTTGGCACCTGGGCCACTGGGCTGGCCAAACACGGGACCTGTGCATCTCCAGTGACCCTAAGTGAGGAGGCAAAATGCCAGGTAGCACAAGAGTGCAGGTGGAGATCCTCAGCATCAGCTGGTGTTGTTGCCTCAGTTCCTTTCCACAGCAACCTACAAGGTGGGAGCTGTGATCCCTAAGTGACAGAGAAGGAGGCCAGTTCAGAAAGGTTCATCAGCTTGTCTAAAGTTGTGCAATGAGGGAGTGGCAGAGGTGAGACCCAAATACAGTCTATTTTACCTCAAAGATCATGGTCCTTCCATCCTATGACACAACCTTTAAAACTTCTTTTGCAAAAGTGCTAAAAATATAAACAAATACTTAACCCAGTAAGGTCATTTGAAAATAGAGAACTATTGCAAAGAACAACAACAAAAAAATCAAGTTCCAAATTTGCTAAAGGTCATTAAGACTCAATGGCCTCAAATTAAACGGATATATCCTAAAGTAAAAGATATCAATGAACCTTGACAATGCTTTGAATTCACAATGACCTTGATTTCAACAATAGAATGACACCAACTCTGATATCAATTCAAAGATACCATTTCAAGATGCTCAGAAGAAATAAAAGTCACATTAGGATATCACTGAAGCTATCCTCTAGAGTCCATATTTTGCATGCTATTTTGTTATGAAAGATTTTAAAGCTTTGCTTTTTTTTTTTTTTTTTTTTTTTTTTTTGCAAATGCATTTCATTGCCTTCAGGTTGGAATCAAGTGCTGAATACATAAACCACAAATATGTTTAGATTTAGATTTGGGACTAAAGAATTAGATATTTTAGGGATGTCACAGTAAAGTTTCCAAAATCTAATTCTAGAAAAAAAAAAATCAAAATTTTGTGATTTGGGCATAAATAAGATTCCAATGTTTACTCTCAGTAAAAAATGTCAGGAAAATGAATTAAAATAGGTGAGATTTCAATAAAGATGTGAAGAGAGGCTGGTTCGGCTATGAGATTACACCTCACAGCCTTTAAGTACAAGAAGCATAATTGACCAAGAGCTCAGATACTTGTTCTGAAATTCATTACCATATCTGAGCCAAAGTGATGCTTCCTATGGACTGTTCCCAGCCAGCAACTGAGCACAGCAGGGATACTAAAGCAGGCCTGTTTAGGGAGACTTGGGCCTCCTCTGACAGGGAACTGTTTTTCATGAACCAACCCCCTGACAGTCGCTGCCTCTTCCTTATGGGCTGCCTGGGGATCTGCAATGTTTCCCACCCAGCCTTCCATTCCCTCTCCCCTTCATTCAGGGGAAGGCTTGGCGTCCAGTCTGATAGCTTCCTGGGCTCTTCCCAGCTCCATCTTCTATTTTATTACCCAGTAATGTCCTCACATTGAGTCTTGTCTCTGTGTTCACTTCTCAAAGGCCTCGGACAAAGTATAAACACGAGGAAAAACTAGGATAGCTAATTTTTTAAGATTTTGTCTTTATTTCTAAAGTTTTAGCGCTCAACATAGTTTCTTCAATCAAATTTGCCAAAAGAACAAAGTAATCAATGAATATTATAGTAAAAATGTGTGGAATGCATAACTTCTAATGCTACTAACCTTACATATTTCTTTCAGTGTTTTATTCATAGAGGATAGGAAATATGTCCACTGAAATCTTTGGTTTAAAAAATGTTCCTAATCCTGGGGCACCTGGGTGGCTCAGTCGGTTAAGTGGCTCAGGTCATGATCTCACAGTTCATGAGTTCAAGCCCCTCGTTGGGCTCTGTGCTCACGGCACAGAGCCTGGAGCCTGCTTCAGATTTGTCTCCCTCTCTCTCTGCCCCTCCCCCACCTGTACTATGTCTCTCTTAAAAATAAATAAAACATTAAATTTTTTTTGTGTGTGTGTGTGATGCTCCTAATCCTAACTAGAAACCAAATACATTTTAGGCATTAGATTAAAAAGGACCTTCAACTCATTGTGTCAGTATAGATTAGATAATATATAAATCTATAATACCGAAAAAGAAGTAACAAGTATTTCTGTTACCTTACTTTTCCTTGTCATTTTAATGTTATCATGTCCTAAATATGAGGCTTGGAAACCACCCTTCATTTTCCAAAATAGCATGAAAACCGTCAAATGTACGTTACCACCAGCTGAGTGGGTGCCTTGGAAACCATGCTGGAGCCTTTACTTTCCAGTAACAATCCTTTTATTCTTGCTGGCAATTCTAGGATGCTCACGAAGAGCCAAATGTTATCACAGTTTAGCCTAAGCAGAAAATAAAAGTCCCTTGTGTGCTTATCTTATCGTTTTTTAATAAAGTACTTTCTCTCTTTCATACAAGCTAGACAAAGTTAATTAGCTTGGATATGAGAAGCTGTTCCTTGTCCTCTTTCCCCTCCAAGCACTAATTAATATTAATGAGTAAAAGGATAAAAATTACTAAGTACTCCTATAATTGTACTCGTGGATCATTTCCGTAGGATGATCCCGAAATCCAGATAAATAGGACTAAATGTGGACTGTCAACCATGAGAGAGTTGACAGACCTTGGTATAAATTTCACCAAAGACCCTGATAAGAGGGCTCTCCCCACCTTGAGGGAGGATTTAAGAGGATTATTGTACAGAAACTGATTGATTTACTAACACCAATGTTCCCCTTTTCTCTTCCTTCTTATTGCTTTGGGGTTTTTTTGGTTTTCTTTTTTTGTTGTTGTTTTTTTCCTGTTTGGCAGGGAGAAGCGGTGGGATTTGATATTCTGCCATGCAGCCTGCTTTAACTCTTTCAGATGCAGAGCCTTGAGGTTTTTATCCCAACACTTCATGAGGCTAAGAAGACAAAAAACCAAAAAACCAAAACCAAAAACACCACATTTTTTCCCACCTCTTCAAAGGAAGGTGTCAAAGAACGTAATAAAACAGAAAGCTTTTTTGGAAACTTAGCAATCATGTCAAGAATTTTTAAAAACAAGGCCTAAGATCCTTTGGCTTTCTTGTGGGCAGCTGAAAGTCATCTTCTGCAAATGTCTCAAGTGCAATTTGAGTCGAGAAGGTATTTTCAGCATGTTAATTAGGCTGCCGTGCCTTGCGACAGAGGAAACCCACGGTCTCTAGGGAATGACACCAAGCAATGCCTAATCAACTTGGCTCGCTACTTCCAGAACTGCAGGTACTGAAATCTGACACAGAGATGTTTCATAAGGGTTAAACATTGCTACTTTCCCACTGAATATATAAACCAGGCATTCTGTGGAAGTTCTAGGTCTGAAAAAACGAGAAAAGTTTATAAGAAAACAAAGAGGCATCTTCTAAAAGAAAAGCTGTTGTGTTCGAATAAACAGACTACTAATTTATAGTGAAGTGTATAAGTACTCATAAAAGCTATAATTGTATTTAGTAAGAAGCTTTATGAGGGAGAGAAGGTCCTCTGTAGATATACCTACTTGGAGTATATTAAGTATCTTTCTTGGTCCGCATGATAAATAGAAAGACTATGGTTGACAGAAAGAAAAAACACCCTCAATTATACTTATAACCAATTAAATATGTGGCCAGGATTCATACAAATGGTGGAAAGTTCTTTGCAAATATTTAAGCTCTAGGGGCACCTGGGTGGCTCAGTCGGTTAAGCATCTGACTTTGGCTCAGGTCATGATCTCACAGTTCATGGGTTTGATCCCTGTGTTGGGCTCTGTGCTGACAGCTCAGAGCCTGGAGCCTGCTTCAGATTCTGTGTCTTCCTCTCTCTGCCCCTCGCCTGCTCACACTCTGTCTGTCTCTCAAAAATAAATGTCAAAAAAAAACAAAAAAAAACAAAAAAAAACAAATAGTTAGGCTCCACAAGTCTCCCTGGCTGTTGTCTGTGTTACTGATTCTGGCCTTGTCAGGGAAGCCATTCATCAACAAAGATCTTGAATTGGGTGGAAACCAAACTTGGAAAGAGTTTGAGCGATAATGTCAGGGTTATAATTAAAAACAATGGAATGAGGCTTGAGTATGCAGGTCTGCTGTGTATCCCGCTGACCTAGACAATCAGGGCAAACAACCACATCATGTTTCTTCTGGTGGCTGTGGCTGCAAAGGAGGAGACCCACAGGAAGACCATGGCACTCTTCTGGTGAGCTGGCACTTGTCAACTGTCATTGCTAGCAATTTAGGAAGACTGCTACTTTGACAGTTCTTCCTGTCCTTCCTCTTTCCAAAAAGAGCTTAAAATTAGAACAGGTGGCCAAGGGAGTTAGCAATTCATCCCATTTTTCTTTTCTACCCTCTGAATTGCTATTTGGACAAAGCTGGACTATAGATCGTAAGTGAAGTCTAACTCCAAATACTCCAGAAAGAAAAAGAGAACAAAATAAACATTTTCTTACCTTAAATGCTAATGATACAAGCATTCCTTTACTGAGGAATATTTTTTTCTATATGCCATGCTATAATAGTTCATAATCCAGGCATACCTCATTTTATCACACTTTGCTTTATTGGGCTTTGTGGACACTACATTTTTTTTTTTTTTTTTTAAATTGAAGGTTTGCAGCCACCCTGCACTGAGCAAGGCTTATTTGTGCCATTGTTTCCAATGACATTTGTTCACTTCTTGTCTCTGGGTCACATTTTGGCAATTCTCACAATATTCAAACTTTTTCATTATTATGTATGTATTACGGTGATTCATAAGCAGCAATATTTGATCTGTTGTAATTGCCAGGAACCACACCCATATAAGATAGCAAAATTCATTGATAGATGTGTGTGTGCTGACTGTTGCACCAACTGGCTGTTCCCCCAGCTCTCTCTCTGTCCTCAGGCCTTCCTGTTTGCAGACACACAACAATACTCAATTAGGCCAATTGATAACCCTACAATGGTCTCTACATGTTCAAAAGAAGGGAAGAATTGCACATCTCTTACTTTAAATCAAAAGTTAGAAATGATTAAGCCTAGTGAGGAAGGCATGTCGAAAGTTGAGACAGGCCAAAAGCTAGGCCTCTTAAGTTGTGTGCGTAGAGGAAAAGTTCTGGAAGGAAATTAAAAGTGCTACTCCTGTGAACACATGAATGACAAGAAAGCAAAACAGCCTTATTGCTGATATGGAGAAAGTTTAGGAGTCTGGAGAGATGATCAAACCAGACTCAACATTCTCTTAAATCAAGGCCTAATCCATGGCAAGGCCCTGACTCTCTTCAATTCTATGAGGGCTGAGAGAGATGAGGAGGCTGCAGAAGAAAACTTTGAAGCCAGCAGAGTTCATTTGGTTTAAGGAAAGAAGCCATCTCTATCACATAAGAGTACAAGGTGAAGCAGAAGGTGAAACCTATACTCAGTACACCCATTGGTTTCTCTCTCCAATCCAAGGCCATCTGGCTTTGCCCGTGGTACTCCACTCAAGTGCCTCTGTGAGAAGTCACCATGTTCTCACTGCCAAATCCAGGACCCTGTAATCACAACATGTTAGGCAGAAATTTGGCTACCTTGGACTTTTGGACCCTCTTATAAATTATAAAATTCTGTCTTTTCGTGGCTTCTGCAACCCCACCTGCTCCTGTTTTCCATCCTCCCTTTGTGACAATATTTTTATATAAGAATCCCAACTCCAAGACAGTTTTGTTTAAATTTTTAAAAAATTTTTATGAATGTAATTTATTGTCAAATTGGCTTCCATAGAACACCCAGTGCTCATCCCAACAACGGCTCTCCTCAATGCCCATCACCCATTTTCCCTCTCCCTCACCACCCATCCACCCTTAGTTTGTTCTCTGTATTTAAGAGTCTCTTATGTTCACCTCCCTTTCTGCTTGAAACTATTTTTTCCCTTCCCTTCCCCCATGGTCATCTGTTAAGTTTCTCAAATTCCACATATGAGTGAAAACATATGAAATCTGTCCTTCTCTGACTGACTGACTTCACTTCGCATAATACCCTCCAGTTCCATCCATGTTGCTACAAACGGCATGATTTCATTCTTTCTCATTGCCAAGTAGTATTCCATTATATATATAAACCACGTCTTCTTTATCCATTCATCAGTTGCTGGACATTTAGGCTGTTTCCATAATTTGGCTATAGTTGAAAGTGCTCCTATAAACATTGGTTTTAATAGAAGGGAGGAAATCCATGGTTGATAGTAAGGAAAGCAGGTGTGTGTGTGTGTGTGTGTGTGTGAGAGAGAGAGAGAGAGAGAGAGAGAGAGAGAGAGAGAGAGAGAGCACGTGCATGCATCTACATGTATGTACATGTACATAGGCATCTGTAAAGAACAACTTTCCTATTCCAGCTATTTCTTCCCATTTCCAAAGTGATTGGACCTGTGAGACTGGAAAAGAGCTCTTCTTTTTCAAGAAGGTCTGTAAACTGTTGGATCCATAATTCCTAGATGACTAGAACTTTAAGGGCTGGGTGTTACGGTTCTACTTTCCCAAAAGTCTTCATCTTCTCCACACTCTGCCCCTCCCAAAATATTTTCCATAAGAATTCCAAAACATCCAGTCCCACCAGAACAGTGGATTTCTAGCACCTCATTGAGTCATTGACTTTGTCTCCTACTTAGTCTGCTCATCTTATAAGTTGTGGTGAGAAAGAAAGGGGCTGCACACCCATGTTAGGCTCCCCTGCAAACAGAAGCCTGGAAGATTATTATTGACTCCCTTGGAGTACCCAGTATTTCAGCAACACATGGGTTCCTCTTGGGACTCAGTGTGTAGCATTTCTTACCACTACTCAGTCTATTTATTCTACAGGGAGATTTTGTAAAAGTGTGAGCCCTAAGTAAAGTTTCATTTCTGTCCTACATTCTTTGATGGAATTGGTCATCTGAAACCCCCATTCACCTTGAGGTCATCTGCAGAATGGCATTTATAGACATGTTAAACATGCATCAGGGTACTCTCGACCACTTTCCCTTTTTCCAAGACAGCCTCTTGGAAAGAAGAGTTTTTGACATTTCTGACCGCAAGTACATAGTTTATGAACATATAATCACTGTAGGAAATTCCTGGCCCTTCTTAGACATATGGGCACCAAGTAGCAGAGTTACCTGGGTCTCCAGTACCAGATGGTGATCAATCCAGCACACCTTCAACAGCAAGAACTCCAGATGAAGACTGTCTGGGTTCAAGTCCTGGATCCATTACTTATTCACTAGGTGACCCTTAGGTAGCTTATTTTACCTTTCTATGCCTCCATTTATTCATCTGGAAATCGGGAATAATAATAATAATAATAATAATAATAATAACAATAATAATATCTACCTTATAGGTTTCTTGTAAGAATTAAATGATTTAATGAATTCAAAGTGCTTATAACATAGAAAGTGCCATATGAGAGTTAACCATTTATTATTACTATTGCTATTATCCTTATAGTGATATAAAGACTTCTGAAAATAAACATCAGTATGGTGGTTAGGGCAAGGAGAAAATCTGGCTGATATGTCTGAAATAATACTACCTATGAGGGAAGTAGAAGTAAAGAGTTTTAGAAACTCAAATTTGCTAAACAATCTGAGATCTGGGGAGTTCTCTAAAATTTCTATCCTTTGTAAACCCCCAAGTTTCAATAGATAGATAGATAGATAGATAGATAGATAGATAGAAAAATTCGGGACATTTGAGGCTTCTACTCATCCAAGATGACCTAGGCTCATTATATCCATCTTTTAAAAAGTGAAAAAATAATGATTTAATATATTTTTGTTATATTATTATTACCATTACTCTTATTGTAATTAACCCCGCGAATTAAATAATCACTGATCATGTACAAATTCAGGGATTTGCAAATGATAATGATTTGCTATTTAGGTTTCTAGAGACCTAATCACCCTACTACTATGATCGCTTTTATCCCGCATTATACTGCAGACCTTATCAAGCAAAGTGAGGGTGGGGGGAAGAGAAAGCTCATAAAAACTAGAAAAGAAGAACACTGTCATTATTTATATATGATATGGCTGATACACAGAAAATTCTAAAGAATATACATACAAATTATAAGAAATAAGAAAGTATAGCAAGATTTCTGCATATAAGATCAATAGACCTAAGTCGATTAATTTCTGTACAGCAATTAAGGGGAGCTGCTTGGCTGGTGTTAGTCCCTCAAAATCTTTGAATAAAGGACCCACCAAATAGGGCTCAAGCCTCTAAGAAGGGCCTTTACCCAGGTGGTAATTATACCTCTAAGGGGAGACAATTAAGTAGGGTGTGAGAGAATAGAAGAAAGCTGGAAATAGAACCCACCTGCCATGATAAAGACCCATTGCTAGAGTGATTTTGGCAAGGACAGCAGAGCAGAGATGAAGATTCTTCTTCCCTTATCTTTCGCCTTTCCTCCAATATCCCTTATTGCAGAATTTAAAAAGAAGTCATTTGGCAAAGGAGACCTACAGTTTGCAAAGACCTAGCCCAGCATCATATGGCAGAGTATGGAAGGATTGGCTTGGAATAAGAGTGGCTTAATAGTCTAGCCCACTCTTGTATAGATATCTCAATATTTTATATTTAGGTATTCAGAATATTAGAATATTTAGAATATTTAAATATGAAATGGCATTAAAGTAGGCTTAACTAAATGGAGAAAAATATTGTTTTCATGGGTAATATATCATATCCCAAAATTTATCTATAGACTCAATTTAATTCCAATGAAAATTCCAACAGGTTTGTTTCTGGTGAAACTTTTCAAAGTAGGATTCTAAAATTTATCATAAAAGCAAAAGCCTAAGGAATGGGAAAACCATTCTTTTTTTTTAATTTAATTTTTATTTTTTTAAATTTACATCCAAATTAGTTAGCATATAGTGCAACAATGATTTCAGGAGTAGATTCCTTAGTGCCCCTTACCCATTTAGCCCATCCCCCCTCCCAAAACCCCTCCTGTAACCTTCAGTTTGTTCTCCATATTTATGAGTCTCTTCTCTTTTGTCCTCCTCCCTGTTTTTATATTCTTTTTGCTTCCCTTCCCTTATGTTCATCTGTTTTGTCTCTTAAAGTCCTCATATGAGTGAAGTCATATGATTTTTGTCTTTCTCTGACTAATTTCACTTAGCATTAATACCCTCCAGTTCCATCCACGTAGTTGTAAATGGCAAGATTTCATTCTTTTTGATTGCCAAGTAATACTCCATTGCATATATATACCACATCTTCTTTATCCATTCATCCATTGATGGACATTTGGGCTCTTTCTATACTTTGGCTATTGTTGATAGTGCTGCTATAAACATACGGGTGCATGCGTCCCTTCAAAATAGCACACCTTTATTCTTTGGATTAATACCTAGTAGGGCAATTGCTGGGTTGTAGGGTAGTTCTATTTTTAGTTTTTTGAGGAAACTCCATACTGTTTTCCAGAGAGGCTGCACCAGTTTGAATTCCCACCCGAAGCGCAAAAGAGATCCTCTTTCTCCACATCCTCGCCAACATCTGTTGTTGCCTGAGTTGTTAATGTTAGCCATTCTGACAGGGGTAAGGTGGTATCTCATTGTGGTTTTGATTTGTATTTCCCTGATGATGAGTAATGTTGAGCATTTTTTCATGTGTCGGTTGGCCATCTGGATGTCTTCTTTGGAGAAGTGTCTATTCGTGTCTTTTGCCTATGTCTTCACGGGATTCTTTGTTTTTCTGGGTGTTGAGTTTGATGTCCTTTATAGATTTTGGATACTAACCCTTTATCTGATATGTCATTTGCAAATATCTTCTCCCATTCTGTTAGTTGCCTTTTAGTTTTGCTGATTGTTTCCTTTGCTATGCAGAAGTTTTTATTTTGATGAGGTCCCAGTAGTTCATTTTTGCTTTGGTTTCCCTTGCCTCCAGAGATGTGTTGAGTAAGAAGTTGCTGCGGCCAAGATCAAAAAGGTTTTTGCCTGCTTTCTCCTCGAGGATTTTGATGGCTTCCTGTCTTACATTTAGGTCTTTCATCCAATTTGAGTTTATTTTTGTGTATGGTATAAGAAAGTGGTCCAGGTTCATTTTTCTGCATGTCACTGTCCAGTTTTCCCAGCACCACTTGCTGAAGAGACTGTCTTTATTCCATTGGATATTCTTTCCTGCTTTGTCAGAGATTAGTTGGCCATATGTTTGTGGGTCCATTTCTGGGTTCTCTACTCTGTTCCATTGATCTGAGTGTCTGTTCTTGTGCCAGTACCATATTGTCTTGATGATTACAGCTTTGTAGTATAGCTTGAAGTCTGGGATTGTGATGCCTCCTGCTTTAGTTTTCTTTTTCAAGATTTCTTTGGCTATTTGGGGCGCCTGGGTGGCTCAGTCGGTTAGGCGTCCGACTTCAGCTCAGGTCACGATCTCACGGTCCGTGAGTTCGAGCCCCGCGTCGGGCTCTGGGCTGATGGCCCAGAGCCTGGAGCCTGCTTCCGATTCTGTGTCTCCCTCTCTCTCTGCCCCTCCCCTGTTCATGCTCTGTCTCTCTCTGTCTCAAAAATAAATAAACGTTAAAAAAAAAATTTTTTAAAAAGATTTCTTTGGCTATTTGGAGTCTTTTCTGGTTCCATACAAATTTTAGGATTATTTGTTCTAGCTCTGTGAAGAATGCTGGTGTGCAAAAGCTATTCTTGAAGAAAACTAACAACATATCAAAATATTATTTTGGATCTTTTGAAACTTTTCTGAGTTAGCTACTGAAGTAATATTCATGTCCAGTAAAATTTAGCCTTTTTAGTTGTTCAGTTTTGAGTTTTGACAAATATATATTGTCTATAATCACGACAATCAAAATACAGAAAATCACCATGACCTCCTCCCCCAAGTTCCCTGTTCCCTTCTCATCAATCCTTTCCCCAATTCCCAGCCCTGGTAACCTCTGACCTGACTATGTCTCTATAGTTTTAACATTTCCAGAATGGTGATTTGTTTTTGTTTTTGTTTTTTAAGACAGAGATAGAGAGAGAGAAAGCGTGCACAAGTGGGGGAAGGGCAGAGAGAGAGAGAATCCCAAGCAGCCCTGATAGGGGGCTTGATCCCACGACTCTGGGATCACAACCTGAGCCAAGATCAAGAGTTGGATTGAGTCACCCAGATGCCCCCAGTACTGTGATTTTTAAAATAACTGTTTTGATGCACAGTTAAACATGTTGACCAAGGCAACAAAGTTAAAAGCCTAGAATTAGACTAGTGCATATAAGAAAATGATGTATGACAGAGATGGAATTGTCCGTCCATGAGAGAAGGTATGATTTTTCAGTAAATGATGCAGAAATAATTGACTTATCCACATGGAAAAAGTGAAATTGAATTTCTCTCTCATGCCACACACAAAATTTAATGGATTAATGACAAATACAGAAGATATATATATAAAACCTTTTTAAAAAAGTCAGAAGAAATGTTAGACACTACCTTTCTTACTTTAAGATAGAACAGTATTACTGAAACCTGACCCAAAAACCATGAACATAAAAAACAGATAATCTTAAATTAAAATTAAGACTTACTGTTTTTCAAAAGACATTATAATAAAAAATTTAAAATAAGCCACAATCTGAGAGAAGCTATTTACAACACATATTACTAATGAAAAAATAATATCTATAAATCTAAAGAATTCTTATGAACTAATAACAAAGAGATCAAAAATTCAATGGGAATTGGGCAAAGCACCAACTAGGCATTTTATAGAAAAAAAAATGGCTGATATAGATAGATAGATAGATAGATAGATAGATGAGAGAGAGCGAGAGAGAGAGATAAAAAAGATGCTTAGTCAAGGAAGTACCAAAAACAAAAACACATTGTGTAAAAGAATAAATACTCAAGACTTCTAACAACACCAACCATTAGAAAAGATGCAGAAGAAAGAAGACAGCAAAGGATGCTGTTGATGAGAGTGTGGATTTGGCATCACTTTAAAAAGTTGAGCACTTGAGTTTCCTGCAATCCAAAAATTCCATTCCCAGGTACGTACTTGTAAATATGTGTTCTAGAAGTCATTCATAGAACTGTTCATAGCAGCATTATTTGTTATTTTAAAACATTCAAAATGCCCAGGTATGCACTGACAAGAGGATGAGTAAATTTATTGTGGAATATTCACATGAAATATACAGTAGTGAAAATGAATATTTTGCAGTTTACTAAAACAAAATGGATGGAACTTAGCAATTCATATATTTTAAAAGTAATAATTACAATGTATTAATGTATAGTATATCAAGTATTATAACATTTTTTAAGGCTCAAACCCAGGTAAAGGTGAACAGTATCATGTTTAAAAATTCATGAGTATGTGGCAAACTACAAGATTTCACGGTAGGAGCGACACTGGGGAGGGAGGGAAGAGGTGGGAGCATGGAAACACACAGGTAGCTTCAGTGATATTGGCAGGGTCTTTGTTCATAATTTGAGTAGAAGGCTCACAGGTGTTCATTATTATGTTTATAGCTTAAGTAAATGTTACATAAATTCAACTATTGATAACAGCAAGTCTGCAAGTGAGAACCTTTTTTTAAGGTGCCTGACTTTAAAAATAATTTACTAATTTTTGGTTCTAAAATATCTTGCTTTTCAAGATATTTGTTTAAACACTTGAAAATGAATTTAAATTTGCATTGCATAAAGACTAATTTCTTGTTACAATCAGTCAATAAGTTTACCTCTGAAGCTATCAACGCACATCAGAGTGAGTAAGAATCTGTAGAAGTGGTTTCCTTTTGAAATTGCATTACAGTGTGCCCTCAGCACTTTAAGAGAGTTATAGGGAGAAGTTGTCTTCTTTTTAGAGAGAAGTAAATGTGCTTTGTTAAAATCATGGAAAATAATCTTCTACATTCTCTTTTTGTAAATATTGATGCTTTAGGGAAATAATTACTATTTCCCTTGTGCTTCCCATTTCTTAAAGTAGGCTTTTTTTTTTTTCAATAAAGATTTACTTGTTGGCCCAGATCTGTCAAAACCTGGTTTAATATTCTTTTCAAATTCCTGTGATAAATACAAGCATAAAGATTCATTTCAGTGTCATGATTACTCTATGGATCAATGAATATAACAGATTAAGTGTGAAGTTAGTATAAACTGCATTGTCTTTGAGGATTTTTAAAAATCTTTTGAGCAGCAGAGGAAAAAAAAACAGCTCCATGATCAGATACGAAACATAACAATATAATTAAGATTATTATTAATGTACTTTTTATGTTTGACACATTTTTCCAAGCATGTTCAATATTATTATTAAAATCATCTGGCATCCCAATTTTCTTTTTCTTTTTCTTTTGCCCAGAGTTTTTAACCTGCTTATTTTTAATGTAATTTTTTCTTATTTATTTATATTTCTGAGTATCTTTAAGCCCTTTTAAGAAGATTTCAGATGTAAATGAATAAAATAACTGATAAATACACTATACACCTATACCTATATACTATTTATTTTTTTGAATTTTTAAAACTTTTATTAACTTTTGAGACATAGAAAGAGACAGAGCACGAGTGGGGGAGGGGTAGAGAGAGAGGGAGATACAGAATCCAAAGCAGGCTCCAGGCTCTAAATTGTCAACACAGAGCCTGATGTGGGGCTCTAACCCATGAACCATGAGATCATGACCTGAGCCGAAGTCAGATGCTTAGCTGACTGAGCCACCCAGGTGCCCCTATATACTATTTAAATAAGAAATTAGACATAATTAAAGTTGACAGAGTCATTTTACCTAAGGAAAGGGGGGGGTTCCTGCTCAGGCAGATCTGGAGTGAATTCTGGGGTATGCTTGAGAAGAGCAGAATAGCAGGGCAGCCAACCCAGGTGGACCCAAGACTAACCAGTGAATGAAATGATGATATGACCCCATCAAAATATTGATGTATCTGTATAAATGCATGGTTGCAAAGTTCTATAAAAATGAACAAGGGAGAATATAAATGCTTGGCAGCGAGGATGACCTTAAAACAACAGAGAACTCAGAGGAGGGCTGCAAGGAGAGAACCCTGTACAATATTGATTGAGTGTCATGTTCTGAGACCTATTAGCTAACCTACACACAAAAATAACCAATCTCCAAAACAACCCTACAAGATAAGCATTACAGTCCCTGTTTTACAAATAAAGAAATTAAAAATTAAAAAGGCAAAGTAAACTAGCAAGTTTCGTCTTATGAATTTTATACAACCATAAAGGATGTAAGAAATAAATTTTTTTCTTATTTTCAAAATCAAATCTAACTGTGGTGCTGGATCCCTGGCTGTCGAGGTTTATACAAAAGTTCCAAAGGAATTATGCTGCCTAAAATAATTCCTGTGGCCTTTGATTCACACTAGTAACCAGAGGTGAGTTACTATTCAAAGCCTCATGATGACTTGAAAGTAGTGAGGTACTAAAAAATTTTTCTGAAATCTGGGCACCCTGGTGTCTAATGACTAGTCTTTCCAAGGTCGTACATGCCATTGCCTTCTGAAATCTGAGCACCTTTCTCCTCTCCAGCTCCCAGGTATTACCAGAAAGGGAGCTGGCTTCCATTCCCCTCTCTCTCAGAGATGCTCTTCTAATGTTAGCCCTTCCAACCTGAGTACTGCTTCCCAAACTCTACATGCATGCAGAAAATACAACCATCACAAAACCAGAATGCAGATAACAGAAGTTTCATAGCTGCAGGTTGCACTCAAGTGGGTATAGTTACCATAAATGAAAAATGCACCTTGGTAAATATTGCTAGACATTTTAGTGTTATACAAAAAAAAAAAAAAAATATTAGACCCTGTTCATAGTTATAAAGCTTAAGAGCAAGAGAGATTGGGGAAATTTATACCTTAATCCAATCTCAGGAAAATTATACCTTAATCCAATCTCAGGAGAATGTCAATTGGCCTCATAGATGCTGCCTGTGATCCGGCCTCTGGTTGCACATCAGTGGGGGGAGGTTCCATCAACGTACATCAATATAACCCAAGGGCGCTTTCAGGTATCTGGTCCTATCCCACTGTGTCACATCCTGCTTGGCAGCACTGAATACATATTTGCTGTGTACATTCTGTAAGAAATAGAGATTAGCAGATGGTAAAAATGTAGGGGAAATTATGTGATTATATCTATGCTTCATTAAGATAGTTCATTGGCTTGGGTAGGTTTGACATAGTAGATAATGAAAAAAGAAAGACCAAAATATCTTTTAACATTTACTGTTGTTCTTTATTATTCGCTGATTCCAGTGTTAGGATTCACCAACTTGCTGTAATTTGTCTGTAACCCCAAAATCAACACCGAAAGAACTTCCACAGTCATTCCTGGACATGTGCAGAGCAGTGAAAATTTGGGGCTGTCCAACACGCGTTTCTAGCTAAGGGTGAATTAAGGTGACACTCTAACTTCTGTATGTCTTAGTAGATTTAGTGCCACATTTTTCATGTGTTTGTGCTTTTTGGTGATTTCTCTGCTTAAAATGGCCCCCAAGAGTAGTGCACAAGTACTGTCTAGTTCCAAACACGAGAAGTCTGTGATATGCCAGATGGAGAAAACATGTGTGTGGTTAAGTTTCATTTAGGCATGACTTATGGTGCATTTAGCCATAAGTTCAGTGTTAATGAATCAACAGTGTATGTTAAATAAGTTGTCTTTAAACAGAAACACATAAAACAAGGCAATGTTTTAATCAATTAACAAAAATGTTATAACTAGAGGTTTGAGGTACTTAACCTCAAATTTCCCCTAGGAACAATGGTTCTATATTCACTAATTCAGACGTCCAGGGCAACTTTACACAACATAACTATCATAAATAACAAGAATAGACTGTATGACCATATAAATATTTCATGTGTTACTTTTATTTGAAAATCTAGCAACAACAGTTATGAGCAGTGAAAAGGGTCATACAAGAAAATTAACAAATATCAGGTCTGCAAATAGCCCGTTACACCAGAATGAGTTCAAATTGTCATGGGGGTGGGCGAGTGTGCTAAGAAAAAAGTATGCAGAATCAGGCATAGTGGGATAAGTATCAAAAGAAGGACATATAATTGAAGTTCTTTTACTCATATATCTTTTAGATTGATTGGACTTTTTTCTGTATCCTCAAATCAAATTGAAAACATGATCTCTGAAATAAATCCATAAGGAGAGAAGAAGCTGAGAAAATTTTAAAGATGGAGAATGAAATTGTCAAAGTAGGAAAATCATGCAAGGAAACTCAAAATACAACAGAAGAAGTAAAGCACACATGATGGCAGGGAATGAAGAATAAAATTTGTCACCACAGAGTAAATGATACGAGGAACAAATCTGGTTAGGTGTCCTAGAGAGCAAGACAAAAGGGCAAAAACGTAAGTTACAAGGAAGTGTGGAGTTTGTATATGAGATGCAGAGAACAGAGGTGCAGCCAAGGAATTAGATTCCCTTAAGGAAGACACAAAGACAAATAAAACCAGGAAAAATTAAAGATATCATTTAAAAATTTTTCTTAGCTGATAAACCATCAAGGTACAAATTGAAAAGCTTCACAGTGTTCTAAGAAAAAAATCACCAAAAAGAGAATTGTATCTAGACCCTTCCTAACAAAAAAATGTGAATCAAACACACACGAAAAATCTTATAGGCAAAAGAAGAAAAAAAAATGTTCACAGATTCTGAAAAATTTATGTTCAGATGTACTGTAGCTAAATGGAAAAAGGAAATAGAATTAAGAACCCAGGAAGAGAAAACCATGCTCCAAAAAAACTGGTGGGAACAGCACTGAAACAAGTGAAATGGCAACACAACCTTCCATAACAGTGGCCATTCTGAACATAAAACTGAATGCTGAGATGAGGAGTCATTCTTAAAAAAGAATACATATGGTATAAAAATATTGTATTACAACAATTAGAAATGGCACATGCACCCCAACATTTACAGCGGCACTTTCAACAACAGCCAAAGTATGGAAAGAGCCCAAATGTCCATCGACTGATGAATGGATAAGAAGATGTGGTTTATATCTACAATGGAATATTACTGGGTGATCCAAAAGAACGAAATCTTGCCAGTTGCAACAAGGTAGATGGAACCAGAGTGTAGTATGCTAAGGTAAATAAATCAGTCAGAGAAAGACAACTATCATATGATTTCAGTCATAACTTGAATTGAAGAAACAAACAGACGCAAATAGGGGAAGGGAAGGAAAAATAAAGATAAAAACAGAGACGGAGGCAAACCATACGAGACTCTTAAATATGGAGAACAAACTGAGGGTTGCTGGGGGGGTAGGTGAGTGGGGTGATGTGCTAAATGGGTAATGGGCATTAAAGAGGGCACTTGTTGGGATGAGTACTGGGTTTTGTATGTGATGAATCTCTCAATTCTACTCCTGAAATCAATACTACACTATATGTTAAGTAACTTGAATTTAAATTTTTAAAAAATGTTGATGTATTAGCAATAATCTAGGCCAAGATCTTATCTTATCTATATTATATATCATGAATAAATTAAATCATATAATAATATTATACCACAAATAATGCTAACAAATTAATAAACAGAATTGCATGGAAAGGGAAGGAAGAAAACTTGAAAGCTATGGTGTCCTCATCTTAAGTGGAATGGATAAAACCATACCATTTTGCTCTTCACTGACATTGCAGAAACTTAAAGAACAGTTTTAAAACTTGCTGGTAACTGTATTAATTTGAGTATACAACTAGTTGCAGTAGCAAAATTACAGTAGCTTAGCACAGCACAAGTTTATTTCTCATTCATCCAAAGTCCAGTGCAGATTTTCTGTTTGAATGTCTCTTATTAAGAATTTGGGCTTCTTCTAATGTATTGGTTTCACCATCTTGGAGAGCTTTACTCCAGCCATACAGAGGAAAGGAGATAGTA
The DNA here is from genome assembly GCF_018350215.1 of Panthera leo. NCBI lineage: Eukaryota > Metazoa > Chordata > Mammalia > Carnivora > Felidae > Panthera > Panthera leo. Next base: position 70,168,630 of record NC_056680.1, on the reverse strand, counting down.
TGCATAAGGAAGATCCTGCTGGACTTTTCATGGCCAGTTGGGACTAACATTCCACTGGGCAATCACAAGGTCACAACCAAATGTGGGGTGGTGAAGGGATAGTTGCTGGGAAATAGTTAGCTTTGAGCCCAAGAAGGAGAGTACAACTGGATATTGGTAAATACTGACCATTTTTATCACAATAATCAATGCACATACATTTACCTTCAAAATGCTAGGGAAGACAAAGGTGAAGAAAGTATGGTCCATACAGCCACAGATAGAAAATAAAGAGAATAGAGTTTACACCAACAGCCAGACATTTGAGTGAGGTCTCCCTAAACCAGCCAGCAGCCAAATTGCCAGTTAACTTCAAATGCATGAGTTAGCACAGCTAATATCATAAGGAGCAGCATTTTCTAGTTGAGCCCAATGTTCAACAATTCTGAAAAATTTGGGCTTGAAGGCATCTTGAGTCATCAACACAGAACTGTGAAGAAATAAATGGTTATCATATTAAACCACAAGTTTTTGGGAGGTTTACTGTGTAAAAATGGGTAATGATACAGTGCAGAATGCTGATTTGAAAGCCAGTTTCTAGAGAGTCTTCTGTTGTCAAACACAATAGAATAATGGAGATTAGTTATACTCCCCTTCCTTAAATAAGTAGAAACTCAGACAAAACAAAAATGAACAAAAACCACCCCCCCCCCACACACACACAGGTTCCCAAACATTAGATACTACTCGCACAAGACCTGGGAGAAGAGAAATAAATGAGATAAGCCTAAAGATTTTCTCAGCTTATGCCTAGAGAGTTTCTAGACTATAATGCAGGGAGAGGAAACCCAAATAGAGCCCAGAAGTCTAACTAAGTTAAGGAGATAGACTCGAGAATTCCATAGGCCATGGAGGTTAGACTTCACAGAGCAAAGTACAAGAGAGTAGAGAACTTCTCAGAGAGGAGAGAGGTGCACAAAGAAAGAGCTTTGGGGTTCTCCAGAGGGATCCTCTCATATCTTCTGCTAAGTACTAATCTGCACAAGAGTGTGAGGAAACACCAGAGGCCGATGAAAAACTTCCCAAGAGGATTAGAAGGAACAATTCTAGGAACTCACACAGGTCCAATAATGGTTTGTATTTTTACCAATCAAGTGGAACAACCATATTCGTATGTTCAAGTAGGTAGATAAGAGAATCAGCATTTAAGGAGAAACACAGAAATCATAAAAAAGACCCAAATTAAGCTTCCAGGGGTGAAAAAAAAAACAGTATCTGAGTTGAAAAATATATATGGTGGGATGAACAGTAAATTGGACATTACAGATTTATAAAAATAAATGAGGTATCAGTAACCTGTGGGAGAACTTCAAGCTGCCTAACATATATGTACCTGAAGTCCACATTGGAGTTGGGATTTATAGTTGAAGAAAGAATAGCTGAAATTTTTCAAAATCTCATGAAACTATAAACCTACATATCCAAAAAGCTCAATGACTCAAACACAAGAAACATGAGGAAAGCATCACCAAGGAACATCATATAATCAAATGGCTCAAAACCAGTGATGGAGAGAAAATTTTGAAAGCAGCCAGAGGAAAAAATTTATGCGTGACAGTAAACTTCTTGTTGGAAGCAATAAAAAACATCACAGACCATAAGGTGGCAGAACAATATTCTTAAAATACTGACAGAAAAAAAAACAACCAAAAACAAAACCCCGATTAACCTAGAAGTCTATACCTAGCAAAATATCTTTCAAAAACAAAGGTGAAATAAAGAGTTTTATCGACATATGAAATCTGAATTGACTCACTAGGAGACCTATACTACAAGAAAATGAGCAAATCAGCTAGAATGCATAAAAGCAGAAGGAATCGAATAAGAAGAGGCAGAAGAGCTAAGAGATCAATGATTTATATAAATAAACTCTGCAGTTGGATGGTAAAGAGTTTTGGGTTGTGTCCTCAAAGTCTAAGTATTTTTGTTTATGAGAGTGTGTCATGGCTTAATGGAAGGTCCACAAATTATTCAATATTCCTCCCCAAAGGTGAACCGAATTCCTCTCCCCTTAGTCGAGAACTTACTTACTTCTAATGAATAGAATGGGACAGAAACGATGATATGTAATTTCTGAACCAAGGTCTCAAAAGGTGTTGTGGCTTCCTTGTTGCTCTCTCTTTTGTATCAGTCACTGTGGTAAAAGAAGCAAGCTGCCATGTCATGAGTATACACTGAAACGTCACTATCGAGAGGTCCATGTGGCAAAGAACTGAGGCTTCCTGTCAGCAACCGGCAGGCATTGGGAGAACCATCTTGAAAGCAGGTCTTTCAGCCCCCATCTATACTTCAGGTTGATTGTCTCCTTGGGTGACATAACTGTAACCTCAGGCAAGAGCCAGAGCCACTCAACAAGCCTCTCCTAGATTCCCAATACACTGAAACTGTGAAATAATAAACAGTTATTGCTTAAGCCACTACATTTTGGACAATTTGTGATGCAATAATAGCTAACAAATACGAAGTTAAAGCAAACAAATCTCAAACAAACTGATACGTTAAACCTATTACAATGGCTACAGCATATCAGGGAAATGCAAACAAAAATTTGTTGGGATCATGATGTTAACATTAGTTGATGTAGACCAAGTCTTGAGTTATGAATACTAAAATCCCTTTCATATATAAACCTGGAAAAGAAATCTAATCACCACCTAAGTGGTGTTAAGTTCATGGTATAATTCATCATTGTTCAAAATGGGAAAATATATATGGAGAGAAAAGGCTGGTATCCAGATTTTCTCAGTCTTACAAGACTTGTTTCCTGCTGCTACAAGGTGAGAAGAGAGATATGTGCACAGAAGGCTAGGCAAACATATATCATTTGTTACTACCAAATTGGATCATTTTTCTTCTATAAAAACTGAAATTCAAAATGCAGTGATAATTTTCATGAACTTTGATATACCTAATAATACTTTGAAAAGGTATATAAAGTGCAGACTATTAGAAATACAAGAATTGACAAAAATACAATACTAGTGGTAAGCTTTGCCCAATTCAAAAAGCAATTTGAGTGATCTAAAAGCAGTTGGACTTGGAATTACTTACTGTTCCAACGGTTTATTTAAAAAGACTTTGGCTAGCAGTCTGGTCATTGAAGAGGTCTGCTGAGCCCAAGTCCAGGACTCAGAGCTCCTACCTGCCCTGTTTTCCCTGAGGAGTGGGGCCATTTCATATAGATGGCTGCCTGGGCCTCAAGTTAAGTGTCTGCGAGCACTTTGGCAGAAGAAGTTTTTGAAGTTCCCCTGCTAAGCATGAAAAATTGCCTGCCTACACTGTTGTTGCATAGAGCTTCCTTTTTTTTTTTTTTTTTTTTTCCATTTGGCAACCGTTTTGGTTAAATCCTTCTGTTTGGGTGAACTTGGCCATCTTGTTTGAAGCATTTCAGCCAACTTTTGCTTCTGCACATCAACAGTGTTCTAGAAAAATGAGTAATTATATAGAGTATATATGTGTGTTTTTGTATCAAGGAATTAGGGGGGGAAAGATAAAGTTATATCTAAATATAAAAATGTTCATAAAATGTTCTCAATGATGAAAAACAAGTAGTAAATCCAGGTGATGGGTAGATGATTGTTCATTGTACTAGCCTTCCAACAATTTTTATAGGTGTGAGGATTTAAAAGTTAAATGTTGGGGAAGAATACTATATATGAAAAATAACAATAATCTCAGATATGGGGGGTATATGGACAGGTGAGGGTAGAATTTGAAACAAGATTAACTTTGAGTTGATAAGAGTTGAAGCTCTATGGTGGGTACATAAGAATTCATCATACTACTTGTATGGGTTTGAGATTTTCCAAAATTAAGCCTTCAAGGAAAAACAATTTGTAAACTGGGCAAAGTATGATTCCATTTTAGTACAAGCAAACAAAGACACAAAGAAACCATATACATTTAAAGGTACCTGTATGAATAAGGGAACAGAGAGCTGGCATATGGCATGCTGTTTATCCTGGTTATCTCACAGGGATGGGTGAGATGGCAGGGAGAGGGTTAGGTTTGTCATTATATATATTTATAATGTACTGGTTGTCTTATTGTATAGCATGCATATAATATTGTTATAATTTTCAAAGCATAAAATAATTTAAAAATGGTGCCTTAAAAAGAAACAGACTTGAATGCTTTCAGGGATTCTCAAGATGATGTGACTGTGTGACAAGGCCTGGAATTTTGGGAAACTGTAGCAAACAGGAGTGAACCAACTCAATGAAGAAGAAATCCACTAAACTTCTCAAACTAAATACCTCCAGTATTCAATCTCTGGACAGACACACTCTCAATATAAACAACGTCAGTAACTTAACAGTGTGACAACCTTACCTTACTGAACTGGAAGGGTTTCTCTTACACACTTTCTAAAAATAATCCATTTGCAATCTCTATCACTCATGTTCATGGACTACAAACCAGTTCTTGCCAGCCTCTCTCAGCTTTTAACATACTAACTTCACTCCTCGACATTTTCTAAGACATTGACTGCAGAAGAGACATAAACCTGAATAGATCAATAATCATGAAAAATTTGGGAATATTGTCAAAAAACTGTCCCAAAATGTAATAGAGTAGGAAGTTCTATTGATCATTTAGACCAATCCCTTCAAGAACAGATCATGCCTCTCTTAGATGAATTTCTCAAGGGCCTAGATAGAATGGGAAATCTTTCCAACACAATTTATATAGCTCTGAAAACCCTGACAGAGTTAGCACAAAAAGGAAAATTCTTGACCATTCCCAATGATAAATATAGGTAAGTATGAATAAGTTGAAATCAGGATTATATTTAAAGAATAATGAAGCCAAGTAGAATTTGTGTTCCATATATGCAACATAAGGGACTCTAATATATTTTTTCACATTAGTAGGTTAAAGGAGACATTCGTTAACCTTAATTAAAGTGTAAAAGCCATCTTTTGACCATGTGTGGGCTACTGTCTGGCATCTTTAATGTTTAGAGAATCCTGAACCTTGTGAGTGTTGGTGTGATATAGAAGATGAAATTAGTTTTCCCAGCTTATCCTGCATCCAGGGCTTGAGTACAATCCTAGATTGGTCAACTGCACTGACTCTGAGTTCAAATGGCTATTAAACAAAAAGTGGGGGAATGGCAGCAGTCATGCCCAGCCTCTGGGGCAGCAGGGCAATTGCACCAGGATGAATACGGTAGCCACAGCTGACCCTGGAACTACCCCACCCTGTAGTGGCTACCAGCTGGATCTCCCAATCAGTCAGGCCAGAGACAAACCCTGCCCACCAGTGCACCCATGGCAGCTGCAGCCAGTCACTGCTGACAGCTAGGCTGAGGGGTGACCCCACACACTAGTACACTCACAGCAGTCATGGCCCAACCACAACAGGGCTGTATGCAGCCCACAAAAGGGACACTTCTAAAATGCATGACTCTGGTGACCACAGTGATTTCATTACTGGGTACCACAGGACACCTATGTAAGGCCATTACTTTCAAGACTGGGAGACATTGCTGATCTACCTAATGCATAGTAACAAACACAGAGAGTTAGACAAAATGAGGACAAAGAAAAATATGATCCAAGCAAAAGAACAAGACAAAACCTCAGAAAAAGAGCTAAATGAAACACAGATAAGCAATCTACCTAATAAAGAGTTCAAGGTAGTTGTCACAAAGATATTCACCAGTTTTGAAAGAAGAGTGGATGAACTCAGGGAGAACTTCAAGAGTTAGAACATATAAAAAAGAACCAGTCAGTGCTGAAGAATACAATAACTGAAATGAAAAATAGACTAGAGTGAACCAACAGTAGATTAGAGGATGCAGAAAAATGGAACAGTAATTTGGAAGATAGGGTAGTGGAAAGCAACCACACTGAACAGCAAAAAGAAAAAAAAATAGAACAAACAAAAATAGGTTAACGTATCTCTATAAGAATATCAAGCATAATAACATTCTCATTAAATGTGTCTCAGAGGGAAAAGGGAGGGAGAAAGGAATAGAAAACATATCTGAAGAAATAATAGCTGAAAATTCTCCTAACACGGGGAAGGAAGAAGACACCCAGATCTAGGAAGTACATAGAGCCCCAAATAAGATGAACTCAAAAAGGTCCACACCAAGACCCATAATAGTTAAAATGGCAAAAACTAAATATAAAGAGAAAATATTAAAAGCAGCAAAAGAAAAGCAAGCAGTTACATACAAGGGAAACCCCATAAGACTATTAGCTGATTTTTAGCAGAAACTTTGCAGCAGAAGAGAGAGGCATGATTTATTCCAAGTGCTGAAAGAAAAAAACCTACAATCAAAAATACTTTACCTGGCAAGATAATTGTTTAGAATTGAAGAAGAGATAAAGAGTTTCCCAGACAAACAAAAGTTAAAGGAGTTCATTACCACTAAAATGGCCTTACAAGAAATATTAAAAGGATTTCTTTAAATGGAAAAGAAAAGGCTGTAACTAGAAGTAAGAAAATTATGAAAGGAAAAAAATTCACTGGTAAAAGCAAATATACAGTAAAGGCAGTAGATCAAGAACTTATAAAACTAGAATGAAGTCTAAAAAGATGAAAATGGTAAAATCAATTATATCTACAAAAATTAATCAAAGAAATCACAAAATAAAAATATGTAAAATATGACACCATATACTTAAAACATGGAGAGAGAGTAAAAACGTAGTGCTTTTAGAATGTGTTCAGTTAAACAACCATCAACTTAATATAGACTGTTATATACATAGGATATTATATATGAACCTCATGGTAACCACAAATGAAAAACCTATCATAGATATACAAAAGATAAATTCAAGCATAACACTATAGAGTCATCAAATAACAATGGAAAAGAGTAGGAGAATAAGAAAGGCTCAGCAAAAAACTATGAAAACAGCCAGAAAACTGAACAAAATGGCAATAACCACATGACTATCAATAGTTACTTTGAATATAAATGGACTAAATGCTCCAATTAAAAGACATCAGATTACTGAATGGATAAAAAAAAAAAAAAAAAAAGACCCATCTATATGCTGCTTATAAGAGACTCACTTCAAACCTAAAGACATAGACTGAAAGTGAACAGATGGAAAAAGATATTCCATGGAAATAGAACTGAAAAAAAAAAAAAAAACTAGGGTAACAATACTTAGACAAAATAGACTTTAAAACAAAGACTGTAGCAAAAGACAAAGGACACTACATACTGATAAAGAGATTAATCCAACAAGAGGTTAATACAATTGTAAATAACTATGCAGCCAAAATAGGAACATCTGCATAAAGCAAATATTACCAGACATAAAGGGAGAAACTGATAGTAATACAATAATAGTAGAGGACTTTAACACCCTGCTTACATTGATAGATCATTCTGACAATCAACAAGGAAACAGTGGCTTTGAATGACACATTAGACCAGATGAACTTCATAGATATACATACGGACATTCCATCCAAAAACATCAGAACACACATTCTTTTCAAGTGCACAAGGAATATTTTCCAAGATAGATCACATTAAGTTACAAAACGAGTCTCAGTAAATTCAAGAAGATTGAAATCATATCATGCATCTTTTTCCAACCATAGTAGTATGAAACTAGAAATCAATCACAAGAAAAAATGGAAAAAAAGCGTAAAGATATGGAAGCTAAACAACATACTACTATACAACCAATGAGTCAATAAAAATCAAATACATGGAGACAAATGTAATGATAAAAATAAACTCAACATGGATTAAAGACCTAAATGTGGGATATTAAACCATAAAACACCTAGAAAAAACCTTAGGCAGTAAACTCTTAGACATCAGCCTTAGCAATATTTTTCTGGATGAGTCTCCTGAGGCACAGGAAACAAAAGCAAAAGTGAACAATTGGGACTATATCAAACTAAAAACTTTGGACAGCAAAGGAAACCATCAACCAAACAAAAAGGCAACCCACAGAAATGAGACAAGATATTTGCAATTTATATATCTGTTAAGGGGCTAAAATTCAAAATATATAAAGAACTCATACAACTCCACACACAAAAAATTCAAAACAATTCAATTAAAAAATGGGCAGAGAACATGAATAGAAACTTTTCCAATGAAGACATACACATAGTACACATAGCCAACAGACCCATGAAAAAGTGTTCAACATCACTAATCATCCCAGAAATGCAAATAAAACCACAATGAGACTTTACCTCACTCCAGTCAGAAAGGTTAGTATCAAAAAGACAAGAAATAGCAAGTGTCGACAAGGATGTAGAGAAAATGGAATGCTTGTGCACTGTTGGTCAGATTGTAAATTGGTGCAGCCACTGTGGAAAACAATATGGAGGTTCTTCAAAAAATGAAAAATAGAAGTACCATCCAACTCAGTAATTACACTTATGAATATTTATGCAAAGAACCAAAACACTAATTTGAAAAGATATATGCACCCCTATGTTTATTGCAAATATAATATAGCTGCAATATTATATGTATTATATAAAATAATAATATATATAATATATATCATATATATTATATATATAATATCTATAATAGCCAAGATAGAAGCAACCCAAATATCAATCAACAGATGAATGGATAAAGAAGATGTAGTATATATGCACAATGGAATATTACTCAGCCATAAAAATAATGAAATCTTGTTATTTGTGATAACATGGAAAGACCTAGAGAATATTGTGCCAAGTGAAACAAGTGAGACAGAGAAAGACAAATATTATATGATTTCACTTATATGTGGAATCTAAAAAACAAAACAAATTAGAAAACAAACAAAAACAGAAACAGATTCATACACACAGCAAACTGGTGGTTGCCAGAGGGGAATGGGCTTGGGTGGGATAGGAAAAGAAGATTAGAAGGTACAAATCTCCAGTTTTAAAATAGTCACATGGATGAAAAATATAACATAGGGAATATAGTCAATAATATTGTAATAAATTTGTATGGTGACAGAAAGTAACTACACTTGTTGTGGTGTATTTTGTAATGTAGATAATTGTCAAATCACTATGGTGTATACATGAACCTAGTATAGTATTATATGTCAATTATACTTTAAAGACAAATAAAAGAAATTCATTGAATAAATGTACAGATATATCCTGTTCCTGGATGTAAAAAGTTAATATTATAAACATGTCACTTCTTCCTAAACTAATGTATATTTTCAATTCTCCTCAGAACATAAGTCTAATGATATTTTTTAGAGAGCCTGACAAAATTATTTTAAAGTTTATACCTGTGAATGAATTTATAAGAAGAGACAAGAGAATTGTCCATAATCACTACATTGAAAAGGGCCTCACTCTGTGAGCTATCAAATCATCTTATAAAATGAGGAAAAGTAAAGCAAGGTGGGATTCTTGCAGGGATAAACAGACAAATAGAATAGAAAAAGAAGTCTAGAAACAGAGTCAAGTGTGTATAAGAATGTAGCAATTGGGATAGGTAGGAAGATGGCGGCGTAGGAGGACGCTGGACTCACCGCGTCCTGCTGATCACTCAGATTCCACCTACACCTGCCTAAATAACCCAGAAAACCACCAGAAGACTAGCAGAAAGGAGTCTCCGGAGCCAAACGCAGACGAGAGGCCCGGGGAAGAGGGTAGGAAGGGCGGCGAGGCGGTGCGCGCTCCACGGACTGGCGGGAGGGAGCCCGGGGGGAGGGGCGGCTCGCCGGCCAAGCAGAGCCCCCGAGTCTGGCTGGCAAAAGCGGAGGGGCCAGACGGAGTGTGTTCCCACAGCAAGCGGGACTTGACATCTGGAAGGTTATAAGCTAACAGCTCTGCTCGGAGAACTGGGAGGGCTGGAGGACAATGGGAGGGAGAGTTGCTGAGCCCCAGATGACAGAGCTCAGCTTGGCGGGGAACAAAGGCGCTCGCCAGCGCCATTTCCCTCGCCCATCCCCCAGCCAAAATCCCAAAGGAAACCAGTTCCTGCCAGGGAACTCGCTGGCACCGTGCAAATACCCAACTCTGTGCTTCTTCAGATCCATCCCTCTGGCGGGTCCGACTCCCTCCCGGTACCGCAGGGCCCCTCCCTAAACGGATCTCTGAAGGAAAAACGAGCTGAGCCTGCCCCTCCTGCCCCCGTGCACCTTGCCTACCCACCCCAGCTAATACGCCAGATCCCCAGCACCACAAGCCTGGCAGTGTGCAAGTAGCCCAGACAGCCACCCCACCCCACAGTGAATCCCGCCCCTAGGAGAGGGGAAGAGAAGGCACACACCAGTCTGACTGTGGCCCCAGCGGTGGGCTGGGGGCAGACATCAGGTCTGACTGCAGCCCCGCCCACCAACGCAAGTTATTCAAGACAGCACAGGGGAAGTGCCGCACCACTCCAGGGACTATCCAAAATGACGAAAGGAGGGGCGCCTGGGTGGCTCAGTCCGTTAAGCATCAGACTTCGGCTCAGGTCATGATCTTACTGTCTGTGGGTTCAAGCCCCGCATCACGCTCTGTGCTGACAGCTCAGAGCCTGGAGCCTGCTTCGGATTCTGTGTCTCCCTCTCTCTCTGCCCCTCCCCTGCTCATGCTCTGTCTCTCTCTGTCGCAAAAATAAATAAAACATTAAAAAAAATTTTTTTAATTCAAAATGACAAAACGGAAGAATTCCCCTCAAAAGAATCTCCAGGAAATAACAGCTAACGAACTGATCAAAAATGATTTAAACAATATAACAGAAAGTGAATTTAGAATAATAGTCATAAAATTAATCGCTGGGCTTGAAAATAGTATAGAGGACAGCAGAGAATCTATTGCTACAGAGATCAAGGGACTAAGGAACAGCCAGGAGGAGCTAAAAAATGCTATAAATGAACTGCAGAATAAGAAGGAGATGACCACGGCTTGGTTTGAAGAGGCAGAGGAGAGAATAGGTGAACTAGAAGATAAAATTATGGAAAAAGAGGAAGCTGAGAAAAAGAGAGATACAAAATCCAGGAGTATGAGTGGAAAATTAGAGAACTAAGTGATGCACTAAAGAGAAATAATCTACGCATAATTGGTATCCCAGAGGAGGAAGAGAGAGGGAAAGGTGCTGAAGGTGTACTTGAAGAAATAATAGCCGAGAACTTCCTGGATCTGGGGAAGGAAAAAGGCATTGAAATCCAAGAGGCACAGAGACCTCCCTTCAGACGTAACTTGAATCGATCTTCTGCATGACATATCATAGTGAACTGGCAAAATACAAGGATAAAGAGAAAATTCTGAAAGCACCTAGGGATAAACATGCTCTAACATATAGAAGGAGACTGATAAGACTCATGACCAATCCCTCTTCTGAAACTTGGCAGGCCAGAAAGGAATGGCAGAAAGTCTTCAATGTGTTGAAGAGAAAAAACTATGCAGCCAAGAATCCTTTATCCAGCAAGTCTGTCATTTAGAATAGAAGGAGAGATGAAGGTCTTCCCAAACAAAAACTGAAGGAATTCGTCACCACTAAACTAGTCCTACAAGAGATCTTAAGGGGGATCCTGTGAGACAAAGTACCAGAGACATCGCTACAAGCATGAAACCTACAGACATCACAATGACTCTAAACCCATATCTTTCTATAATAACACTGAATGTAAATGGACTAAATGTGCCAACCAAAAGACATAGAGTATCAGAATGGATAAAAAAACAAGACCCATCTATTTGCTGTCTACAAGAGACTCATTTTAGACCTGAGGACACCTTCAGATTGAAAGTGAGGGGGTGGAGAACTATCATGCTAATGGAAGTCAAAAGAAAGCTGGAGTAGTCATACTTATATCAGACAAACTAGACTTTAAATTAAAGGCTGTAACAAGAGATGAAGAAGGGCATTATATAATAATTACAGGGAATATCCATCAGGAAGAGCTAACAATTATAATTGTCTATGAGCTGAATACAGGAGCTCCCAAATATTTAAAACAATTACTCACAAACATAAGCAACCTTATTGATAAGAATGTGATAATTGCAGGGGACTTTAACACTCCACTTACAGAAATGGATAGATCATCTAGACACACAGTCAATAAAGAAACAAGGGCCCTGAATGATACATTGGATCAGATGGACTTGACAGATCTATTTAGAACTCTGCATCCCAAACCAACAGAATATACTTTCTTCTCGAGTGCACATGGAACATTCTCCAAGATAGATCACACACTGGGTCACAAAACAGCCCTTCATAAGTATACAAGAATTGAGATCATACCATGCATACTTTCAGACCACAATGTTATGAAGCTTGAAATCAACCACAGGAAAAAGTGTGGAAAACCTCCAAAAGCATGGAGGTTAAAGAACACCCTACTAAAGAATGAATGGGTCAACCAGGCAATTAGAGAAGAAATTAAGAAATATATGGAAACAAATGAAAATGAAAATACAACAATCCAAATGCTTTGGGATGCAGCGAAGGCAGTCCTGAGAGGAAAATACATTGCAATCCAGGCCTATCTCAAGAAACAAGAAAAATCCCAAATACAAAATCTAACAGCACACCTAAAGGAAATAGAAGCATAACAGCAAAGACACCCAAAACCCAGAAGAAGAAGAGAAATAATAAAGATCAGAGCAGAAATAAACAATATAGAATCTAAAAAACTGTAGAGCAGATCAATGAAACCAAGAGTTGGTTTTTTGAAAAAATAGACAAAATTGATAAACCTCTAGCCAGGCTTCCCAAAAAGAAAAGGGAGATGACCCAAATAGATAAAATCATGAATGAAAATGGAATTATTACAACCAATCCCTGAGAGATACAAGCAATTATCAGGGAATACTATGAAAAATTATATGCCAACACACTGGACATCCTGGAAGAAATGGACAAATTTCTAAACACCCACACACTTCCAAAACTCAATCAGGAGGAAATAGAAAGCTTGAACAGACCCATAACCAGTGAAGAAATTTAATCAGTTATCAAAAATCTCCCAACAAATAAGAGTCCAGGACCAGATGGCTTCCCAGGGGAGTTCTACCAGACATTTAATACCTATCCTTCTCAAGCTATTCCAAAAAATAGAAAGGGAAGGAAAACTTCCAGACTCATTCTATGAAGCCAGTATTACTTTGATTCCTAAACCAGACAGAGACCCAGTAAAAAAAGAGAACTACAGGCCAATATCTCTGATGAATATGGATGCAAAAATTCTCAATAAGACACTAGTAAATCGAATTCAACAGCATAGAAAAAGAATTATTCACCATGATCAAGTGGGATTCATTCCTGGGATGCAGGGCTGGTTCAACATTCATCAATCAATCAATGTGATATATCACATTAATAAAAGAAAAGATAAAAGAACCATATGATCCTGTCAATCGATGCAGAAAAGGCATTTGACAAAATTCAGCACGCTTTCTTAATAAAAACCCTCGAGAAAGTTGGGATCGAAGGAACATACTTAAACATCAAAAAAGCCATTTATGAAAAGCCCACAGCTAACATCATCCTCAATGGGGAAAAACTGAGAGCTTTTTCCCTAAGATCAGGAACACGACAGGGATGTCCACTCTCACCACTGCTGCTTAACATAGTGTTGCAAGTCCTAGCATCAGCAATCAGACAACAAAAGCAAATCAAAGTCATCAAAGTTGGCAAAGATGAAGTTAAGCTTTCACTTTTTGCAGATGACATGATATTATACATGGAAAATCCGATAGGCTCCTCCAAAAGTCTGCTAGAACTGATACATGAATTTAGCAAAGTTGCAGGATACAAAATCAATGTACAAAAATCAGTTGCATTCTTATACACTAATAATGAACAGAAAGACAAATAAAGAAACTGATCCCATTCACAATTGCACCAAGAAGCATAAAATACCTAGGGATAAATCTAACCAAAGATGTAAAAGATCTGTATGCTGAAAACTATAGAAAACTTATGTAGGAAATTGAAGAAGATATAAAGAAATGGACAAACATTCCGTGCTCATGGATTGGAAGAATAAATATTGTCAAAATGTCAACTACCCAAAGCTATCTACACATTCAATGCAATCCCAATCAAAATTACACCAGCATTCTTCTCAAAGCTACAATAAGCAATCCTAAAATTCATATGGAACCAAAAAAGGCCCCGAATAGCCAAAGTAATTTTGAAGAAGACCAAAGCAGGAGGCATCACAATCCCAGACTTTAGCCTCTACTACAAAGCTGTCATCATCAAGACAGCATGGTATTGGCACAAAAACAGACACATAGACCAATGGAATAGAATAGAAACCCCAGAACTAGACCCACAAACGTATGGCCAACTCATCTTTGACAAAGCAGGAAAGAACATCCAATGGAAAAAAGACAGTCTCTTTAACAAATGGTGCTGGGAGAACTGGACAGCAACATGCAGAAGGTTGAAACTAGAGCACTTTCTCACACCATTCACAAAAATAAACTCAAAATGGATAAAGGACCTGAATATGAGACAGGAAACCATCAAAACCCTAGAGGAGAAAGCAGGAAAAGACCCCTCTGACCTCAGCCATAGCAATTTCTTACTTGACACATCCCCAAAGGCAAGGGAATTAAAAGCAAAAATGAACTACTGGGACCTCATGAAGATAAAATCTTCTGCACAGCAAAGGAAACAACCAACAAAACTAAAAGGCAGCCAATGGAATGGGAAAAGATATTTGCAAATGACATATCGGACAAAGGACTAGTATCCAAAATCTATAAAGAGCTCACCAAACTCCACACCAGAAAAACAAATAATCCATTGAAGAAATGGGCAGAAACATGAATAGACACTTCTCTAAAGAAGACATCCGGATGGCCAACAGGCACATGAAAAGATGCTCAATGTCGCTCCTCATCAAGGGAATACAAATCAAAACCACACTCAGATATCACCTCACACCAGTCAGAGTGGCCAAAAGGAACAAATCAGGAGACTATAGATGCTGGAGAGGATGTGGAGAAACGGGAACCCTCTTGCACTGTTGGTGGGAATGCAAATTGGTGCAGCCACTCTGGAAAACAGTGTGGAGGTTCCTCAAAAAATTAAAAATAGACCTACCCTATGACCCAGCAGTAGCACTGCTAGGAATTTACCCAAGGGATACAGGAGTGCTGATGCAGAGGGGCACTTGTATCCCAATGTTTATAGCAGCACTCTCAACAATAGCCAAATTATGGAAAGAGCCTAAATGTCCATCAACTGATGAATGGATAAAGAAATTGTGGCTTATATACACAATGGAGTACTACGTGAAAATGAGAAAGAATGAAATATGGCCCTTTGTAGCAACGTGGATGGAACTGGAGAGTGTGATGCTAAGTGAAATAAGTCATCCTGAGAAAGACAGATACCATATGTGTTCACTCTTATGTGGATCCTGAGAAACTTAACAGAAACCCATGGGGGAGGGGAAGGAAAAAAAAAAAAGAGGTTAGAGTGGGAGAGAGCCAAAGCATAAGAGACTCTTAAAAACTGAGAACAAACTGAGGGTTGATGGGGGGTGGAAGGGAGGAGAGGGTGGGTGATGGGTATTGAGGAGGGCACCTTTTGGGATGAGCACTGAGTGTTGTATGAAAACCAATTTGACAATAAATTTTATATATTGAAAAAAAAGAATGTAGCAATTAAAAAGTAGTACAAAAAATGGTTTCTACTTCTAGACAAATATATCAAATTTTAATGTTTGTTAAATGCTGCTAAATCTATGCTTATACAAAATTTATAGCCTTAAATGCACATATTAGAGAAAAGACTGAAAAACAATGATCTAAGTATTCATCTAAAGAAATTAGTAAAAGAGCACCCAATTAAACCAAAAGGCAGAAAAAAATGATCTAATATAGCTAATGAAAATATAGCTAAATGTAAAAACTGAGGACATAATAACATTAACAGTAATAATAAAATGGGGAGGTCAGTAATTCCAAAAGTTGAGTCTTGGTAAATACTACTAAAATTAAACTCCTGGGAAGCTGATCAAGAACTAAGGAACCAATGTTATTCATTCATATCAGGAATGAAAAAAGGGACATCATTATGGATCTTGCAAACATTAAAATTATAAAAAGCGACTATTATAACGAGATCACTGGATAATTTATATTATAAAGCCAGAGAAACTTTGTCACTGTAACCTGATTTAAAAAAATCTTAGTATATATAGAAAAGAAAATACCTCACTAACATGTGGGACTCTCAGAAAGTAAGGTTGATATAAGATTAAAACCATCAAAACCATTATAGTGATTTACAATATAAATGACCAAATTAACAAGAAAGAAAATTGTATATAATAATCTCAGTGAAAGTGAAGAAATTATTTGGTAAATTTGGATTCCGGCCTGGCTTTCCAGGTCATTAGAGAGGCATATTTTTTCATTAGGATGATGAAACATATTTGATGTAAGATTTGGTTTGATTTATAACTTTAAAATGTTTAGACCCAGGTATGCAGGCCAGCATTTAAAGTTTGCCCTGCCCCTCATATATTAGAGGGGGGCAGATAGCTCCCCAAAGTCCAGGTGGCAGAATGAGGTGAAGGCTAGAAAAGGGAATGCCTCTGTCATCATCACAAGAGAGAATGAAGTGGCCCTGGGTAAGTCAGGAAACTTGTAGGTGTCATGACAGAAGTTTAGACAGGTTGAATCTGGCAGATTTTTTTTTTCCTTCAAAGTAAGAGTTGAGAACTAAATGTGTTAGATAAAGAACTTGAGGAGTGATGAAGGTTTGAATCTGTTAAGAAGAAAGCATAACTAAGGAGGTAGTTTTCTCACTCTCATCTTCCCCTAAAATGCCGTAAATATTTTTCCATATCATACCTAGTATTCCTACATTAGCATTTTCAACTTCCTCATAGTAATCCATTCTAAGAATACATCATACTATAACAAATACACTATATTGTATTTTTAAGTTGTTTATAATTTTTTTTAATTACAAAAAATACTCCATTAAGCATCTCCAGAGATAAGTATTTAAATATATCGTAGATACATTTCTAGGATAAATTTGTGTAATGACAATTTGGGGGTCAAAGAACAAGGTGTTAAGTATTGACAATTACCTTCAAACTATAATCTTTGAACCAACTCATCTTCCTATTCTATTCAACAAAAGAATGACAGTTTATCATCGTCACCATCACCCAAATCAGGTATTTTTCTTTTTCTTTTACTATTAGTATTGGCGCATATCTGTTTTTTCAATGTTTTTTTATTTAGAGAGAGTGTGTGCCATGCAACTGAGTGGGTGAGGGAAGCAGAGAGGGAGAGAGAGAAAGAGAGAGACAGAGAGACAGAGAGACAGAGAACCCCAAGCAGGCTCTGTGCTGTCAGCACACAGCCAGATGTGGAATTCGATCTCACGAAACCTGAGATTATGACCTGAGCCAACACCAAGAGTTGGAAGCTGAACTGACTGAGCTATCCAGCCGCCCCAGTATTGGCACATTTCTTAGGCAAAAATGACCCATAATTACTGTTCGTAAATATGTTCACCTTAGATTGCTAGTAAGGTGACACATTATTTTGTGTTTTGTGGTGACTTGCTTTTCTTAGCTAGATCCTCCTTTTTTTCTTAACAGATTGTTCCTTTTTCTCATTAGCTTGTAATTGTTCTTTAAATACTATGGATTTCTGGGGCGCCTGGGTGGCTTAGTCAGTTGAGCGTCTGGCTTCGGCTCAGGTCATGATCTCGCGGTCTGTGAGTTCGGGCCTTGCGTCGGGCTCTGTGCTGACAGCTCAGAGCCTGAAGCCTGCTTGGGATTCTGTGTCCCCCTCTCTCTCTGCCCCTCCCCCACTCATGCTCTGTCTCTCTCTGTCTCAGAAATAAATAAACATTAAAAAAATTTAAATATTATGGATTTCTTCATCATATAGGTGACAAAAAATTTGCCTAGTTTTTCTTACCACTTATATTTTAAATTTATTCTCATCTTTAAACTTCAGATTGCAGGATGATATTGGAGGGAATAAGAAGGCTTTTTGAGATTTTTTTTCAAGAGATGTTAAGAACATAATCTGTTTTTTCCCCAGATTTTAGATTTTCCCCAGATTTTTCCCCAGATTTCATACTTTTTGGGGGAAAAAAGGCATAAATTCCAAAATTGCATTCATATCTTTTTTTTATTATTTATTTTTTACATTTATCTATTTTTGATAGACATAAAGAGACAGAGCACAAGCAGGGAAGGGGCAGAGAGAGAAGGAGACACAGAATCCAAAGCAGGCTCCAGGCTCTGAGCTGTCAGCACAGAGCCTGCCATGGGGCCTGAACCCACAGACCACGAGATCATGACTCGAGCCAAAGTCGGACGCCTAACCGACCGAGCCACCCAGGTGCATTATAAGAGGGCTATTTAAGATACATTGCTTATCTTATCCATTTGATTAAGGCAAATGTTGAATGGAAGTCATTTCCAGGGGCCAAAGAAAAAAAAAGGAGCACGGTCCCCAATAAGGCTCTGCCAGGACTTTGACAGTATTCTCCCAACATTCCCTAAGAGAGAAAATGTTCTTCAGCATGCATAGAAACAAGATTGTCTCTGATGGGCTGTATCCAAGAGGAAGCCCTGAAATCTGGCTGGTGTTGAGGCATGGCCAGAAAGGATGTCACATGCATCTTCTCCCCAAATCTCCTTGACCCTGTATAGCCCTCTCTTTTCCTACATCATGTATGTATATGTGTGTGTGTGTGTGTGTGCGTGTGTGTGTGTGTGTGTGTGTGTAGAAAACATGGCATTCAGTCTATTTTTTACTCTCTAGTTGGAGAGGTATTAAATTAAGTATGGGATAGAGTCTGATATTAGAAAAAAAAAAAGGGACTGAGAGAGGGTACTTTGTAGAAAGTGCTATTTTAATTCTGTGCTGCCATTTTCAAAATAAGCCCTATCTTACACCTAGTTGACATTCAGAAACATTAGGCCACTTTACTTTTTACTGTCAATGAAAAGACTCTTGGGTCCAGATATGATAATCATAATTAAAATATAAGTGAATAATGTACATTGAACCCTTTTTGTGCTAGGTAGACACTGTTCTAAGTGTATTCATTTATTTAATTCTCGTAATAAACTTATAAAGAAGACATTATTATTATTTCCACTTTTAAATGAGAGAAATTGAGACAAAGAGGCTGAAAAACATAGCTAAATAAATACACATGAGCCCCTCTTGCTGGAAATGATTAGGAAAAGAAGGAATTGGACTTCAGAGCTCCATGAGGTAATGAGGCAGAACAGGAATAGAAGTCTTTCCCTTGCAATAAGGAAACCTTGACTTCAGAAGGATAGTCTTGCTTTTTTTGTGTAAGGGTTTCCTTGAGAAAGAAATGTGTTTAGGGGCTACATGTTTTGAGACTTCTTGGGGATAATAATGAGTCACAGGATCAGTAAAGTGTGAGAGAAAAGCAAATGTTACTATTTATAATCTGTACAGCTGATAAAACAAAGATGACTTCCGTGGAACAGCAGCCCTTTCCTGCTGGACTGAGGGTTTATGTGGGAAAGTTTGGGAGTAAGAATTAAGGGAAAGCTGAACTTCAGCTCTCCATAACAGTGAGGACAAAGTGCCTTTTAGTTTCCAAGGCAATCTGAGTGGGGGGAAGTGAGCAACGGAGGAAAGAGGAGAGTCGATGAGATGGGGTGGCAGGGTGACAAAAAGAATTTGAGCAACACTGTTAAATGCAGAGTCAGGAAATGTTTGCAATGCCACCTCCCTTCCCCACAACCTACCTCCAAACATCCAGAAATATTTTTGTGAGTAGTTTTTTTTTTCCTTTTCTCTCCCCCCACCTTTCTGAGGGGGGTATCTGAAGAAAAGCATCACATCCATGTCAACACAGCACATGGCAAACAAACACTGAAGACATTGTCCATGGGCAGAGGTGGCTGTGAGATGATGAGCAGACCAGGAATTTGAAGATCTTAGTAGGCTTTGAGCTTTCTCAGGGTGTGGGATTCGAGTCTGAGCTAATTATGAAGGGTATCAAGAACTCCAAGGTAGGGAGGTCCCAGCTGATACCTGGGTTACAAAAGCACTGGACGTTTGGTTGGGGCGCCTGGGTGGCTCAGTCGGTTAAGCATCCAACTTCCGCTCAGGTCATGATCTCGCGGTTTGTGAGCTCGAGCCCTGAGTCGGACTCTGTGCAGACTGCTCAGAGCCTGGAGCCTGCTTCGGATTCTGTGTCTTGCTCTCTCTCTGCCCCTCCCCTGCTCATGCTCTGTCTCTCTCTGTCTCAAAAATAAATAAAACATTAATACAATTTTTAAAAAAAGCATCTACAAACAAAAGCACTGGATGTTTGGGTGAAAATCTGGTCAGTGAAAAAGGATGCCTTTTTAGATGCGTGGTATTTGAAACAAAGCAAAACAAATTTTAACTATTTTTCTAGGTGCATAGGGATGACATCCAGGCTGGGTTGCCTTGATTGCATTAGAATCCTTTAACAAACTATCCACCAGACAGTCAGAGGTCTCCGTGACAGGGTTTGGGGAAACCCTTAGGTCTTTCAGCTATAGGGAAGACACTGCTGAAAATCAGGCCATGGATCCTATTATAAGAGATTGCTGCAAGGGAGACTGAAGGCACATCCTTGATGGGTCACCTTTGTCAAAGTGAGGTCTCTGATAATGAGACCCTGAGCCCTAAGGCTGGGACATTTGGTTGACTTCCTGGAATATCTCAGGCCTGCAGCTTGCTCGCTCTCTCTCTCTCTCTGGATAGAGGAGAGAAAGCTTCCTTTGTTCTAGTCCTTGGTGAGGTTCACCTGAGGCAGAAACCTTACATGATGATGCTTTTCCTTCATCTCCTGTCATTATCTCCATCCTGAGAAACGAGAGTCCGGTCCTAGTGATTACTGTCTGTCTTCCAGGAGGAGGAAATAGGTTTTACAATGAAAGAATTATAAGACCTGACTAATGTATACCAGCAAGGTCTGAGATTTTGCAGTTAAGATCTACGAAGAAAAAAAAAACAGGGAATATTTATCCTAAGAGGAAAATGTGAGGGAATGCAATGATGTTTTAATATACTAATCTATCATAATACATGGGGTATAAAAGGTTTCACTTTAGACGTTCTGGAGGTTTACTTTGTAGAGTTGTATATAATCCGTTTTCATAAAGTTTCATGGCTGATTAAATAAAACACATCTATTTGATTTTTAAAACTTAAAAAAAAATTTTATTTATTTATTTTGAGAGAGAGAGTGCAAGCAGGGAAGGGGCAGAGAGAGAGGGGGAGAGAGAATCCCAAGCATAGGGTTCCATGAGGGGCTCAAACTCACAGGCCATGAAATCATGACCTGATCTGAAATCAAGAGTCAGATGCTTAAGAGCCACACAGGCGCCCGTGATTTTCAAAACTTTTGATAATATGCCAGTTAATTGAACTTTTACATCATATTATTCTAATCATATGTACTTCAAATTTCTCTGCATTGTAACCCACCTTGTCTGGTGTCATTGGGTGTCAATAATCTGGATCCCACAGAATAAAGCACGTGATACATAGTCTAGGAATGTACTTCTCAGTCCTTCATATCAAGGATGCAATTGTTAGATTCCTGCTCAGGTTCTGGCCAATATGATATTGTCTCTTTTGTTTCTCATACTATTGCCACTTTTGGGCCCCAATTCTCTATTCTGTATTCATGACCTTTACATTGTGAACTCACAGTTCCTCCCATCAAGAGCTGGAGTCTACTTCCCCATCTCTTGAATCTAGGCTGGCCTCATTACAGGCTACGGCCAATGGAATTTGGTGGAAATGACGGTGCATCAATTCTGAGCCTAGACCTTGGAGGCCTTGTATGCTTCTGCTCTCTCTGTCTCTCTCTCACCCAAGCTGCTGCCATGAGAACAAAGCTTGGACTGTTTGCTGAAGGATGAGTGATCACATGGAAGAGAGCCAAGCTGTCCTGGATGAGGTTGTCCTAGATCAGCCAGCTCCCAGGAAACCTGCCAACTGTCCACATGGATGAGCCCAGCTGAGATCAGCTTAGTTGGACTCAGATCAGCAATTTATAGCCAATTTACAGACTCATGAGAAATAATACATGGTTGTTGTTTTAACAAACTAAATTTTGGGATGGTTTGTTATGCAGCATAAACTAACTGATGCAGCTACATTTAAGCACATCAGCTATTTAAAGATTCATAAACAAGTGATGGATTGCACTTTAGAAGTATTAGAATAATTTGCTTTCTCACTAGCAGAAGCTCACTGCACCCTGACAAGTAACTTTTTAAATGTGTATTTTTGGGGGGGCAACTTAATGAGTGCAAACGGTTTCTCAATTTAATTTGCACTTATTTGATTCACAGGGCTATTTAAAAGTTTTTAATGCTTTCATTATTAATTTTAAATCGTCCATTAACATTTTTGAGTGTACTTTGTCCCACTTTCTTTTGTATAAGTTGGTTTTTAAAAATCTTTATGAAAAACCTTTTTACATATTTTAAATGTCTAATTTTTGTCCAGAGGCTTTATTTTCTTTTAGTTTATTTATTTATTTATTTTGAGAGAGACAGAGACAGCATGAGTGGGGAGGGGCAGAGAGAGGGGAGAGAGAGGACCCCAAGCAGGCTCCTCATTGACAGCATGGAGCCTGATGCAGGGCTTGAACTCACAAACCATGAGATCATAACCTGAACCACAACCAAGAGTCAGACGCTTAACAAATTGAGCCACCCAGATGCCCCTGTCCAGACACTTTAAAACTCAGTCATATGCATTGCAGCATGTTGGAATCCCCAAATGGATTTATGTAAAAAACATTACTGATGGAACAAGCTAAGGAATATTGAATGCCACCATGCTCAATGCTATGAACTTCACATTTGTTATCCCACTTCAACCTCAACAATTTTTAAGGTAAGTAATATTAAGTCAATTTCATATATAAGAAAATTGAATTTAAGTAAAATTTTTAACAACACGAAGCAAGTAAATGGTAGAACCATGTTTTCAAATCCAGTCATTGATTTGAGTCTATATTCATCACCACTACTCTCTACTTCTCTCATTAGATGAAGGCTTTGTGTTTCCAAGAAAGGGGAACACAGCAATATTTGTTTCTATATTTTTGTTTTTTCTGTCTGGCTGTGTTTCTTTTTTTTTTAATTTTTAAAAATTTTTTTAAATGTTTATTTATTTTTGAGAGAGACAGAGACAGAATGTGAGTGGGTTAAGGGCAGAGAGAGAGGGAGACACAGAATCGGAAGCAGGCTCCAGGCTCTGAGCTGCCAGCACAGAGCCCAACATGGGGCTCCAACTCACGCACTGTGACATCATGACCTGAGCCAAAGTTGGACGCTCAACTGACTGAGCACCCAGGTGCCCCAGTCTGGCTGTGTTTCAATGCCTAAGCCATAGTTTGATTAGTGAAAAATCCTTCTGGAGTGTGATAAATTGATAAACATTCATAGTTCATAATGGTCTGCCACTTTTCTTTAATATGTATTTTGATGGAAAGCTGGGTGCAAGCAGATTAGCCAGCTGCCATCCTGTCCTGATAATTCTGTTATCAACACATCTTAATAATCTTAAAAGTGCACTGTGAATTTTACTTTACTATACATTTAAATGACAAATCTTGTTTTACTTCCTGGCTTTAAAAAGCATTATGGTTCTCCATTACTTACAGAATTAAGTTTAAAATCTAGAGCTGGGCATATTCAGTTTCATTACAGTCTATCTCAAAGCTTTCTATCCTGTTATCCTTGATCACCTCTCTTTTTGCTCCACTTAAATTGAACTCTTCACCATTTCCAAATACATTCTATCCCCTCGGCCTTTCTGCACCTGCATGTGCACTCTTCTTTCTTCTTAGTATGTATCTCCCCTTTTGGCCATTCAGCAAACTCTTATTCTTCCTTTAAAGCCCTGTTCGTGAAGGCTTTCCCTAGCTTCCCAGCCGTAATTAGTATGCCCAGTCCCATCACACTGATAGCACATCTCTGTCCTAGCACTTACATCATATTGTATTTATATATTTTACTTGACCATAAGTTTATATGCTCTTCAAGTATTATTCATCTTTACACTGAAGCTCAACAAATAATAAATTATTGCTTTAATAATATTAAATATATGCAAGAATTAGAAAAGATAGCCAAAAAAGATAATACCAAAAGATAGAAAAGATAATACCAAAAAAGCACACAGACAGAAAAAGAAGAAATAAAATTCTCTCTATTCACAGACAACCTAATTGTCTACATTGAAAATTCCAAGTGATTTATGCAAAAGCTCCTAGAATTAATAAGTGAGTTTAGCAAGATCATAGGATAAAAGATAAATGTACAAAAATAATCCTTCATTTTTTTTCTATATTCTAGTGATGACCCACTATCCATTAATCATGTTTTTAAATTTTCTGTATTTTACAATGTTTTGACATTATAGGGGCCGTGCTACCTGGGGAGTGAACAACTTTCCTGTGAATACACCTTTCACATACAAACCAACTAATTCTGAGTCCATACTCCCAACCATCTCCTTTATCTAACTCTCACACACCAAAACAGTATTTCCCCTGCCCTGCGTCACCCCCAGGCCAAGTAGAGAATAACTTGAGACCACCTGTTTAGCCCAGAGCCTACTAAAATTATTCAAACTCTCCAATCCTAAATTTGTTCGAACTTGCCTATCCTGCTCCCCTGATTCCTTCCTACAGAGAACAAAATAAAGGCTCTGGGCCATGGTCTCCCCTTGCTCTTTCTGCCTCCTGACAGACCAGGTACTTCCCCAGGTGGCCCTGCATGGCATATCCTGCTTCCTGTTTCTAGAAATCTGTAAACTTCCTGCTTCTTGACAATAATTTCTGTGCCTGCAAGTCCATAACTGATTAAAACTAAATCCCAGGTACATTTTAATACAAGGTGAAATTCAAAATTAAAATTAATACCTTTTACAGTAGGACTAAAAAATATAATTCTTAGGTATGTATCTAACAAAACATGTGTATGGTCTGTATGCTAAAATCGCCAAATACTGATGACATAAAGAAAACCTAAATAAATACAAAGATACACTAAATGTATAGATTGGAACACTGAAAGAAATTAGAAGATTGTTAAAATGTCAGTTCTTCTGTTTAGCCTATCCCTCCACCCTCCCCGCTCCAGTGACCCTCAGTTTGTTCTCTATATTTAGGAGCCTCTTCTGGTTTGCCTCCCTCTCTGTTTTTACCTTATTTTTCCTTCCCTTCCCCTATGTTCATCTGTTGAGTTTCTCAATTTCCACATATGAGTGAAATCATATGATAAGTCTTTTGCTGACTGACTTGTTTTGCTTAGTGTAATATGCTCTAGGTCCATCCACGTTGTTGCAAACGGCAAGATTTCATTATTTTTCATCACTGAGTGGTATTCCATTGTATATATAAACCACATCTTCTTTATCCATTCATCACCCGATGGACATTTAGGCTTTTTCCATAATCTGACAATTGTTGATATCGCTGCTATGAACGTTGGGGTGCGTGTGCCCCTTCAAATCAGCATTTTTATATCCTTTGGATAAATGGGTGACGGTCATTGAGCAGGGCACTTTTTGGGATGAGCCCTGGGTGTTATATGTAAGTGATGAATCACTGGGTTCTGTGAAGCTAAGACTACACGGTATGTTAACTAACTTGAATATAAATAAAAAGGGAAAAATATCTTTAAATTACAAAAAAAGAAACAAAATGTCAGTTCTTCTGATGTTGATATATAAATTTAACATAATTGAAATCAAAATGCTAGCAGGAATTTCTTGTAGGTATTGATAAACTGATTCTAAAATTTATATGTAAAAGCAAATAAGTGAGAATAGTCAAAACAATTTTGGAAAAGAAGAACAAATTTGGAGGACTCTACCTGATTTCAGGACTTAGGATGATCCTATGTAATTAAGATAGTGTAACATTGGCAAATTGACAAACAGATCAGTAGTACAGAACAGAGAATCCAGAAAGAGACCCAGGCAAACATTTATTTCTGAAAAGCTGCAAAGGTATTCAATCAAGAAAAGATAGTCTTCTCAACATATAGTGCTGGAATAATTTGACATCCATTCGCAAAAACAGACAAATAAACCCCACAACTTATACCTCACATCTAAAAAAATAATAATCATTCCAAGTAGCCCAAAGGCCTAAGTGTAAGATGTAAAAGTGTAAAAGTTGTTAAAAAAAAATCAGCCAACCTCTTTGTAACCTTAGGTTAGTCAAAAAGTTCTTTCTTAGATATGGTACTAAATACAAGATCTTTAGAAGAAAGTTGGTATGTTGAACTCCATCAATCTTAGAAACTGTGCTCTGTGAAAGACGCTACTAAGACATTGCAAAGATAAGCCACAGACTTGGAGGAAATATTTAGAAATCACGTTTCTTTTTTTTAAATTTTTTTAACATTTATTTATTTTTGAGAGACAGAGGGAGACAGTGTGAGCAGGCTAGGGGCAAAGAGAGAGGGAGATACAGAGTCCAAAGCAGGCTCCAGGCTCTGAGCCATTAGCACAGAGCCCTACATAGGGCTCAAACCCACAAATGGAGAAATCATGAACTGAGCCGAAGTCGGACGCTTAACCAACCGAGCCACCCAGGCATCCCTTAAGTTTGTGTTTTTATTTTTATTTTTTATTTTAAAGAGAGAGAGAGAAGGAGAGAGTGGGGGAGGGGCAGAGGGAGGGACAAGGATGTTAAGTAGGCTGCATGCTCAGCATGTAGCCAGACTTGGGGCTCAATCCCATAATCCTGGAATCATGACCCTGGGATCACGACCTGAGTCAAAATCAAGAGTTGGATGTTTAACCGGCTGAGCCACCCAGGTGCCCCAGAAATCACATTTCTAACACAGAACTTGTATCCAGAATACAGAAAGAACTCTGAAACTCGACAGGAGAGGAAGCAACCCATGGGTTGCTTTAACCCAATGGGTAAAAGTTTTGAACAGATTCTTCACTAAAAATGGAAAATAAGCACATGAGAAGAGGCTCACCCTCACTCACCAATAGGAAAATGAAAACTAAAACCACAATAAGACACTGCTACATACCTATGCATTTGTCTGCATTTCAATCAGACTGAAGTTTTCTTGAATATACTATACACCTCTCTGCCTATCTTCTGACCTTGCCACATATTCTAGCATCCTCTTTCTTCACTCCCTTCACCTGCCAAATCCTACTGATCCTTTAGGACTCAACTTAGATACTGTTAATTCCAAGAAGTCTGTCCTCTGACCCCACCCTCACTCCTCACACCTGGGTGTGAATCAGTGACCCTTGTAATATGTAATGATGGGCCTTCCGTTTTACCCATCACTCCATCTATCAAATATAGAGTGCTAATTTGTTTAATCAGAGGTTTTAGAATTCTTAACTCTGATGTCCATGAGGTCAGACTCTGTCTTCTTCAAGGTTATAGCTACAGAAACTAGCACATGAAAAAATATTGTTGAATGAGTAGATAAATTCATATAAGTCCTAGGTATGAACCTCGGTCTCTGTTTGAACCACCCTTGATCCCAACCCTCACCCCCCCCCCTTGGGTTTTCTTAGCTACCAAGACAGTCACAGCCATTCTCTAGTCATTTGCAAGCTAAAATCCTATTTCCTTCATCAGAGGAAGGCCTGGTTTTCTAGGTAACTTGTTCAGCTGACCAAAGTTGGACACCCTGGCCTCTGGATTACTATCCTTAGCTTCAGGTGTTCTCAAATGATAATTCTGTATCACTGGCTACGATTGGTCCTATGGAGACAGACTATGTCAGACACGACACCATAAACGTGGGTCTGGCTGCTTGATACTTCTCTATAAGACATTCACTTTGGACATTACGATGAAGTGTGCTCCCAAAGGTGATTGCTTCTTTGGTTCAAGTCACTAGCTTTCTCAGTATTTTAGGAGCCACTTACAAAGGATGCCATTTGCTCATCTTTGTCTGCATATGGCCTGGATGAGCATGCATGCTGGTCCCTCCCTGAGTTATAAAAGGTGGAAACACTAGGTTACATGACTATCATGATAACACCCAGTGTTTGAATGGGCTTCTCAAAATGCCTTCATCATTTTATGCCGTTATGTAAGATTAGTATCGTCAGGGGCACTTGGGACTGTGACTTGATTTTATGGTACTTATAACACTGTTTGGAGTATATTACAAGCTTTGTAAATATGATTCACAAGCGGGTGGCTTTAAAATTTGTGACAAGTCTTTTTATTTCTCTACCAAATATGCCTCGCTTTAAGGTTTGGTTCCACCAAATATGCCAAAGTCAGTTAATTCTAGACTTGAAGTCTTCCTCTGGCCATGAGTGGGAGCTTAAGGCAATTGTACAACCCAGGGAGCCTTGGTTTTCTCCTCTGTAAAAGAGGATGATGCTATCCAGGCTGCAGTGGGGACCGTGAGGAATAAACAAGACAATGTGATTGTGGGGAATACAGAGGACAATAAGTGTGGGTTACTATGTATGTTGCCATTGCCCCCAGCACAGAGAAGCAGCTTTATAAAGAGTTTCTTTACGCAACATATTAAAATGTGAAAGGTTGTATATTTCTGCTTTCTTATCTTCTGCCTTCCGTATAAAAACGGAAACTCTGCAGAGGAAAATAAAGCACACGTCAAGACTGTTGCTTCAATGGCCTTTATGAAAGGTGTTGACTCGTCAAGTTATCTCCATGATGGAAAGAACACAGAGAAGTATCTCTGAGCCAGGTTGATGCCGTATCCCTGAAAACAAGGAGGTGTATATGTTGGCAGTTAACTGAGGTAAAGGATTTTCTTTCTTGTGGTTGGGGGATACTGTGCTAATTTAGAAACTGTGGATGCCGGGTTTTGGCAGAGTTTTTGTTTTCGTTCAAGTCTTTGGTCGGAAACTTCACACGATTGGTTTATGTTTTGCTGTTTACTGCTGCAACCTGCTCTAGTCTATTCTTGGGGGGCCTTCTTCACATACAAGGTGATAATGACCAGTGTACAGTCTGGAAAAATGTGTGGCCAGCTTCCTGCTTTGACCCTCAGCTGAGATTTGAAAAGTGATAGATTTGAGCTCATCTGACTGGGGCATCTAACAGTGTCAAGCAATGGGAAGGTGTCTGTCAGGAAAAGAGGAGTCCTGGGCACCTCACCCCCAGTGGGATGCTAGGGAAGGCCTGATGATGGGTGCCTCCTTGGGGAAAAGAGTACAGCCAGTGAAACCGCCTTCACATCTCCCAAGTTCTGGTTGTGAGAGAGAATCAAGAGGTGGGTCAGTGAAAGGAGAGCCATTGAGAAGCACCCCATCGCAGAGTGTTTGGGGAAGGAGAAGATTTGGTTTAGAGAGGGGGGACACTGGCTTCAGTGAAGAGTTCTGGAGTCAGAGGCAGCCCTTTGTTTATTCTAGAGGAGGACTGGGTTTGCGGTATGGGAAAGATTTCTCCGAGTGTGTGAAATGTCTCATGGAGGGGATGCTGGGCTGGAGAATGGTGATAAATAAGCATTGCGAAAAATGCCATTAGTTCATGGAATCCCAGACTATGGAGATGATGTGCTCAAAACCACTGCATCTTCTATGAATACATTAGGCTAAATATCAACCAACGCACATAGATATACATACACGGAGCAGCCAGCAGCCAACAGTAACCAACATTTCAGTTCTCTGTGCCTCTCGGTTGGCTGTTACGAGGAGGGGTTTATTCTTTGCTTCCTTCCAGTTCTAGCATCCTGACACTGCGTGCAGTTTAATATAAAAACCCGGTTTGAAAGCTAGTCTTGCCCAACAATAGATTTTCCGGGGGGGGGGGGGCGGGGGAGTATTTTCACCCTCTGCGTTTGTAATTACAATGTTTGTTTTGTTTGTTTGCGGTGCAGACACAGGACGGTGCCCAGACATGTGTGAGCGTTTGTATCTGTGTATAGGGCAGGTGGGGAAAGTGTGTAAGGAGGAGGCCAAGAACACCTGTCATAGGGTACCTGCTGGGGTACCAGATCCTCCCTGAGCACACTGTTTGCACCGACACAAAAGGGCCAGTGGACCGGGGCTGGTGCTGGATCTGCCCAGTACCCGTGCTGGGTGTGGGAAGGACGGGGCCGGCGGTAACAAGAATCAATATATATTTACGGCGGGGGCGGGGGCGGGGGGGGTGCGCGGA
Organism: Panthera leo; assembly: GCF_018350215.1. Classification (NCBI taxonomy): domain Eukaryota; kingdom Metazoa; phylum Chordata; class Mammalia; order Carnivora; family Felidae; genus Panthera; species Panthera leo. Next base: position 70,138,521 of record NC_056680.1, on the reverse strand, counting down.
GGCTGCAGGGCGGGGCAGCGCTAATGAGAGCAAGCCCGGCCTGTGGTTGGTTCGGGAAGTCTGGTACCCACAGAGGAGCAGGCAGGGAGGGAGGGGATGCGGGCGGGAGGATAAAGCGATGAAGTGTGCTGCGTTACCGCGCATCAGGCGCCGTTGTTGGAGCCGGAATACCGTGCGTCTCTGACCGAGCCGGCCCAATCGTCGCGCACACACTCACCGAGCCGCGCGCGCCCCTCGCCGTGGCCCTGGCGGTGGCCGCCGCTCGCCCGGAGCCCCCGGAGCGCGGCGAGAACGGGTGGGCACCCAGGTCCCCCAGCAAGTCCCCGGCGCGCCATGCAGGGCACGTGCGCCCCCCGGCTCTAACCTGCGAGCTGACGGGAGCCCGATCTGTGCCCAGGCCGGGGCTGCCAAGGTAAGCGAGCGCCGTGCGGGGACTCTGCCTGCCGCCCCTACCCCTGCCCTTCTCTGGGCGGCTTCCCCGCCGCTCCCGAGGCCCCGGCAGCGCCCTCCCTCCCTAGGGCCCGGGATCCACCCTCCTCCCCACCCTCTCGCTTCTCCCGCGAGGTTCAATTGTCAGCCTGGGCGCGCCGCCGCTCGGGCGGGGCAGGCATCCCGGGTGGCGACCCCGACTCGGGTACCGCGGGCACACCGGGCCGTTCTGCGGGGCACGGAGAGAAACAAAGAAGCCCCCAGGCGGGTTCGTGGCGCCTCCCCCGCCCCCCGGCGCCCTCCCAGTGGCGAGGAGGTGTCAGGGGAGGGGGCGGAGAGACCTACGTAATCCCCCTTCCCAGCCCACACCCACCCCTTGTGAACCACAGCTGTGATCTGGGGCTTTGCCCTGGACTCCCTTGTAGACAATTGTGTCCCATGCAATTCCGTGGTTAGCCGAGCGAGCCCCCAGCCCCGCACGACCTCGCCAGTGGTCGCTAAGGGGGCGCGTGGCAGGTTGGGGCCGTGATCCCCTGGGTGGTGGCAGGCTGGGAGGATGCGCGCTGTGGGTGCTCCTCCAATGCCTCCCGGTCCCCGGCCGGCTGCACCGCTCAGTTTTAGCGGGAGCAGCCCGTCTCGTCGCCTACCGTATTGCGACCTGCACACAGGCAGGGAGGAAGCCGCTGGGAAAAACGCGTCCGGTCCATTTTTGGCTGGAGGTGCGCTTCCTTCTACCCCTACATTCCCGGACAGTGACAATGCAGCAAAATCCGGGGGCGCAAACAATGTGGCCCCTCCAGCCCCCGCTCCTCCAGTGCCTTGTGATTGCTCTGCCGTTTTGACGTCCCGGCCACTTGGCGGATTTGCGGAGTGTGGGTGCGTGGTCTGTCTCTCTGTCTTGCACACAGAGACCATAACTTCCCTGCCCAATTTGAGCGCGTGGGGGGAGCTGGCAGGGACACAGGCTGCAGAGATGCCCGGCTTCCTGTGGTTCCGGGCACAGCGCGCCCCAGTCTGCATTGAGCTAACACCAGATAGCATGTGGGGATTTTCCTAGTTGCCGAAGATATTATTTGACGTTGCGATAGTTTTGTGCTTGCTTCTCTTGGGATCTGCAGTGGTGCAATTCTCCCCTTGTTTTTATTTTTTTCTCTTTGCAAAGCTAACAAGGCTGTGTTCAGCAGAAATGGATACAGGAGGAGCAGCGTAGTTCAAAGACTAAGGGAGGCATCGTCTCTCTTTTCCTGGGATTTAAACGCGATTTAGGAGGGCAGATGCCCTACCTGAAAAGGCCAGACTTTAAAGACCCAGGCAGTGTCGTGGTCCAAGGCGTCTCAAAGCAGGTGGCCAGATCTGCGTTTCTCATCAGCGGACTCGCTCCGGCTGTGGCTATTACGGTAATTCGTTCTAGATCGGGGATTCATTTTGAAAATGTGTGTTTTCCACTAAGAAGGGATTAGAGTCCACATGTCTATCCTGGTATGAATGTGTGTGCCTGCTTGGGAGAGCGAGAGAATGTGGCAGAATTCCCTGTTAACCCTTCCCTCTGTTTGCTGCCTCCTCTGGAATGTGGCATCGGAAAAACGTCGCACTGTTTTAGTTCCTAGACCTACAGGCAGACTGGACTCGAGAGTGTTTCATTTAATAAACCAGAGTGTGACTAATTCTGGAATCCCAGTCTAGTGCATTTTAGCAGCTTTGTGGAATGACAGTTCTCTTTTTGTCTCTGGGTAGTTATTTCACGAAGGCAATTTGCCTAAGTTTGTTTGGATTGTGACATTATTGACTTGGTAGGGAGACCACAGTCTAAGCTGGAACAGCCTATCAGTGCATCAGGACAGACTGCAGCTGCTGTGGTCTGTGGACGTAGCATCATTTGATTCCGATTACACTTCTGGCTTTTAAAGACGGATGTTTTAAAAGATCGCCTGAAGCTTTACTTTTCGTGATGCTTGCATCAGATATGGTTATCAGTACAGGAAATACTAGAAGGCCAGAGGTGATCATGGGAGGCAAGCCTCTGCCATCTCTCCTCCTTATGGGTAAAGTGAGGAAGTTGAACTGACTGATTTCTGTGGTTCCTTCCCTCCAGCCCCAGCCTTGTGTGATAATGGTAAAGGAATAAGAAAAGTTACCCAGTTCCTTAAGGCCAATAATTATAGCCCAAATTTTGCAAACAAACCAGGGACAGATTACAGAATTTATGGTTTATTTTTACATATCACAATTTGTTTTAACCCCGGTATCTGCATTTTCTTCTTAAATGAAATTAATCAACGACTCAAACAGGTCATTTATTTTTTTATTTTTATTTTTATTTTTTGCCACTAGAGCAAAAGATTAGGTAGAGGCTGGGGTACTGAGAAGAATATTGGATATCGGATTTTCTCCTTATTTGTGGGTTAGTTATTTATTGCAGCTCCATCTTTGGTCGGTAATGGACAATGTAGCTTATTAACAATGTTGATTTTGTTGTTGTTTTTAACGAAAGTCTCCGAGTAGCTGTTTTCATCCTACACGGCAATTGGCAATAGCATCTGACTTACTTTCCCTGATGGGATTTGATAAAACTTGCTAGCATGGGTGCTTGTTATAAAAATGAGTGAGGCGACAATTACTCTAAACAGGCAAGCAAAGCATTTTTATGTGCTTATGGTAATCTTTACAGTTTGGGGATGGTTGAGGTATTTGGTCATTGATTTATGCTTATCTACTCAATTTTCCACAGTAGTATGCCGATTTGTTTTAAAGTTACAATTAAAATAACATCCAGAAATAAGGCTACGTGGCAGGCACAACGAATCACCACCCCCTCTCTTGTTTCCATAGCCTTCTCGTTCATACTGCTAAGACAGCACTTACCATATTGCTGTTACATGAGGTGTGAAAGGGCCATAGCCCCCTTGTCTTAAACATGCTTACGAGCATCTTGAGGTCAAGGACATTGTTAAATTCATCTCTCTCTGGCACATCGCACTTTGCCCGGGACAGGAGTCATATTCTCAGGAATGTTGATTAAGTGCATTTTAGGTACAAAAAAATGCCCTCTACTCGTTTAGGCAGGAGGTAGGTGGGAATTCTTCCCTTTGTGAGTCAGATGGGCAGATCAGAGGGGTTATGTAAGCATCTGAGGGAACAGGTGAGCCAGGACTCAAATCCAGGCCTTCCCCCATGCTGCCCCAGGGAGGGGTTCGCCCCACTCTCAGTGAGAAACCAGGTAGACTGCAGATTGGCATGCTGCATGCTTGGCTTCTTTCTTACTTGAAAGACTAGGGTTGTCCTTTGACAAAATCGATCTGAGAGCTTCTTGGTTCTGTCTTGCTGTGGCCCTAGAAGGGAATTTATTCAGCCCCAGCACTCTGGCCTCCAACCTGCAATTAGACAGTGAGGGTGAGCCCCTCTTTGCCACCTCCTCTCCAAGGCTGGTTCCACCACCCACAGCTTGCTCGGATGATGGACTTTTCTAGGCAATGCCCCGGACTGCCCATTGTTTGTCCAAATCACATTTAACCACTGTGAGCTGTGCCTCTGAGATGACCCAGTAGTTAGACCAGAGACAACCATCATTGCTGGGTCAGCCCACCCTGACGGAGTCTCCTAATAGTCAGATTTCTGTGCTAACAGGTGTAACTCACAGACAGACCCTTGCTTCCGTCCCATCACGTCCTGAAAAACAGGACAGGTTACCATTAGGAAACCAGAAAGTTCAAACCCATGTGTCCTACTGTAATGCAGCCTGGGGCATGTTTGACATGCATGGACTTCTAGAGACAACTGTGTGAAATGCTCCACATGGCTTCTTTTTCCAAGTCACTTTTCCTCTCTGAGGTTTAGTTTTCTTTTCTTTAAAAGTAGGGAGTTGAGGGATGCCTGGTTGTTTCAGTTGGCTAAGCATCAGACTCTTGGTTTGGGCTCAGGTTATGATCATGGTTCATGAGTTCAAGCCCTGCATCAGGCTCCACACTATCAATGCAGAGCCTGCTTGGGATTCTTTCTCCCTCTCTCTCTGCCCCTCCCTCACAAGTGTGTGTGTGTGTGTGTGTGTGTGTGTGTGTATGTGTGTGTGTGTGTGTGTGTGTGTGTGCACGCGCGCTCTCTATCTCTCTCTCAAAATAAATAAACTTTAAAAAATAAATAAAAGTAAGGAGTTGAATCAGGTAATCCCAAAGGTCATGTCTAATGCCGTGATTCTGGGGTTGTTTTTGTGGGTTTATTCAACTGACTGAATTAGAGGGAGAAAAAGTTTAGTATTAATTATTACAATTACATTAATATTGACATTTATTTATAAATTTAACTTTGTGATATGTATACACTAGAAATACTTAAGGCGATGTGTGTTAGTCTCTGGGTTACCTAATAATCATTTTGGACCCTCTGTTAACAATATTGTCTGTAAATATCTATAGTAAATCTTTCTTAATTGCTAAATTAGATTTACTCTATTAAAGGAAAAGATTTGTAGCATTTCTGTTGCCAGTGAGGAGGGCAGTGGTGAAAAAGCAAACAATCCCCAACTCCTGTATAAAAGATTCTTAAGTTTAGGGTTTGATAGTCAAGGTTCCGGGACCTACAGTAAAATATTTCTGTTCTCACCACTGAGTGTGTTTCACAGCTGAGTAGCTCTTGAGGTCAAAAGTGTTCCCTGGGATTCACCTAACAATGTTCCTCTTATGTATTTATTCACTTACTGTTTCTTGTTTTTGCCCCTTCTTGAAGCTCGGCTGGCCCTTGGTTGCCTCCATGAAACATACAGTGCTGGTAACACTGCCCGCCCACCCCCTACCTGCCCGGCTAGATGCAGGAGTCAGAGCTTCATAACCTTCTGCTTATCTGAACATTTTCTACTTTCTTCATAAACGTTGCTTCTCCAGATACAATGAGGTTTCGTCTGATGATTTTGATCATAGTAGACGTGAACACGGACTTTCTGACCACTGGGCATTTGTCTTCAAGCCTCCTTAAACGCTTTAGGCAGCAAAGCAGTATATAGGCGATTTATATATCCCATGCCATAATGTTTGAATATGTGAGTATCTTTTGGGAAGTGGTTGTCATGTTCCGTGACATGGGCATGGTACAGAAAATGAGAAGTAGTCAGTGCAGGATGTCAATAACGTCACTGCTGTTGGCAAGATACCACAAAGACCACTGAGCTCCCAGGTCACTAGAGGAAAACCTCTGGATTCCCGTAGCCATAAGTGATGTGCACATTATTTGTTGAGAACCCACGCTTTTCCTGATTTATTGGCCCAAAGCGTGAGGTACACAGAAGACTGAAAATAAGGATATAGGGTACAGACAGGCTCTTCTGGTGTTATCCAGCATCTATTGCATTGAAGTATTTTTGGGAGCATTCAGTGGATGGGACTTAAGCTGGTATTGGGATGGGGGGGAGGAGAGAGCGCTGGAAAAGGATGCCATCTGTGCCCATAATGACGAATGCCATCATGGAGACTTCACTCGGGGTCCCTTATATATATTTAGTGGAGCAGATTTTCCCTTTCACACTTTCTAGATCTATTTGCATTGCACAGATGTCAGGGAAATATCATGTGTGTGGAAGGGAAAAAAAGAAGACCGAAATTCACATCCATGGCCGGGGATTGTAATTCAATCCCTTTGTCCTTAAACTGACACCCATTTAACTTGCACACCTGTTCCCTGTGTTTGCTTTCGGGGTTTAGCAGAAATCTCAGTCTTGCACTTGAGAGGTTTTGGCGAAGGGGAGACAAGGGACGAGCGCAGGAGACCTTGCTTGCTCGCTGTTGGTGCAGGAACGGACGGACCACGGCGGCCATCCACCACCCTCCTTCCTGGAACACATTGACCAGCTGGAAAACCACAGGACATGATCCATAGATTTTTACCCTTAAAAAGGCTTCTCTTTTTTTTATTGTTATTCTTAATTCCTTCTACCATCAAAACTTAGGACAGCTAAATTAAAAAAAAAATTTCTCCTCTATTTTGAGCACAAGCTATTTTTGTGGAAATGAGCTTTTTGAAGTTGAGAAAAAAAGTAGTTTTGAGTGTCACCTCTGTCTCTGGTGAGGCATTAGACCTGCGGGTAAAGGGGCTGAGGAGAAGGAGACAGCACACAAATGTGCTGTGATATGTGACATTTACAGACCCCTCCCTGGAATCCACACGCCCTCACAGTTGAATCAGTGTTCTGGTCCCTCTGTCAGAACACGCCTGGAAAAAGTTGTCTATGCTGCCTTTCTCTGCTCTCCCCGTCTAAGCCCGTAGAAACATATTTTATCGTGTAATGTTTGATTGAGACTAACAAGATGTTTAACATATCTGTAAATTGTGAAGAAAATAAAACAAGTGCTGGCCGGCGATGCAGCCGGAGACCAGAATGCTGTCCGTTCATTTGAAGGGAGTGCCCTGTGTGCTCCTGCCTCATTCTTCTTCTGCCTTTCAGAGCCCCCCGCCAAGCTCCAGTCCCCATCCCGCCCTTCCTCTGTCCCCCTGGTGGTCACCGATGGTCTCTGCTCATCCAGTACAAGGTCAGCTCTCCATCTGGGTGCTGCTGATCGCACACTTGGGTCCACTCCCTCTGTCTTCCAGGACACCAGGTTCTCCCAGTTTCTTACTGTGTCCCTGTGTTAGGCTTTCTTGATGGCCCCTGACATTTTATCACTACTGACCTCCACATGATGGAATCCACCAGGGTATGGCTCTGACATCTCTTCTTACCCGTATGATGAGCCCAAGTTTATCTCAGCTGTCCTGCCTGACTCATTCCTAGAATGCCATCACCAACATCTCCCTGAATGCCACGCAGTCTGAAATTTGTGCAATTCACAACCCCCAACTTTCACTGCTCAGAGCTGCTTTACCTTTGTAGTTCTCCACCTGTGTAAGGGACACCTCTGTTCTTCCTGTTGCTCAGGCTGAATGCCTTCAATCCCCTGGCTTCCCTCCCTCACCTCATCTAGCTTTTAGCAAACGGCTCTCCCTTCTCGGCCCCTCTGGCCACCAGGACCAGCCTTATTTCAGCCACCATGATGTCTCTGCTTCAACACTGACACCCAACCAGTCTTCTGTGTTCCTTGCCCATCTGCAATCTGTTCTTTGTACGGCAGCCCAAATGATCATTCATTCGTTCACCAAATATTGACTAAATGTCTGCTATGTGCCAGGCCTTATTTTTGGTGTTGGCATGCAGCATGAACACAACGCAGAACAGTCACAAATCTCTGTTATTTCTTTGCCCACCATTTTCCGATGGTTCCATCCCTCTCAGAATGAAATCCAAACTTCTTATTTGGCCTACAAGATTCTGCAGAGCTGGGCCTCCTGCTCCTGCCTTTCCAGGTCAATGCCCCCAAATTTCCTGTTCTTTCTTGACCATGCCAGGCACGCTCTCATCCCACATGCTGCTCCCTTCACCTGGAAGGGGGCGGTGTGTGGGGTGGAGGGGCTTGTCTCCCAGGTACCTGCAAGCGTGCCCCTTAACAAGGTTAATGACCTTCTTCAGAAAGGCTTGCCTTGAGCACCCATTTATACTGCCTTCTCTTCCAGCTATCTGCTTTCTTTTTCTTCACATCACTTAGCCCCACATGATTTGTGATGTATTTTCTTGCTCATGTGTCTATTGTGTGTCTCCCATTCTAACTTCTAAACTCACCAGAGCAGGGGCCTGTTTATTTGCCTGGTTCCTGGAACATAGTAGCCACACTCTTTACGGGATACAAATTTTTCCGAATCTGATGGTTTAGAGTTTGGATGGTATTTTCCAGTCTCTGGATCCTCCAAGAATACTCTTTTTCTTTGCCATAAATGATTCCCCCCACACCACAAGGTGGGGGTCAGGGGTCTTCATTACTGTCTGGGCATTTTGTTGGTAGTGAATCTCTGTGTTATTTATCCTGGCTGGATTCCTCTGACAGTTAAGGCTTGAGCTTGTCTTTGCTTCCTCCTCAACGCCCAGCAAGTAGCAGTTGGTCACTCAATTATTGTTGAATTGAATCATTTCTTTGTTGTTGCCAGGACTTGAGAAAAATCTCTGCCCTCTGGTCTCTGCCTCCTCTGGGCCACACTGGTTTTGTCATCTTGATTGTGAGCACGTCATTCCTATGTTTAAAACTGTCGGGAGCACAAAAATCTACACAATAAAGAGCCTACTCCCCAGACTGGCCTTGCGGGTCTGTGGGCTGTGACTAGTCATGTCCCAGTATGCCCCATGGATCTCTGCTGATGCCAGACAGACCTTCTTTCCATGTCTCCAAGCATGCTCTGTGTTTTCCTATAATTATGTACATTCTTCTGTATGCTGTTTTCTACCCTTAGATTCCCTACCCCTCTATAAATTTACCTGTTTTTAACATCTAGCTTAACTCTCACAGCCTAGCCAAAGCTGCCACTGAGTTTCTCCATTGATAGGATTTTCCCTGCACTGAGTTCCCCTGTGATAGGTATCCCTGAATGCCCGCTATTAGCTCTCCTGCCTTTCAGCCTCCCTACTAAATGATGAGCTCCCCAAGGTTAAGGACTGTGTCACATTTATCTTTGTATCCTGAATACACTTGTCCTGGTATCTGCCACTGCAGGTACGTCTCTGAATGTTAAATGAGTGAGTGCCCCAAGGAACAATCTGAGTTGAGAAGGTCTGTATTTTATTGCTTCTAGAATGACGTTATGCACAATGTATGCATCCACAAAATGCGTATCATAACAGTAAGTAGGAAGTTGGAAGAGGTGAACTCCACGAAGACAGGAATTTCTATCCTGCTTTGTTTGTTGATTCTCCTAAGTGCTTAGAATAGTGCTCAGGAACAGAACTCACTATTTAAAGATTGAATGCGGCTCATAGCTGGACCATATCTTAAATTTTTAATATCACTGTATATAAATGAGCAAGCCCGAGGACTGGAGAAGCTTTCCCAAGATCACGCAGTAAGACACGGAACCTGTCTTCTCCCTGCTGTCCAGCCGGGTCTTGAACAGAAGAATGCCCCATAACTTTCCAGAGGGATGGTCACAGTGTTACTTTCTTACCAATATCTGGGCAACTTCTTTCTTCAGAAGAAGCCTGACTTCTTAGATCTTCTGAAAGAAGCAACAGAGAAAAAAATTGCAGCATTTCAAAGGACTCAGAGACTAGTCAATAGGAAACAACATTTATATGTTCCCTTGCTGTTTGCCTGGTCCATTCATTTTTGGAAATGCCGAGCAGATCTAGCCCCTTGGCTCCGGTGGGCCACCCTCAGGAATTTTGCTTAAAACTGGTGTCTGCTTGAAGCAATGAGGTGGTCGGTGTTTCTTAGAATCTCTCTGATGGCATAAACAATTCACAATGAAGTCATCTAGTTTAATTTCACCAGGGAATTTTATTGGCAATGCTGGTCTCTATCTTCATGACAAATTTGAGTAGCAAGCTAGCACAATTTTTGATGAAAATATCTCCCAGAAGAACTTTGTGAGCATTCTCCATCATTTTGTTGCAAGCAAGTAAAATGTATCTGTCTTGGAAACTTACATTCAGATCCTGGTGTGACATCCTTGGGAAAATAGTTGAAAGTCACTAATTGTTATTTTCATCTTTTTCCTAGGAGAGAGGAAAAGTATCACTATATGTATAATGAAGAGGCATCTTGCTTCTCATAAGAAATTTGACCAAGGGACTACTGGATCACAAACCAAAATAGAAATGCATTGTATATATGTATACACACATATCTGTGTACTGATAATATAGAAATACATATAAAATATATAAGTACATGATATAATTTTTTAAAACTCTTACTATTTTCAAAGTAATTTTCAATTGTTTCATTCACCTAGAAGAAATTTCTTGAACTTCTGTTATATGACAAGTACTTATGTTTGTGCGTGGGATTTTAACATCTAGTTAAAATCTACTTGAAGGTGAAAATGTACAAAAGATACAGCAGAATAAAATCCCTGCAGTGGAGAAACATTTAGTTTGAGAAAGCAAATTGAAAAAGTTGTGTCCTTTATGATATTTTTTAAAATGACTTTTTGTTTTTAAGTAATCTCTATACCCAACGTGGGGCTCGAACTCACAACCTTGAGATCAAGAGTTGCAGGTTCCACTTACCAAGCAAGCCAGGTGCCCCAAGAGTGATTGTTTTGTTTTCACACTATTAATGGAGCATCTGTCATGTACCAGACACTGAGCTGGGGGCTAGGTTACCCTGGTGAATGGACATGCAGCCCCAGTCCTTGTCTTCACAGAGCTTAGAGTTGAGGTCCTCAAATTTGTGACCTTGCTTCTGAGAATTTACACAGTTTGGTCATTAAACAGAACATCGCCCTTGTCAGGGATTTAGAAATCATTGTGCTACTTTTTTTTTTCTTTTCTTTTAATGTTTATTTATTTTTTAGAGAGAAAGAGAGAGAGAGAGAGAGAGAGAGAGAACACAAGCAGGGGAGGGGGAGAGAGAAAGAGAGACAAAGAATCAGAAGCAGGCTCCAGGCTCCAAGTTGTCAGCACAGAGCCCCACACGGGGCTTGAACCCACGAACTGTGAGATCACAGCCTGAGCCGAAGTCGGACACTTAACCGATTGAGCCACCTGGGCGCCCCTCATTCTGCTATTCTTTAGCTAAACTTAATTTTACCAAATTGAATGCTCCTGTCATTGATCTTAGGCACCTTAGGGCCAAGGCCCTGGGTCTGTTACTTGAGAGCCCACAGTGCTGTAGGATCATGTGTCCTCATGACTTGAAACTTGGCCACAAATGTTGTTTTCCCCAGTGATCCAGAGAATCTTCTGGAGGAGGAAGCACTTTTTTATCTAAGTATTTTAGATAGACTTCAGTGAACAGCAGTGTGAAGGGACATTCTGGCTACCTGCTCAGGACCCATAGGCTCCCAGGACCAGGTGAAGTGAATGGTCTGGTTTGATGCACATTGTTAGCAAGGGGACAAGTCCTCAGATGGAGACTGCACTGGTCGCTCCCCCTCAGGGGCTGCTTGCTTGCTTTATGCTGTGGAATAGTGATGCCATAGCCCTTACGATGGGGTGAGTCATGGGTGGCGAAGGGAGGCAAAGGACAGAAAGCCAGATTCTCCTCTTCAGAGGCCTGCGTCCTGCTCTGGCTTAAATGGCGTTTATCATGCAAACCTAGGATTTTTTTAGTTTCTTGAAGAAAGTATTGAACAAACCATTTCAGCTATGTAGAGAAAGTTGAGGGATTATTGCAAGAGAAGGAAAACCAGTCTAAACCCAAGCTGTGTCTGTAGACATGTGGGAGTAAAGGGGTGGGGTAGGAATTAGGTGTCAGAAGTGTCACACTTTAAGAGAAGAAAAGGTCATGCTGGGGTCCTGACCCCACCCTTTCTCAAGTATTCATTTGTCTCGGTTGAATAATGTAATCGATTCAGTGTTTTTTTAAAAACATTAAACTTTGTGGTAGGAATTTTGTCTTAATTGTAAGAGCTCTTGCCTTTGAAATTTCATTTTAGAGGCAACATAGAGTGAATGGCTTTGTTTTTACATTTAGCACATCTTGGTATGAATTTGCAAATGGCTTTTGAGGGATCCAGATATTTTCCTTTTCAAATCTATTTTTTCCGAAGTGCCATTAGCAGGTGGAACTCATGACTTCCGGTATTTTTCAGGCAATGAGCTCAGTGAGATTTGGAAATTAGCTAAGCCATTTATAGATTCATAGAATGCTGGCTGGGGAAGTCACCTAAGCTGTGTCCCACTTAACCCTCTCGTGTTCTGCACAATGAAACAGCCATCTCCCAGGGTCATGGACCCCGCATTTGTGGAACCTAGGATGGGAGGCTGTCTCTGGGCTCCTGGCTTGATGCTCTGTGGCACCACTTGCTAGCTCATTTTGGGCCTGGGCTGGAAACTTGGATATCCTTGGGGTCTAGGCACATGTGGATTTGGGGGTGGGAGGGGTGGTGGGCAGTTGCAGGCAGGGGACTGTGAACCACGGGCTCCTGCTGGTGGCTACTTAGTTTCAAGCCAATTGCTGACATGTGGGAGTGGGTGGCTAGTTCTGATTTCTCCCAGAAAACCTAAAGGCTGGGTATTGAAGAGAATTATATTTTTTTACGATTTTTTTTTGTTTTTTACTTATTTTATTTAATGATATGGCAACACTTAGTGGGCCAGACCAGCCATAACTTTAAGCCTCCAAGTTGCAACTTGTGGTCTATAAAAACTGTCCTTTGAGGATTTCTAGGATGGAAAGAAAGGACCATGAACACTGCTTCAAATTACTAAAATCTGAAATGTGGCAGAGGGACTTGCTCCGAGTCCAGAATGAAAACCAGTGGGCAGAGGATTTGGATTCAATGATAATAAGCATTTTCTGCTACTCGGAATTACTTGGGAGCAGCGAGGCATTAGTGTGCCAGGGTCCCACTGAGCAGGGTTCACTGGGCCCTTTGTTGGGATGCTGGCTAGAGGCCTGGGGTCCTGGCACCTCCGTGATAAGCTCTAAGGCTGCCATGTAACCTGGCTTTGCAGTAATCCTGCGTGCCTCCTCCTGCTTCTGTGTGCCGTGGGAGGATGGCCCAAAGCCTTCAGGGGGAATCCACCTACGGTTGACCCTTGAGCCACATGGGCGTAGGGGGCCCTCCATGTAGTTGAAAATCTAAGTGTAACTTTAGAGTCCTCAGAAACTTAACTACTCCTTACCCATAATGATAACATAAACAGTCAATTAACACATATTTTGTAAGTTACATGTATTATATACTGCGTTCTTACAATAAAGTAAGCTGGAGAAAAAATGTTATTAAGCAAATCATAAGAGAAAATACATTTACGGTACTGTTCTATATTTATTGAGAAAAATTGGCTTACAAGTGGACCCACACAGTTCCAAGCCGTGTCAGGGGTCAGTGGTATAGTTTGCTCTCACTGTTTCTTTTTTTAATACAACATGTGTATATCACTATACAATGGTCTGCAAACTAGGGCTGGCTTGCCTCCTGTTTTTGCAGTTTTACTGGAACATGGTCACACCCATAATTTGCATTTTGATCTGTGGTTCTTTCAAGCTGTAATGGCAGAGCAGAGTAGTTAAGGCATAGAGGCAAACCTAAAATATTTACTAACTGGCCCTTTAAGAAAAAGTTTACTGACTCTTGAAAAGGAAAACATGTATAAAGTAACAACCACCTGTGATTCAATGATTAGGCGGAAGAACATTGGCATCTTTTTAAATGTTTATTTATTTATTTTTGAGAGAGAAAGAGACAAAGCAGGGGAGAGACAGAGAGAGAGGGAGACAGAATCCCAAGCAGGCTCCAGGCTCTGAAGTGTTGGCACAGAGCCCAACACGGGGCTTGAACTCACAAACTGTGAGATTATGACTTGAGCCAAAGTCAAGAGTCAGGCACTTAACTGACTGAGCCATCCAGCACCCAGAACATTGGCATCTTAATGCATTTCCTCTAGGCATATGCATGATACTGAAATCACACCATAAATACATTTAACGATGTATCAGATACATTCTCTTGTCATATAATTTTTGATATTTGCATGTGTTATTTTAATTGGCTATATAATAGTCTATACAACTTTCCATGCATATGTATTAGGCATATATCTATTATGTATTGATTTTATTGTGACACTTAGCTGTATGTTTTACATATAAAATTTTATTAATCCTTCTAAGCTTACGTAGGAAATATTACTAACTCCATTTTACAGATGGGAACACTGAGATGTAAAGTGTTTCTGTGACTTGATCAACTCACACAGTTAGCCTATCTGACACCCCGTCCTGCATTTTCAGCCATTCACCTGTTACTGGGCACTGAAGTTGAACTGACCTTTTTTGTTTGTGAGGGACACTGTGTCTTAGAAACACTACTTTGATTAATATCAAGTGTACAAATCATTAACTGTGTTTCTTATTATTTCCTTAGAAATGATTCCCCAAAGCAGAATAAAAACTAGAGGCACATTGCGGCTTCCTCAAATGGGTCAGAGTTGCTTTGGGCAAAGTTGTAACAACATATACCATCCACCAACACTCTGTGAGGGTGCCCAGTACTGACTGCTATGATTTAGCCATTCTGTTTTTTTTTTTTTTTTTTTTTTAAGTTTATTTATTTTGAGAGAAAGAGAGTGAGCATGGGAGGGGCAGAGAGATGGAGAGAGAGAATCCCAAGCAGGCTCTGCATCATCAGCACAGAGCCAGATGTGGGCTTGAACTCACAAACCGGGAGATCATGACCTGAGCTGAAACCAAGAGTCAGATGCTTAACTACTGAGCCACCTCGGTGCCCATGATTTAGCCATTCTGTTTTTACTCTTTAATCAAGGGAGGAGGGATACTGGAGGCTGATTCTTTGCAGGTAGTTATGGCCAATGACCCCTGGGAGAGCAACTTCTGGGAAAGATGTTTTCTGGATTAAAATAGGACAGGGTCAGCTCTCATCACAAATCTTTGCCCCTGTGCCTTTCCACTTCTTCCAGCTGTCTTGTGACCAGGGATGGGAAGTTGCAGGCTAAGAATGGCAGGCAAATGAAAAGGTGATCTGGGGGTCTGGGTCCCTGGGGGCACCGGGTGGGAAAAATACTCCTCTATAGTGAAGCATCTGTTGCTAGGGCTCTGATATGATTTATCTAGAGGCAGTCCCATCCAGTGTTGTTTCTCCCACTTGCCCTTGAAGTGACAGAGAGACAGTGAAGCTCTGTTTCTGCAAATTCTTCGTACCTGTGTTTTGCCAACACCCTCTTCCTAGGAAAGGTCTTGGTATTTCTGTTTCCAATTTGTATGAAGTCATTACATATTATAGATATCAACTCCATCATATTTGATGTGGTTATAATGTGACTTTTTAAATTTTATTTACGATGATCTATTGGTTAAGGTGGTGATCTTTAGGTGTCTGCATCAAAACGTACCATTTTCTTCACAATTAGTAATAGAGACAGATTCCTATCCCCCCAATAACCTTGCACTTAATTGTTTTATCATCCAGTGGATCTTTCCCTGGATCCATCCAAATTAGTGACATTTCCATGGTATAATTCCTTCCACATTTATTAGTTGTCATTCTTCTGTGAAAAAAGAGCTTTCCCTTTTTTCTGTTCTCTTCTTCTTTTGGGAAGAAAGGAATCACTATGTTCTCATAAATTTTTATTTACTCAGTGTGATACAATTACAGTCATTATTATTATTATTTTTTTTTGATGCTCAAATTAACCCAATTTTGGCCAGTGGGAGCCTTTTATGCTATTTCTAACACCAGAAATTGAAGGCTTATATTTCTTTTTAATTTTCTACCCTTCTTTCCTCTCTTCTCCCTCTTCCTTATCCCTCCTTTCATCTCTTCCTCCCTCCTTCCTTCGGTTTTTTCTCTTTCATTGGAGTGGGAGGTGTTTATAACATTGGCTGAAACCAGAGCTGTATTAAGTAAAAGTGGTAACAAGAGGTCTTCTTATCTTCTTCTTGCCCTTAATTAAAATGGATTTAATTTTTTGCTATTAAATGGTATAGGCTGTTTATTTCAGTAAAAAAAAATAAGTTAGAGTTATTCTATTCCTAGGTTAGAAAGTGTTTTAGTCATGTTGTAAACATAGAATTTCGGGGGAATTTATAGTGCATTTTCTCCTTTGACCTAATGAAATGATCAATCCCATTACTATATTTCCTAATAGTGAACTATTTGTATTGTCTTCAAATTCACCCAACCTGAAAATTGCTTATTATTTTTTTAATTCTGTGTTGATTCAATATGCTTAGTTATATATATATATGTATACATATATATATAAATTATGTATACATATATATTGCTTAGTTATATATATATATATATATATATATATATAATATCTTCAAAGTTAATTATAAACTTCATATAAATGTACTTATATCTCTGTGTATAAATGAAGAAATTAGATTAGTCTACATTTTTATTTTGCTGTATATTTAAAATTTGTAAAAAATAAATTGGGAAACTGTTGTTTTAGTCCTCCCAAAATGAATGTGCTGTTAGGATTATTATTCCCTGGAATTCAGACAGGTTTACTTGTAAAATCTCCTTGGGCTTTATGCCTTTCTCAGGCAATATGATGAATTAACTCATTAATCTCATGGTTATTGGTCTATATAGAATTGCTACTTCCACTTGAGACAAATAAATTATTTTCCTAGAAAGTTATCTATTTGCCTAGATTCAAATTGCTGACTATATTTTTTTGTAAATTTTAAATTGCCTCCTACTATGTGGTCTTACCTTTTTTTTTTTAAATTTTATATTGTCCCTCCCTCAATTCCCTCTTTTCCCATCTCCTCCTTCTTCCCTTTCTTTTAAAAGTAAAATTGGTTAGAAATTTGTTTATTTTATTTTACTTCTTGAACCCAAGAACTAGTGCTGGTATTTATTTATTTTATTTAGCACTTTCTTCTATCTAATGCTGTTACCTATGTGTCTGTTTTTAATAATGCCTTCTTCTGTGAGTCTCTTCTTGTTTTCTCTTTATGCTGTCTTGGATAAAAAGCGAATCTATTTATTTCCATCTTGTCATGCTAGTAATTCTACGCAGTTCATCGTTTTCCTGCTGAGCCCAGATTTGGCCTAAGGATTTTCTCAACACCAAGCCATACGTTGTCACATGTAGGGTAGAAGGTGCTGCTGTGTCCATCTTTGGAAAATGCAGTTGGCTCCTAGACTTCTCTAACAGGTTCAAATTTACCCAAATCAGGTATAGCACAGGTTTCCCATTCTTAAATCATAAGACTAATTTTATTATTAAACATAAATGTAATGAGTTTCTCATTCATAGATTTGGGTGAAAAATCTATGTTGCATTAAGTTTTTATGGAGTATTTTTTGATTCTTTCACCATATGGGGGATTTTTTTCCTCTTACTTTTATAAATAAACAGTGTTTTGACTGTGATTATCACCTTTGTGAAGTATCTTTCCCCAAGACTCTTGACATGCTATTTTATGATCCCCTGTCTTGGGGAATCATGGAGAAATCTGAGGAGAGCCTAAATTTAAATTCTTTGTAGATAATTTGTGGGTTTTTTTTTTCCCTGTCTTGGATACTTTCAGGATTTAAAATAATTTAATTAGAACATCTTATCAAGATATCTAGGTATATAGGGTTTTGTTGCTGTGGTTGTTTTTATTGGACTTTACTAGAAACATGACAAACTTTTCATTTGCAGGAAAATCATGACCTGCATGATTGGTTCTGTATATATTGGTTCTGTATATATTGGTTCTGTTCCTTTGTCATTCTATTTATCTCAGGAATTTTTTATAGTCTATTTATCTACCAGTATCTCCTCTTTCCTTTTTACTTACTCATAAACTCTGACTTAATTTTAGGATGATCCCAGTTTAAAAGCTTTATTTCCCAGTCTTCCTTGCAGATAGAGGTAGTCATATGACTCAAAAGAGCGGACCTACGCCGGCCGACTCCATCTTGTTCTGTGTCCTCCACCTTGAGTGACTATGTCCCCGACATGCCCCCTTTCCGGGAAAATCGCAGAACCACGCCTCGTCCCCTTGAGTAACCTCCCGCTCACCCGTTCAAACTTCCCCATCAAAACACACCTGGCGACCTGCGTAACAGGACTCCGACCCTTCCCCGGCCAATCGGCTGAGGCCACGACCCTTCCCCAGCCAATCAGCTGAGGCCACAGCCATTACCTCACCAACTGCCCTTAGACCCCTATAAAACCTTTGTGCTTTTGAAACTCGCTCTCTCTCCCCGGCATCTCACCGCTGCGTCAGTGCAGGTAGGGGATTGAGCTGGAGCTAGCTCGAGTAAAGGCTCTTTGCTTTTGCATGGGACTCGGCTCCCTGGTGGTCTTTGGGGATCACGAATTCTGGACATAACAATGACATACTTGAGTCCAGTGAGATGTACATGTAAGTCACTGGGTGGGACTTCTGTGGAAGCTCTTTAAGGAGGGGGGCTCACCCATCTGGCATGCTGCATTTGCCCTCACTCTTCTTCCGTGTTATTCTGGAATGTGCTCCTGGTGGCTGGAGTGCCAGCAGCCATCCTGTGAGCTGGGGAAGAAAGCCACACACTAAAGCTGGTGGAAGAAGGCCTAAAATAAAGTCCGGGACCCTGGCAGTGTAGCTGCCAGAAATGTCATCTTTGGACTTCTTCTCACAGGAGAAAAAGCAAACTTGTCTCTTGGCTAAGCCACCATGAGTGACTTGTTTTGTTTTGATCGGTATCTTTGAACAAATTCCCTCTCTGATAAACAAATGCCTCTTTCCTAAAGGTAAACTGTCTACAACTATCATCTTCTCACACACTCCTTTGCCCCCCCCCCCTTATTTTTGTATTCTTAAAGAACTTTTTATTTCTTTTCTACATCTGTAATTTGAATTTCCACTCCAAAGCAGACTTTATTTCTCTTACTGCTTTTTAATTTTTCTTGATTTAATCCCCAATTTGAGCCATATCTTTTTTTTTAATTTTAATTTACATTTCATCCAGTTTCTCTTTTGATCTCTGAATATAAGTTTCTCTTGAAATTTTTTCTTAAGTTCTCTTTCACCTCACCTCCCATGTGCATCCACAAGGCCTTTTGCACACTTGCTACATCTATTCAGAATGCAAAATAGATTCAGTGTAGGCTTTTCTCCTATTTGCTGTACCTCCTCTCAAAGTACACTTTTCTCTGAATTCCCTGTTGTCTGCCTGTCATCAGTTTTCTTTTTGGTTTTTTCACCTTTGGACAGTAAAACCATCTGGGCTGATGTTTTCCAGGGGCACATGGTCCTGTCTGTTCTCCTGGGTTCTGTGTGTGTCCTGCCCGAATCAGAGGAGTGCCAATATTACCCAGAGGCAAGGTAAAGTACCTACCTGGCTCCAGCCAGGTTTTAGTGCCTCCTTGGCATTTATCTACTGGGGTTTATCTAGCTTCCCAAGGTTAGTGTGTGTGGCTGTGTGATCACCGAATGGAAATTGGTTCCTAGATCACAATAAAAAGGGGCGAACTTGTAGGACTCTTCCTCTCCATTCCCAAGGGAGGCTGATTCCAATCCTAGGGCAGATGACACCCCTGCGTGGTGCTCCTTCCTCAGCGGGGCTGAAATAGAGGGAGGTGCTCCCATCTCCGTGCAGACAGATCACCTGAGCAAGCAGGTTCTCCACAGTGCTGGAGGAGCCAGACACGTTTTCTGGGGGCGTGTGGCTCCTGCTTCACTTCTGAAATAGGATGGTTTGCCATTCCTCCTGTTTTCTTCAGAGTCACCCTCTGA
The DNA here is from genome assembly GCF_018350215.1 of Panthera leo. Taxonomy (NCBI): domain Eukaryota; kingdom Metazoa; phylum Chordata; class Mammalia; order Carnivora; family Felidae; genus Panthera; species Panthera leo. The sequence continues at coordinate 70,118,893 of NC_056680.1, read as the reverse complement.
ACAGACCACAGTTTTGCAATCCAGCCCATCCACACTGCAGCTGAGAGGGATTTCTTCCAGAGAGCTGGAAATACTGATCGGCCACATGATCAATTTCCAGCACCGTGCTTTCGGGAGCATTACCATTGATGGAAGCCCACTCACACTTGTTTTAGTGGTGGCCAAATCAAGCCCAGATTTTCCAGACCTGAGTCTGATCCTGCTGAGATTTAAAGGCATTTCATCCGAGGCATCCTTTTATTACTTCAAGTTTGATATGTATAAGGCCAAATTTATGACTTCTCCTGGCAATGACATTGTAATTCTCCTGGCCCTTAAAACTTGTAGTTACATAGTTAGACCCATGTCCAAGTTAACATATAGGAGGTAAGCAGCCAGACACAAGAAGCATTGCCTTCTAGATACCTTTGAGGTTGTTCAGAATTCCACCTGCATCTGGTCCATTCTCATTGTTGCCACTCTTGTGCAGGATTTCATCACTTCATATCTGAATCAGCAAAGGAGCATTCCCGCTCACCTCCTTTATCCTGTCTCTTCTCCCCGTGCTCGCCCCAAGCACATCAATTCCGGGTTCATCTTCTTTAGACAGAACCTCAGTCATGCTCTACTACTTTGCCTGGGAACTGCTGTGTCCTTCCTTTGATCTGTGGTATCAGGTTCAGAGCCCGCCCCCCCCCCCCCCCCATAGCTGGATTCCACGTTCATCTGCCTGTAGTGATTCCCACTGTTGTCGAGGACGGATACTCATTAGCAGATCTCACACACCCGTTCAGTGCTCATCCTCAGCTCTTAAATCTTATTTATGATGTTTGGTTCCCCCCTGCCCCCCTCCTGGAATATTTTCTCCATTCTTTATCACTAGTTTGGATTCTACCCCTTCCCAAAGACCAGCTCAAATCCAGTGATCAGATTGTTCTGTAACCAATGCGTTTCAAAAAATGATTGTGGCCATTATAAATTAAGTAGGGTTTATGTACATTTGGAAATAATTTCACCAGATTTGTGTGTTGCTCCTTTTACATCACTCTCATCTAAGTGTCTCATTGCACAAATGAATGAGCAAAAAGAATGGGCAATAAATAGACAGTCTTTTTTCCTGGCACTAAAAGTCAGGATAAAAACCACCCGACTTTGAGAGGTAATGCAAGAACATGCCATCCTTCTCTGTAGGTTGATATTGTGCTGCTCAGGTGGGCATGACCCATTGTATGGGCACTATTGGAATGCTTGGTGAAATTCTCATTTTGTGCTCTATACTTTCTTGGCACAGGTAGTCAGTGGCTTAATCTCTGCTGAGGGTTGAATGCCTCTTTATCGAAAACATGAGTTTTTGTTTTTTCTTTTTGGTTCCTGAAGCACAGATTGCTCTAGCACTGCCAGTAAATTAATCATGAAGCACCAGGTGGTTTTTCTTCCGGGAGGCAGGAGTTTAGGGTCTTTTTGGTGGAGTTCATTTATCACGTCCTATTGCCCACATTTCTGGTTCCTGAATTGCTGTTACAAAATGCCTGACTTTTCTGTCTGCATATGTACTTGTCTGCATGATCTATTTATCACCCCCATGGAAGCTTCATTTTCCGAATCTATGTCTATGGCATCTGTTTTTAAATTGGTATGGTCTATACATTAGTAAAGACTGCCCTCCCTTTTAGACCAAGTGACCCTTTGTTAGGACCACATATTCTGGAGTTCTTTCCATAAAACTGCTTCTAGGATGAAAATAGAACTGATCCATGGAAAAAAGTTTGGGATTTTCAAGGTCAGATGAGGTGGCTTCAACAAAGAGAAACAGGTTTCTTTGTTGCAGGACTTCTCAGGGTTTTTGGTACACTGGTGTGCAGCACAAAGCTGTAGCAGGACAGGTTGTTGGACTCGGCACCGAGCAGCTCTGATGTGAACTGTGCCTCTGGAAGGGGTCCGGTGACACCACCCCAGAGGGCACTTCAGCGGCATTCCAGAAGTATCTGCCATGAGGCTCATTTTTTTTTTTTTTTTTTTTTTAGAACATATTTTAGAAATAGTCTTTTATGGGACACACCATGTCAAACAGCCTCGGCTGTCGTAAACCCTGTAATCAAGGTAAAATTGGAGTTTTGCTAGGGTTTTGCCACCAGTTTGGCTTAAAAGTGCTCAAAAGGCCCCTTCTATAGCATGATGTGTGACCAAGATGCCAGAGCTGGTCTTGGTGCCGTGGGGAGACCATGCTGTGGGAGTCTATTTCCTACAGACTATTACTGTCACATTTTCTCTTTTGTAACACTTGGCATTTCAGCTTTGCTTTAACATGGTATTTTTCACCTTGCTTATGCCATTTTAATTTTTTCTCTTTTTGCTTCCTTGTCTATCTTACTGAAATAACTTCCTTTTTTTGTAATTTTCCTGCTTTTGATTTTTTTTAAATTTTCCTTGATTTAGAAGTTTAACACCCTTTCTCTTATTCTTCTCAGCTTTCTAGTCTTTTCTTTTTTATTATTATTATTTTTTAATGTTTATTTATTTTTGACAGAGAGAGAGAGAGACAGAGCATGAGCGGGGGAGGGGCAGAGAGAGAGGGAGACACAGAATTGGAAGCAGGCTCCAGGCCCTGAGCTGTCAGCACAGAGTTTGACACGGCGCTCGAACCCACAGACCTCAAGATCATGACCTGGGCTGAAGTTGGACGCTCAGCCGACTGAGCCACCCAGGCGCCTCTAGTCTTTTATTTTCTTAATTCAACTTCAGTTGAATTTTATCTTAATTGCTTTATCTCATTATTGATTTTGAGGATTTTGTTGGTGAGGGGAAAATTTTCTCCTACCCCTTGTGGTTCTCTTAACTAATCTAATAATTAAATTAACCGAGGACAGATTAACAGGAGAAAAACAAATTTAATTATGTACGTATGAGGGCCCCAGAAGAATATGAGACCCCAAGAAGTGAACAAAGCAGGCAGCTTTTATACCTATAAACATAAAAACAATACATTTCTGAAGAACTGTCCAGACAAAGAAACTTAGGCTCTGGTACTAATTAGTGAACAAAGTAAGCCAAGTTTGTTTACACAACCATCTTGTCCCTGAATTCCCTATCTCTGGCGTCTCTCCACCTCCTGGTACAGGGAGGCTATCCTTCCCATGAGAAAGTGTATTTTCTGCCTTTAGGGGGAGAGAGAAGGGTCAGCATCCTTCTCATATCAGCTCTTTCTCAAGTAATGTTAATTCAGAATAATCAATCAATTAATCAAAAGTGGCATATTCTGGGATGGCCTGCCCTGGATGCTATCAGTTTCATCTTTGGAAAGAGAAGTACAGTGCCCTGCTGCAGGGGGCAACCTTGGGGTCAGAGCATGGGATTTTGCCTGCTCTTTCCACCAGCTCCTCTCTTGAGTATCTTTAGGCAAGCTGTTTGACTCCTGGATATGCCTCAGTTTTCTGATCTAGAAAATGGAGTTAGTGATGAGTTCCTTTAAATGCTGAATGACAAAATGCGCCTAAAGTCCTTAGCCCAGTGCCTAGACGACAAGTGTCGAATGAAAGTTCCTCACAGCTATGTTGATATTACTGCATTTTAAGCGGTTTTATCTCTCTTTGTTGTTAAATTTATACTTGCTTGATATCTTCGATGATTTTCTTTCTTATTTTTTTTCTTTCTATTCGTCTCTAATCTTTGACATTTAGGATTTTGAAATTCATTTTTTAATTTTATTTAATCTATATTTCTCTTCATTAGTTTCTTTCAATATCTCTCAAATGTTGTCATTTTTATTATGGCGTCTCTTTATCTAGCTACATGGAGAAGGATGAGGCAGAGCTGAAATTAAGAGGGTCATAGGACCAATGAGGAGAGCACAGGTTACAAGGGCTTTTTCTTTCACATCAAGCGACTGCTGCCCCTCTGAAAGCTCCTGTGTGTTTTCACGTCAGTTCTCCAGAAAAATCCTACTGTGCTCTACTCATGAATTCCTCCTGAGCAGAGGTCAGTCTTACGTTCACTGTGAGCGGGTCTAAGTGCTGGAGTAATGCTGCTGTTCCCTTGCAGCCCTCATCCACGCCAAGAACTCTCCAGTCTGTCACTTCCGGCTTTCGTCACCCTTAGCTTATCTTTTTTTGTTATTTTTTGGGAAGGTTGTTTCCAAAGGATGTCATGATCAGTCTAGTCTTATACGATTATAATGGTGATTCAATATATGTTGTTCGGTTTTCTCCCACAGATCAGGAGAGCACGACGTAGAGCAGTCTGTCTTGCCCTTGTTTTCTTAGGTAAGGAAAAAGCTGGCTGGTGACATGTCTGTCTGCCAGCACTGGATGGTGACATTTTCCACCTCCATTCCTTGCACCCCCAGGCTGAGCTGCTCTTTGCCTGAATCCACTGAGTGGAGTCCTGAGGAAACTCTCGATTCCACTCCCTAGGGAGCCCCGCCCACCTGGTTCTGGAATCCATCAGAAGTTGCCTGTCCAGGAATTGTCCAAAGGCAAGGAACTTTGGCCCCCTGATCCATCAAACTGCTACACTTGCCGTTGGAACTGAGCGACATGAGGCGATCCGCTGTGCCTTTGGGGCCAGTGGTTTCCTTGGAGTGTGCCTTTCTTGGAATGTAGCCGAGAGCGTAGACATTTCTCTTGGGTTTTAATATCACACGTATGTGAGAAATTTAGATTTTAGAAAACTGATTTCCACAGTTTGTAAGGAACTGAGGAAATAAAAATCTTCTGTAACGGTAGGGAGAACTCACCACCTGAATTATGTCAGCCCCAGAGGGGCCTCTGCCAGACTCTAAATGATACCACAGGATTTTTGCCTCTGGTCCTAATTTAGCCTCTGGCCTTTTGGATGCAATTGACTGCAGTGTTTTATTCCTCCTGAGAAAATGCTCACAATATGTGTGGACTGGGGTCTATCGGTCTGTCTGTATTTATCTGTCGCCCTGTGTTGCACATATTCTATGATGGAGAAAATTCTCTGAGAATCTGAACACTAGGATTGACTAGTATTGGGGTCTGTCTGATTGAGGAGTGGGATGCCTGCTTTTGTTCCTTACCATGTGGCCTGGACTTCCCACATCAGAAATACTTAAGGGACACTAATTTAAAAAGGCAGATTCCGTGCTCCTGGGAGGAGCCCTGGAATCTGTCCCCTGCTGAGGATGTTGCCTAAAATCACCATTTTAAAACAGGTTCCTGGGTGATTCTTATACACACTACAGAGTTCCTCCCGGAGTGCAGTTTTCTCTCCCAAATAGAAACTTCTTAGAAATGGATTCACGCGCAGAATCTACTACAGGGAAAGGCGGCACCAGAGAGGAGCCTGGAGGAAGTTAGCTCCTCCTTGTGCCAGGATGATTTGCTGTTATTTTGAGGAGACCAACCTGCTTTGCTCCTGTTCACAAACAGAGCCAGTGTGCCCTCGTATTCTCAGCTCGGGAGTGACACCAACCACGCTAGCTCCGCACCTCCTACATCCCCCCGCCAACCGCCGGCCTGGCTTCTCTGCCCACCAGCTATGTCTTCTACTGTTTTGTTTTTATACATGGAATTTGACAGCACAGTTTTTGGATGATCTGCCATGCTCAAATATTGGTTCTTTTAGGACCAAATTTCAGCATCCACTTAGCTTCATGTTCCTCATGCTCAGAAATGAGGGGTCCTGACTTGTCTGGGCCCCAGCCCCGTCTGTCACGGAGGATCCTGGCTGTGGGGCTGTTTTCCCTCCCACTGTGAGGGGTCCCCTAGCATGATGGTGCTCCTGGCCAGGAGGACTTGTAGGTGGATCAGGGGACCCATCATAAGAGGGCACTGGCCTGAAGTACCCCACCGAACATGGCACTGTCATCAGCTGGGATGACGGACATCTGGTGCCACATTCATTAGAAAGCTGCATGAGAAGCCCCTGAAACCCTAAGGTCAGGAGAAGATGACCCAGATCATATTCAAGACATCTAGCACCTTAGCCAGCCATGCTGCCCTTCACACTTCTGGCCATACCACAGCTGTGCGAGGGACTCAAGCAACGAGCTCACTCACACTGCACCCCATCTACCCGTGCGTGTCATCGTGTGTCTGGACCCGGCTGGCTGGGACTTGACAGATTGCCTTAGGATATCCTCACGGAGCTTCACCACCAGGCCAGGCAGGAAATTGTGCGAGGCCTCAAGGAAAAGCCCTGAAGTTTTGCCCCAGACTTTGGAGCAGGAGATGGCCAGCAGCCTCCAGCTCCTCCCTGGAGAAGAGCTGTGAGCCTCGGAAGGTTAAGTCCTTAGCACTGGCAGCAAGTGGTTCCACCGCCCTGGGTTCTTCCTGGGCATGGGATCCTAAAGCATTCATGAAACTACCTGCAGTTCCACTGTGGAGTATGACATTGACCGTCCACAACACGTGACATGTATACCAGTGCAGTCTGTCTGGTGGGACCACCCGTACCCAGACTTTGCCAATAGGATGGAAAGGGATCTCCCCACTGACCCCCAGCGTGAAAGGCCAGATCATCGTGCTTCTGAGTGCAGACATCTGCGTAGATCGGTGGTTCCTTCCTGGCCTCACTGCCCACCTTCCAGCAGATGTGGTCAGTGAGTGGGAGAACCACGAGTCCAGCCCGTCCATCGTCCCCCTCAAATGCTTCCAGGCAGATGGCGCATTACCTCCTTTCTTGATGAGACGACACTTGCACAGAAGATGAGATGATGTTGGCATGGATGCATTTATTCATTTTTTGTACCTTGACCCAGGATTTAAAAACTGGAATGCGGAAGGTGGTAGGGGTCAGTTGGAATTTCTGTTCCCCAAAGTTGTGCAATGTGATCGAGTGTTTTGATTGTATGCTTTTTTTTTCAAGTCGTTCCAAATATGAGATGCATTGTTCCAGGAAACTCCTTGCCTTCCAAACACCTCCCCACATCTCCCTAAGGATAATGGCCCAGACCTCGCCCAGTCTGCTCACTAAAGCATTGCTTTTATGTAATTTATGTAGTCCATTTTTTTCACCTTCTGCCTGAATACTTGTTAGTTTCTTTCTTTTATCAACTGAATATCTAATTATTAAAAAAAAATTTTTGTTATGTGTTCTTCAGCTAATATCTTTTTTTTTTTTTTAAAGGTTTTTATTTAGGAACACCTGGGTAGCTCAGTCGGTTGAGCATCCAACTTCAACTCAGGTCCTGATCTCGAGGTTCGTGAACTTGAGCTCCACATCGGGGTTTCTGCTGTCAGTGCAGAGCCTGCTTCATATCCCTTGTTCCACTCTCTCTGCACCTGCCCCGCTCGTGCTCTCTCTCTCAAAAATAGATAAGCATTTAAAAAAATAAATAGTTTTTATTTAAATTCCAGTTCATTAACATACAGTGTTACATTAGTGTCAGGTGTATAATACAGTGATTCAACACTTCCATACATCACCCGGTGCTCATCACAAGTGCACTCCTTAATCTTCATCCCCTATTTAACCCATCCCCCCACCACCTCCCTCTGGTCACCATCAGTTTGTTCTCTATAGTTAAGAATCTGTTTCTTGGTTTGCTCCTCTCTTTTTTCCCCCATGGTCATTTGTTTCTTAAATTCCACCTAAGGGTGCAATCGCATGGTATTTGTCTTTCTCTAACTGGCTTGCACTATATTCACTCTCTAGCTCCATCCATGTCATTGCAAATGGCAAGATTTAATTCTTTTTTTACAATTGAGTAATGTTCCATTGTATATATACCACATCTTCTTTATCCATTCATTAGTTGACGGACATTTGGGCTGTTTCCGTAATTTGGCTATTGTTGGTAGTGCTGCTGTAAACATCAGGGTTCGTGTATCTCTTCGAGTCAGTATTTTTGTATTTTTTGGGCAAATATCTAGTAGTCCAATTGCTGGATTATAGGGTAGTTCTAGTTTTAACTTTTTAAGGAATCTCCATACTGTTATCCAGAGAGGCTGCACCAGTTTCCATGCCCACCAACAGTGCAAGAGGGTTTCCCTTTCTCCACATTCTTGCCAATACCTGTTGTTTCTTGCGTTGTTGATTTAAGCCATTCTGACAGGTATGAGGTGATATCTCATTACAGTTTTGACTTGTATTTCCTTGATGAGCAGTGACGTTGAGCATATTTTCATGTGTCTGTTGGCCACCTGTATGTCTTCTTGGGAAAAATGTCTGTTCATGTCCTCTGCCCATTTTTTAATTGGATTGTTATTTTTTGGGAGGTGTTGAGTTTTATAAGTTTTTTATATATTTTGGAAAATAATCCTTTATCAGATATGTCATTTGCAAATATCTTCTCCCATTCCATAGGCTGCCTTTTGGTTTTGTTGATTGTTTCTTTTGCTCTGCAGAAGCCTTTTATTTTGCTGAAGTCCCAATAGTTTATTTCTGCTTTTGTTTCCCCTTGCCTCAGGAGACATATCTAGAAAGAAGTTGGTATGCCAGTGTTAGAGGTTACTGTCTGTGTTCTCCTCTAGGATTTTAATGGTTTCTTGTCTCACATTTAGGTCTTTGATCCATTTTGAACTTATTTTTTGCGTATGGTGGGAGAAAGTGATCCAGTTTTATTCTTTTGCATGTTGCTGTCTGGTTTTCCCAACACTGTTTGTTGAAGAGACTGTCTTTTTTTCCAAAATGGACTATTTTGTTCAATTTTGAATAGTCAGTCATCATGACCCCCTTTTTTGCCACCAAAATTCCAATGTATGAAGACTTTCGGTCTCCCTGGGCGTTGGCTGAGATGCTGCAACTGTTCGATAAACGTACATACTTTAAGAGAGAGAGAGAAAGAAAAGACTTGACCAGAGTCCTGTGGTTGACTGTAGTGTGGGGCAGGCTGCTCCAGGATCTACCTCATAGTCACATCTGGAACAGAATGAGTTGCCTCTGTTATCACCTCCAATTTAAAAAAGGATTGGAGGAGTCTTATGAAATTAATGGCTCCTATTTTACCTAGCTCGCCACCATTTATTCTATCCATCCACTTAAATGTGTACTTTCTCCCTTATGATTCCTCAGCCTGGGCACACACGTGGCAAGATGGCCATGCGTGCCCTGGGTAAGGGAGAGATTTGGCTTCTGTGCATGAAGGCCTGGCACTTGGAGTGCCCCTTCCCTCCCCTCCCAGGACTATAGAAGACTTGCTCAAAACCCTTACTCGTCATTCCCAAAAGTACCCCATCCCTCATGCTTAGATCAATGGGCACAAATCTCCAGGTTGAGCCTGGATTTCACGTTGTGATGTAGTGCTTAGCCAAGCTCTGGTCTGACCTGCCCCACTGCCTGCCTGGACCCAATCTGCCTTCTTGGGTATGGAGGCAACTGAATGGTCTGTGGGACGATGCCTCCACAGTGTGCATCCAGAGGTGGGGCTGTAATTCATTTTCGTTGCTTCCCTGGGCCTTGGTCTTTCCTTCTTGTAAACCATCAACCCCACCCTGATGTGGACCCAAACCCTCTGCCCTATCCCAGTGTTGTCTCCAACATTGACTTTGGTACTCCTAGAAAGCTCTCTGGCACATTGGCCTGGTCTGCTACCCTGAGGAGGGGCCTTCTGATGGGATGGAGATGAGAGGCACTGTATCGGGAGGGAGGCTCTGAGACAGACAGACTGTCTGCAAACATCGAGATACCACCTCGTGTGGATTCTCCAAGCCCTCCACCTGTTCCCAACGCTGATTACAGGGAGGAAAAGTGAGAAAACTTTGCTAGGATCGGCTGCCATTTCTGCTGACCCAGGGTTCTGGCCTTCATGGAGCTGGCAGCCTGGCACACCTCTCTGTCCACAGCCACCCTGCCCTCAGCAACTCCATTGCCTGCAGCACTGGGACGTTAAGCAGCAGCGGGAGTGCACAGAGTGTCTTTTGTACTCACTGGGGACCCTCTACTTCCTGCTGGCAATGGCCTTGTGAGGAGTGGGCTGGCTGCTCCCCTTGAACGGCCCCCTGGCTGCTGCAGCTGCCTTTCCCTCATGTGGGCGAGGATGCTGCGTTAGCGCCGGGGACATCACTACCCCTTTTATCTGTCCCCTCTTTGGTGATTTTGGGCCTTGCAGCCCTCAGCAGCTGCCTCGCCCTGCCCTGGTTTCCACAGACTTGGCTCAGGGTGTTCAAGGGTGACCTCGTGACAGGGGAATGGAGCATCTAGTGGGGTGGACTGATGTGGAGGTCAAGAGCAGGGGCTCTGCACACATTTTTAGCTGTGGGTCTCGGGCAAGTTTAAAAGTTTGGTTTCTTCATCCGTGAAATTGGAATGACTGTGTACTCATTTTCTAGGGGTGTTCCTGGTGTAAATGAGGATATACATGTAATATGACTAACATTGTGACTGGCCCATAGTGCCCTTAATAAGTGTTAGTAATCTTCCACTGTTACTAACAAGTGGTCATCCTGTCCTCCTCTTAACCTATACATGGGTGTCCCAAAGCTGCTTGTGACACGGGGTAGGAGAGAAAGCGGGTGATTCAGAGACCTGCTGCTCTCTGAGGAGCTCTGAAGCTTAGTCAGGGATTTCACCTAATAAGAGATAAATCTTAATGAATTAAGATGTATCCACTCCACCTGGAGGTTTGTCTTCTGGTTCCCAGTTTGAAAATAACTATTAATGAGCTTACCACACACATATCCTCACTTCCCAACCCACATACCCCAAAACATTGACCAGGTTGGTGACAGGGCATGTGAGTCAGAATTTGAAAAGGGGACCACTGTTTTGTAGCAAATTTAAGTCTTTCTAAAAACACCCTATCCCTGGGGCGCCTGGGTGGCCCAGTCAGTTAAGTGTCTGACTCTTGATATTGGCTCAGGTCATGATCTCAAGAGATCTCTCTTCATGATCTCTCTTCGTGAGATCAAGCCCCACGTCAGGCTGTGTACTGACAGCATGGAACCTGTTGAGATTCTCTCTCTCTCCCTCTTTCTCTGTACCTCCCCCACTCATGTGCTCTTTCTCTCTCTCAAAATAAATAGATAAAAACTTAAAAAAAAAAGCAAGAAAAAAAATAAGAACACCCTATCACTCACAAAAATAAAACACAAAGCATACACAAGTTTGGGAGATGTGGTGTTTGCCTAATAGCAGTGGCTCCCCCGGGTCCAGCCCAGACTCGTTGACAATTTAACTTTTTATCTGTTGTCCCTTTATGACTCGAGGAAGATGCTTCTGAATTTAAGAAGTTTTATCAGCTTTCTATTTGAAAGACAAATCGTTTATGTAAATATTGTAGGCCTCACACTTCTTTCTGATTGGGCATTATTAACTTTGCTTTACTTTGCTGGATTAATCTAGAAAGTAGATAGGGGCATGTGAGGACCTTCTACCCATAGAAGTGGGACTCTGAGGGTTGGTTCATTTCTCCTCATCAACTCAGCAGGCACGGCCACATACCCACAGTGAGGTCTATCCTATTTTTTAAAAAATTGTTTTTAAGTTTATTTATTTATTTTGAGAGACAGAGAGAGTGAGCAGAGGAGGGACAGAGAGAGAGAGAGGTAGAGAGAGAATCCCAAGCAGGCTCCTCACTGTCATCACAGAGTCTGAAGGGGGGTTTGAACTCATGAACCATGAGATCATGGCCTGAGCCAAAACCAAGAGTCAGACTCTTAACCGACTAAGCCACACAAGTGCCCCATCCTAATATTTAAGATGAAGTCCCCTACTCTTTCATTCATCAAACCCTTGGTTTGCTAACTGTGATCCCCAAATGGTTCTCCCTTTAGCTCTTATTTTCAAGCCAGCTTCCTGATCAGAGCTCAGTTGTAGAAGCAGGAAGACCTTAGGTACATTTTTCATCACTAAGTGAAAAAAATCTATCAGGATAATATAATAATGTTTAAACCTTTTGCTATTTTTAAATAATATTTCTCTCTGTATATGGAGATCCATAGTCATTATAGAAAATCTAAGTGTTTCTTCTATCACCATATGAATGTACATGCATAACACATACACATTTTAACCTTTTGCAAGTCATTTTTCCCCATTATTTATTGTGATAATATCTTCAAATAATGAAAGATTATTCTGACACTGTTTTTTTTGGTCCTTAGATATAGATATAATCCAGTTTAACTCAGGTCCTGTTGCTGGGCATTTAGGTTCTTGCCAATTTTCACTGGTTTATTCAAAAGATAACCTTCCTTTTAAATAAATCTGTACACATCTGTTTAAAGTTTTTTTAATGTTTTATTTTATTTTTGAGACAGAGGCAGAGTATGAATGGGGGAGGGGCAGAGAGAGAGGGAGACACAGAATCCGAAGCAGGTTCCAGTCTCTGAGCCATCAGCACAGAGCCCAATGCGGAGCTCAAACTCATGGACCGTGAGATCATGACCTGAGCTGAAGTCAGATGCTCAACCGACTGAGCCACCCAGGCGCCCCTGTGCACATCTGTTTTAAAAATGTGACCTTTTGAGTCTGGCTTCTTTCACTTAGCATAATGTTTTTGAGGTGCATCTGCGTTGTGGCACATGTCAGTACTTCATTTCTCTTTATGGCTGAATAATGCTCCACTGTATGTATATGTTCAAATTTGCTCAGCCATTCATCAGCTGGTGGACATTTGTGCTGTTTCTACCACCTTTTGGCAGTTGTGAATAATACTGCTATGCACACATATTTGTTTTCTTCTCACTTCTTTTGGGTATAAATCTGGGAGTGGAATTGCTGGGTTCTTTGGTAATTCTGTTTAACTTTTTGAAGGACCGTGGTATTTTAAAAGATAGACTTAATTTTACAGCAGTTTCAGGTTAACAGAAAAATTGCAAAGGTATTTATTACAGAGAATTTCGGTATACCTCACACCCAGTTTTCCCTACTATTAATATCTAATGTTAATAAGGTACGTTTGTTACAATTAATAAGCCAGTATTTGTGTATTATTAACTTGAAAGCCAGACTTTCGGATATCCTTAATTTTTACCTAACATCTCTCTTCTGTTCCAGGATTCCATCCAGAATAGCAAATTACATTTAGTCATCATGGCTCCTTCTGGCTGTGACAATTTCTCAGACTTTCCTTGTTGTTGATGACATTGACAATTTTGAGGAGTGCTGGTCAGGTATTTGTGGCATGTCCCTCTACTGGGATTTCTTCTCACAGTTGGTGTGAGGTTGTATGTTTTGAGGAGGAAGGCCACAGAGGCAGAGTGCCATTTTCACATAGTATCAAGGGCACGTGTCAGTGTGACTTGTCACTGTTGATGCTGACCTTGATCACCTGGATGAGGTGTGTGTCAGGTTTCTCCACTGTGAAGTCCTCCTCTTCCTTTCTCCTTTCCACACAGGAATTCACAATGTGCTACTCATACTCTGGGAGTGAGAGCTGTGCTCCACCTCCTTGAGGGCAGAGTACCTACAGAAATTATTTGGAATTATTCTCCACGGGAGATTTGTCTCTTCTCCTCCACTTATTTGTTCATTCAATCATTTATTTATGTCGGTACAGACTCATGAGTATTTTTTTTATGCTTCAAGCTATAATCTGATGATACATTATTTATTTTGTTGCTCAAATTGTTCCAGCTTTGGGCATTGGGAGCTTTTTCAGTTGACTTCTGTGTTCTTTTTACATACCCCATCATCATGTGGGTTTTTTGGGTTTGGTTTCGCTTGAGCACTTCCTTAGTTCCTGGTACCACCAAAGACACGCAGGCCCATCTTATATATTTCCTGTTTCAGTGCTAGCATCAGCCATTTCTCCAAGTAGCTCTGGTTTCTTTATGGGAGAGTGGAATTAGACACTGAAATCTGGGTCCAAGGTTTTATGGCATTTCTGATGTGCAAAAACCCATGACATTAAACTTGGTTTAATAAAATTATCAATATTTTATTCACTATTTTCTTGCTTTGCAAGAAGGGTAGCCTTAAAATGCCTCTCCTTTCTAAGAATAGATGAATGGATGATATAAATTCAGACCAAATAACATATGTCTTTTTAATTGTTTCTTGGCTATATTTTTAACATTTGAATCTTTGAGTAGATAAGCTATACATTTGGTACATGGTATCAAGTCAATATTTTACGTTTTTTTCAAATACATTGCTAGTTCTCTCAATAGGATTTATTTTACACTTTTTAAGTAATTTTTCCTTGGCCTTTGAATCTTGATTGGATTATGGATTAAGCTGTGCAAACTCAGTCTAGTGTCTGTTGCCCCCTTAATACAGTTGAGCGATATGTCACTGGTAAAATCAGAGTTGTTTTGCCCTCCTTTTTTCTTATATCTGAATGAACAGTTCCTACTTGCAATGGATACATGTCTTGTTGCTTGGGAAATCTAGCTTCTGGCTGTGGCCACAGAGCACTCTTTCAGTGTACCTCGGTGGACTCCCCTTGTTGAAAATCCATCTGTTCTAACTCAGTGCCGCAGAAGATATCTTCAAACCCCCTGTTGCCCAAGTGTCACTGGGGTGTGGTTGTGAGAAACAGAGTACATGATATATTTTCTGAAAGATCTATGGTCTGCCCAATACTCTATTTTCTACATGGTACCACCAGGGCAAAACAGAGCAGAAGTGGACTGGCTCTACCGGTTTTGGTCCTTTGTAGATTTGTTCTTGTGTTGGTTTCTGTCACATCCTTGCACTGTGGGCTGCTATGAGAGCTAGTTTCCCTGAAACCACGCTTGGATATAGCATTTGGGGCCTTTATGATGGAAGATGTGGTCCTCTCCATCACCCTGTGTCTCCTTTGTGCTAGCCTTAGGAAGAATTCTTATCAGATTTGTCAGCCAGAAGAAACTTCCCCAGGGTGGTTGTGGTTAGTTTTTATCTCTTGGGCACTGTTTCCTCTACCATATGGTATTTTTCCCTCTTTGGTTTGGGTGATAGGGAGCTCAGAGCAGGTTATCTGTGGTTCGTTTATAACAAAATATTTGCCTTTGACTGAATCCTACCTTCCTGCTTCCAATTTTTGCTTTGTCCTTACTTCCTTTTCCATTCAGTTTTCTACGGTATTGAATTTAGGGTTTCTCTACCTCTACACTATTGACATTCTGGGCCACAAAATCCTTCCTTGTGGGGATCTGCACTATGCTTTGTAGGATGCTTACCAGCATCCCTGGCCTCTGCCACTGGGAGCAGCCTCAATTACCCCCAGTTGTAACACACAAAAATCTGTCCAGACATTTCCATATGTCCCCTGGAAAGCAAAATCGCTCCTTGGTTGAGAATCACTGGACTATGTGTACTCATGTCATCATGAAAATATTTTTGTCTATACGACAGTGTATAAAATTTTAAATTAATAATAAATACTGAATAAGCCTTAATGGGTGAAAACAATGAGGTGTGGAGCATTTATATAAGGAACCAATAGAGAGAGTCTAGAGCCTTTATAAGTTGCCCAAGCATCACTGCAATTGCGCTGGCAATTGTGAGGGTATTCACCTGAGGGTGCTAGAGCAAGATTTAGTCCACGGGGTTGTCATGTTTTTAAAGAGAGGAGCTTCTGAAGCAGAGACATGGAGGACGTGTAATGGACCAGACTTCTTTGGATACTCCCACTCTGCTATAGACAAGCAAGACAAACGGGGTGTATCAGCAGCCATCATTCACAGGGGTTGGTCAAGCCCCTTGTCCACACACAGGCAGAGCTTCCCACCGCTTTCACTGCCCAGTATAATATAGTACATAACTCAGAAAATGTGGACATGGGAAACGAAGACAAAGAACATGAGGAGAGCATAGAGATCATAAATGGGGACATAAGAATTGGGTTATTTGGCACCTCGGGGGGCCCTATTGCTTCTAAAGACTATTTTAAGGCTGCTTTATGTGCTAGTACAATTGCGTATCCCTTGAGGAACTTGCCTCTGGCCAGCAGTGGGTAATGGACATTTTGTACTTTTAAAATTTTCTGTGAAAGACCATTAAAGTTGTCTATCTTCCAAGGAAGTCTTTACCAACCTTTCAAAGCCAGAGCTAAAGAATAATAGGTAGTACCCAGGCAAGCATTTTCATGTGCCTATTCTGGTTTTTCTAATGGCAATAGGGACTTAATCATGCAAGAATGTGGTGTGTGTGTGTGTGTGTGTGTGTGTGTGTGTGTGTGTGTGAATAACACTTCAGGCTAAGAGATCTTTCATCAGAGTAAATAATTGAGTTTTACACTGTTTCTGCCTGTAGAGATAGCGATATAGAGCGCATTTTGCCCTTTGCTTGAAGAAACATGATTTCATTTCACTTTCAGGGTACATTCCTTTACAATAGAAGCCCAATGTAGTTTTTCCTTTGTTATTGCAGAACAGCTGAAATAGAGGTGCAGAGAAACTTTATAGAAGCATTTTTAAAAAGCAGAACTACAAAACTCAGGTCCACATTCTTCACAACTTGGGTGTCCTAAACTTGCTGACATCTGTCTGTGGACTTTTCTGACAAGGGTAAGCAAAGAGTTGTTCAGGAAACAATGAGTTTTTTGTGTAAAATTAGGTTGTTTTGTTCTGTTCTGTTTTGTTAGAAAACCAGTTGTGACCCTCCCTCTGTTGGCCCAGGGTTCCCCAGTGGTGGCCCTTGATGGAGCTCTATCAGGAGGTGAATATGAGGAGAATTTGGGCTGGGAAGGCACCGCCCACTGGCCATAGTACTCTTGACGAAACCATATTTTGGTTAATTGCACAATCTCATTTAGTTTTCAGTCTTGACAGCAAACATTGTTTTGCTGGAGTCTCCGTCTTTGTAACTAACACTGTGTGGGGTGCAACATGGGTTCTTCATGCACGCAGGATCAAGTCGTATTGAGTGATATGGACAATATGCAAAGGTGTTTCCCCACAAGCTTAGCAATCATATTATCATACTCATAACACCCGTTCCCAATTCTTGAGACCGTCTTTTTATCATGTGGCAGTTTCTGGTTCTCCTGAAAATGGACTGTGATATGGAGTTGGGTGTTTGGGATGTTTAGTAGGGAGTGCCTCTGGCGCTGAAAATGATCACATTTCAATGATCACAGGGCTGTCTTCTGTGGGGCCAAAATGTCTGGGCCTCTGTATCCTTGTCTTTGGATATGAGTCACCTTCCGAAGGGCATGACCTTGGGTGAGGCAGCTGTCTACTACTGAGGCTGACCCTGAAGGTGTAGCTAGAGGTGTGTGCACTCCCCACAGCTGGGCACGCATGCACATGCACATCTCTGTGTCCATCACTCCACCAGTGGCTTTTCACGTGCTATCTCTTGTCTTCACTGTTATCCTTAAAGTTTGTTAATATTTCCTTCATTTGCATGTAGAAACTAAAGCTCAGAGAGGTTAACAAGTAAATAATATAAACAAACAATCCAAGTACAAATGGGCAAAGGATCTGAATAGACATTTTTCCAAAGCAGACATATAAATGGCCAACACACATAAAAGGATGCTCGATCTCACTCATCATCAGAGAAAGTCAAAACTACAATGAGATATCATTTGATACACCTGTCAAAATGGCAAAAATAAAAAACACAAGAAATAACAAGTGTTGGTGAAGATGTGGAGAAAAAGGAATAATTGCACATTGGTGGTGGAAATGCAAATAGTGCAACCACTGTGGAAAACAGTATACATATTATATATATAAATATTTACATATATAAAACATATTTATATATATATATATGTAAATGTTTATGTAATGTAAATAATATATATATATAATATATACATAGTTATAGATATTATAGATATTATATATGATATATAAATAATTATATATAGTATATATATTATCTCATTTATATATATATATAATGAAGGATTGCCCAATCATAAAAAAGAATGAAATCTTGCCATTCAGGACAACACGGATGGACCTAAGAGTATAAGGCTAAGTGAAATAAGTCAGTCAGAGAAAGACAGATCCATGTGATTTCACTGATATGTGGAATTTAAGAAACAAAACAAATGAACAAAGAAAAAAGAGACAAAAAAACAGACTCTTAACTACAGAGAGCAAACCGGTGGTTGCCAGAGGGGAGGTGGGTGGGGGGCCTGGGTGAAACAGGTGAAGGAGACTAAGAGTAAACTTATTGTGATGAGCACTGAGTAATGTATAGAAGCATTTTGATCACTGTATTGTACACTTGAAGCTAATATAACACTGTATGTTAATTATACTTGAATTTAAAAAAAAGAATGAATTTATATATATCTCATATAAATAGTGCTAAATATTTAAATTAAATCCAGCTCTGACTTGCAGCCTGTGTGCAGCCTTGGGTTTCTTTTGGGAATGGATTAACCAAGTAAGAAGAGGAGCATGAATTGGGAGTCAGGAGACAGATTGTTGACTGGCTCTGCCGCTCACTCCAAGTGTGGCTTCAGTTGTTAAACTCGTTAATAAACATGGAGCTAAAATGAGCTTTGAAGCACACGAATCACTCCAGAATCTTATTAGAATACAGATTTGATCCAACAGGTCCTGGGTGGGGCCTCAGGTTCTGCATTTCTAACAAGCTCTCAGGTGATGCCAGTGCTGCTGGTGTATGAGGCCTCGGAAGACCCTGAAGTCTCCAGCTCTGAGATTCAATGGGTCTTAAACATGTAGGGACAGCTCTTCCCTAGACAAGAATTCCAGTTGGTAAATATAGAAAAAAATTAAGGAAATGGAAAATCACCAATAGATCCCCCCCCCCGCCCCGCCCATGGTAATTGTTTCAGGTAAGATCTGGATGGATGCTAAATTTAGAATGTAAAAGTTTGATAACAAACATGATATTTGCATAATATCAAGTATTTATTGATTACAGAAGGAAAATAATATGTTTACAGCAGACCCCACCTTCACCAAGGGATCACAACTGGTATCACCAATAATGACATATATTGATATGCACTTCCATATAGGATGCACTAAGAGGGACACATCACTTCCAGCACACTTATGTAAAACACGGAACTTCAATCTAATGAGAAAATATTAGATGACCCTGCACTGAGGGATAGTCTACAAGATAGCAGACCATAACTCTTTTAAAAGTGTCATGATCATGAAAGACTAAGAAAGACTGAGGAATTGTCACAAATGGAGGACCAAAGGAGACATGACTGGGGGATCTGAGACTGGATCTTGGAACAGAAAAAGGACAGTAAAATGTGTAAATGGAATCTCTAGTTTATTGCATTACCCAAATACTTAGTTTTGACAAATGCATCATGGTGACATAAGGTGTTCACATTAGGGGATGCTTGGTGGAAGGTAAACTGGAAGTCGTCTATTTTTGCAACTTTTTGGTAAGTCTACATTATTTAAAAATGAATAAATTTAAAAAGTAGACACATCTCTAGGTATATTCTTCATATTTTTAAGCCATTTTTACCTGCAAAAGCACTTACATAATAGCGTTATTTAGACTTTATATGTCATATCACTTGTCAATAATGATGGTTTTTCACTTAATTTTCTATTATTTGTACCTCTTTTTCTTCCCCCAAAGCTAGAACTCAAACAATTCTAAATTACTATGGTGGTCTTAGATATCTTAGCAGCATTGCTGACTATAGAGGTTTTAGAATAAAAAATAATGATAATATTTAGTGTGTTTACTGCAAACTAAGACTGTGCTAAATGCTTTATTCTGTCCAATAGCCTGTTATTACTGCTAATTTACAGAAAAGCAAATATTTAGAGAAGTAAAATAGCTTGCTCAAGTTCACAGTAATTTATAAAGCAAGGATTTGAACCAAGATTATGTGACTCTGGCACCTAAGCTTTTAGTTAACACTCTACATAACACTGCTTAATAATATTAGCAATTGATTTCAGATTTTTTAACATGGAAGGGTACCATCACTTAAGCAACATTTTAAAGAGATCAGAATGACCAAGAAATCAACCAGTGATTTGTGATCCTCAACCCGGTACAGGCAAAGCAGGGTGTCCAGAGAAAAGGGTGTCCTCGCAGACCCCTCAAAATCCCGGCCCTGAGTCACTGAGGTTGGGAGGGTAGGGTAGGTGATGGAGGACTTAGACGTCTGACCCTGCATACCCACCAAGGGCAGCTGCGGCCTTGCCCCCAGGCTCCACATGGTGGCCTGCTCACTAGGTGCAGTGGGCCTGGGCCACAGCTGGCTTCCACCTGGGCAGAAGGAAGGAGGTCCCCTCTGACTGTGCTCACACAACAAATACAGAAAAGAGAAAGGAAAATCACTTCAGGTGCTCGTCCTGGACTTCCTCCAGGCACCCATAGCTCTGACTGCACAAATATCTCCATGGTCCCAAGCAGAGGCTGGAGGACCAAGCAGAGTTGAGAGGCCAAAAGACTTCAGTAATTTGGGCAGAACAGAACTTATGACTCAGCAAGGCTACCTGTGTCCTTTCACCTCCAAGCAACACGCAGGGTAATAACATTTATCTCATAGAATTATTTCGGAGTTTACATGACATAACATTTATATTATTTAGCACTCTGCCTAGCACACAGAAAGTACTTAGTAAAACCTGTTCTTGTAAAAGCAATTGATTTATACTTTCATTTGGTAAATATGGGCAAAAAATGAAGAATCTTGGCTGAAGATACTTGAAAGAGAAGCAGCAGGTCAAATTGAGTGGGGGGAAGATGTGGCATGTTCAAGGAAAACACATAAAATAGAATGAATTTTTACAGAATTCAAGAGGCATTTAAATACACTCCAATTAGCTATCTGAAGTACAGTTAAGGAGGATATTGTGCCAAAAAAGTAGGCTGCTTTGAAAAAGGAAATTGAAAATTTGCTTGCTGACAGAGTCCCACCAATACTGGCAACAAATCCCAATTAAACACTGCTAGGAATTGAGTTGCGGATTTAGAATCTAATTTGAGGAATTTTCACAGAACAGAGTGAAGATGTAAATAAATAGGCATTACAAAAAATAAGTGACTAAGGATAGGTTTACAGTATCTAACATACATGTATTCCCCTCACACACTCTAACTTGGAGCAGGTGGAGAAGTAACAACACTTAAAGATATATAGGAGAGAAGAAATTTTTTTAATATGAAATTTATTGTCCACCTGGTTTCCATACAATACCCAGTGCTCATTCCAACAGGTGCCCTGCTCAATGCCCATCACCCACCCTCCCACCCCCCATCAACCCTCAGTTTATTCTCAGTTTTTAAGAGTCTCTTATGGTTTGGCTCCCTCCCTCTCTAACCTCTTCTTTTTTTTTCTTCCCCTCCCCCATGGTCTTCTGTTAAGTTTCTCAGGATCCACATAAGAGTGAAAACATATGGTATCTGTCTTTCTCTGTATGACTTATTTCATTAGCATAGCACTCTCCATTCCATCCACGTTGCTACAAAAGGCCAGATTTCCTTCTTTCTCATTGCCAAGTAGTATTCCATTGTGTATATAAACCACAATTTCTAAAAGAAATTTTTAAAAGTAAAGACATATAGAAGAAAATTTACCTGCGCTAAAGAAAGAGTTGTGGTTTCCGGTGTAAAAGTGCCTCCCGAGCCTATATAGGATATTGAAAAAGACACACACATATACGTATCCTAACAATATGTTTTAATTTCATGGATAAAGAGAAAAATCCATAAACATTTAAATTAAAAAAAAAGAAAAAAGATGGAAGAGGCCAATAGTGTTATCAAGTAGCTCATTTGCTTCACTAATGGCCTGACAAAGGAACAAGATTCACCAGGATTGTGAGGCTAGAGTATTTTATGTAAACAAATTTGTATTCGTAGAGCCACACTACAAAATATACTTTGTGACCTGGCAGTACTGTGTAAATAGTCTATCAATGCATTATTTCTGGAAAAATGTTCAAGGAAGTACACTGTTCATTAAAATCCATCAAAATGCAGAACCAACAAAAGGGAAGTCAGTGCAGATAGGAAACAGTATGAAGCACTAAAACTGCTAATCTCATAGATAAACCAAAGTATGTTTTAAAACATGTATTTGGAAGAATTTTAATGTAACTCTGATAAAAAAAATCCTAAAATAAGAGACATAAATGAACAGTATCGTAATAATCTGGAAGTAAAGTTCCAACTGGTTTCAAAAAATTGTATGGTGGTGAAGTAAGTATTTTACTTTTAATTTTGAGAGCTTTATACTACTCTTTATTCTTTTTTTATAGACTTCTGTTCTTGTTTTGTGGATGAACTCTCTCATATAACATTCCTTTTTTCCCCTTACTGTTAGTTTTTTTCTGCTCCTTGATGTTTTTTTCTTCCAAATCCTTTTAATGTGTCTGTTGGTTTTAATCTCTATATTTCCTACTAGAAGCTTTTCTTCAAAATATGGTCATCCTTGGCTGTCTGGTCATATTTAAGAATGAGATCTATCAGTTGCTGTACCTTACTTCATCGGAAGAGCCCTCCAGTCCTCATTATCTAGCAGTGTTTTCCCTTGAGCTGGTCATTTTCTCCCAGAAAAGAAGACTAGACTCCTGCCTGTGGGTTTGAGCTTGACTGCCAGAGTGCTGGAAGCTGGATCAGGTGGGGGTCAACGTGGCGCAGTTCAGTGATGCACCTCTCCCCTCTTCTGTGCTTGGTGCCTTGTAATCTGGAGCTTCTTTGAAAAAATTCCCTCTGGGGATAAACTTTTTATGTATTGCTGTGGGATGGGGGAAGAAGATGTACAAGCCAACTTTCCCTATTTTCTCCTATTTCTACCCCCCATCTCCTCCCCCCCCCCCCCCCGAGTTCTGGAACTTTCTGGGATTCTGCAGTGTGAATTGGCTTGTTTCTGCTGACTGCTTTTTCTTTGGGCTAGTTCTTTGGTATCTGCTTTCTTTTTTGCTAATCACATTTCCCTTTTCCATCTATGGTTCAAAAACAGGTGGGTGGGTTATCTCTCATTCATTGTCATTATCTCCTGTATTTTTTGGTTCTTGTAACTTTATTGCTTCTCAAGTTTTCTGCTATCTCATTAGCTTGAAAGAAGGGAGCAGAGGTAAGCACATGCATTCGTTCCCTGTCTTTGCCTACACAGGAACTTTGGGGTAGCATCGCCACAAAAAGGCTCTTCTGTCAAAAAGAAAATCCCATTTGGATTTTGGCTGAAGTTGCATTAAATCTGTGCATTACTTTGAGACAAAAAAAAAAGTTCTTTTTAATATTGAGTTTTCCCATCTGGGAACATAGATGACTCGGCATTCAGTTCAAATGTCTTCTACAACATCTCAGTTTTTTTCTGCCTGGATCGAGGAGCTAACCCAAGGACTGTGGGGAGTGGAAAGACTTTGAAGAAAAACAAAGGTTTCTGGCCTGGCTCTCCTAGGGGCCGAGTGGCATCTGATGGCTTAGTCCATTGTCCTGACCTCCTTTTCCTCAGGCCCAGATGGGACGTTAACGACCACCCAGTGGAGCTGCAGTGGAAGTAGAAAGAGTCTGTGTAAAGCACACAGAACTGAGATAAAAGATGATGGTCCTCATTTACCATTTCACAAATATAGGATACTTCCAGGTGCATGCCTGTGTATTTTTTTTCTTGCTGTTAAGATAAAAGAGCTGTTTACTTTCAATACTTCAGTTGTCTTTTGATAGTTAGAAAAGCAATTTCCCTCTGGAGAAATAGCCTTTAATCCTGATATGTTCCTTGAATTCCATCTCAATTCTAATAGTACTTTTTAAATCAATTCTTGGGTTTGCCACCAATGAGGAAATTTTAAGAACTCTGTGTGTTTGAATGCAGGAAGAAGGAGTGTCTAAGCCATGCTCTGGTGTTTCTTACTTGAGGCTCAATCAAAGGCCAGACCAGAGTCCTGTGGAGGGGGGGGGTCTCAGCCATTATAGCTCTGTTTTCGGTAGGTTCTAGATGCACTTGTGCAGAGTAATGTTTCTGACGTAGTGAAACAAGAGTAATTCTCTTTGTAAATGTTTCATGTTCTCTTTTTGTTTTCTTTTAAAAATTATATAACATGTGATACATACAAAGAAGATATGTAACCTCAGGACTAGGACGTTGTTAACAGTGTTGAATCCACCTGGATATTCCTCCTCAGCCTCCAGCTTGTATTTTGCATGACCTGCAAAGGGTACGGACTGCACCCTCAGTCTGTGCCTTGCAGTATTTGGTGAGTCTGCAGTTGGCTTTCAAACCATGCAGTAAATCCATGCACCTCTGAAGAGCAGCCTGTGGGAGACTGGTTAACTTGTAGCATAACCTTCAAAATCACAAGCCCGTGCTTTGTTCTAGTAAATGAGATCACATATAGGAAAGTCCCTAGAAATTATGAAACTGCCTATGAGTGTAAATGTCTCTATGGAGACGCTATATACTGCTATCAAATTTAACAACTCTTTCAGATGCCCTCCAGAGGTAAAATTGTTTTACATGAACAATAAACAGAGACCACACCAAGAGGGTTAGGATCCATGGCAACTGGAAACGGGAAGAACAAAGGAGGCCTTGGAGACAAAAATGGTTTAGAGCTTGTCAAAGAAATTTTCAAGAAGGGCATACATAGAGGAGGGTTGAATGAAATTAGTGAACAGAGCAAAGGAAATCTGTATGATAATAAATTTGAACTTCTTAAAAATTTCTATGCAGGGAGCACCTGGGTGGCTCAATGGGTAAAGTGCGCCCAACTCTTGGTTTCAGCTCAGGTCATGATCTCACAGTTTGTGAGTTCGAGCCCTGTGTTGGGCTCTGTGCTGACAACACGGAGCTTGCTTGGGATTCTCTCTCTCCCTCTCTCTCTTTGTCTTCCTCCTCTCTCTCTCTCTCTCTAAATAAATAAATAAACATTTAAAAATATTACTATGCAGTGTTCATGGAAATTGTATTTTACTTTGGCAAAAGACTTATAAGTATATGTTTTTAAATACTTTGTATAGTAAACATGTGAAGATCAATTTAAACATGCTATTTGATAGACTTAACTGCACATGTATTCCTATATTTATCAAGTACTAAATTATTGTTATGGTCTTTCACTACTATAATTATAATATCTCCAAGATAATAAAGTTGGCAGGCATTTATCATGGGATACAAAGACACCTATTTTATGGAATGGATTTGGTGGGAACCCTTGCTGTCACTGGCCTGCTGTGCTCACATGGGCCCTGCCCATCTCATGTGCCCAGCACAATCTCACAGGTGTAATGGTTAGTGAATTTATGAATGAACAGGAAAGATATAGGCCTGGTGTCTTTGATTCATGGATGAAGCCACTTGAACTGGCAAGGAACTACATTTCACTTGTCCCTTTCTTGTTTAAGTGTTTTAAACAGTAAATTGAGAATGAATCCTATGACAGCTAGACAGGAAGAAAATTAGCAGCTGCAGTTAAGTATCTAAGAACATGCAATTAGAGAATGTAAATTACACCAATTCTGAACTCTGATGAAAAGGATAGCTAATTTTTAAAAATTATCTTTTAACAAAATTATAAAAGAAACACATGATAACAAAAGTGTAACACATGAAAAACTACCATCGAAAGAATAAAGAATAAATTATTCGTTGTAACACTCTACCATGCTGGTGTGCTTGCATTTGGGCTGAGGCCAGAATCTAGGTCTTAGCCATCCTCATGTTCCCAGAGCGGCCCTCAATAGATGTTCACTGAATTAAGTGAATTAATTATGGGGTATCTTCAAACCATTCTGTCTTCTCTCATCTTGCTTATTGGCCATTGTTAATCAATGGTTATTTCTTTTATCTTTGTAGCTATGAAAAACCAATGAATAAAATGTATAATAAATATGAATTTATTCATATTCAAATTGCCACACATAATGGATAAAAGTAATAGATATTTCAGCAGTAACACACCTGTAATGTCAAGGAGATATATAAAGCCACCTGCTTCTATGTGTCTTTCGATTATTATCAAAAGAGAGAAATGGACATAGGAAACCATCACTAGCGAGTAAATATATTAATGAGTACTAATAACTTTGTGTTTCATTCTTTAAACCTTTGATAGCAGCCCCTAAGACTGTCATCCAGTATTTCTGGCTCTTCATCTTCTAGGTGTGTGGTAGGATTGCACTTTCCCACACGTTGAAGTTAGGCGTGGTCATGTGCCTTAGAGTGGCCAATATGAATGGAAGTGATACGTGTTACCTCTAGGTTGAGATTTATGAGGCTATTTACCATACTATCTTTCCACACAGAGGTGATCCGGGCAGCATGTGTTAAGCTGAAGCTACCATCAGTGTCTGTTCCTGATAAACAGACCTCTCTCCCTGACCAAGATTTGGCACATGGTATGATTCAGAAAAAGAACTTTTGTTGGATTGAGCCAATGAGATAAAGGTGGTTATTTGCTACCACAGTGTAATTTAGCCTGTCCTGACGGATACATATCCATTCTCAAAGCTGGGCATTTTTCTAGGCATGGTGGAAACCACTACCGATAAAATATGTATCTTTACTTCAGAAAAGTTTCCATTCAAATGAGAGAGTCAGGTGCACAAAAAGTACCATTCAGTCTATAAGTACAATAAATCAAACATTCGTAGGGTGCATTAAAAGTTGTGGGAGGTATTGCTTCAGGTACAGTGTTTTGAATTCAAAATCTGTAAACTCCAACGATTTCATTGTTGAAGTGGCTTCTGTCAAACACTCAGAAAATATTTTATCAGCAGACTAATTCCTCTGGCTGTACTATTCAAGGCCAGAGTAAGGAAAAAAATTAAAGTGCTTTCATGTTTGAGAAACAAATTTCCTCTGCATAGACAATTAAATTATAATTTATAATAAATTTTAAATATTATTAAATGTGTTATTCTAATACATAATAATAATAGTACCAATAATAATAATTGGTGTGAAACCATCGCTCTACTCTTAAGGAAGTAAATTACTGTGTGATCTTATTCAGTGGATCACTGCCACAGAGTTTACTTTTATAGGGATAAAATTGATGTTCTTTTCAAAATCAAATTGATTCACATCTGCAGCA
Source organism: Panthera leo (assembly GCF_018350215.1). NCBI lineage: Eukaryota > Metazoa > Chordata > Mammalia > Carnivora > Felidae > Panthera > Panthera leo. The sequence goes on along the minus strand of NC_056680.1, from coordinate 70,092,125 downwards.
ATATAGAGCTCAGGTTTTAGCCTTGGTGTGGTCTGAGTCTTTGCTTCCCCACTGATGAGGTATGAAGTCTGAGGCTAGTAACTTTCATGTATTAGGGCTTTAAGTTTTCTTATCTATAGAGTGGAAGTAATGAACTCATTGGAGTTTACAGATTTTGAATTCAAAACACTGTACCTGAAGCAATACCTCCCACATCTTTTAATACATCCCATAAATGTTTGACTTATTGTACTTATAGGCTGAATGGTACTTTTTGTGCACCTGAGTCTGTCCTTTGAATGGAAACTCCTGTGAGGCCACTGGGGGTTTGTGGCTGTGATCAGGCAGTCATTCCCACACAGCTGCCTCTCCCTGGGCCTAGTTATATCCCCTCCCAGGGTAAAAATGCAGCCCTACTGTTACCAGTCTCAGGATCCTGTACCAGCCCTGTGGTTTACTTTACCTTAAAATTCTTCAAACCGTCCAATTTGAGTGTCCATATAGCTCCTCCTAGGACCCTGATTCAGACAGTGAGTGAGAGGTTCTCAAACCTCTGTAGTGTGCATCAGAATCTCCGGGAACGTTTCTTAAAATAGATTGCTGGGCATGACCTTGGGGAATTAGTGACTCAGTAGGTCTGGGAAAGGCGAGAGGGTCTGAATTCTTAACAAGTTCCCAGACAATATTAGAGCTGCTGATCTAGGGACCACACTTTGAGAATCATTGCATTAAACTTTCACTCTGTTGTGTGAGTCTGACCATTTATTTAGTCAACCATCTCTCCTTTGTACAAGTAACTCTGACCTTTATATCCTTATAGCTAAATCTTTACACACAGATTTGTTAGCTTCATTCAAAAAATTTCCTACAAGTAGAACTTGGGTACATGTATATGCAAATTTTTAAGGTTTTTGATCTGTATTGCCAGATGGCCCACTAGAAAGTCTCTATAAATTTGTAAATTCCAGCGTATATGAAAACCAGCATTTCTGTGCTATCTTTGCAAATATAGTGCAGCAGTTATCATTTATTAAAATCTTTGCCAATTGACAAATGAGAAGATGGAACTCTTGTTTTTCTTCAAGTTATTTTGATAACTACTGAAATGAAGCAGCTTTTCATATGCTTTTGTGGGTCTGCACTTTGAGTTTTGGGGTAGTGTCTTCGTGATCTTTGCCATGGTCTATGCCTATATTTGTTGTTTGTTTTATAATTTGAGATACTTTTTATTTGTAAATAATACCAACCTTCGCCTTTTGCACGTTTTCAATATTTCCCCCAGTTTGTCGTTTATCTTTGGATTTTGTTTATGATTATTTTTTAGACAAAAAATATTTTGTTCTGTCTGTAGTTAGAATTCTCAGCCCCTCACTTTCTAGTGTCAGGCTTTAGCCCTTATGGTTAGAAAAACAAAAGCCACCTTTACCCCCAACAGGAGGAAACTCTCTACCAGTGTTTTCTACTAATACTTTAATGGATTTCCTTTCGTGTTTCAGTGTTTAGACTTTGTTTTGATAAGACAGAGGTATAGTTTTCCTCCATAAATCTCCTAGAACCACTCTTGAGTGATTCGTCCATTCCCCGTTATTCTGAAACAGCATTTCCATCAATTGCAAAGTTTTAAGTGTATTGGGGTTTGTTTTTAGAACTTCTTTTTGTTCCACTGGTCTGTCAACACCTGTCCAAGGACAACACTGTTAATTACTGAACATTTGAAATGCTTTTAATGCATCTCCTTGACTTTCTTTTATTCCCCCCAAATTTCTTTAGCAATTATAATGGCTTACTACTCTCAAATAAAATGACATTGTGTCTGGTTCTCTCAGAAAGGCCAATAAAAATGTGTCAAAATTTACCCCAGGGACCTTTAAAAATATTTTTTAATCTTTTTTTTTCATGAATTTCAGGGCTTCAACTGTTCTGGGCCCCCATTCTTTCACTTTCTGTGTCGATTTCATTTGTTTTGTTTACCTTATTCAATTTATTTACCTTATTTAATTTTTTATAGCTTATCTCTCCTTTGTGTCTATGGCTTATTTCTCCTTCTAAATCACCAGGTTTCTTGAGGATGTGGGCTCTGAGTGTGTGTTTCCCCAGGGCTGGTCAGGGGGCAGGGCTGAAGGGTCGCAGGACCTTGACAGCTCATGGCCTCCCACAGGGGTCTCTCTTGTCTGGTCCAGGGCAGCTGTGGGTGCTGATTGGGAATGATGAGTGAGAGAATAATTTGATTTAGTGTCAGTTTTCTGAAAGAGCTCCCTTTTGCATGTTTTTATGGTACTATATTTTGAGATTACTTTTTATTCAATGCTATTGATATAATTATTTTCTCTTTGTTCTGTTTAATGGGATTCATATCCCTAAGGTTTTGGATTTGACCTGAGAATGAGGAGCTGGTGGAGAGAAGGTGGGCCAGGCACCGTCAGATATGTTGAGGGTCAAGATGGGGGCATGGAGAAGACAGCAGGTAGCACTTGCCTTTCCTTGGGCTTCTTCCTCGTTCACTGTGCTCAGCTGGGCACGCCCTGTTTAAAACCAGCCCATCTGCCCCAGACACTCCCTGTCCCCCTTTCCTGCTTTACAACATTTTATTCCATTGCACTTGTCATCACCTGACATACCACATATTTTCTTCTTTATTTTGCTTATTGGCCATGTCAACGATTTAATTTGTTTGTGTCCTGTACCAGAATGCAAGGCTTGGGTATTTTCTTTCTTTCCTTCTCTGTGCATCCTCAGCATCTAAAACAGTCCCTGGCACCTATTAAATGGGCTCAAAATTATTTGTCTAAGTGAATGAAAGTCTGGATTCCCTTTGCCATGGAGTTGCCCTGCATCCTCTACAAACACACACACACACACACACACACACACACACACACACACACTCCCTTCATCAGGCTGAGACTTAATCAGCTTTCAGGACTCAACTAATGGGTCATCTCTTCTAGAAAGCTCTCCGTGTAACCCCCTCCTCAGATATCCCATAGTAACCGTGTGAGCAACACTGCAGCGAACCTGCCTGCTCACTGTCCTCCTCCCCCTGTGTGACGGTGTGACTGGCCTGGCCCTGAGCTCAGACCAGCTCCTGAGTTTCTAGGTCCTTGTCTATTACTGGGCTTGACTCATAGCACAGACCTGGTGACTCTCTGTCAAATGAATGAATGCAAGAATTGGGTCAAGTTTTTTAATAAGAGCTGACACAAGCAGACACATGACACAGACACATTTTGTCTTGCTCTGGCTAAGAATGATATTTCAAAAAAACCTTTTAAGTAACACAGGCTCATGAGATAGTGAACTGCCCGTTCCTGGAAGTATTCAAGCAGAGGCTGACTGACAACTGTCAGTGGGTATTGTGGAGGTGATTACTGATTTCATTATCTTGGAGGGTGAACTGGATGACCCTGTGTCACTAAGACTGAGTGATTCTATCATTCTTGGCTAATTAAGCTTATGTTTTAAGTTTTCTCTTTCACTTTTTCCTCACCCTAATTCCCTTTATTCATTTCTCTGCGAGGTTTATTTGTCACGTTACTTGTGTGCATTTGCGTCCTCTAAATGATGACTGTAGCTCCGATCATCTCCCGTTAATTCCTTGGGAAATTCTGGTGCTTTTCATCCGCCTGCTCCTTTGGCAGCCCATTTGTCTTTATTGAATATGCAAATGTGATGGAAACATCTGTCACTTGCTCTGTGATATCTCTTTTTTCATAAATGATGGAGAGAGAAAAAATGATTTCGTGTTAACACCATAAACAATTGGATACCCATTTCAGCAAACATCAAGATTTATAGACTAGTACGTTGACCTGTCTATTGAGTCACTCTTTGCTACTCTTTGTTTCATTTTGCTTTACAAAACAAATTAAAATTCAAAAAGGAGCTAAAAATTAAATGCAAGATAATTTTCAAAACGTATTTATCAGTGTATTCGTTTCTCAGGGCTGCTGTAGCAAATGAACACGAACTTGGTGGCTTCAAATGACAGAAAGTTATTCTGGAGACCAGAAGTCTGAAATCAAGATGTGGCAGGGCTGTGCTCCTGCCAGGGGCTCTGGGAGAATGGGTTCTTTGCCTCTTGTCACTTCTGGTGGCTCCAGGCATTTGTTGGCTGATGGCTGCATGGATCTGATCTGTGTCTCTGTGGTCCCATGCCCCCTCCTCTTGTCTCTGTGTCTTTCCTCTGTGTGTCTCTTATAAGGACATTTCTCACTGGATTTAGGGCCTGCCTGGGTAGTTCAGGATGATCCTCTCATCTCAGGATCTTTGGCTTAATTACATGTTCACCCCTTTTCCAAATAAAGTCACATTTACAGTGCCAGTGGATTAGGATGTGGACATCTCTTTGGTTGGGGGCAGGGGCACCATTCATGCCACTACAGGCAGTAAACCAGGAGATCTCATAAAGAGAAAAGGCAACTGAGTAAGATCTCATGTGGAGATCCCAGGTCCACCACCATAGACCATGTTAGTGGCCTCTTTACACAAAGATCCCCTCTCACTAGGATAATAACATAACCGTAATGGCAGCTACAATTTAGGGAGCACTTGTTATATGCCAGGCACTGTTCTAACTAAGCATCAGCTTGGCCAATTTTCTCGACAAGTCTGTGAGGAGGCAACTGTTGTTTTATAGATGAAGCAAAGGAGTGTTAGAGAAGTCAGAGAACTTTCCCAAGGTCACGTGAGCAGCAAACAGAAGAGTCACTTACCTGTGTGAGTTAGACACCAAGACCTGTGTTGGTAACCATGGCTGTTAAGTTCGTGAACAGAAGCAACCCAGTGTTGTCCCCTGTGACCTGTCCAGCAAGGGCAGGGGAGGTGACAAGGAGCACAGTGGCACACACCACGTGAGTTAGAGAAAGACTCAAAGGTCTTGAGTGCCCTGTGCCAAGGGCTGCCAGTAAAAATAACCAGTCCAGTTCCCAGAACAATTTCCCTCCACTGCCAAGCTACTAGAGAAAAGAGTGCAAACTCCATCCCATTTGATTTGATCATAAATCATATATGGAAAGGAGAACATGGTTATGGTTGACCAGTTTGCTCACGGGCGTGCCTGCACACCACACACACATGCGCATGCACACACACACACACATCCTTGGGCCCACTGAAGGAGTGCTGTCTGTATGCCAGCCACTCCCCCTTGTTCTGTCTGGAGGAAGTGCTGGGAAGAGTGGGGATGGATGCAGGCTCTGCTTCTGTCCGTATTCCTAACCCACGATGACTGAGCTCCAGACCTTCCATTTAAGGCCCAGGCCACAGGCCAGTCATTCAGGAACGTTCGTGGGTCCCCCACGACTCCTGGACTCCCACCTGCTCCTGGTTTTCTTTCCCTTCCTGAAAGAAAGGCCGCAGATCAGGCTGGGGAATGAGGATCAGTCCGAGGGAGCGGGCATCTTGTTCTGTGTGGGTAGAAGACACAGAAGCAGCGGGAAAGCACAGGGAGAAAGGCTGCTCCATTGCCATTCATTATTTATTAGTTATTTTTTGTTTATTTATGCCTCAACTACTTAAGGAAAGGAATTAAGCCAGCTAAGAAAAGGTGCATAAATAACAAAACAAAGATGTGTATTTCTGAGCTGGAGGTGCAATTATGTGTGTAGGAATTGGGCAGAGGGGGTTGTGGACCTCCTGGTCTCCCCCACTCTCCCCTAGGCACCATGGTCACAACCTTGGTCTAGCTCAGGTCTCCAGGACTGACCAAGTGCAGTGTGAAGGGGAGGTGGGCACAGACTTTTCTTTACAGAATTGAGGAGATGCCCAGTGTGGAGCAGCACTTACCCAGTGCTTATTTAGAATACTGTCGTGCCGAGCGCAGGTCATTACGAGAGCTCTTTTATCAGGGTGTGCCTTAGGAGTGAGGAGTCCTGGGTGAGGGCAGAAGGAAGAATAGGTCTGTTTCCCTCTGGGTCTGGGAATATATCTGCTTTTATTTTAAACTGCCCCCCGCTTCAGTACCTTTCTACTTTTTGAGAAATGCCTTAACTTCGTCTACCTGTAAGTTTTGTTTTAATGTCAGGGGCTTCTCAGTCCGTCAATAATAAATAATGAAAATGAAAGATTTTAATGTTTCACTGGCATGTATTTCAAGTGTGACTATAGTGCATTGCGAAACTGTTTGTGTTTATTGTGTATATGAGTGTGTGTGTGTGTGTGTTCTTTTCTTTCCTATGTTTTTGAAGACTTGTGTGTCCATAGCTGGAGATTTCTAAAGTACACTGGTAACCACTTACATGAAATTTCTAATTTTAGTGTATTGTGTGTGAATTATGTCCGAGTACATATATCATAAGGTTAGGAAATTAGAAAATAATGTCAAGGAAACTGGGGTTTTGCAGACGTGTGTGTGTGTGTATATGTGTGTGTGAATGAATACAGTATCTTCTGACATCCAGCCTTCTTCCAGTCATCACAAGTTATTAATAACAACTCAGTAGATTATTCATAAAGGTGTAAGATGTTTATTCTGTGAAATTTAGATTACTTTGAGCACATTAGGGTGTTTTTGTTTTGGCTCTTTTTGCATTTGAAAAGGCCATGGCTATCCAAGAGCTTTTTACATTTCTTTGGGGCTCTTTTATACATAGACAGGCATTGTGGACTCCGTGTAATCATTTAACTTCTTTGGCAGTGGTTTTCCTTTCAATCAATCATGCCAGCAGTTATGAAAACATGCCATGAGCTTTATAGTCAGACAAATAAAGTTAGAGGCTATGCCCGTCAATCATTCATGCCAGAGGTAAGAAACCATGCTATAAGCCATTGGTGTGTGTTGAGATTCTGGGTCCCAAAAGGAGACCTTCTTCCAACTCCTTGTTCATCCATCCATCCATTCATTCATTCATTTATCCATGCAGTTATTCAACCAGTGTTTATGAGCACCCATATGGTTCAAGCACAGTTACAGTCACTGGGTCATAAAGATGAACAGGACACGGTCAAAACCCTTACAGTCTGGTGAAGGAGACTGATAAGGAGTCAGAAGTCTTTAATATGGTAAATGTTAGGTCAGAAGCTGCCAGGATATAATGGTATGTATTTCTAGACGAAACACCCAATCAAACTGCGAGGCAGAGATGGGTGAAGGAAGGCTCCCTGGAAAAGCTGACCCCTGAGCCAAATCTTTAACCATTGCTGATACTTTTAGAAAGGATAGTGGTTAGTCACATTTAAAAGCCTCCTGGCCACTGGGTGGCTCAGTCGGTTAAGCATCCGACTTCGGCTCAGGTCTTGGTCTCGTGGTCCGTGAGTTCGAGCCTCGTGTCAGGCTCTGTGATGACAGCTCAGAGCCTGGAACCTGTTTCAGATTCTGTGTCTCCCTTTCTCTGACCCTCTCATGCTCTGTCTCTCCCTGTCTCAAAAATAAATAAATGTTAAAAAATAATAATAAATAAATAAAGGCCTCCTTATGCACAAAGATACTAATAATTGTTTAATTTGTACTGTACTGTATGATCATATATTGCATTTCATATCACTCTTTGTAGATTATTATAGAAGATTAGTTACTCGATGGGGTGGCTGGGTGGCTCAGTAGGATGAATGTCCAACTCTTGGTTTTAGCTTAGGTCACGATCTCATGGTTCGTGGTCTTGCGGTGAGAATGAGCCCCACGTTGGGCTCCACTGTGTCAGTGCAGTGCCTCCTTGGGGTTTCTCTCTCACTTTCTTCTCTCTCTGCCACTCCCCTGCTCTCTCTCTCTCTTTCTCTCTCTCAAAATAAATAAATAAACTTAAAAAAATAGATTAGTTACTTGAAAGTATGGTAGGAATCTTTTTCATTCAAGAGTAATGAGGAATTAAGGTGAATACCATCCATTCTGCAAGCATTCTCGTCACTGAGCAGAGAGGTCAATTTGAATTCTTAATCCTAGAGAAAAGTAGGAGGTACCAGATGCCAGGCTGGGCAGTGGTGTCAGGAATGGTGACACAGGCACACGGTATGTGGCCTGCATGTGTCTGGCCACGTGAGATGACAGAAGGCAGCTGCAGAGCTCAGAGGTGGCCCAATAGGAAGGAGCCTGTGTGCCATGCCTGCGTGGTTGCACTTCCTCCCAGGGGTTATGCCAGCCACTGAAGAATGCTAGACGGTAAGAGGCATGATCAGAGTGGGAAGTTTCAGAAAGATCCTGCGTGATTGCACTTTGATGGGATGGTGGATTAGTTTCCTAGGGCTGCTGTATCAAATTACAACAAATTTGGTGGCTTAAAACAACAGGCACTGATTATCTCCTAGTTCTGAGGATGGAAATCTCATATCAATGTGAAGGTAGGGACGTGCTACCCCAAAGGCCCTGGAGACAATCTGTCTTCGTCTTCCAGTTCCTGGTGGTTCTGGGCTTTCCTTGGTTTGTGGTAGCATCTCTCCAATCCCTGCCTCTCTCTTCACATGGCCCTCTTCCCTGTGTCTGTGGCTTCTCCTCTTTTTATAAGGACACTAGTCATTGGATTTAGAACCCACCCTAAATCCAGGTTGATTGCATCTTGAGATCCTTAGTTATATCATCTACAAAGACCCTACTTCCAAATAAGCTCACATTCTGAGGTTACAGGTGGAATGAATTTTGGGGGCATGTTATCAACCAACTACAGGTGGGGAGAAGTTGGGAGAGGTCCAGATAATCAGATTCTGGAAGGACCTGGGAAGGTGTTATAATGAGACACCTACGAGGAGACAGAATGAGTACATGGGTAGGATGGGGTGGGAGACAGTTTCTAGGAAATGTGTGTTTAGGGAAAATGAGGGAGGAAGTGGTAAAAAGAAGTTTGAGGGGTTATGGAATGAAAAAAAAAAATGAATCTTCACAAAATTTGCATGCTGTCCATCTAGGTGTTTTCTATCATTTATGTCCTAGCTCGTATGCCACTCTTCCTCCTGTAAAAATGGCTGATCACATTTTTTTTTCTGCCTTACTTTACATCTAGCACTGTGCTAAGAGTGTTACCAGTATTATCTCATTTAATTCTTAGTCTTCAGAAACAGGTACTATCCTGATCACCCCCCACCCCACCGTAGAGACCAAACAATGGAGTCTTGGAGAGGCCAAGTGATACGCTAGTAGAGAAATGGAGGAGCTAGGACTTGAACCACACAAGCACACTCCAAAGCCAGCACTCCTGAACACTCACACATCACATGCCCCCACTGCATCCCCATCAGTAGTTAGTTATTTCTCCTTCTTTGAACTCCCATACCACGTGAGGTCTATTTCTCTTTTGGGCCTTGTCAATTTATAACTAGTTTATTTTCTTTTTAAAGTTGATTTATTTACTTAGAGAGAGAGTGATGAAGGAGGGGCAGAGAGAGAGAGAATCCCAAGCAGCCTCTGCACTGCCAGCGCAGAGCCTGACACAGGGCTCAAACTCATGAACTGTGAGATAATGACCTGAGCCAAAACCAAGAGTCAAATGCTGAACTGACTGAGCCACCCAGGCGCCCCTAACTAGTTTCTTTTTGTATAGATTTGTGTGCAAGTCTTGAGGGCATGATCTGGACCTGTTTCAACTTTTGCATGGTGCCCCCAGTGTCTTGTACCTTGCATTGCACAAAGATCATATTCCTGTGTGTTCATTGAACAAAGGGATATTATTAATTCAAGCCACAATTATATGTCCATCCTGGATGAGATACAAAGAAACATACAATTATGGAACAGTTTGTTGTGTGCCAAGATTGAGGTGAGCATGAGGACCTTGGGATGAATCTAAGAGGAGCACTTAGCTCAGATTGGGAGGGGAGTGGAGGGGAGGTTCTGACCAGGGTAGCTTTCTGGGACTGAGGCCTGAGCCACACCTGAGGGGATGGGTAGAGGTAGCCAGGGGAAGGTTCTAGGCAGAGACAAGAGCTCCACATGTGGCTCAGAATGGCTGGAGATGGGGAAAAAAATAAACTTGGGTGGGTAGGTGGTGGCAAAGCCATCAGAACCTTTTCTGTTGTGCTGTGGAGTTTGACCTTTTTTCAGAGGAAACATCTGAAAGATTTTAGAGAGTTGAAGAATTGAAGAACCAAACCCAAGTTTTGGGGACAGCTGTCTGGCAGCATGGTGGGGGATGGGTTGGGGGGATTAGACTGGAGGCAGGAGGCTATTTGAGAGCAGCTTTGAATCTGTGAGGAGAGTGTGGGCCGTGGGAAGTGGGGCGAGGGCCCTGGGGTAGAGGGGCGAGAAGTGGAGATCACTAGAAGCTAGGATCAAAAGAACCTGGTTGCAGATGGAGGAGTCGGGGAAGGAGGGAGGCAGGAATGACTCCTGCAGTGGTCACAGGGGAGCAGCTTGTGGGGGGAGGGAAGTTAATGATTTGATTTGGGACTTGATAAGTTCAGGACTCCGGGTGCAGATGTCTGAAGGGTGGCTGGGTTTTTAGGTCCTGCATCCTGGGCGTCCTGCCTTGCAGGAGCTATTTGAATGGCAGGCAGCCTCTGTTCGGAAAGAATGAATTGGAATTCAGAATTTGGAAATCACTGAGCTGGGAAGACTTTAAACAAAACAACGAAAGCAATACCTTTAAGGGAAACACTTGACAAATTTGACGCATCAATATATGGAAAGCTTCTGTCGCAAAGAAGGTTAACAAAAGTAAATACAAGTGAAGACGTGGGGCTGGGAGAATCCACTTGCAACACAAGCATATACTTGTCAAAGCATTTAGGGTACTAATCAATGGGGATAAGGGACACATTCCTACACTGACACAAACGAGGAAGGAAATGAACTGGCAGTTCTCAGGGGAACTAGAAATTGTCAATGAACGTATGAAAAGATGCTCAGTTTCACCTGTAATTAGCAATGTGCAAGTTAAGCAACAATGGATGTTATTTTACTCCGGAAGGATTGGTGAAATAAACAGTTTAAGGGGAGCAGGAAAGGGGTCTTTGTTCATAGAAAGGTACAAACCACACTGAGAATAAACTGCAATGTCAACTTCTGAGGGCAAAGGGGGGAGTGGTTGCTAGGGAAACCTGACTTTTATCTGTGATGTTTAAATTGTTTAGCAGGAGAATGTGTTCATGCATTGCTTGTATATTTAAAATTAATAAAGAAAGAAATCATTGCCTCCCCCATCTTACATTATTGGGTAATTACAAGGAGTCATGACGTGTGTTACTCATTGTTGCTTTCACAGCAGCAAGAAAGACTCACGATGTGCATTACTAATTCGGCTATCTTTCCACCATATTTTAATGATTAGTGATACAGAATCTGGAAGTAAAGGAAATACCAGTTAAGAGGGAAAATAGAGTCTAGAGCAGGGCTTTTCAAGAAAAGCACCATTATTTGCTGGCTGGGTTGACAACATTTCTGTGTTGTTAGAGGCCATCCTGTGCCATGGGGGATATTCAGCAGCACTGCTGTCCTCTGCCCACTTCCTGAGTTGGGACGAACCACTGGTCTAGGCAAAGCCCAGAAAAAGAACTTAGGCTTCCCAACTCAGCCCAATTCCACTTATAGAAGAAAAAAAAATAGGGACTTAATTATTGCATGGTAGTACTTTGCTATCCCCTACACCACTGTTGCATATTCCTTGACAACATTGTATTTTATTGCTTTTTCTTATCTTTGTATCTTAAATATATTTCCCATGCCCAGGTAGGGGCAACTCTTTGCCTGGCACGGCTCAGTGGATTTTGAGCCTGCAGGGTAGCTCAGAGCCATGAGATGATGGAAAGAAAGTGGTTATTTTGTCCATTGAACATTATAAAGAGTTTTTGGACAGAAGATGATTCCAGTGGATGCACTTGGTTTCCAGTCATAGATGCACTATGGCTCTTGGCTCTTGGGTGTAACAGAAACCCACACAAACTAGCCTAAACCAAAAGCAGGAATCGGTCACCAGGAGATGACAACTTGTTGAAGGGCCCCGCATGGGGAGCGCATGCATGCAGAGATCAGAGCGCTGGAAACCAAGTCTGAGTGAGAGCAGAGTCTGTATTTTAAGGGCCCTGTCAGCCGTGTTAGGGAGTGAGCACTGTTTGTCCAGAGAAGAAGAGCTCTTAGGTCACAGATCACCCGGGCCTGGAGGCTATTTTGGGGAGCAAGAGCAGGGTGAGGAGGAATCTGTTAAGTAGGTGCCAGCAGCCCTGAGCAAGAAAGTGGCCCAGCTGACTGGTGACAGTGTGGATAGAGCAAGTAGCTGGATCCCAAGGAAACCAGACAGTGGGTTCAGCTAGAAGTGGGGCCTGGGTGACACGTATGCAGTGCAATTGTCCTTTCGCACACAGTGAAGAGGAATATACCCTTGAAAGTTTAGGCATCTAGGGGACATTAAAGGAACCAGTGTCCTCTAACTCAGAGAAAGTGACACCAGCATGGCACGGTGTGCACTCTCACCTACTTACAAAAGGTTTCTGGGAGCACACTGGCGGGCAAGATGGGGAAGTGCTAGCATGGAGAGCCCTTGTGTTTTCTATTGCATTCTTCTGTTCCTCAATTTTTTTTTAAGGTTATTTATTTTGAGAGACAAAGACAGTGCAAGTGGGGGAGGGGCGGTGGGGGGGGCAGAATCCCAAGCAGGTTCTCCACTGTCAGCACGGAGTCCAATGTGGAGCTCGATCTCACAAAACCGTGAGATCGTGACCTGAGCCAATACCAAGAGTCAGACGCTGCACCACCGACTGAGCCACGCAGGTGCCCCCTCAAATTTTAAGTCTAAAATAAAAACAAGATAAGTGCGTAAATTTATAAAATAAGAGAGTATCTGACTTTCTTATATGGAACGAAGATTACAACTGTATAGTCAAGGAGTTCCAAAACCATTCTGAGGGATGGGAAATGTAACTCCCTGAGGTGTTGAGCTATTCAGAGTCACCAGTTAAACACATACACGTGTTTACATTCTGGTGTGTTGTTTTACAAAATCTCATTTTCAAGTTGCATCTCCCAGTGTCTACGTCTGGTATTTCCTTAGGTCTTGGTCAAAATTTGAGTGAGTATTTGCTCTGTAGGCATCATGGTTTCAGCAAACCCACTGTGTGCCGTCCAGTCCCCACGGACAGGAGCTCCGTGTGGACAATCTAGTGGGAAAAGACAGTCCCGTAAAAGATGTATGAGAAGCAATGGAAGGAAAATCCTTTTTCCCCTCCTGGGAGTTCTAGCTCGTACCTAGAAAAATCTACAATTCTGAAATTTGAGGAATTGCCTGTGAATGATAAACTGTCAGACTGGCAAGTGTTTCATGTAGACTCTCCCTCAAAGGGTTGGGCATTCTTATCCCTTTTCCCTTTGTCAGCTGCATTGTAGGAAATCTTTTTGGTAAGATGGCACTTGGAAATAACAAAAGTAAAATGCTTTTTTTGGTATTTTATCGGACAGCTTTTGAGATTAGTTTAATGTTACTTGTGTGCTGTGAGTTTTAAGTTCCGATGAGCTGAATATTTAAGCAGATACAAGACTTTCACAGTCACTGAGAGTTACTTTTATTTATTATTAAGTAAAAAACAAAAAATCTACAACTCAGTATTTTCACCATTGGGCTTTAGAGACTGCTAGGATGTTTTTTTCATAATAATTCTTTCATATATGCCTGTTTGACATCAAACACATATGCGCACTTATAGACAGGGTCAAATTTTACTTGTGTATTAATTAAAACAGGATTATATGCACTCAAACGGACAGGCCGAACTATACTTATGCACTAATTAAACTATTATTCTATGCACTTGAATGTAATGTGTTACTTAATGTTCAAAATCACCTTTATAGCATGCTTTAGGTTGGAGGAAAATAAGCAATCAAAAGAGGCATGAGTCTCTCCCCAACCCCCCATTCCTTCCCCCAGAACTCAGAATCCTCTTAATTGGCACAGATCCCTACAGGGAACCAATGTGACAATTAGAAGTCTGCCCTCATTATCAGAGGCTCAAAGGAATACAAGGTGTTGGAAAATACTCTTATTTTCTCAGTCCCATTGTAAGCAATCCTTGGACACAGCATGCAGAGGCTCTCTAGAAAGCCATGTGCGCAGTGAAAGGGATGCTTCTTATCCCAGGGAGGAATGGATGAGCAGCCGGAAGGATGCAAACTGCTAGACCCCCTCCCCCCTCCCCCTGGTTGTTTTGTTTGCCCTTGTCCATCCCTCACTGTGCCTTGAAGTGCCCACTACTTATGGTTCCTAACCCTCATTCCCTGCGAGGCAGTGGTTTTTATTCACACTGTGTGCACAAAAGTCTCAGGTTCCGAGGAGAGATCAGACCTCCCATCCCTTACACCCAGAGCTGCTCTGATTCTCTGTACATTTTGATTTTGTGTAAAATGTAATCTGAAACTAGGGTTGCCGGGGGGGGGGGGGGGGGGGGGGGGGGGGGGGGGATGAACAAAGACAGCAAACTTCAGCTTTCAGATGTAAATGACCACCGTGAGAATGTTCCAGTCATACCTGGGCCACTAGGGAACAGTTCTCAGGTCTGCGGCAAGTGAGGCAAGGAGTGGAGGCACCCCAGGAAGGAAGCAGTAAATCTGGGGACTCAAGAAGACAACAGTTGTCTCATTCCCAGAGGGTGGTTAGGTTCTGGGATTACATAAATCCACTCTCCTCCTACCCTGCATGAAGGAAAGATGAAAGAGCCAGAGGAAAATTAAAGGGCCACTTAGCCCGTTGAGCAGGGCCGAAAGATTTTGCTGTCTGGTTTCTGGAAAGGAAGGATTGGTCTACTTGGGGATGATCAAATGCACTGTGTCCAAATGGGTTGTTTCTCCCTTGGCACCCAGTGACCATATGCTGTCCTCCAGGGGATGTCCACTCCTAACTATGTGTTGGGAAAAACTATCTGATTAAATAGTCACCCAGGGTATGGATGTCTCCCAGTGTACCCACGACTACCTGGGTGCCTGTTATCTTCAGTGAATCTTGATAAGTGGAATCTCAGGCAAAGTTGGAAGATGGCATGAATATCCTACTGCATAGGGAAGGGGTTTGTACCACAGTGCCTGGCAAAGCCCCAGGGTCTGAGCCATCATTCTTGCCACCGGAGTATCCATGGAAATCCCTTACGAGGAAGCTGGCACCTTACCAATCTGGGTTTCCTGGGACATGGGTAGGTGGCCTCTGAGTAGTGCCCTCCCCCAGCCAACCCCCAAGTGTCCTTTCTTCCTCAGCTTTAGTATCTGCCCTAGTCCTTGCTCCAAATCATGATTCAGAGATGACCCCGGTTTCTTCCTCTGCTTCTTGGGTCTTTTCCCAGTGTCAGCCTGGACCAGGAAGTAACTCTCCAGCCCAGCCTAGGACCTTGTGCTCAGGTGCTGGCATGAGCTCAGAGGAACCCCCCACCCACTACTTCACACCCCCCGAGTCACTGTCTCTTTTGTCAGCTTATAGGAACAGAAACACTTCCACAAGATTTTGTTTCTTTACTGCAGGATGCCCAAAGTTTTTATTTCAACCAACTCACTGACATGAGGAACACTTTCAAAATGTCTCTTCTGTGCTGTCTGTGGATACGAAGCAAATGACGAAAAAATTGTTGACATTTGCTCTTACCCCAAAGCAACTCAAATGGAATACACTTAATTTCATGTCTCATTTTGATTTAATTAAAATTTAATATTTGATAAAAAGAAATAAGTGTTCTATGCATATGTAAGTGATGGGGCATATTAATAAAGCCTTTTCACAACTTAAGAATTAGAACACCTGGGCGTGCCTGGGTGGCTCAGCCAGTTAAGTGTCCAGCTTTGGCTCAGGTCATGATCTCACAGTTCATGAGTTCAAGCCCCACATCTGCTCTGTCTCCCTCTCCCTCTCTGCCCCTCCCCTGCTCATTCTCTCTCTCTCTCTCTCTGAAAAATAAATAAATAAACTTTAAAAAGAAGAATTAGAACAACTGAAGGTGCAGGTGCCTATGTCCCCACCCCCTGGCTCGTCTTCCTGATTTCTTGCTATTATTTTCCCCAGCATTTGTTACGAACGTTGTCAAACATACAGGAAGGTTGAAAGAATTTCATTGTGAACATTAACATTATTTTCAAAGTAAAAATGTCTTCCAATGTTGAAGACGGAGTTTCAGCAACGTAGGACTCTGTCAATGCTGGTTGTTTCTTATTCAAGTGGGTAGTTAGGAGTTCACTTCACCTTGTGGGCTGTGAATCCTCAGATGAAAGGCTCTTTACAAGCACGAGTCACTGCCAAAATGCAGCTGATTTGAAGGTAGGCAGAGTAAATCCACTAATATTTGCTAGATCTGCTCTGTGCATGTAAGAGAAAGTATTTTTGGAAGAGTATGCAGCTTTTTATGTAACAAAGAAGTCATCAGGGCGCTGGGCTGGCATTTTACTCACTTCCTTTCAGTAGACTGCTCACTTTGATAAATGCAGACCTTTCATGGGTGAATGTTTTTAATATTTTAGTCACTTTTTCCTTCTCACAGGCATACTTTATTTCAGCAGTCTCTTGCTTTTGCTACCTTTTCAATAGATAATTATGTCTCAAGTTTTTTTTTTTTTCCTTGCCCACCAAACCACATTTCTTCTTAATGTTCATTGTGGCTAATGGCCTGCTCACATTTGAGTAACCTTTTAGATAATTCTTCTCAGGGAGCCACATGGCATTTTCTTAGCATAATGTTTACCTATTTTGCAAGTACTCCTTGAGGAGGAAAAATGGATTACCTTATGGAGTTGGTATTTGCAGGTAAAGAGCGGCAAATGTGGGCAATTATTGACAAATGATAGTGGGCCTTCTGTGCCCCTGGTTCAATTCCGGAGTCCATTACTGCGTGCAGAGTGCTTTGTGGGGGGGGACTGGAAAAGAGGCCCCCAATGTCTCCTTTCCTATGCTTTCTTTTTTTCCAAAAAGAAGAGACAGAGAGAGAGGCCACAACCAAACCTGTACAATGGAACTGTAGTGAGGGGCTAGGAAGCGGTCCTAATTTTGTATTTGGGGTCCATTTTTCAGTATGTATCTGTGATGCTCTAGAATAGGGGTTCTGCCCCTGAGGCCTGGGGACCCCTAGGTCAGAGTTTCTGGAATTCGTCTACAGGCCAAATGTATTAGGATCCCCTGACAATGTCTGTTAACAGGCAGGCTCCTGGGCTTCATCTGTAGATCTCTTAGATTACTCTCGTAGAAACTAGGGTTTGGGAATCTGCATCATCGTCGAGCTCTCTGGCTGCACTTTATAGTGTACTAAAGTTTGGGAACCACTTCTCCATAGCTTCAGGGTTTGAAATTTCCTGAAATTGTATCCAAATATTTTTGTGGTTCGCATATGAACATTTTCCCCTGACAGTCAAAATATTTGGAACTACTACTCTAGAAAATAGAATCCGTGGGCCCTCAAGGAATTAATCCTGCTGTCTTACAGTTTGGGATTGAGTGGCTCAGCTTCTGCGGGAAATGGCACCCAGAGAGGCTTGATGGCCAGAAGAACTTGCCAGAACCAAGCCCCAGCGCTCCCCTCGCTAGACCATCAGTGACGAGGACCTCAACAATTATTCTTCCAATACTCAGTTCTGATCATATTACCTCTCAGTCCAAAATGTCACCTGCCCCCCACTGCTTAATGGTTTTGTAGCATTCTGGGCCAGGTCGGTCCCTACCCTGGTTTTCATTATGTTCCTTCCCGTCGTCCTCACCCCAGCCAAGCTGAGCCACTCACCTTCCCATCCTTCGTGTCGTGTGGTTTGAAAAGGCTGCAGGGTAAGACACACCTGCACTCCCGCCCTGGCACTGCCACTTGTCAGCTGTGTGACTCTAGACAAGTGGCTTAATCACCTTGAGTCTCAATTTCATCCATAATCACATAAGAATAATTGTACCTCCCTCAGCAAAAGTTGGGGAGCTCAGCCGTGTGTCTGGCACACAAGAAGAGCTTGAATACTGGCCCTGTCCCTTCTGTCCCTCTGCCTTCCCCCGTTCCCTCTGAGTCCCAAACCTATCATCTCCCAGAAGTTTCCTTGGGTCTCCCAACACTTCCCCTGCAAGAGGCCCTCTGTGTCTCCTCTGAGTACAGGTAACATTTTATTTTTATCTTTCTCAGCCATTTACCCGTCCCTACTTTGTGTGACTTTTAGGTACACAAAAAATCTTACCTGCCCTGCTCCCTGTGGGCAGGATTCCTGTCTCATTATCCCCACGGACCCAGACAAAAAGGTGCTTTTTGCACTTAAAAGGTGCTCAACTGCAAGTTTATTTTAGAGAGAGAGAGCAAGAGCAAGGGAGGGGCAGAGAGAGAGGGTGATGGAGAGAATCCCAAGCAGGCTCCACACTGCCAGCACAGAGCCCCACACGGGGATCAAGCTCACGAATCAGGAGAGATCACGACCTGAGCTGAAATCAAGAGACAGACGCTTAACCGACTGAACCACCCAGGCATCCCTATTTGATGTTTATTATGCACTAGTCACTGTGTGAAGATCTGTCCCTTATCAAACCTTCGCAATGGCTTTGACTCGGTTCTCCAACACCCCCAATTTAAAGGTGAGAACTAGAGGCTTAACGAGGTGAAGAAAATATGCTCAAAGTCCCACAGTTAGAGGATGTAAAACCAGATAGAGCTCATGTCTTGAAGGGTTATGCTGTGCTGATGTCCCTGCCCTACCCTGGCCCACTCTTTTAAGTCTTACAAAGGTCCTTTCATTGTCCATTCTTTAAATTAGGGACGGCTTGGCGACATGGCAGCCTCAATTAAAAAATAGTATTTTCAGAACTCTTCCTGAAAATGTTTTCCTAATGGAGGATAATACTTCCATGAGATTATATCATTTAAAGAATATTTAATTTGAATTAATAAAACCCTGAACATAATGCTGTCTAGACGACAAAGCCTTGGAGAATATCAGCCACTCTCTTGGAAGTGCCAGGCCCTTCACGAATACCAGCAAGAAAAAAGAAAGCATTTTCTCCAGAATAATTCATCCCTGTTCCTTCTGCAGTGAGAAATCATCAAAGTTGTTGACACTCCAAAGAGAATCTCACTTTCCACAGGAAATAATAAGTGGAAAACAGCCATCTTAGGCTGCTGGAGAGAGCAGCTGACGGCTCTACCCAAGGGCTCCAGTTTGAATCAAGCTGTGTTATTTGTGCAACATCAAAAGGGTAAGCTCAAATCTACTTCACTGAGACCAAAGGTGATTGTAACATATGGTCTTACTACCGAGTCTGAGAATCCTGGGTGCGATATTAATGTCAACCTTGGCCTGATTTGTACTGCACTTCAGTAGAAGTTCCTTGTATTCAAGAGCCTCGGCATGGTATTAAGACTGAACAGTCTTTATATTTTATTGACACCTGGACCCCTTAACGTAATTATGGTCACCCATTAAAATGACGTCCAGCAGAGGGAAGTTTTATGTATGCCATTTTTTTTTTTTTTTTTTTTTTTTTTTTTTTTAGCCAGAGATCAAATGTATCCACATGCAAAGATTACACTTGCAGTTTTAAGGACAAATGACTACAAAGAAATGTGTTTTCAATCTATTTAGTATTGTGTATTGTCCGTATGAGATACTAGAGTGTAGACTATGCCTTATACCCAGGGAAAGTTAGATAACCAAATGTTCTTTTTCAGGAACCCATACATCAAGGGCTGTGTCACTAGAACATAACCAAGAGATTGCTGTCCCCTCACAACAGAGCAAGGTTGAGCTTTATTTGTCAACATTCAAATTAGTCCTAAAAGTTTCACTAGTTAGCTCAAGGGATTTTAGAAGTAATTTTTCATTGGCGAAATGAGTTAGGGTACAGTTTGTCCAGGAAGGCTATGTAGGCACCTTTGCCTTTGTCTGCAGAAGGTAAAATAATCAGAAAAATGTTGAGGACTTTTAGCACAGGGTGCGTGTCTGTGTTTGAGGCTGCTGATAATGAGTGCTCAGGGAAGAGACAGGGCTTTACTGTCACTGCACCGTGGCTCCAGGGACAATGTCCTCTAGTCCTCACGCTGTCCCATGGTTAGAGGCTCCAAAGAACCCAACAACTTTGAGTACCTAAACCGAGGCTTGTATGCGTGGAGTGTATTTTCAGTGATTTAAGTGCAATGTTGGCTGTAACTTCCCAGGGAACCTCCCCAGGCATCCCCGCAGAGCACCATGAACCCTTTGCCAATTGCAGCATCTGGGCGGCTCAGTCAGTTAAACATCCGCCTCTTGATTTCGACTCAGGTCAGGATCTCACAGGTGGTGAAATCGAGCCCCATGTTGGGCTCCACACTGAGGGCAGAGAGCCTGCTTGGGATTCTCTCTTTTTCTCTCTCTCTGTGCCTCCCCAACTCGCATGTGCTCTCTCTCTCTCTCTCAAATAAACTTTGAAAGAAACCCTTGCCAATTATATACAAGTATAAAGTGAGAGCAGCTCTCGCTTCCTCTTTATTTTCATGCAGGCATCTACCAAATATTTATCAACCATCTACTAGGCTCAGTGCCCTGAAAGGGTAGGTGCTGGATTGTGGGAGCAAAGGGTGTAAGATAAGATAAGTCTTTGTGTGCAGGTGCTCACGTGTCATTTGGATTTGCCCTCACGGCTTCTATTACAAATGAGGGCACAGTAACATGAACTGAAACCTTTCCCCTGTGAAAACTCTTGCAGCTCCTGCCACCTGCCCCTCCATCCTATAGATCTGGTAGGTGCCATCAGGCTGGGAAATAGTTACCTGATTCTCCTTCCTTGTTCTGACTGCCTCTGCTTTTGCCCTCAAGAAAGGTACCTTGAGCATCCCTGCCCCTCAGCACAGCCCCTGCCATACACAATAGTGTTCATCTGTCATAATCAGAATGAGTTAGTGGCAATGTTTAAAAACTGGCTCTTTTAAGAAAATGAAGTATATATACACACACGTTTATTAAAAATTTTGCTGGTATAGAGGATAGGTAGCGCACAGTTTACAAATCACATATACATCTTTTTTGTTATAAATTCCATAAAGTTGATAGATTTTTTTCATAGAATGTCGATGTTAATTTCTGCCAAATTTTTGTGTTTTGCAACCTGTGGTTGCAGTGGACAGAATGCAATTCAAATTGCATATTGTTTGGTATTTTCATTTCCCTTAACTGGTAAGATCAAAGTGAACCCATGAAGGCACGTGTTAGAACTCCACTCATTCTTCCATGTTGAATTGGGCGAAGTGTTCTGAACCCTGGAAGAATGTTTCCTCAAAGCTTTGTGCTTGTTCCAAATGCAACAGGTACAGAAATGACAGCCTATTGCAGAATAACTGCATTATTAACATTTTCCCTATCACTTCCTAAAGAACAGACAATTAAAAAAAATAGTAAATCCAGGCCAGATTTCTATTAATTCCCAGGGTATAATTACTCCCACCACAGCTGGTCACCAGCTACCAGTGTGATTTCCCACTGAACGAGCAGTTGGGAAGAGATGTTCAGTGCTGTATTTCCATCATATAGATTCAGTACACATCAGTTACCTCAAAAGCACAGAGAAGAGTATAATGTAGTAAAATAATTAGGATGTGATGAGCTATCAGTGTTTATTGCCTTTTTCTTTAATGTAACTGATTTAATCAATCACTGAAAGTATAGCAGTGTTCTCTCACAAGCCAGTACGAGCTGGCCCCAGCATGCCAGAATGGATGTGAGTTAGGTGGTGGATTTAAGATTCTCTTTTCAAGAGAGGATGGGCCTGCTCCATTTGGTAGGTCCTAGATAAGGGATTCTTGCTGGGGTTTACCTGTTCAAAGATCAAGAGTGGCATGGTCCTGAGAGAGTTCCTCTGGGAGTTTTATGCTTTGAGACCCCCTCTATCTGCAAAGAGAGGGTTCCATTAGAACTTACCTTACTTGACTCCTTTCTAATACATTTGCTTATTTTAAAAATAGTTCTAGCAATTTGTGTTCATGATCTATTTCCGCTTTACAAATGATCTAAAACTTAGTAGCTTAAAAGAACACATACTCATTTTTTCACACAGTTTCTGAGAGTCCAGTGTCTGGGGGTGGCTTAGATGGGAGGTTCTGGCTCAGTCTCTCACCAGGCTGCAGTTGGCATGTCAGCCAAGTTTAGAGTAACTGAAGGCCTGACTGGTACTGGACGACCTGCCTCTAAGATGACTCAGCACATGGCTATTCCCCTTGCTACGCGGACCTCTCCATAGGGCCACTGGAATGTCCTCACAATGTCTCTGCCAGAGCCAGAGATCCAAGATGGAGCACGCAGGAGACCACAGAGGCTTTTATGATCTCATCTCAGAAACCACATGCCATCACTTCAGCTTTAGTCTGTGCATCAGAAGTGAGTATGTTCAGCTCACTCAAGGAGAGGGAAATTAGGCTCCACCTTTTGAAGGTGGTGTCAAAGAATTTGTGGGCATATTTTGAACTACCACATACCATAGTTTCATATAACTTTAGTTCATTCTAATTTATGTTTTCAAATTTTAGGATTTTTATTTTACTTTTTAATAGTTCCTTACATTATCTATGTTTTGTTTTCATAGATACCATTACCTTTTATTCATTCTAAAATCTTGTTAAGTAACTTAATTTTTTTTTTATTTTAGAAAGAGAGACTGCAAATGAGGGAGAGGGGTAGAAAGAGGGAGAAGAGAATCCCAAGCAGGTTCCACACTCAGCATGGAGTCCTACTTGGGGTTCAATCCCAGGACCCTGGGATCATGAACTGAGCCAAAATCAAGAGTCAGATGCTCAACTGACTCAACTGACCCACTGAACCATGCAGGTGCCCCTTGCTTTGTGACTTTTATCGTTAATATTCTTAATTTATATTGTTTGAAACTTTCGATTTTATGCGATTGAGCTTTGGGTTTTCATTTGTATTATCACGTGATTTTTTATTTCAACTATAATGATCTTTCAATAATTGGATTTATTCCTAGCTCATTGTACTCTCCCTGCTTATCTCTCCTCGTCTATCTTCTTGACTTGAAACTTTCCACATTTTATATTTTAGTTGTTGCAGACTGACCCAATTTGATTACACAGATTTTTTTGATAACTGTGAGGCCTTTCGATAATTATTGGCAACCTCTGACATTTAAAGGTAAATGGGAGCTACATATCTCCACAGCCACACTCTCCAGTGGTATGTTTCCGCAGAAACAAGTCTCAAACTGTGTTTGGCCACGTGTGCAATCATATTAGCAAGCAGGCGTAGGCACGAAAGAGCTGCGTGTCCCATCTGTAAACCCAGGGAAGCCTCTACCTGCAACATTTCCAGCGTTCTGCCCCACATCTTGCCGGGAAGACAAATTCTGGTGCCAACACAACAAACATTCTGAAGCCGCTAAATCTGTAGTGGGTTCAGGTGAGAGAATGTCCTGTGGGCACAGGACTGAGAGGAGTTCTGTGCAAAGAGGTTTGTTTCCCTGGCTCCTTGGATTCTCCAACCCTGTTCATACCAGGTTTGAGTTACCTGAATAATATTTCTGGTCAATGAAAAGTTAATCTCCAAATCCCATAGACCAATTAGTGGTCTCTCAGAGGCAGATTCAGATTGGGATTTTTGAAGGACAGTCACGCTCTGGGCTAAGGATGCTTCATTACAGCTCATCCAATGTTAGGGAGGGAGCGGGACTTTGGGTCAGGGAGCATCAGGTATTAATCAACTACCCTTGGGTTACAGATTAACTCAAGCACTCTGCTTATGTATTGACGTGTGTTATGTTTAATTCCCAAAGCATAACATTTAATTTCTTAAATTTTATTTTACATTATATATTGGTCATTCCTTTTATTCTTTTTATTGAGTTCTTCCTACCTTTAACTTCTTAGTTTCTTTTGTTTTGTGCACTTTTTAAATTTTCACATTTGTTTAACATAGATTTATTATCTGCATTCTATTTTGTTTTACTTTAACGCTGTTTTCGTAATCACTGGCAGTAAGCGTGGAGAGCATAGTCCACCACAATAAACAGTAGAAATGGAAAGATATTTTTCCCCGCAGCTGCATCTCCTTAATAAACTTAGTATTTTCTTAAACAGAGGTTCTCCCACCCAAAATTTCCTCTTATTTAATTGTGGAAACCTACAGATTAAAAAGTTTGTAGGCCAAAGAAGAGTCTCCTTTTGGAGAGCCTCATTGGAATCATCGAAGTGGTATTATTCACCTTCCTGTTTCAGTCACACCTTTTGTAATCTAAATTCTGTAATGTAGCTGTGTCAGTCAGGGTTCTCCAGAGGAATGGAACCAATTGGATACATATAGATATATAAGAGGAGATTTATTGTAGGAATTGGTCCACGCAGTTACGGAGGCTGAGAAGTTCCACATCTACCATCAGCAAGCTGGAGACCTAGGAAAGCCAGTGGTATCATCTACTTTGAGGGTCTGAGAACCAGGAGCTCTGATGTCTGAGGGCAGGAGAAGATGGAAGTCGCAGCTCACAAGAGAGGGTAAGAATTCACCCTTCCCCCGTTTTTTGGTTCTATTCACGCGCCCAACAGATGGGCTAATGCCCTCCCACACTGGTGAGGACGGATGTCTTTACTCAGTCCACAGATTCAGAAATGTCTTCACAGACACACCCCAAAATAGTGCTTTCCCAGTGACCCCTTAGCCCAGCCAAATTGATGCATGCCATTAACCATCAGAGTAGCCAAACCAACAATTAACGACGACACACTCAGTTTAAGAGTACTGTCTCAGTCAGGAGGGACCATGTTCTGCTGTAGTAAACCTCAGAATCTCAGGGGCTTTAAATGTCAGCACTGCTTCCTCTCTGGCTGAGTCTTTTTGATGTTTCTGGTCTTTGGGCCAAAGGAAAAGAGTGGGCTCTGGAGGGCCTCCCACTAAAAATGAGATGCTCTGGTTGGAATGATGTGTCACTCTGTCTCACAACTCACTGACTGGATGGGCCTCCTGCCTCCAGGCCACAGTGCTCCAGAAAGGGCAGTCCTGCAGGAAACGGGAGAACTGGAGACACTTGGCAAGCACAAGCACCTACCTCAAATGCCTTCCCATGGTGTTGTCAGTACGGTTAAAAACCATTCACCAAAATCCATCAGTGAATATTAATTATTGTGGCCGTCCCGGTGCCTTCAAACAGCTGCACATAAACTACTCACTGGGTTAATAGACGCTGTCTTTCCTCTTTTGCACATCCCGAATGATGCCAATGATGTGGCGAGCATGTCACTAATCACACTCGCTCTCTTCCATTCTCACTGTGGCGTTGAATGCTTCCAGAGTCAGGTGTGCTTCTCCCATACTTGTTTATACTAGCTATGCTTACTTTCCTAGTTGCATAACTCAGTTAAATCGGATATAATATTATAAAATACGAGGACAGAAAGAAAGAGAAGATCTTCTTTGCTACTGAAAGGGCACCTGGGTGGCTCCGTCAGTTAAGTGTCTGACTCAGGTCATGATTTCGTGAGTTCAAGCCTTGCATCGGGCTCTGTGCTGATGGTTCAGAGCCTGCTTGGGATTTTCTCTCTCTCTCTCTGCCCCTCCCCTGCCTCAAAATGAATAAATAAACAAACAGATAAATAAATAGTTGCTGCAGAAATAAGTGTAGGCTTGATCAGTGCCACTCAAATTTTAATGTGCATAAGAACCACTCAGAGATGGCTTGAGGCAGATTCTGATTCTGATTATACTAGCTCCCAGGTGAGGGTGATACTGCCCGTCGACAGATCACACTGGTAATAGCAAAATATGAGATAGTTACAGACGCTTTCTGGGACATCAGTAATGTCCAGAAGGACGTCCCCTTTAGGTTGTTTTGACCATATCTGGTCCTCTGAAGTCTCCACTTTGCAGACGCTTCTCCCGGAGTACACGGTGGTTGCATTAGAGAGCTGGCTGTGTGGTTGAGGGCATGTGATTTCCACTTTAAGAGAAACATACTCAAAGGAAAGACCTTGACCCTCTTGTGAAACGTAGATGTTTGGGGCTAGAAGTCAAATTGTCAGGTGCTCATTTATTGTTTTTAAGTAATTGTCTACTCAAAACCCTATTCACATTGGCAGAGCAGTCATACTGGAGAAGAGCTTCTAGAGCTTCTACCGAGTTACATGGGATGTGTGATTGCCAGTGGAAGCTACCAAGACTCTTTCAGCAATTAAGCAGGCTTTAGGCAGATTCATCTCACAAGATCTTAGTCAGGGCTACCTCGCTGCTCAACTCTAGGGGTGCCTTTTACACAGAATAGGATAGCAGGCCTGCAAAATCTCTTGAACCTTGGAGCTTTTTGTGTATTTTGTTTTCTAATACGGGGAAGATTATTAGCTGCGGTAGATATTCGACACTTTAGAGTTAATCTGGGCAGAGAGGAAGACGTGCTGAGTGGATTCAAAGCAACATAAATGCTCTTTGCTCTGACATCGCCTTCACATACCTGTGGTCATGGCTGAGGAAATGTATTTTATAGTCACAGAAGGCAAGGGGAGGGAGAATGAATTTTTTCATTGTACTGCTAAATCCTGATAAGCTTGAGGGATTTTCAAAGAATAGTGACAGTGGAATACTTTGGTATGGGGAAACTTGGACCAAGAATGATTTTCATAACGTATTCAGTTGATTAGTGATGTATTTGCAACAAAGAATAATTCCAGTCCTCATCTTCTAGACTGCCCAAGGACCACAGAGCTTGCTGCCGTTGGGTAAATCGAGAGATGGCCCCTCTGCCAGCCACCCCAAGTGGGGCAGTCTTATGGTTTACAAATAAACCCACCTGGAGGCACATCCTCCTCCAACTATGCTCTACCCTCCATATTCCAAACTCCTACCTTGTTCAATTCCACTACGTTTGTAAAGGATCATTACTGACCTAGGTCTAGTCTTGGTTTCTGGCTGCTAATAGGTTCATTGTATGAGTTCCTATCAAATCCCAAACCGGAGTCTGTCTGAAGCATTATTCTTGAGACTGGACTAAAGGAAAGCACGTCCCTTCCACTATTGTGTAGGGAAGGACTTCAGGCAAGAACCTACCAGGCAAGGTATTCCAGAAATCCCAAACTAAGAAGGCTCTGGACCAAATTAAGATGCTTGAATCCCACAGTTTGTTAAATCAATTTAAAATACAAATAAGGAGAAACCAGTGGGGTAGATTAATATAAATCAGGCTAAGGTATCAGCAGGTAGGGCTAGTCTGAATTTGGGCTAGTAAAGTTGATGCATCCTACCCATTGCAGCAGCCTTCCTCAGTGACATCCAGAGCTGGGTTTGAGCAAGGGGACCCACAGGCTGCAGGTGCCTGGGACCATTGACACACTCTCACTCTCCCTGAGAAACATGCTTAACCTGTAGCTGTAGCTTGCCAGTTAGCTGCTAAACAGCTATGGTTTCTAATTGCACTTTTTGGGCAAAGCACCAATGGAGTCAGAATGGGGACACAAGATGTGTCACTAATGGGTGGTTGATGACAGGGGTCACCCAGCTGTCAGTTCATGACTTGGTCTGTCCATCCTTTCCTAGTTTTAAGTAATATTTACATTTCTGCCATTATATATTCTGCTTTTTATCTTTTGTAGCATTATAGGTTTTTAACTTCCTGTCGGCATTTAGCACACACTATAATTCTGCCCATGCCTCCCAAGCCATTTGTTGAATCATTATTTGTACTTAACACATACTGAGTTCCTCTTGCAGCTCACAAGCCGCTTGCTAACTCACTGTCTATGCTTTACATTGCTTATGAATTTATTCCATTTTATTTGTTTTTCTTGTCTTCTTGAGCAAACCTGAGTAATGTCAAATGATACAGCAAATTCATGTCATGCAACAGAATAGGGGGACTGAGAGAAAAACACTGTGAAAAGACATTTTTTGATGCTTAGCCAGTAATTGCTATGGCTTCAGCAAATGGTACATCCCTGATGATTCTTTTTAAGGAAATTCTTTAATTATTGTAATTGTTAGTTGTACATGCTCATTTTAGGCAGTCGGAAAACACAGAAAAGTATAAAGAAGAAAAAAGCACCTTTGATGCCAACAACTTGTGACAATATCAACATTTTGGTGTACTTTATTTTTATTATCTTATTTTAGTAGACGTCTTTCCTCACCTGTTAAGATTGTACATGCATTTCTATATCTTGATCTTTTCCCTAGATTTTATAACATATGCCGCTTCCTAGCTTAGTATCAGTTCTTGTAGCCATTTAGTGGTGCAAATATATCTTTTTTAGAGTTTGCAATTTAACAAACCATGTCCTTTTTGGACAATTGGCTGATTCAGATTGTCCACAATGTACATAACACTGCATGAATGGATTTGTGCATAAGGTGTTCTCTCTCTTTCATAGTATTATTATATTTTGTATGAGAAATATAATATTTACATATTATATATTATTTTTCTCTCTTTCATATTACTGTTTGTAAAGATGATTTGGGGATAACTGGTTGAAAAGACCTAAATGTTTTTCTCTTGAGATAGATGTTGAAAAATTATATTCCAGTAGGGTTGTTGCAGTTTACAGACCCGAGTAATTGCCTCCTGGTGACACACAGGTGACTCTTGTTCCTCCCCAGTACTAGTAGTAGGAGATCTTCCTTTTTGCTTGTTTCTTAATTTTGACATTCTATGGGACTTCAGTTTTTTGGCATTTAAAACAGTCTGGTATTTTATTGGCATCTTAATTCAAAAGGTAGACAGGGCCTCTCTTCACTTGATTTTTATCTTAACCCAAATGTGTCTTACTGTTTCAGAGGCAATTGTTTTATTAAATATATAGGGCTGGGAGAGGATTTTTCACATTCAGTTTTTTCACTTTGCATGGAGTAAACCATACTTTGATGACAATCGTCAGTGACTACCTAATTCAGCATTTATACCTTCCAAGGTAGAGGCTTGCCATGCGTCCTGGCTATTTAGCTGTGGCCCTCAGAGGATAATTGATGTTCATGAAATCTCCTTTCCCAGTGATTTAAAACCCTCAGCGACACGGCTGCATGCTCACAGGTCAGAACCACACTGAGCCAGAGATGGGCTGGACGACATTTAAAAGAATTCTACTTTTTCCCCTCCACTTAAGCAGGCCTCCCCCCAAAAAAAGTATATACAGTTGACCCTTGAACAACTTATAGGTTAGGGGCACCGGCCCCCTACACAAGTTGAAAATCCACTTATAACTTTTGACTCCCCCGAAACTACTAAGAGCCTGCTGTTCACTACCAAGCCTTCCCCATGACATACCAGCCAATTAACACATATTTTGTATGTTATATGTACTATATATGTATTCCTAAATAAAGTAAGCTACAGAGAAGAAAATGTTATTAAGAAAATCACAAGGAAGAGAAAATACATCAGCTGTACTGCACTGTATTTATTGAAAAAAAATCTGCGTGTAAGTGGACCCATGGAGTTCAAACTTGTGTTGTTCATTGGTCCCCGGTACATGTGAGTGCATGTGCATGTTCATGTACGTGTGCATTTCTGTGTCTGTGTGCATTTCTGTGTCTGATGCTTTCACGTTCGTTTCATAAAAGCACCTGCTCCTTGTAGGATACCAGTGAGCTAGTTAGAGGACAGGTTCATATATCTTGAACCCATTCATATCATCCAATAAACCCTTAAAGAAAAAAATGTGTATCATTTGGAACACAAAAAGCACCCCATCCCTGGTCGCAGTGTACCTTTCTATAAGGTGATATAATCAGAAGTATAGTTCTTAGAAAAATATTTACTGTTCTGTGTACATCCAAGCAAATTTGGAAGGAAAAAAGAAGAGAAAAGAGAATTATTTTTTTTCTTTTTTAATTTTATTTTTTTAATTTGCATCCAAATTAGTTAACATATAGTGCAACAATGATTTCAGGAGTAGATTCCCCTAATGCCCCCTACCCATTTAGCCCATCCCCCTCCCACAATCCCTCCCATAACCCTCTGTTTGTTCTCCATATTTAAGAGTCTCTTATTTCTATTTGGGGTATCCGTGAGGGCACTCGCTAAGTGAGAGAGGGAGCAAACCTTTTCTATATAATGACTTCAGGCAAATTAGAGAAAGGCATTGTTTGCTCGGAGCTCTTTCCTGCCATCTGTGGGGGGTAGTAATACCCTCCAAAGCCACAGTGTCTACTGGGTGATTGGCCCCCTGCAGGTTTGCCTGTGTCTTCTCTACAGTTTTTTCCAGGTCCCCCAGCCCTGAGCATTTTCTCCCTTTCTCTGAGCTCCTAAGCCTATATAAGGCACTTCCGAGTGAAGGAAACCAGGTGTGACACATGATGGAAGATAAGCAGCAGGACTTGGTGACCCCAGGAGGTGGTGGGTCAGGATGGGTGAAGCAGGCAGGGAGAAGGTGAGGATCATTCACCCAGGGCAGCCCCTAACAGGACTGGCTACATAATTTGTGGGACCCCGTGAAACATGCAAATTTGGGGCACCTTATGGAAAAAAACTATTTAAAATTTTAAGATGGTCACAGCAGGGCAATTAAAATAAATGTGGGGATCTTGTAAGAGCAGGCAGTGGAGACCGCCCTGACTCCTTTCACTCCCGTTTGCTTGTCACTGCCTCGAGAAACCCCACATGTCTCATGGTTCTGCCCCTGAGCAGTCCTGACCCTCAACACAGACACACACACACACACACACACACACACTCCTGCCAGGATGGCTTTGGGCCTTTCATTTTATTCTCCCTGAGAGAATTGGTACAATGGGAACTACGCCTTTCCAGCATTCTTGCTGTGAGGATCAAACTGGATGTTATGTCTCTAAAGACTAACTGCCCGCTTCACTCCTTGTGCCTGTCGAGTGATGGAAACGATTTTCCTTCCCGCGTCCAAAGTCTAGAATGGCTTCATAATGTCTATGTAGCAGAGTCGAAACATTCTGCTTCAACACGCAGAATTCTCTAGAACCTCATTTCATACTCACTGTCTTTACTCTCCTCCCCAGAGAGGCTAAACTATCTTTCACTCAGCCAGCCCTTCTAACACTAAGAATGTTCTGTTGTGATTGAAGTTCGCCTACCTGTCTTCACCTCTCTCTTCAGTTCACGAGTTTCTTCAGGCCACATCATGTAGCTCTTTCTCTAGATCTTTTCTACTGTAGTGGTCTTCATGCTCCTTTATAGGAGGCTTCGCAGAGAGAATTTTTTGATTGATCAATTAATATTTCCTTTTTTATGTTTTTTTTTTTTTTTTTAAGTAATCTCTACACCTGATGTGAGGCTCAAACTCACAATCCCAAGATCAAGAGTTGCACACTCTACCGACTGAGGCAGCCAGGAGCCCCTGTTTTACGTGCGTGTGCGTGTGTGTGGTGCCAAAAACCCGGGATCGAACCAGAGAGAATTTTTTAAACTGTGTACTCTTTTGCACTTTTCAAGTTAACATTCAAAAAATTTTCTCAATAAGTCTAAACAGTGGGGAAATATATAACTTATTTATTTAAATAGTGACATTTTACAATAATATTTTTTTTACTTTATTTTTTAATTAATTTTTTTAATATATTTTTGAGAGAGTGACAGAGACAGAGACTGAGCAGGAGACAGGCAGAGAGAGAGGGAGACACAGAATCCGAAGCAGGCTCCAGGCTCTGAGCCGTCAGCACAGAGCACGACGTGGGGCCCGAACCCACGAACCGTGAGAAAATGACCTGAGCCGAAGTCGGATGCTCAACCGACTGAGCCACCCAGGCACCCCAATAATATTTTGCTTTAAAATACATATACTCAGGGTGCCTGGGTGGCTCAGTCAGTTAAGTGTCTGACTTCGGCTCAGGTCATGATCTCACCTTCCGTGGGTTCAAGCCTCGCGTCAGGCTCTGTGCTGACAGCCCAGAGCCTGGAGCCTGCTTCGGATTCTGCGTGTCTCTCTCTCCCTCAGCCCTGCTCCCACCTGAGCTCTGTCTTTCTGTCTCTGTCTGAAAAAAATGAATAAACATTAAAAAAAATGTAAATACATATACTCAATGGAATCTAAATACTATAGTATTTTGAAAACATCATCAATTTACAAAGTCCAGGTAAAGCTTTCCTTTAACCTAAATGGAATATTAGCATTTCTCATTTTCCTCTGGAATTCCTCTGTTTCACTGACCCCATTGAATTTCATCCTAATACAAATATATTTTTATGCAGAGCAGTATTATTGATCGCTGTGTTATATTTTGCTGCAGCAACATACGCATGAAAGTAGGAATTACATTTTTTAAATTTCTTGCGAACATGAAGTTTTTCTTTTTTATGTGAAAAATATCTGAATTGGTGTATTTTTATATTTATGGTTAGTGCACAATAGTTCACAACCTAAATATGCTATAAATCTTTATCAGGAAAAATATACAATTTTATTAGAAATCTCTCTTTTCCTGAGTAGGAAGGGGCATTTAGTTTTCACATGTTCATGTGCCCATAGATGAATGTTATTTGCTGCCAGAATAAGACAGTTGTCAGCATCAATTCTGTGCACTGAAATAAGCAATTTCACAGTTGAAAGTGGTGAGGACAATTGTTAGCTTTAATTCCGTTCGGTTTTGGTAACAGTAATAATCTGTGAATGATACTGAGGAGTCACTCAATTTTTTAAACTCTTTCTAGGGCCTGTGCCCCAAATCACAATTATTTTTAAGTTTATGTCCCCTGACAATTTGACTAGATTCTCTTTCGGTGTATTTCTGGGAGTATTGAAAACCGGGAAGGCTCTCCTAAATGACTGTTAATTATACCTGTTACTCTTAAACTTAGAAGCATCTTCTGAAAGTTGGTCTGTATGGTTAGCAAAGGTGAGATTGAAATATTGTTAACTTAGTCCACTTTAGCCAACGAGATACAATCTTTTTACATTTTATATATTTTTAAATGTTTTTGGCAAACACTTGACTTTTTTATTTCATGTATGTCATTTAATTGGTAAAATGATCACTTCTAACCAAATTTGCAAAGCCGGCTCTCTTTGGCAAATCAATTAGCCAAATCAGATTTGCTTTTTGCAAGAAAAATCCTATCTTCCTGTTTTTTAGATTCCAACAGTGTGTGTTAATACATGTTTCTGAGACAGCCGGCTCACTTCTGAATTCTCCTTCGGAGATAATTACATAGAGAAGCCAAGGAGCTCTCCCACACATGTCTTGGCTGATAAATTAGGGCTCTTTTGCCACCAATATTTTGTACCAGACCCTTTGCTTTGCTTTTGTGGGAGGCTCCGTCAGGAGCCATGCATTGTTTGCTATGAGCTGGGAAATAGAAGAGACACTTTTGTGTCCCCGTTTGATAGTATGTCTGGTTAATGAACTATAGCAACGTGGGCCAAAAATGCTCATTTCCAATTCTGTGTTTCCATGCTTTACCCTTAGCAAAAGTAGCTGTAAAACTGGGAAGACAGGAAACCTTAACCAAAGCACCTTGATTGAAGGAAGCTTCAGGAAGGAGATGTTTACATCAACCCTTTGTGGAGTTCCAAGAGGTTTCAACATGGGGAGTCAGGGTAGGATTCATGGTGGGGAGAAGTACGCCTGTATTTCGAAACGTGGCAGAAGGGAGTTGTGGAAGGTGAGTTGTATGCACACCCGGTTCAGGGACCATGGACATGAAGTGACAGCCTTACTGTGGGCTGGGCTCAAATCCCTCACACACCGGCCCTTATGATCCTTTTCATCAAAGTCCCCCGTGACTGGCCTGCCGGGTCCTCCTGCATGCTGGGCAGAGCAATATCTTGGTTATTTAAGGACAATCCAGATGGAAGAGACTGTCCCAGTCACAAGGCTCCAGTGTAGAGGATTTTAGAAGCTAAAAAGGCAGGTTTCTGAGTCTTTGTCGTAAAGGTGATAGGTGAGCCATGGACGTCCACAAATCTCCAAGGTGAGATGTGAGGAGATGGGGTTTGGTGAATGTCCAGGGCAAAGCTCTGCTGTGTCAAGACATGGAAAGCTGAAGTCATGTGATGGGGCCTTTCTATAAGTTATTAGGATAATTATATGAGAAAAACAGTAAGAGCCAGCATGAATTCATCTTTATATTTCCCATGGTGGATTATTTTTTACCTAAACTGGTTCAAGTTACCATTTTCTTCACACACTGGCCAAGTCTTTTTCCTGCACAAAATTGCCAAAGAAATCCAGCAATTCTTGTGGCTCTGATGCTGGAGAATCTTGGGGAATTTGTGATGACTTACCTGTAGAGGAAGGTCTCGCGTGGAGAGACATATCTGTTATATTCTTGCTACTAAGTGAAAAGACTGCATGTACGAGGATGTCGTTAATGTTAGAATGTAAAGCAAAAAGAAAGCACCCGAGGGGGCACCTGGTTGGCTCAGTTGGTAAGTGTCCGACTTCAGCTCAAGTCATGACCTTCTGGTTCATGAGTTTGAGCCCTGCATCAGGGTCTGTGCTGTCAGCACAGAGCCCGCTTCAGATCCTCTGTCTCCCTCTTTCTCTGCCCCTCCCCCACTTGTGCTTTCTCTCTCTGTCTCCCTCTCTCTCTCTCTCAAAAATAACTAAACATTAAACAAAGGAGAAAACATATTTGCTGAATGTCTGAACATATTTAAGAGAGTGTGGTAACGTGAAGCGCTATAACCCATGCCTGTGGATAGCAGCTCTGTGAAAACTCAGAGAAACTTGTTACGAGGACCTTCTTTGTAAAGAGGGTTTTTGAGAATAAAAAAAGTAACACCAAGCCAACATGGAACTGTTCCTTGTGCTCCAGATAGTTTTAAGCATTTACTTAGTCTTCACGTTAAAGTCTGAGAAGTACGCGTAGGCTCTGTTAAGATTCCCACTCTAGGGATGAGGACATCAAGGCACATGGAGGTTAAGTAATTTGCAAGGATACTCAGCTAGTTGGTGGCCAAGCAAGAATCCAAACATTCGGTTCTGGCTCTCAAGCCTGTACTAGGCACACTGACGTGGAAGATTCCTCACGTGTTTTGGTCAAGATCTGTACCCTACGGATCGCTCTCAGTTTTAAAAAGCTGCATATGTGTTTTGGGGTTTTGTGTACACTAAAAACACCATAGCAGTAATGACAATAATTATAGAATATAAGGAAGAGTATTTTCCTTTTCCACCTTTTCTGTATTCCTTTCCAGGTCCATATGCATTCATAATTATTGTAAGATTATAATCATAAGATAGTTAAACTTTGTTCTCTGCTTTTTCTACTTGTTTTATTTCAGATATTTTTATTTTGCCACCTTGTCTTCATCGTAATTGTTCTGATAGCTGTAAAATGCTTCAGTAAGTTGATGTTCCATGATTTATTGAGGCAATCCCCTCCTGGTTTCTTTTTTGTGTGATCCTGCAAATAACATTGCAGTGACTATCTCATAAATGATTTCTTTTCCTTCTTCTGGGCTATTTCTTAATGATAAATCCCCAGGAGTGAGATTACCAAAGGATAAGAACATTTTTGTGGCAAAAATAAAGTCACATTACTTTCCAAATGAGTAGTTGTACATGGTCATCAGTTACAGGACACACAACCCATTCCTCTGCAATCTCACAAGGATTGGAGTATTTTTGTGTAAATCTTATTTGTTTATTTTGAGAGGGAGAGAGAGAGAAAGAGAGAGTGATCACAAGTGGTGGTGGGGGAGGGAGAGAATCCCAAGCAGGCTCTGCAGGGTAAGCTTGGAGCCTGATGCAGGGACTCAAACTCCTGAACCCTGAGATCAGGACTTGAACCAAAATCAGGAGTCAGCTGCTTTAACTGACTGAGTCACCCAGGTGCCCCAAGGGTTGGTGTATTTTAATGTTAACATCCTTTTGTAAGTGTACCTCCACTTTCTCAAGTTACATCTATCTAATAGCAGACAAGTCTGGCTATCACATAGTAATATCTTTTATTCATTGTGTTTAGGTGTTCATTGCTGAAAAAAAGCACCAACTGAATTATAAATGATCTCTCTTTGTCTTTCCCAAAGGAAGTACTTGGAAGTTGTAATTAATAACAAATTAAATTTTGTTTTACAAGAATGCTTATTGTGGCTACTTAGCTCAGGGTGTGAGTAATTCCTTCAATTCTTGGCAGATTCTGACTTTACCTACCCCTCCACTACCATAAAGAAATATTTTTGCTTTCTTCACCTGTAGATGTCAGAGCAGCTAATTGTGCTGCCCTATCATTATGTGAATTCATTCTTACCATGAGGAGATCTCTGAAGACCACTCTGTGTGATTCATGTACACTCTACTGAAGAAACAAAGGTAATCTAAGGCAGTGAGATCACTCCATTTCTTCATTTGCGTAGATGCATTCAAGAACCTGATGTGGAAAATGTTGGGGTTTAGAGCTGACAGCTGGGAAAGAATTCTTCAGACGTCATTGGTGCAAAAAGGTGGTTTTATTAAAGCTTGGGACAGGACCCTTGGGCAGAAAGAGCTGCACTGGGTTTGTGAGGAGTGACTGGTTATATACTTGGGATTTGGGGGAGGTAAGGACGAGGGGAAGTTTCCAAAAGGACTTTCATATGCTAATGAAGACTCCCAGGATCCTGCAGGCCTAGCTATTGTCAAGCTAAGGTTGTTTTTCCCTCTAGCAAAGTATTAACAGTAAGACAGTGGGAGTTCCTGGAAGAATGTTGTACTCTGCCTGCCTCAAGTATTTGTCAATGGGCTGCAGGTTATAAGGAAATTTGATTTTTTCTACATTTTTCTTTCTGACATTGTTTCCCACATCAAAACCTAAGTCATTTTCTTTGTGGGTTAGTTTGTGCCAGACTATATTTAATTGTATTTTGTAAGCGAGTCATGATCAGAGTCCAAATTGAGTGGACTCTCTTAATACTCATTTATTTATTATGCAAATATTTATTGAGCACCTTTACCCTGCTGGTGGCCAATTTTGCAAAGCACGGGCCTGCCCTCCTGGGATTTATGGCCCTGCTGGGACTGTCCAAGAAAAACAAAGCTGGACATTAGTTAAATGCAGTTGGACATATTCTTTTGGTTCAGTACTGCTGCAGTATAACCTGAGCTCAACTCTGCCAAAATAAAAGGCCTTTTAAACTCTGCGTGTGCCAAAGAAAAGCTACAAAAGGATGTTGAGGGGGTGCATCTATGTGACTAGCCCATTTTGTTTTTCAATTGGTAATTGGTGCTTATCTAGGGGAGACACAAACTTCTCGTTTTCTTTAGGACTGGAGGTGGTCTTGCAAATTGGAGTCAGGTGCCCCATCCACGTTAGGGTCTTACCCTCCATAGGAACTGGGAGACAGGAAGGCTGCCTTCCTGGATGCCTGCATTTCAAAGAGCCAGCTTCCTGGTCCTTGAGGAGACAATTACAGCTGGTAGAGGATTTATATCTCAAAGCAGCAGGGCAAGGATTTATAATAGCAAGCTTTCTAAAGTACATGCTCTCAGAAAAGGAGATGGGGGTCGCCTACAGTCAGGTTTCGGCTGGAACAAACAATAAACTTTTTGGGCAGTATTGAGTTTTCTTGGGTGGGCATTTTAAAGGTCCTGGAGTCTTCTGAGGAACACAGGCCTTGAGCTTGTAGAAACTATGCTAGTGTTTGTTTAAGTCTGCTAGTGGGAGGTGTGGACACAACTATGCTGAAAGTTGTACTTCTTATTAACTTATTTATTTTGTAGTTTTTATTTAAATTTCAGTTCGTTGACATACAGTCTAGTATTAGTTTCAGGTGTACAATATTACAAGTCAACATTTCCATACAGTGCCTGGTGCTCATGGCAACAAGTGCACCCCATAAGCCCCATCACCTATTTCACCCCACCCACCTCCCCTCTGGTAACCATCAGTTTTTTCTCTGTAGTTAAGAGTCTGTTTCTTGGTTTGCCTCTCTCTCTTTTTTCCCTTTGCTCATTTGTTTTGTTGTTTGAATTCCACGTATGAGTAAAATCATATGGTACTTGTCTTTCTCTGACTGGCTTATTTCACATTATTCACATTACTTTCGCATGTGTGCACACACACAATGGAATATTATTGAGCCATAAAAAAGAATGAAATCTTGCCATTTGCAATAGCGGGGATGGAGCTAGAGAGTATTCTGCCAAGTGAAATGTATCTTCTGTATATAGTCCAGCTGGTGGACATCTGGGCTGTTGCCATGATTGGACTATTGCAGATAATGCTGCTATAAACATTGGGGTTTATGTATCCCTTTGAATTAGGATTTTAGTATTCTTTAGGTAAATACCTAGTAGTTCAATTGCTGGATTGCAGGGTAGTTCTATTTTTCACTTTTTGAGGAACCTTAATACTGTTTTCCAGAGTGGCTTCAACAGTTTGCGTTCCCACCAATGGTGCAAGAGGGTTCCCTTTTCTCCAAACCTTTCCCAACACCCGTTCTTTTTTGTGTTGTTGATTTTAGCTATTCTCACAGGTGGGAGGCGATATCTCATTATAGTTTCGATTTGTTTTTCCCTGATGATGAATGATGTTGAGCATCTTTTTACATGTCTGTTAATTATCTGTATATCTTTTTTGGATAAACATCTATTCATATTTTCTCCCCATTTTCTAAATGGATTATTCGTTTTTTGGGTGTTGAATTATATAAGTTCTTTATACATTTTGGATACTAACCCTTTATCAGATAAGTCATTTGCAAAATCTTCTCTGATTACATACATTGCCTTTTAGTTTTGTGATTGTTTCTTTTATTGTGCAGAAGTTTTTTATTTTGATGTAGTCCCAATAGTTTTATTTTTTGCTTTTATTTCCCTTGCCTTAGGGGACCTTTCTAGAAAAACATTGCTATGGCCAGTGTTAAAGAG
Source organism: Panthera leo (assembly GCF_018350215.1). NCBI lineage: Eukaryota > Metazoa > Chordata > Mammalia > Carnivora > Felidae > Panthera > Panthera leo. The sequence continues at coordinate 70,053,604 of NC_056680.1, read as the reverse complement.
GTTATTGCCTGTGTTCTCCTCCAGGATTTTTATGGTTTCCTGTGTCACATTTAGGTCTTTCATCTATTTTGCATTTATTTTTGTGTATGGTGTCAGGAAGTGGTCCATATTCATTCTTCTACATGTGGCTGTCCAGTTTTCCCAGCACCACTTGCTGAAGAGACTGTCTTTTTCCCATTGGGTATTGTTTCCTGCTTTGTCAAAGATTATTTGATCATATAGCTGTGGGTTCATTTCTGGGTTTTCTATTCTGTTCCAATGATCTCTGTGTCTATGTTTGTGCCAGTGCCATACTGTTTTGATCACTACAGCTTTGTCATACAAATTAAAGTTTGGAATTGTGATGTCTCCAGCTTTGCTTTCCTTTCTCAGAGTTGCTTTGGCTATTTGGGGTTTTTTGTGGTTCCAGGCAAATTTTAAGATCGTAGGTCTGATGGTGGCATTTTGCTAGGGATTGCGTCAAATGTGTGGATTGCTTTGGGTAGTATAGATGTTTTGACAAAATGTGTTCTTCCTATCTATGAGTGTGGAATGTGTTTTCATTTATTTGTGTTCATCAGTGTTTTATAGTTTGCAGAGTACAGGTCTTTAACCTCTTTGGTTGGGTTTATTCCTAGGTATCTTATTTGGGTGCAATTATAAATGAGAGAGTTTTCTTAATTTCTCTTCCTGCTGCTTCATTATTGGTCTATAGGAATGCAACAGATTTCTGTAGATTGATTTTGTATCCTGTGACTTTACTGAATTTGTTAATCAGTTCTAGCAGATTTTTGGTGGAGTCTGTCAGGTGTTATATAGAGAGTATATAGAGTATTGTGTCATCTGCAAATACTGAAAGCTTGACTTCTTCATTGCTGATTTATTTCTTTTTGTTGCCTGATTTCTGTGGCTAAGACTTCCAGTGCTATGTCAAGTAAAAGTGGTAAGAGTGGACATCCCTATCTTGTTTGTGACGGTAGTGGAAAAGCTGTCAGTTTTGCCTATTAAGGATGAGGCTAGCTGTGGATTTTTCATATATGGCCTTTATTATGTCGAGGTATATTCCCTCTAAATTTACTTTGTTGCAGGTTTGTATCGTGAATGGATGTTGTACTTTGTCAAATGCTTTTTCTGCATCTACTGAAATGACCATATGGCTCATATCCTTAATGTTGTACTTCTTAAAAGCAAAGGTTGAAGCCCAGTTGAGAAGTGGGCTCAGAAGCCTGACTAAAGTTGGGTCAGGGAGACCGTCTTTGCCAGGACCCAGCCAATTAACATGAGACTTATTATGTTGCTGCCGGTAAAGGTGTGCAATTTGTACACTGTGCAACTCTAGATGTGCCATTTACTTCATAGGCTATGTGAATGACTACCTACGTCTGAGCTGTGTGGCGTATAGCTTGCATGGCCAGGTGCGGCAGTCCTGTGACCACAGTGGCTTCAGCTGGTAGAAGAATTTCCAGATGGTTCCCTTTAGTTCCATCTTGGTCAGCGGGGAAGGTGCCTCCTGTCCTATCCTTACCCAAGATGTCTGAGTCCCTCATTGTCATTTGAGAGGGTTGGACCGCCGGACTGACTGTGGTCTACAGTGCTGAGTGCATCCAAGCGCTGAGTACAACTTGGTCCCCACTGCCTTCTACCCTGTCCCTTGGTCTTCCAGAGAGAAAGTCTTTACTTCCCTTCTCCATCCACAACACTCTCTGCCCCCACTGCTGTTCTCTTTGGAGTCTAAAATCTCTATAAGCAGACACCGTCTGACGCCTAAGACTGTGGCTCTTTCCAGTCTCTATTTCCTCTTTGCAGTGAGGAGAGAAAAATCAGGAACACAGGAAACGTATGGATTGATACATGTAGATAATTGCCAGAAGCACTTTTTTAAAAATTTTTTTTAACGTTTATTTATTTTTGAGACAGAGAGAGACAGAGCATGAACGGGGGAGGGTCAGAGAGAGAGGGAGACACAGAATCTGAAACAGGTTCCAGGCTCTGAGCTGTCAGCACAGAGCCTGACGCGGGGCTTGAACTCACAGACCACGAGATCATGACCTAAGCCGAAGTCGGACGCTTAACCGACTGAGCCACCCAGGCGCCCCCAGAAGCACTTTTAAAGAAGCAGTTGCAGGGTTCTGGTGGGAAAGTAAGGGAGCTCTGGGAGCAGACACCAAGACACATCAGCCAGTCTGCAGCAGAGACCAGGGGCCTTCCAGGAGACACTTCCATAAAACAAGGGTAGATGGGCAGAAGAGAGCAAAATGCAGTACAAAGGGTGGTTTGGCTAAAGAGACCTACCATGCTTATTTTTGTTATTTTGCTTTCCCTCTCTTCTTCTTTCTATTGGATCAATTATGTATTCTTTACAGCTTTCCTCCCACCTTCACAAAGTAATGTATTCTATTTGAATTCTTCTAGTGGTTAACTTTATGTTTCTAAGAGGCATACTTAACTTTACAAACACGAGAGCTCATTAATCTCCGCGTTATCCTTAACAACACAAAGGCTTTAAAACGCCCAGCTTTCCTTGTCTGTCTCCCATATTTGGCACTGCTTTTATTTTCTTCTTTTTGTGAACTTCCAAGTCTCTTCATTTATCATTATTTTTATAGTCAATTCATGTTTAGATGAACCGAAATGTTTGCCTGTTTCTTTGCTTCATATGGCATCTTAAATCCAGCTTACTTCTAGATTCAATATACTGTGTGCTGAAATAATGTTTAAGCTATGTAGAGTGAGGAAATGTCTCAGTCTTTGTTATATTTGAAAGCTAACCCTTACTCGTGAATTACAGACTTGCTAAATATATAATTCTAGCCTAGCGGTTCTATTTTCCCTTGGCACTTTGAATGTATCATTACATTGTCTTCTGGAGTCCTTTGTTGCTTTGGGGAAATATGCTTTTGTCTAATTGCCATTACTTTTTAGATAATCTTTCCTTTCCTTTTGGCAATTTTTGTAAAGTATTTTTATGTTCTGCAGATTCACTCTGCAGTATCTGTGCAGGTCTGCTTAATTTATTCTCTTTGACACCTGCTATGTGGCCTTGGTCTATGGGTTGTGTCATTCTTCACATCGGAAACGTTTCCACTATCAGTTCTTCCCCATTTTCTCTGTTCTGTGTTTCCTGAAAAACATACCTGTTTGTATATAGTGGACATTTTCATTCTCCCTCCATATTACTTAAAGTCTTGTGTTTTCCATATCTTTCCTCTCTTGTGGTGCACTCTAGATGATTTTCTAATATCTTTCTTCCAATAGACTAATTCTCTGAGGTCTGTTCATCAGCCAGTCTGTGGATTTCACTATTTTAGTGGCTTGATATTTCATAAGTAGAATGTCTTTGCATCAATTTGTTCTTTGTCCCATAGGTCCCTGTCTTATGATTCATATTTCTTCCTTGATCTCTTTGAACAATTTAAAGTGACAGTCAATTTAAACGTTCTCTTAGATTGTTTTATTATTTTTGATACTCAGGGTTCAAAGTTTCCCATTTCTTACCTGCCTACTGTGTCTTATGGTAGTGTCCTCTCACAGAGTCCTGTGGGCCTGGACCATGGCTGCCTCCCATTAGGACAGCTCACATTTACCTCTCTGGGCTTCATGCAATTCATGCATTCAGGGCAATCTTCTGTGGCAGTTTTTGGCTGGGGATGTCATGTGTTTTTTGCTATCCATGTATGTGAATTTTGACTCCATTTCTCTTGGTAGGTTAGGTCTGGGGCATGATGTTCTCCGATAATTCCTATCACTCTTGGCCTCCTTGGAGTCCCCGTGTCCCTGGGCTGGTGGGCAGTGTTTGTGCCTTCTCCACTAAGTGACAAGACAGCCCTCCAAATCTCCCGGCTTCCAGCAGGAAACTTGGGGTCTCCATTCATTGAAAGCCATGCTCCCAGAATTTAAGGCCTGTATCCAGCTCTGAAATACCTGTGGCCTGGCTTGGGCTTCAGCTTTAGCCAAGTTCCTCCAGCTTCTAGTTATCTCTTCATTCCTGGCACCTCTTTTGATCTTGAACTTGGATATATACACAGAATAGTATTTCTTATTTAGTGCTTTTATGTATTTGAAGCAGGTAGGTCAGTATTAGGAGTAGGAGATGGGAGCCTTTTCATGTCAGCTCAGCTTGCCCTATTGTATGAGACCCTGAGGTGTTTCATGAAACCAGCATAACATTGACGTCAAAGCTGCTGAGACCCCTTAATAATGATGCTATGGTGAAGAATGGTTTCAAGATGGCGCTGGCACACTGGCCTGTGGAAGATCCATGCTTCCCTGTCACACCTGTCGGCCCAGAAGCAGGTGACCCCTCACAGGCAGGTGTCCTCAGTCAGTGACTGGGGGCCTATGACATTCTCTAGACACAAGAAGCATTGCTCTGCTCTCTGAGCAGTTCATTCTGGATTCAGTTCCCTATCTCTTTCAGACTGGTGATTTTTTTCTTTCTTAGGGCTGCTGCCTCCTCTATAAAGCCCTGCAGTATTTGCAGGGAAACTTCTTCCCCCATCTCCTGTCTCTACAGATTAGAATCTGCAAGAAGGAGCCCCCCACCCCATTTTTTCTCTCTGAGAGAAGTTTCAATTGGAGGGTGAGATTGTAGCCAGGATACAACTGGGTAAGACTTGAGGGAGACATGGAGAAGGGAAACCAGGACCATGACTGTCCTTCCAAAAGGCTGCTGAGAAGGGGAGAAGATAGATAAATAGGTTATTTGAGTGAGACACACGAGGGAGAGGAGTGAGCCTACCTGAGGGCTGATGGGAAGGAGCCAAGACAGCAGAAGGTAACTAATAGAACAAAGTTATGGAGGGACCAGAACAGCCTTCCCCTGTGAGGTGACCTGACATACACAGCCCCACAATGTCTCCACTTTAGGTATGCACTAGATTATGTCGAAGGGAAAACTTTCACTGAAGGGACAATGCCACAGCTCACAGCCCTACCTTCGGATTCTTCTCCAAAAGGTTGGCAGAGATTTGAAATCACTGTCCTTGATTTTTGACTTTATGGGACTGGTAGTTCCTGGCCTGGCTGGAGGCAGCTACCTGTGGGGTCTGATGTGGGGCCTTCCTCAACCCGAGGACCCCTGCAGCCTGTCAGCCTGCCTGGACTGGGGCACCTTGGTGGTCAGTGAGTCTTTTACTGGAGGAATTTCTTAGAAGTTGATGGGTCTGTTGTCACTGCCCAAAAATAACTTGGGGGGATGAGTCCTTGAACAGATACATTGTGAGGGTGTATTCTAGTCAGCTGCTCTAACAAAGTGCGTTAGCCTGAGTGACTGAAACAGCAGATATTTATTTATCACAGTTCTAGAGGCAGGAAAGTCCAAGATCAAGGTGCTGGCTGGTGAAAGCCCTCTTCCTGGTTCACACACGCCCCCTTCTTGCTGTATCCTCACATGGAGAGAGTGCAGGGGCTCTGATTTCTTCCTCTTCTTGTAGGGATGCTAACCCCCTCGTCCATCCTCATGACTCCTTCTAAATCCGGTCACCTCCCAAAGGCTGCACCTTCAAATACCATCACACTAGAGGTTAGGGCTTCAACGTAGGAATCTGGGGGAGATACAAACATTCAGTTCATAGCAGAATGAATATAAGGAAACTTTCAAAGGTTGAGGCCCTGGGATGGCTTTGATAGAAAATTGTAGAGAGGGATTCAGAGCCATCTAGAAGACAGAATTTGTGCATGCTTGGAGGAGGCTGACAGAGGACCCAAGAAGGGTTAAGTAGGTGTGTGTGTGTGTGTGTGTGTGTGTGTGTGTGTGTGTGTGTGTGTGACAGAGAGAGAGAGAGAGAGAGAGAGAAGCAGATAGGCTAAAAATCAGGATGAAAAATCGAACATTTACAATTTTACATAAGTACAGCTTGCTCTGAATTTATTCAGGCAGTTCTCACTTTTAAGTCCTTCTGAAATGGCACTTTTCTGTAAATGAATGAACTAATTCATTCAGTAAGTATTGATTTGTGACACTATGTGCCAGGCACCATGGAAAGGAATAGAGATGCAGAGACAGGTAAATTGCCTCTGTCCTCAGGGAACTCATAGTTTCATGGGGCAGTGGTCCTCAAACTGGGAGACACGGTTCCCAGGGGCAAAAGAAGGCTTTCCAAGAGGTACTCAAGCATGGCTATTTTACAGAATTCTGTTCTCAAACCATCAACTTCTACCTATTCTTCTCTAAAATTAATCTGCTTGGATGAGCCTGTGCTCACAATAACTTTTTACAAAAGGAAGGCATTCCCCTCACCTACCTCAGATCTTACCCTGGTGGATTACTCACAGGCAAAACTTCAAGGGCATCAAACAAAGAGAAAACCTTTTTGTAAATAATAAATCAAGACATCATAACATTTGGAGCTTCTTCTTATGTTCCTGTCTTCTATAGTTCTGTTAAGAATGAAGTGTGGTGTTGAAAGGGAGAGGTTGGCCCCATGTATTTGTGGTAGCTGATGGATGGTATGTGGAGAAATGACAGGCTTCATTTCAATGACTTCACCTCTTTATTCTCTGCCTATTGTGAAAAAAGTTCTTAAGGGACATGTGCTGGACAGCAAAGCAAGGAGAGCTTCTGTATGACATAATAAATACTGAAAACAGGTCACATATATTTTTTTAAGTTTATTTTTTTTATTTGGAAAGATAGAGAAACAGAGCACATGAGTAGGGGAGGGCCAAAGAGAGAGGGAGAGCAAGAATACCAAATGGGGAGGGAGTCTCATGAACTGTGAGATCATGACCTGAACTGAAATCAAGAGCTGGCCACTTAACCAACTGAGCCACCCGGGCGACCCAAAACAGGACACCATCTTTAAATATGTGCAGCTCTTTATACCCACCCTCAGTGCCCATCCTCCAGCCAGTCACTGATTCCTGCAGATGCAGTGAGGATGTTTCCCGGCACTGCCAACATTTTCTATGCTGTTAAATAAAATGCACAAATAGAACTCTTACCGACTTCCCTCAGGTGAGCAGTATGTTACTTAATTCAGATAGTCAAAACCTAGTTTCTCAAATCATATCACAAACTCTGTCTTACAATCATTATCATGTTTAAATGTTTAATATTTCCTTCCTTCTACTGTAACACAAAATAAAATTGTAATTATATGCTAGCTACTAGACTGATTAGCAAAATATTCTTTTCTCTTTTTAAAATAGATATAAAAATTCTCATGATTATATCTAACAAAATTATTGAGTTATTTCAGATTTTTATACATGAGACTCACTTTATTTTCCTTCAAAACTGAGTCATATACAAACAATTACAGAAGGAATGCCAAGGGTGTTGCCAGGCCCCACTCTTCTCAAATAACTGATAATTTTAGCTGCAAATTACATTGCACTAGAACGAATTAAATAATGAGAAGGATTTATTATCTTGTTTATACAACTTACTTTAAAAAGGATAAATATATTAGATCATATAATTTTAATCTTACTGGAATATTTTTAGTGATCTAACTTATAAATTGCATCTTTTACTTTATATCTAGTCAATTTATAATATTTTAAAATATGCATTAACACACTGATTTGAATTTAAAAATGAAATCAGAGTTTTTCTGACAAAAACGTCTGTTTTGACTTATTGGTTTGACAAAGAAGATGGCTTTACCATTTATGTTCTATGGTAAATATTGACATACATCAAATAATTAAATCTATAGGTCCAGAATTATGCCAAAAATATATTTAATGTAAAATTGTTTTGTTAAAAATGTTGGATTCGTAAAAGTGTAATGAAATTAATAAGGGACTTTCCTAACTTTTCATGAATTGATGAATATACTTCCAAGTGAAAGAGGAGTATCAATCATCTGATAAACTTTTTTGTATGCTTCCCAGAAAGTGAATGACTCTGATGACAAGTAAACTTTTTCAAGTCAGATGTTTTCTAGTTCTTTACTTTTACTAAGCTGAAGCAGGATCTAATTGAGTTGTTGGCTTATGAGCATTAAAAATAATTTCAACGATGAATAACTATAAGATTTGGATTATAAAACTTGGATATAGTTCAAAGACTTGTATTGTATTACTATAATAAAAGCTTTTCCAGTCACATCTACTTATTTATGTTACCAAGATATGTTACTGCTTAATTCTATAATGATAATAGTAGGATTAATAGTTTCATTAACTTAGAAGCCTGAATCATTCTAGCAATGTCATATTAATCATGGCTAGATAAGCTACTTGAGGAGAAACAGCCTTTATTCATATTATTGATAGGTGCATTTTTTATCATTTTTTCTGTTAGTAATTTTTAAAACCAAATTTGTAATATATTTATTTTTATTTAGATCAGTTGTACACTACTGATAATAATTTTAACAACAATAATAATTGAAGTTAATAAAAGAAGTTGTTTAACACTTACAGCCTGGGATCACTGAAGTTTTTTAAATTACACTTTAGTCTCTATATTTAGATGATAGATAGAGATAGAGATAGAGATAGAGATAGAGATAGAGATAGAGATAGAGTCACAGAAAGGCATAACTAACAAAAGAATTTACATCATAAATACATAGCATTAGGATTAAATTATGGCAGGGAATTGCAATGGCAACATGCATGCAATAACAAAAGGGATAAGATTTCTGTATGTTGTGGCCATCAAATGAGTACGTTAGAGTCTATTGGATACATTTAAAAGACACATGCAACCATTTAGTTTTACAATGTCAACACATATACAAGATTGAAGAAATCACCTCCTTCGCTGTGATTGAAATTGTTGATGAAAAAATTTTCTACTTCAATTTTAAAATGTTCATGCAACCAAATAGTTTTTCAAAATACATGTTTCCTGGTTATGGTAACAGAAATGTGTGAAGAGAACAAAAGAACTATAAGAGAGCTCACATAGAAATAAAACAATTATCACACGGTTCCATGAATGTAATACGAATAATAAGTATATGGCACATCTCTCAGGAAGGTCAGTGAAAACTTCCCGGAGTCACCAGGACTAGAAAAGGTGCACAGGAGCCAAGCTAAGCAGAAGATGGGGCCCGTCGTGGAGGACCCATTTAGGGGAACTGTAGGTGTGCAGGTATGGTGGAAGCAAACTGTATTCAATCAGTATCCTATGCTTGGTCACTGAGGTAGTATTTTGTAATTACAGTGAGGCTGAAGTGGATATTCTTGTGCATCAATATTTTCATATTCTCAAGGTGTATCTTTAGCATACCTTCCCAGAAGTGTGATTGCTGAGCAGAATTGCAGTGGGGTACTGGAGTCTGCCCACTCAGGCATAGGCTTGCAAGAAATGATGGCTACAATTTCAGGAATTTTGGGAGTCTGGTGTTAAACCAGTGATAACTTGCAATTGACCAGGGTGGGGGAATTTCTACCATGGAGATTAGCAAATGCCCTCTGCCAGCCCTAGAAAGCCAGTTTACGAGCACAACACTGCGGGAAAAGTGGCAAATTCCCAACTATTCATGTATTAATTTTCTTTAAACATATTACTGAATTCATTTTCTATATCTTGATTTAGAATTTTTGCATCATTTACCTTAAGAATGGGTAGGTTGTAATTTTTGAGGGGAAGGTGCATGGCATAGGTGTTGCTTTGTTAAACAAATTAGGAAACTGTCCTGTATATTCTGAAATATGGAAATTGTATAATAATGATCACTTCATTGAATTTGTGAAATAATTTTCTGGGAAGGGATTCATACTTTTAATTTTTAAATTTTTGTTTATTTTTAAAAATTTAATTTTTTATTTAATTCAACTGTTAACATACAGTATTATATTAAGTTCAGGTGTATAATGTAGTGATTCAACAATTCTGTACATTACTCAGTACTCATCATGATAAGTGGACTCTTTAATCCCTATCACCTATTTCACTCATCCCCCCAACTACCTCCCATCTGGTAACCATCAGAGAACACTCTGTAGTTAAAAGTCTCTTTCTTGGTTTGTCTCATTCTCTCTCTTCTTTTTTCCTTTGTTTTATTTCTTAAATTCTACATATGAGTGAAATCATATGGTGTTTGTCTTTCTCTGACTGGCTTATTTCACTTAGCATAATACACTCTAGCTCCATCCATGTCATTGCAAATGGCAAGATTTTATTCTTTATATATTTTGGATATTAACCCTTTATCAGATATGCCATTGAATATCCTCTTGCATTCCCTACGTTGCCATTTAGTTTTGTTGATAGTTTCCTTTGCTGTGCAGAAGCTTTTTCTTTTGATTAAGTCCCAATAGTTGTTTTTGTTTTTGTTTTTGTTTTTGTTTTTGTTTTTGTTTCCTTTGCCTCAGGAGACATATCTTAAAAGAAATTCATCTGTGTTCTCTTCTAGGATTTTTATGGTTTCAAGTCTCAAGTCCATTCTGAGTTCATTTTTGTGTATGGTATAAGAAAGTGGTCCAGTTTCATTCTTTTGCATGTAGCTGGCCAATTTTCCCAGCACCATTTGTTGAAGAGACTGCCTTTTTTCCATTGCATATTCTCGCCTCTTTTATTGAAGATTAATTGACTATAAAATTATGGGTTTATTTCTGGATTTTCTCTTCTGTTTCATTGATCTATGTGTCTATTTTTGTGCCAGTGTCATACTGTTTTGATTACTACAGCTTTGTAGTATAACTTGAAATCTGGAATTGTGATACTTCCAGCTTTGTTCTTTTTCTTCAGAGTTGCTTTGGCCATTGAGTCTTGCAGTTCCACACAAATTTTAGGATTGTCCTAGCAATGTGAAAAACACTGGTGGTATTTTGATAAGGATTGTATTAAATGTGTAGATTGCTTTGGGTAGTATAGACATTTTAACAGAATTTGTTCTTCAGTCCATGGGCATGGATTATCTTTCCATTTATTTGTGTCATCTTCGGTTTCTTCATCAGTGTTTTATAGTTTTCAGAATATAGGTCTTTCACCTCATTGGTTAAATTTATTCCTAGGTATTTTATTATTTTTGGTACAATTGCAAATGAGATTGTTTTCTTAATTATTGCTTCTATTGATTCATTATTAATGAATAGAAATGTAAGGGGTTTCTTCTGTACATTGATTTTGTATCTTGTGGCTTTACTGAATTCATTTATCAGTTCTAATAGTTTTTTGATGGAATCTTTCAGGTTTTCTTTATAGAGTATCATGTCATCTGCAAATAGTGAAACTTTTACTTCTTTCTCACCAATTTGGATGACTTGTATTCCTTTTTATTGCCTGATTGCTGTGGCTAAGACTTCCAGTACTATGTTGAATAAAAGTGGTGAGAGTGGACATTCTTGTCTTGTTGCTGATCTTGGGGGAAAGCTTTCGGTTTTTCACCATTGAGTATGATGTTAGCTGTGGGTTTTTTATATTTGGTCTTTATTATGTTATGTTCCCTCTAAACTTACTTTGTTGAAGGTTTTCATCATGAATGGATATTGTAATTTGTCAAATGCTTTTTCTGCATCTATTGAAATGATCCTTCGGTTTTTATCCTTTCTCTTGTTGATGTTGATTGATTTGAGAATATCGAACCACTTTGCAACCCAGGCATGAATTCCTCTTGAGCATGGTGAATGATTTTTTTTAATGTATCCTTGGGTTCAGTTTGCTAATATTTTGTTGAGGATTTTTGCATCTATGTTCAACTTTTGTAATTCTCTTGTTTTGTGGTGTCTTTGTCTGGTTTGGGCATCAGAGTAATGTAAACTTCATAGAATGAATTTGGAAGTTTTCTTTCCTCTTCTGTGTTTTGGAGGAGTTTGAGAAGAATTGATATTAACTCTTCTTTAAATGTTTGATAGAATTTGCCTGTGAAGCCATTTGGTCTTGGACTTTTGTTTGTTGGGAGATTTTTTTTTTCTTAACTGATTCAATTTCATTACTGGTAATTGGTCTCTTCAAATTTTCTATTTCTTCCTAATTCAGTTTTGGAAGGTTATCTGTTTCTAGAAATTTATCCATTTATTCTGTTTTGTCCAGCTTGTTGGCATATACTTTTTCATAATATTCTCTCATAATCCTTTGTATTTCTGTGGTGTCTATTGTTATTTCTCCTCTTTCATTTCTGATTTTGTTTGAGTCCTCTCTCTCTTTTTGTGTTCAATGAGTCTGTCTAAAGGTTTATCAATTTTGTTGACCTTGTCCATAAAACCAGTGTCTGGTGCCATTGATCCATTCTATTGGTTTTTATTTTTTTAGGTTCTAATTTGTTTATTTCTGCTCTAATCTTTATTATTTCCTTCCTTCTACTGATTTTAAGTTTTGTTTGTCTTTCTTTTCCTAGCTCCTTTATGTGTAAGGTGAGGTTGTTTGAGGTTTTTCTTGCTTCTTGAGGTAGGCCTGTATTACTAAAAATTTCCCTATTAGAACCACTCTTACTGAATCCCTAAGATTTTCGATCACTGTGTTTTCATTTTCATTTGTCTCCATGTATTTTTTTATTTTATCTTTGATTTTATGGTTGACCTATTCATTATTTAGTAGCAGGTTATTTAACCTCTCTCTGTATATATGCTCTTTCTAGATGTTTCCTTACGGCTGATTTCTAGTTTTATAGCATTTTAGTCAGAAAACATACATAGAATGACTTCAGCCTTTTTGAATTTGTTGAATTTTGTTTTGTGTGTTAATATGTGATCTATTCTGGAAAATGTTCCATGTGAACCTGAGAAGAATGTGTATTCTGCTGTTTTAGTATAGAATATTCTGAATATATCTGTTAAATCCAACTAGTCCATTGTGTTATTCAAAGCCACTGTTTCGTTTTGATTTTCTATTTGGATGATCTGTCCATTGATACAAGTGAGGAGTGAAACTCCCCCACTATAATTGTATTACTAGTGATTATTTCCTTTATGCTTGTTATTAATTGTTTTAAGTATTTGGGTGCTCCCATGTTGGTTGGATGCATAAATATTTACAATTCTTATATCTTCTTGTTGGATTGTTCCCTTTATGATTATATAGTGTCTTTCTTTGTCTTTTGTTATAGTCTTTGTTTGGAGGTGTATTTTGTCTGATATGAATACTGATATCCAGTTTTCTTTCCACACTATTTCCATTATAAATGTTTCTCCATCCTGGGGCACCTGGGTGGCTCAGTTGGCTGAGCATCCAATTTTGGCTCAGGTCATGATCTCATGGTTTGTGAGTTCAAGCCCCACATTGGGCTTGCTGCTATCAGCCCAGAGACCACTTTGGATTCCCTGTCTCCGTCTCCCAACTCCTCTCCTACTTGCACTCTTTCAAAAATAAATAAACTTAAAAAAATTAAAATATTTCTCCATCCCATCACTTTCAATCTGCAGGTTTCTTTAGGTCTGAAATGACTCTTTTGTAAGCATCATATATATGGGTCTTGTTTTTTTAATCTATTCCATTAACCAAAATATTTGATCGGAGTGTTTAGTCCATTTACATTCAAAGTAATTATTGATAGATATGTACTTATTGCCATTTTATTACTTGTTTTTTGTTTGTTTTTGTAGATTTTCTCTGATCCTTTCTTCTCTTGCTCTCTTTCATAGTTTCTTGGCTTTCTTTAGTGACATATTTGGATTGCTTTCTCTTTATTCTTTGCATATCTATTACTGGTTTTTGCTTTGTGGTTACCATTTGGTTTGTATATAACGTTATGTATTTAGCAGTCTTTATTAAGTTGAGGTCACTTAAGTTTGAACCCATTTTTTATTCCTCTTCTTCCCCACATCTTAGGTATATGGTGTCACACTTTACATCCTCTTCTTGGGCTAACCTGCTTTTATTTTCTTTCTCACTTTGAAAAGTGTAAGGATTTAATTCTCATTTCCTTTATTTACCTGTTGTCTCATTTCATAGCAAAAACGGTTTAACCACATATTAGTTCATTACTGGTCCTGTATAATGTCTGACCCATCGCAATCGGGAGAGTTGGTGTTCCCAGGAAAGAGGCTCGGAGTGGCACTATTTGTCATCCCATACAGAAGGGTTTGTATGTTTTAACCTTTAGATGGCTGACCCAGTGAGTGCTGGCGGGGAAGAAGTCTTATTTCATGCCACAGATTCTCCTTTTGCATATAGTTCAACCTGTGTTCCTGTTGTCGCCTTCTCATCATCATCATTAATTTCTAAAGTCTGTAATTGCAATTTAAAATGCCTTTTCACCAAAAAGCTGTTTTGGTTCTTAGTTTTAAATTGGTTAAGGTGTTTTAAAACTTCAAATGTGCATTATTAGTATCTCCTCGTTGTTTCATGGTCAGAAAATGTCATCCATATCCTTTCCATATCTTTGTAATTTATCTAGTTTTTCTCTGAGGCTGTGTATAACTAGTTTCTGTAAATGGCTTGTGAATATTAGAAAACAAAATCTATTCTTTGATGGTCAGAATCTTGAAGGCTTTCTTCAATAGTTTTGTTCTGGCCATGGCTGTGCCAGAGGACATGTAAGGACAGTGTGTAGAGATCCAGGCAGAAAAGGGAGCAGACAGAAACTATTCTAGTTCTGGGACATCTAAGTGGCTCAGTCAGTTAAGCATCCAACTCTTGATTTCAGCTCATGCCATGATCTCATGGTCATGGGACAGAACCCCACGTCAGGCTCTGCACTGGGCGTGGAGCCTGGTTAGAAGTCTCTCTCTCTCTTTCTCTCTCTCTCTCTCTCCCCACACACACACACTCACAAACTCTCTCTATCTCTTAAAAAAAAAAAAAGCAAGATGGGGTGCCTGGGTGGCTCAGTCGGTTAAGCGTCCGACTTTGGCTCAGGTCATGATCTCGCGGTTTGTGGGTTCAAGCCCCGCATCGGGCTCTGTGCTGACAGCTCAGAGCCTGGAGCCTGCTTCCGATTCTGTGTCGCACTCTCTCTCTGCCCCTCCCCTGCTCATGCTCTGTCTCTCTCTGTCTCAAAAATAAATAAAACATTGAAAACAATTAAAAAATAATAATAAAAGAAACAACTATAATTCTTCATAATGCCTGACTCCCACAAAGGAGAAATATTTGCCCAGTGTTTTATGGGAATAAACTCAGGCCCTCTGAGGCACAGAGCAGGCGGACTTAGAAGTCATATGGGTCTGGGTTTTATGAAAGGAAATTTGAGTCTGCTGACCTGAAGCAAGTTTTTAAAACCTTAAAGGTCTCAGCCGAAGCAGTAGGCAGTCCATCCGGCTTAGTCGTCAGCACTGTTGGCTTCTTCTATTTCTCCTGGGCCACGGGAAGCTGAAGATGTTGCCTGGTACTGCTCTTCAATGTTTGTGTCCATCCAGAGGCAATAGCCTCCTAGCACATATCCTGTTCGCCTTTTTTGAGTCACAAAAGCTGTGCAATCTTAAAGCATCCTTGGACTAGCCTTCAAGGGAACGTTGCTCAGGATCTGGTCATAAGTGGAATGAGAGTCCTTTGTGGCACTATTTTAACAGCTCCTTCTCTGATTACTCTTTCCCATTTGTGTCCCACCCTTAGAGATGCACACGTTTTAATGACAGCAGCTTATTACCAGTTACGTTATACTAGAAAAATGTAGAGATTCACTTATTTTTATCTTCTCTTCGTATTTTCCTTCTTAGACAATTTTGGCTTGAATTCTGATCCTGAACCCAGTGCTATAAATTATAATTGAGTCTCAGATGTGTAAAGTGTATTCTTGGCTCCAGCTAAATGAAGTCTCTCCCTGGGAATGCAGATAAGAAATAAGAAACATGTGTCTTCCTACTTAAAATGCATGAATTCTGTTAAATAGGGTCGGTGTTGGATTATAGTTGAATGTCTATATTAAATTAATGAGGTCTATTGCAACTTCTTTCCCTTTGTGGATGAATCGTTCTGTCCTAGAGAGGAAGGTGTGTCTTATTCCCTCCAGAATCATTGCTTGCAAGGAAAGGAAACCAACCTGAGCTGATTCAAAAAAGGGGGAGTTGTAGAGGAACAGTGTTGTGAAATCATACAACAGATAGATGCGATTGCAAACTCACAAGGGGCTCAGGTTTCTCTCTACTTCTCTTTTTGGACTGTATTCCTTTGCCTGTCCATGTCCTTACATGGCCTGGGGGTTGGATGACCTCACAGAACTAATACCCACCACTCATGTTATCTTAGAACCATCAGGAAAAGAACTCTTTTTGGTCACTGACCAGCCAATTAATTGGCTCCACTTGGTGCCATATCCATCTCTGGCAGTCAGCTTTGGCCCAGGAGTGATGTCATCTAGGGCAAACCTGGCTACCAGCACCTGCTCCTTGTGGGGCTGGAGAGGAAAGAATTTCCCAGAAGAGGAAATTCTGAGGCAGAAGGACAGGGAGTGAGGCTCGTTGTGGTGCAGAGGAGGGAGAAGGGCAGAGGATCACCGAGGTATTAGGAGGTGTTTTACATTCCCCTTGGAGGAGACCTGTATAAATGGCCCCACTGTCTGTGTCCAAAAGGATTTTGAAGCATTAGGAACAGAATTTTGCAGGTGAAAACTGATAGTTCGTATTTTTAACTTAAAAAATCAATATCACAACGCTGGGCCATTCAACTTCAAGTATATTTAGATCACAGGTTGAATTTTGTTCCTGAGCAGCAACATGATATGAGAGAACAGGAGGGGTGTCAGGTCCTGGTTCTAATTTCTCATGCAGTGGCACAGGGTCACCTTGAGAGCCCGGCTCTCGACTCCTGTAATGCTCATGTTTTTTTTCCAAACAAGAAGATAAGATGTATCTTGGCTCTAAAAGTGGGCAGAGCTGGGCCAGAAATTCACAGGCTTCACTGTGTATAATCAGGTGTGGCTGGTGTCACAGAAGGAAGCCCTGAGACTTGCACATTCATGGTCAGATCCTCCTACTCGAGAGGACCATGCAGGTGCAGCTTGGTGCCCACCTATGCAAGACACTCTAGGCTTGCTCAAGAGTCTTTAATGAATCTTTCTTCTAAGGCCTGGAAGCACTTTGAACAGGGTTTGGCAGGTCCCTTATCAAATAGCGTGGTGAGTTATTAATTACCTGAACTTTAAGGCTGAGGGAGTTTAGATAGACAGTTGCCAGGGGTCCCATTTCATGTGTACTAGACAAATGTAATGGGACCTAGTATCACATTAGGGTTTTGGGGAGATTCTGTGGTTTCTGCCATTGATTGTCCAGGATTATTTTACATTTTGATCTCTTTAGGCTAAGGATGACATATTTATCAGTCAATCTGAGAAAAGACTTAAAGCCTATTTGACCTTCCTTTTGCTGGTCAGAACCCTGACTTCTTTTTCCCTCTTACCCTCTGTATCTCTTGAAGCCTCTAATGCCAAACCTCATGCATTGTACTGCCCAGTTAATATTTCCTAAATGAAATTTCTGGAGAACTAGCTTTTAATAGTTGAGTTGACTACATTTTATTATCATAGATAGGAATACTAGTTGAGTTTTGTAAAGATGATTATGAAGTGTAGATTCTTGCTCCTCGAAGTGTGGTCCTTGGACGAGATCACATCCTCCTTTGGGAAATTAATAATGATGCTGAGGCTCAGGTCCCCATCCAGACCTGCTGAATCAGAATGTGCATTTTGACAGTGTCTGTGGGAAATTCATACGCATTTAGGTTTAAGAAGCCCACTCTGGACTGTGTTTCTTAAGCCTAGTGGCAATTAAAATCCCAGACAATTAGGTCAGGCTTTCTGTGGGTGGAAACAGGTTTTGGTATTTTTTAAAACTCCCAAGGAAAATCACAGGGGAGCTCATTGTAACTCCGGAGGAAGCAGCTTTGGTCACTTTGGACAACCTGGCTTTTTTTTCTCTTTAATTTTTAAATTTTATTTTACCTCCAGTAAAATTAACATACAGTATTATATTAGTTTCAGTGTACAATACAGTGATTCAACAATTCTGTACATTACTCAGAGCTCATCACCATAAGCGAACCCTTAATCCCCTTTACCTGTTTCACCCATCCCCCCACCCACCTCCCCTCTGGCAACCACCAGTTTGTCCTCTATTTTTAAGAGTCTGTTTTCTCCTTTGTCTCTGTTTCCCTCTGCTCATTTGTTTTGTTTCTTAAATCCCACGTATGAGTAAAATCATATGGTATTTGTCTTTCTCTGATTTGACTTATTTCGTTTAGCATTATACTGTCTAGGTCTATACACATTTTGCAAATGGTGAGATTTCCTTCTTTTTTTGTGGCTGAGTAATATTCTATTGTATATATATACCACTTCTTCCTTTTCCATTCATCTATTGATGGATACTTGGGTTGCTTGTATAATTTGGATATTGTAAACAATGCTGCAATAAACACCAGGGTGCATATATCTTTTCAAATTAGTATTTTTGTATTTGAGGGGTAAATAGTACTGGAATCACCATATCATATGGTAGCTCTCTTTTTAATTTTTTGAGGAACCTATATACTGTTTTCCACAGTGGCTGCACCCGTTGGCATTCCCACCAACAGTGCACAAGTGTTCTTTTTTTTCCACATCCTCCCCAATACTTGTTGTTTCTTATATTCTTGGTTTTAGCAATTCTGACAGGTGTGAGGTGATATCTCATTGTGGTTTTTCATTTGTATTTTCCTGAGGATGAGTGATATTGAGCACCTTTTTATGTATCTGTTGGCTAGCTGGATGTCTTCTTTGAAGAAATGTCTGTTCATGTCTTCTGCCATTCTCAATTGGATTATTTGGTTTTTGGTGTTGAGTTGTATAAGTTCTTTATATATTTTTGATATTAACTCTTTATCAGATATGCCATTTACACACATCTTCTCCCATTCCCTAGGTTGCCTTTTAGTTTTGTTGATTGTTTCCTTTGCTGTGCAGAAGCTTTTTCTTTTAATGAAGTCCCAGTAGTTTATTTTTGCTTTTGTTTCCCTTGCCTCGGGAGACATATCTAGAAAAACGGTCCTACAATGGATGTCAGAGACATTACTGCCTGTGCTCTCATCTAGGATTTTTATGGTTTTGGTCTCACATTTATGTCTTTAATCTATTTTGAGTTTGTTTTTGTGTATACTGTAAGAAAGTGGTCCAGGTTCTTTCTTTTGCATGTATCTGGACAACCTGGGTTTTTATTCTAAAAATCAGATGCTACAGTAATGAACTGAGTCACCTTTCCTTCCAATAAAATCTGGCTTCATCTCTCTATCTTGCACGTCTTACAAATTATAGAACATTCATGTCTGGAAGATACTTTGTGTTAGAGGTGATTGCATTCAAGCCATGTTTAATCTAGGATCAGCTGTTTTCAAAATGTGCACTTTGAAGAGTATGGTTGAAGTACTTTGAGGAATCTCGTAAGAAACTTGCAAGGTCAGGTCTTTTAATAATATTTTTTTCTGATGCCACCACTGAATTAGTGTGGAGAAATTGTTTTTCTTCTATAAAGAGCCAAGTTCAGTAGGGGGCAGCTTGCACAGATGCTTCAGTTTACGAAATTAATCTGGAAACCTGACATGTGTGAGGTTTATGACCTTCCTTTTAGCTTCCCTTGGCCACACAATGACCTTCACGGCCATCTTGACTCCTCTGTTGCCTTTGTAGGTTCTTCTTCCTTTTCCTGCATCCTGGGGCTCAGGCCTTTGGCTTCCTGTTTTCTCTGTGCTCACTGTCCTAGAGGTTCCATCCATTCTGAAGACTTTCAGTTTAACCTAGGTATTGATGACTTGTGAATTTGTATTTCCACCCCACATTTCTTCTCTGAATGCCAGATTTGTATTTGTTTCTTCACCTGGACGTCTCATAAGCATTTTTATTATATTTTTTATAAGAATTTTTTTTATTTAAAAAAATTTTTTTAATGTTTATTTATTTTGAGAGAAAGAGAGAGAGAGAGAGAGACAGAGCATGAGCAGGGGAGGGGCAGAGAGAGAGGGAGACACAGAATCTGAAGCAGTCTCTAGGCTCTGAGCTGTCACCATAGATCCCGACGTGGGGCTTGAAGTCACAAACCGTGATATCATGATCTGAGCCGAAGTCGGACGCCTAACCGACTGAGCCACCCAGGCGCCCCTAAATTTTTTTTTAATGTTTATTTATTTTTGAGAGAGAGACAGAGCCCGAGCGGAGGAGGGGCAGAGAGAGAGGGAGACACAGAATCCAAAGCAGGGTCTAGGCTCTGAGCTGTCAGCACAGAGCCTGATGCGGGGCTCGAACTCACAAACTGTGAGACCATGACCTGAGCTGAAGTCGGACACTTAACCGACTGAGCCACTCAGGCACCCCTCATAAACATTTTAAAACCTAAAATGTCCAAAACTGAACTCAGGTTTTTCTTTCCAGAACCTGCTCCACTCCCTTCCCTATCTCAGTACATGGCAAGTCTATTCTTCTGGGTGACTCAGGTCAAACAATGGCATCCTCCTTCTCTTTTGCTCACATTCCATGGCCAATCTGGCAGCAGATCTTTTGCTTCTATCTTTGATGGATGTCTACAATCCAAACAACTTCTTGCCACTATCCTAGTGCAAACCACTAACAATTCTTACTGGAATTATTTCAAAGACTCCTTATTTGTCTCCCTGCTTTTTCTCTTGGTCACCTTCACACCTTGGGAGAGCCCGTTAAAACATCTGCTCAAATCTGTTCACAGGTTTCCTATCTCTTAGGAGCAAAATTGGAGTCCTTACTAGGACTTAGGAGGTGCTATGTAGGTGGCCTTCCCACTTCCCTCCCTGTCCTCATCTCCACCTCCCTTCCCAGTCTCTGCTCCAGCTTTCCTCCAGGGTGCTGAGAATGTCCCTTCCTTAGGGCTTTGACTTTTTCCATTCTCCTGCCTGGAAAGTTATTCCCCCAAATACCCACATATCTCCTTCCCTCCCCACCTTCACATCCATCTTCTCCTGTTGCCCCTTCTAGGATTCAGCCCTTCACAGCCTCCCGCCTCCCAGTGCCCATCCCATGTCTGAACCCTGTCCTCCCCAAAGCTCATGTCACTTCTACCGCACTATATAACTTACTCAGTTTTGTTCTTCCTCTGTCTTCACAGTCTAAAGGTAAGCTCCAAGATGGTAGAAAAAGGCATTTCAACTGTTTTGCTCACTGTTGTGAACTCTTGCTTAGAAAAGGCACATACCATGAATGAATGGATATATTTGCTCTTCCAAAGAAGACTGAACCCCATTTAAAGTAAAACATCATGTGCTTGTCATCCAGTGCTTATCAGCCCCCTGCCAGCAGCATGAATCACTAAGACATTATCTGTGGATTTCTAAGCTCAAAGGGTCTGATGTGTGAACAAGCACAGTGTAATGTGATTCACATGCTTATGGCTGAAAAACAAATGTCCTGGGAGCTCAGAGGGGCAGCAACAATCTGGCTGAGGTAGGAGATGTGGCATTGAATGTGGTGCAGAGTGGGAGTCCCCAGGGAAAGAAAAGGGAAGCATCTCAGGCAGAGACTGAACCATGTGAAAAGGGACATGGGTAAGAAGTGTTTCTAGAATCACTGAACAGCAGGATCAGTGTAGTCTGTGGGCGGGAGCAGCTGGGATAATCCTGGAAAGAGGAGGAATGAGCCCAGCCTGTGGAGGGTGAGTTTGCTGGACTGGCAAGTTTGGATTTGATCCTGTAGGCAAAGAAATAACCAGATTAAATTGATGGCAGGTAAATATCTCTAGTGAAAGTTCAGCGAAGGATGAAGGAGAGTGAAGGCCAGTGGTTTGACAATGGAGGTTGGGCTAGGGCCTGGCCATGGAGTGAGGAGGGGCAAGCGACCTACAGAAATATGAAAGGGTGACTGGCCTGGTTCTAATAAAACCCTGACTGTGGAATAAAGGCTTAAGCACGAGTGATAAGAGAAATACAAATTAAACCCACAGTGATATACGCCCATCAGATTAAGCACAAAGGAAGCTGACAATAGCAAGTATTGGCAAGAATGTAGAAACATGGCAACCTCTCTGATATGGGAGAAGGAATAGGTTCTGCCCCTTTGGCAAGCACTGTGGCCCCTCTGGCAAAGTGAAGGATGAGCTGTCTTACTGTTCTAGCAAAACCATTCCCGTGCACACTCTCGGGAACCTCTCATAAATGTGTGTCACCGCTTGTCGTTAAGAAAGTAACATGCTGGGGCTCCTGGATCGCTCAGTTGGTTAGATGTCCGACTTCCGCTTGGGTCATGATCTCACGGTCCATGGGTTTGAGCCACATGTCAGGCTCCGTACTGACAGCTTGGAGGCTGGAGCCTGCTTTGGATTTTGTGTCTCCCTCTGTCTCTGCTCCTCCCCTGCTTGTATGCTCTCTCTCTCTCTCTCAAAAATAAATAAAACATTAACAATTTTTTTAAAAAGAAAGTAACATGCTTATATGGCAAACAAAAAAAAATGGAAAAAATCCAGATGCTCATTTATAGGAGTGTAGATAAGTAAGTTTTGGAATATATGGCAATGAAATACTATAAAATGAATAAATCAGAAGTCTGGAGCTACCTTCTAAGCACATAAATATCCCAAACATAACATTGCTACTTCTAGAATGTAAGGAGCTTTTTGATAAACTAATGTGAAATCATTCATGCCACTAGAGAAGGTTAGTTAAAAGCCATAAGTGATAATAGAAAAAAGAACATTTTCTGTGAGATTTCTATAGTATAGAATATGCATAGGATACCTGATTACTAGTTGAAGCGATCTTTGATTTGCATTGTTAGATTATTTTTAGATACCTACCTGAAATGTCAAAATGCCACTAAACACCATATTTTCTTTTGTAAACATAATCATAATAGGTTTTGTCTGAATTTAGGGAACATGGGGTTAAAATGGAAAGAGTTTTGAATAAACACTGAAAAGAAGTCAGCTCTGGCCCTGGTTCTGTCCTTAATTCTGTAGCCTTTGGGTCACTTAAACTTTCTGAGACTTCTGTTGGTTGGTGTTCATGGAAAAGTGAGGATAGGACCACCTGCCCTGATGCTGATGGTGTGATGGTCAAGGCCAAGTGAAAATGTGCAGAGAAAAGGGGCTTTGAGAAGTTGAAGTGCCCTCCAAGCTTGTCACTCTAAATTCACTGACCACATGCTTTATGTTTTTATCTTACTGAGGTAATAGATTTTGAAATAACATTATCACTCAATTGGCAGGTGTGAAAGGACAGTAAAGCAGCCTGAATTTTCTATTCACGGACCAAAACTATTCATATCTGTGTTACTTCCGGTCCTCTGAGCAGCAGGTACAAGATGGGATTAGCCACACAGGCAACTGATTAGGAGAATCCCTTGGAAGGGGATGTGGGGAGGGAGTCTGAAGGGCTGGCAGACCCAGCAGATCGGGGCTGACCATGGTCAGGGGAGAGGGAAGAAGAAGATTGAGTGGATCCTCAGTGTGATTCTCAATGTGGCCTTTCAGGAGAGCCTTTCGTCTCCAGGGAATGGGCCCACACTAGCTTCCCTGCCACACCCAGCCCTTGGCAGGAGCCACCTGTGACAAGCCATGGGTTCCAGAGCACAGGACTGGGCCCATCTCCAGCAGTCAGAAATCTGAGTTACATTTTCAGGCCACAGTGTCATGAAAACGCCTCATCCTATTTTATGTTCGATGACCATGATTGCCATTATTCACAGTAAAAGGCCTTATTAAAGCATGTATTCATTTAGATAATATAAGATGGGAATTAATGTCTGTTTCAAACTAATGGCCAATGTCCTGCTTTATTTTAATATATTTCTGTCACTGTCAGAAAGAAAATATAAAATTGACTGCCATTCTTAGTGATTTTTTAACATTGATCTTGGCGTTCAGGCTAATGCAACAAGATATAGAAAAAAAGCAATGTGGATGGCCATTGTAAAGTTGGGAAAAAAATGATAATTATTTTTGGACAAATATTACACAATGTTTGTATACTTGTAAAATGGAAGAGAAATAGCTAGTTAGTTGAATAATTAAGGCAGTTTACAAAATTAAAAATTACAGAATGTGAAATTTAAAAGTCATTTAAAAAACATCCGATTCACAGTGGTAATGAAAACAAGAAATATCCATATGTAATCATTAAGTGCAAGAAGTATATAAATAAACATACAAAACTTTACTGAGAAACATAAAAGATTTTGGGGCGCCTGGGTGGCTCAGTCGGTTGAGTGTCCGGCTTCGGCTCAGGTCATGATCTCACAGTTTGTGGGTTCAAGCCCCGCATTGGACTCTGTGCTGACAGCTCAGAGCCTGGAGCCTGCTTTGGATTCTGTGTCTCCCTCTCTCTCTGCCCCTCCCTCGCTTGCACTCGGTCTCTCTCTATCTCTCTCAAAAATAAATAAACATTAAGAAAAATTAAAAAAAAAAGAAACACAAAAGATTTAAATTAATCTATAGATATTGCATGTTCTTTCAGGAGAAAACTGAATATTGCAAAATTGAGGATATGTTTCATGGTAATTCATATATAGAGTACAGTGTTATGATGAAAATACACTCAATTTTCCTATTTAATTACAAATTTTTATTAATTTAATTTAGTAAAATTATTCTAAAGTATTCTGAAAGGATGAAGAGGCCACAAGAGATACATCTAAAGAGGGCAAAAGAGAAAGGATGAAATAAGGTCAACATTACCATATTCAAAACTATAGTAATGAATAAAACGTGGTCTTGACTCTGAAAACAACAATAGGTTTATGGAACTGCATAACAAGGATAAATTCTAACATGATCAGAGGCAGCAGATATCAGTAAGGAAGAGGGATGTAATTCACATGTTCCCAAATAAACTGCGAATGGATTTGAGAGGCAAGGTTTCCAACTGCGCCACGGCAGCTAGTGGGTGCAAGAGAGAGGGAGACGAGAGCTTCCTAAAAGAACTTGTGAGGACTCCACAGAGAAAGCTTAACTGCCCCAAATTGGAGATCTTCCATTCATATCCAAATACACAAAATTAAAAGGCAAATAATACATTGGAAAAATATTTGCAACAAGCATATTGAATGAAAGCTTAATACTTTAGGGTGCGTAGAACTCATGTACTTCAGTAAAAAAATAACACTAAGCTTCAGTAGATAAGCACTCAAAGAGCAGGATCAGACAGTTAACAAAAGGGCAATAGGAGTGGCTAAGAGGAGGTGGAGCATGTACAGTCAAGAGCTAGAATCATGAGAATAATCAGTGTTGTTGAGTTTGTGGGGAGGACAAGACTCACGTGGATTGCTAATTGGTATATAAATGGGTGTAAGGCGTTTTGTGGAAGGCTCCTTGACAATATGTATTCATAGCCTGCAACTAGGCCGTGCTCATTCAGGCCCTATATTTCCGAAAGAAATTTAAAAAAAATGCAGAAAATACCTTGCATGTATGCAAGGATATTAGTCCTTTCATTATTGAATAGTGGAAACATAAACCGCCTGAATGTTCAAAATAGAGCAAAATGAACTCCATTATAGCATATTTCTAAAGAGCATCCATTAAGATTTATTTACGAAAAAGATTTTTGACAACATTGGAAATGTTTACATTTTATTGAAAAATTGGAATGCAAAATTATATATTCAATGTGTCTTTTTTTTCCATTTAAATTCAAGTTAGTTAACATGCAGTGTAGTCTTGGCTTCAGGAGTAGAACCCAGTGATTGATCTCTTACGTATGATACCCAGGGCTCATCCCAAAAAGTACCCTCCTTAATGCCCATCGCTCATTTAACCCATCCCCCCCACTCCCCTTCCCTCCAAGAACCCTCAGTTTGTTCTCTGTGTTTAAAAGTCTCTTATGGTGTGCCTTCCTCTCTGTTTTTATCTTATTTTTCCTTTCCTTCCCCTTTGTTCGTCTGGTTCATCTGTTGTGTTTCTCAAATTCCACGTATGAGTGAAATCATATGATATTTGTCTTTCTCTGACTGACTTATTTCGCTTAGCATGATACCCTCTAGTTCCACCCACATTGTTGCAAATGGCAAGATTTCATTCTTTTTCATTGCCGAGTTGTATTCCATTGTATATATATATACTGCATCTTCTTTATCTGTTCTTCAGTTGATGGACATCTGGGTTCTTTCCATAATTTGGCTATTCTTGATACTGCTGCTGTAAACATTGGTGTGCAGTGCCCCTTTGAAGAAATGGGCAGAAGGCATGAATAGACATTTTTCCAGTGTGTCTTAAGATAAAGTAATAGGAAAGAGATGATGGCAAAGAACATAGCAAATTGGTTTATAGTGTTAGATTCTGGCTTATGGGTGTTGCTTTTTCTGTTTTATGCTTTTGATTGCTTTCACATTTTTCACAGTTTCACATTTTACACACTTTCTTATGAGTTTCTTTCATAATTAAAGAAAAGAAGGAACGAAGGAAGGAAAGAAGGAAGGAAGGAAGGAAGGAAGGAAGGAAGGTGCTATGTGGAAACCAAATGTGAAATGTCTGTTATAATTGAAGTCTAGAAGACTTTCTGGCAAATAAAATGTTTTCCTAGTGTTGGTCATGGCCACCTTTCCTAAATTAAAGTCTTTGCAATGAGCTGACATCAGGCAGGAACTCATGTTTTGGAAAGATGCTTTACGGTATAGCAGCATTGGTGAGTCTCATTATAAAATTCATTGCCATGGAAAGTATTCCTCAAAAGACAGAATTCAAAACCTCTGTAAGAAACAGGCAAGGACCATCAAGATAATAACTGATTCAGGCAAAAATAATTAATGGATGCTAGAAGAAGTGGGTGAAAGTTTAAGAAGTAATAGCGTATTTACATAATCTCCAAATATCTCTCCACAAGATAGCTATTAATTACAAAGGATAGAATAGCTTTACAGTGTAGAAGCCTGGCAGATATCACCTTATCTAAGTAATTAAAGCTGACATCGGAAATGGGGTAGTGATAGCCCACTATCACTGAATATGGTGGATGGAGAATTCAGCGCCACTTCTTTGGTGTTCTGGCCCAAAAAACAGAGCCTGGAACTGATCACAAGGAAACATCAGGCAAACTTAAGGTGAGGGACATTCTACAAAATCACTGGTATTTACCCTGGAAGACTATCAGTATCATGAAATATGCAGAAAGATCCGTGATCTGGGATCTTGGATTTTCCTTTGCCATAAATGATATTATTGAAAACATTGGTGAAATCTGAATAAGTTCTGTAGCTTCAATGTTAATTTCCTAACTTTTATAATTATACCATAGTTATAAAATAATAAGTTATAAAATAATTTCTTGTTTTTAGGAAAGACACACCAAACTATTTGGGAGTAAAGAGTCTACAGATGACTTTTTAATGGTTCAGAAAAAAATTAGACATGCACACATATCAATATGCATAATTATATAGATTATATATGTATATATGCATGAATGTGTATGTATGTATATACACACACACACACAGGCAGAGGGAGAGAGAAATATTAACGTTATTAGCATTTGGAGAATCTGTCTGAAATATATTAGGGAATTCATTGTAATATTCTTGCAACTTCAAGTCTGGAAGTATGCCAACATGGAAAAAAAAAAGAAAAGAAAGAAAAACAATAAAGGAGAAAGTGGCCAGGTGCTCGCAGGCTCAGCTGAGCATTAGTACTTCTTTAGGGCCCTGGCTGTAGTGAGAAGGCCGCTCATGTCCTGAACTTCACCCTCCTTTCTTGATACTGAGCTCTCTGTCTCTCTTGGTCCTGTAGGTGCCATGGGTCTGGTACTTTCCGTATATTTTCCTCCCTAAATCTATTAACAGCACTATGGAGTAGATGCAATCATAATCCTCATGTACAAGCGGGAACTCTGACATTTGGAGAGACTGAGTAACTTGCTCAAGATCCCAGAGCCGGAAAGTGGCAGAATCAGACTTAAACTCTGGCTTCTCTGCCTCCCTCTGCCCTTCTGCCTGTTCCACATCTGGGAACCATCTGTCTCTCCCATCACAATCCTTTCAACACCACTCTTTCTTTCTGGCTATTTACAACCCTAAAAGCATCCCTGTGGTCCTTACACATGATGTGGATTCGCCAAATTGATTTGTACCAACACATGTTGCCCCATTTGCTCAGTGTGCTGCCGTTAAAATCACGTTGAAGTTCTGCCCTGTTATTCCTTAAACGATGAGATTCTGGATAGGAAAGACGAAGCAGTGACCTATTTCATTAAGTCTCTAAATTTGAGGTCCTTAAAGCTCTTTGGTGTAGAATGAGCAATCTCTAACATTCCCTGGTTGTGGTTCGTCAGCAGCCCCTCCCGGCCATGGTAGACAGTGAAAAGAGACAAGACACTAACCTCTCCTGGCAGGTCTTCTCCCTCCTCCTGCCTCCCCATCCCAGCTGCTATGATCTCAGACTGCTCTTACTCTAAAGTGTAAATGCCTCCAGGAGGACCCCGTTTAAGTCTGTTAAACTCCAATTTTGTAATTGTGTTAGTGCCCTAAAGGGGACTTTGTGTTTGCCAGCTGGGAGATTGAAAAAGAGTCAAGACAGCAGATTCAAGTAGGAAATGTAGCCTTTCGATGGTGCAAGAGACTTATTTCCCTGTTTTTTTATGCTTTGAGGAAAAAAAAGTAGTAAATACAAGAATTTAACTATGAGCCTTTATCAGCAAAACAGCACTGCCGCCACAGAGTGGAATCCAACATTCTCCCTTGTTAGCAAAGATTATTTTCTTTGTGGGAAATATTGAGGAGGGGAGGATACAATATGCGTCCTGACATGATAACTACCGGGAGAAATTTGACCTGAGAGTTGACAGTTACTAGGGGAAAGTCATTGTAAAGAGCTTGAAAGTGCAGTGAAACCAGCAAGTACCCGAAACAGAAAGTAGAGGATTTGGTGGAATGGGATGGTTTGAATGGGACACAGGAGAGAAGGAAGATGTGTCTTCGATCCTTGCTGCCTCACGAGTTTATGTTGGTGCTGAAAACTCTCCCTGACTCATGAAACTGAAAACCTTTCTTTTAGAGAAGGTCAGTTTAGGGGAATGCCGAGTGCTGGTTGGCGCAGAAGAATCTGGATGTGCCCCCTTCCATTGAGCAGTGGGGTCCAGTTCAAGAAGGGGGTAGAAATGGAGACTGGTGTGAGGCTGTGTTAGTCTGCTTTTGCTGGTTATGTTGTGAAACAAATATCCACACAATGTGCTTTTCCCAGGTAGGCTGTGAAATAAACATCCTTCTGCTACAAATGTTTATTTCTCCCTCATATCACATGGAGTCTGTGGGTCAGCTGCTGCTGTCCTTCAGTTTGTGGGTTGGGTTTCTGAGGCATAGGCTGGAGGCCTAGTCTAGAACTGGCACATGCTGTTATTGGGGAGAGAACGGGAGCAAGGGGGTTGGTGTAAACCCATGACACCTCGTAAAACTTCTTGCTCGGAAGTGAACATCATGTGTAATTGGCCAGAGCATTTTACATATTCCATGACCACGTACGCAGCGTGTGAGGTGGATGTATATGGTCTTCCTACAGGCAGCATGAGCAAGTCTCATGGCAGACAGAGATGTTTGACCCCCCACAGAGGAGAATGGAATGATTGAGGGGCATCATAATCCACTGTGTAATAGCAAGTGGTGTTACTGTCACAGCCAACTCTCCTTCCATTGTTAAATTAAACATCTACTTGTATTCATTTATTCTGACAGAAAACATGAGGTCTTAGGATCAGTGACAGACTGATTTCTTGGCAATCTTACCATCCCCGTGGGATGACGTGATAGGAGCCAGATGTCCCCCGTGCAGGCAGAGGTTTGTGCCAGAGGAGAGATCCCTGAAGTTATGAATCCCAGAGCTTATATAGTTGCTACTGGAATATTTGGCTGCCTTCCTCTCTGCAGAAAGGAAGAAAGACCTTTGTTTTGGAATATAATGAAATCCTTTCCGAGGAGAGGAACCAAAAGACTCTGGGCTTACACACCTGCATGTAAACAGATGCTTCCAGAGGAGGTGGGATTACATCTTTCCAGAGGTCTCTACCTTTAGGGGGGCCATGAATCACCCTCAAACCCAGGTATTAGTGCTCTTTGCTCAGAAACCCCTAACGACCAGAAACATGATAATATTCATAGAGTATTTTTCCCAACACTCGTGTTTTTTAATGTTCTGAGTTTTGTTTTTAAGTTTTAGTAGACCCACATTTTCAGAGGTGGAGATGAGAACCCTCTGGTCCACAGTTCTCAGTAGGTGAATATTCTCTGGCTGAAATTCTGAGACCAGAGTGAAAATCTAACACTTGTCTTCCTATCCCATCTGGTGGACATTATTGGGTTAGATATTACATCTGGAAACTGTTCATGTTTATACACACCATCAATGTGGAGAAAGTAAAGTTACTGAAGAAACTGCAACTTGGATATTATAATTTTTCTTGCCTCACGAGCCCTCAACATCTTAGCATCGAGTGACACAATTTGCTTACATTTAGTCCCCAGGGCTTTTGAGATGCTGTTGTGGAAAAGATAAGTGACACACAGTCACATATATCAGGGCCAGCATATGCCTATGGATTCAATATCTTTATGGATCATATGTTCAAAGAAAAGCTGATATTGCTTGTTTTTCAATGTCTGAGAAACTCTTCTGTGTGTCTGTAGAGTCTTAAAATGTTAGCCAGTGCACTGAAGGAGATGGCGGTGATATTCAGTTACCAAACTGACTGACTGGTCGTCATGAAGGTCACCGGATGCATCTCCCTCCCCCAAGTACAACTTCTACGAACATAATTTTGTGAAAAGTTTCCGAAATGATACCAAATGATAGTGCTCTGGAGCCTAGAGATAGTGATCGATATATCTGTCTCTGGGACTGATTTCTAGGACACAGGGTGTGACTGGGGCCCGGAAGACCAGGGCTGGACCTCTGCCAGGCTGCACATTCCACCTGCCCTCTGTAGCTCTGGGCCAGCCCCAACCCACATCCTGGCCTTCATTTGCTCCTCTCTTCCTGTTTTCATTTGGGGTCCTCCCCTCCCCAAAATGCAGTGGAGCTGGAAGTGGACTTAGAGATACAATGGGCACAACAGGAGCTCTGATGACCATGATAAACAAAAGATTTGCAGAGAGACATGAAAACAGGTTACGGTGTCTGGCAAGGGAAATAGAAGCTGCTTCATACTCTCCAGCAGGAAGTTTCATTGTCGGTAGATGAGCAGGTAAGCCGTGGCAAGCATCCCCTTCAGTCTGCAAGAGCTGCATGTGATGAAATGGCTGCTCGATGAACAGAAGCTTAGCTAGAGACATTACAAATGAAATGTAATACAGCCTTGCCCATGACAATGCTCCGCTCTCCAGAATTCTGACCGAATTCTCACCCTCCCGCTGCTCATGCCACCTTTGTGTCTGTGCTGGATTCTTGCAAGCTGTCCCAACCTCCTCCCTTGCCTCTCCTTCAGTGTGGTCTTAAACCGGCAGCTAGAGACACTCTGCTCATTGCCAGCCAAGTCGTGTCACTTCCCTGCTCGGAGCTCTCCAGTGATTCCCCACCTCGCTTAGTGTGGAGACCAGAGCACTCCCACTGAACTAGGAAACCTAGCACCACCCAGCCCCATGCTACATCTTCAACTTCATTTCCTACCATTCTCCCCTCTGGTTTCTTAGCTCTGGCTACACTGGCCTCTTTGCTGTTTCTCAACAAGGAAACAAAGAAGGAAAAAAAGGCACTTTCCACCTCAGGACCTTTGCACTTGTTCTCTTTGACCAGAACCATCTTTCCCTAGACATTTCCTTGGACACTTTCTTTTCTTCCTTCTGTTCTTTACTCCAAATCTTCTTTCCTTTGAGAAATCCAATCTAGAATGCCACCTCCTATCCACATCTTAACATTTCATTTCTCATTTATTATTTTGCCTTAAAATTTCCTACCCTCTAACATCTATATTTTACTTATTTATTTCCAGGGGGCTTTTTTGTTGCTCTCTCCTCTCAAACATAAGCTGCACAGCCAGGCTCATAGTCTGTGATGGTAACTAACAATGCCTCCTCATCTCCAGTGCCTGGTGTGTGGTTAGCCCTCAATGAACACTTGTTGGATATATGACTGAATGAAAAGACTCCTCCACATGAGGCCCTAGAGAGAAATGGATGCACAAGAGATGAAAAAAAATGTTAGGTTGCTTTGTGACTATCCAGGTTTAGGCAGCAGACCCAAAGCAAGGTCTTGTTGGTCCACCTAATCTTGTTGGCTCAAGATTGATCAGCAAATCAGATCAATCCCTGCTAGAGCCATGGTCCTGACTCAAGCCTTGACCACCATGGTACATGCAAGCCCAGCCCCAGCACACCTGCAGGGAGAAGACCTGGGTAAGGGAGAGCCCTCACCTGGAACCAGGCAGAGCCTTGCCCAAGGGGTTCCAGAGCTCTCCCTCTGGGACACTGTAGGAAGGTAGAGCTCACTCCCTGGGGGAACCCTACAGAGAACCACCTTCCTCTGCCTCAGGAGTGGCTGGAGGGAAGGAAATGTTGGCCCTTTGTACTGGGGGATGTAGGTAGGAGTCTGCCCTCCTGGCTGGTGATGAACCCCAGACCAGCAAACATGTTGATATTTGGCCGAACATGTATATTACATGATAAAATGTGAGCATGAAGACTAGGCTGATAACAAGAATCTGAAGGAAAAGGAAGGGAATAGAGTGCCATAATCATAAAACATGCAGAATTAGAAAGGCATCTATTGGCCCAAACCCATGATAATTTTAGAAACCATCTTGCAATCTTAACAAAGAAAACCTGAACTGCAAATAGCAAGGACTTTGTGGGACCTACGTGAAGAAAGCTATGAATGTTAATTTTTAAAAAATCAAAATAGGAATTTAATAAGTGGAGAAACAGATCATGCTCTGGGTTGGAATAACTTAACGTACAAACCCTTATCATATTCATCTGTTAGTTTAACTTAATTCCACTGACAAGATCCAGGGGATTTTCATGTTCTAGAATGTGGCCAGTTGAGTGTAAGGACTGAGTTCCATTGAATCTTTGGTGGGAATCCTCTGTGTGGGTATTGCAAGCATTCCCCAGGTTCCTGCCTTGTCAGTGCCTTGTGATAAACACACCTTGTCAGTGCCTTGTGATAAACATAGGACTCTTATGGCATTTCTCCATGCCTAGCTTGGGTCCACAGCAACCCTGGTTCTCCAGATTCTAGACAAATAAAAATGCAAGCATTGTTAGGAGATTTTTAAGAAGAATATATTTCAAAAATTAACAAAGGGGGTACTTGTGCTATCCAATGTGATAAATTGTCATACATATATAGTAAATAAGTGTATATGTTTGACTCTGGGTACATGTACACACACACATACACACAAACCTGAAAACTTAATGTGTCAGTATAGGAACAGAAAGGACAATCAAAGAGATTGAGACTCTTGCAATACATATGAGTTTATTAAAAAGTTTAGTGATTTCTAATATATTAAACGATTTCTTTTTTTTTTTTTTTTAATTTTTTTTTTCAACGTTTTTTATTTTATTTTTTGGGACAGAGAGAGACAGAGCATGAACGGGGGAGGGGCAGAGAGAGAGGGAGACACAGAATCGGAAACAGGCTCCAGGCTCCGAGCCATCAGCCCAGAGCCTGACGCGGGGCTCGAACTCACGGACCGCGAGATCGTGACCTGGCTGAAGTCAGACGCTTAACCGACTGCGCCACCCAGGCGCCCCTTAAACGATTTCTTAACACATAGCCCTTGGAAAACTATTTGTAAGGGTCAAAACCGAAAATGAAGGAGACGGCAACTGTTATAAACCATACACAAAGATAAGTTTCAGAAGAATTAGGCTATGAAGTGGAAACTAGACTAAAAAATAAAAAAGAACAGGGCAAACAAAGTGTTTAACTGAGGAGAACAGGGTTCCAGGAGGTATATCCCCATTAGTGTCATAAAGGTATTACCGACAAAAATAACTTTTCAACACTGAGCAAGGACTGCTTGGATCCCCCTCCACTCTTAAATTCAGTGACCCAAGACATCTTGCATATTCAGGTGATGGGTCCGTGTGTTGGTTCCTTTAGGGCAGGGACCAAGTATGTATGCGCTCCAGAGCCCCGATGCCTGGGTCTGAGTCCTGGCCCTGCTCTTTATTCTTTGTGTGACACTTGGCAAGTTACATAACCTCTCCATGCTTCTGTTTCCTCACCTATAACATGCAGACAGTCATAGCAACTGCCTCTGGGGCGGCTGCGAGGGTTAGGGAGTTCTATAGGTAAAGCACTTAGAACGGGGCCTGGCACGTTGGAAGCCATAGAAATACTAGATATTAGCTTTCACGACGGCATTTTTCCAATGCCAAAATGATGCCAGGCAAGTGGTGAATGGTTAATAAATGAACAACTCTGACTCTCTAAGGATACAAGCAAGCCCCACCCCTCTAAGACCACCAGTGACAGATTTTGGAAACAGAGGCAGAAATGCAGTTCACCAGCCTTTTTCTTCTGCCACTTGGAGCATGAAAAAGCACCGTGTAGGACAAAGTCTGCACATACCCGTGATGGGTGAGTCAAATAAGCTATTGAAAACAGGGGAAATGAGCTCCTAGCTGCCGAGGGCAGTGTTAAGCCCATATGTTTTGCATAATTCTGCCCCCATCATATTGCTTATTGTACAAAGAAAATGTTTTGATAGTCTGTCACTGAAATCTGTTTTTAATGAAAACATCCTGGGATCAGCTATTATTCTTAGAAGACAGCTTTGTTGTGGAGTTAGTCAAGTATGGAGCTCTGTTATGAGAATTTCCCCGTCACAGATGTCCTGCGGCTGGAACATGAAGGTTGAGGAAAAGCAAACAGCCGTGGGCTGAACAGCAGTAAATCTCAGCCCTGGGAAGGATGGAAGTGGTAAGGCGGGGACCCAGCTCAGGGCCATGAACACTGACCCTGGCGCGAGGGCTGCTGGGGGCTGCCTCCACCCTGCCCTCACCACCTTGGCCACCAGACTCAGCTGCACGCCTCCTCCTGGCATTTCCCCTCTGCTGCTCAGAGTTGGGGTCTGAGGAAGAAGGTGCTGGATGGAGGAGGCTGCATTCACATATTTATGTTGTCTGCTCATGGAGTTGGAACTGTCCCTGTGAGGACCAACTGGCCGTCTCTGGGGCCAGCCTTTCTTAGAACCAGCATGAGTCCATCATGTTGGGAAGAAATAGTCAATGGGGAAGCTTGGTGAACTTGGGAGTCAAGACATCTTTATTTTCCCTCTGTGTATTGCTGTTTTTCTTTTTTTAATATATGAAATTTATTGTCAAATTGGTTTCCATACAACACCCAGTGCTCATCCCAAGAGATGCCCTCTTCAATATGTGCATCACTATTGATAAAAATTTGGTCACGGTTATGCTAGAGACCTGGAAAAATATATGCACAAATGAAATTAAAAATATGCTGATGAAGTGAGTATAAAAAATGAAAGGCTCACAGCTTATGCCACCAAGTCCGTGTTCTTTGAGAAGAGCCTCGCCAGTTTGTCAAAGCCTTTTTTTTTGTGTTTAATTTAAGAGAGATGATCTATATGAGTGGTGGGGCCTGAGAATCTGGAAGGCATTATAAGCCATTAATGACAGGAAGTGATGATTTAGGTAGTGGCTCATGAAGACACCTCCTCTCAGGAAGACAAATTCAAGGAGAGTAGTTCCTTTAAGGTCATGTGATAGTAAATCTTATATGTCCTGGAGATGCAAATGGCATCAAGACAAGGGGCTGAAAGAAAGGAGCTCAGGATGAAGCCAGACTGGTTAGCCCCCCAGTAGTGCTGACACCCACCAGCCTCATGGTCACCAAATTGGTAACAGGACCAGATTCATTTGTGTCAATGCACTGTCAACGCTGACTGTTAGCAGAGGACACCTTGCCTTTGGGACACAACACGAGGGAAGATCTGGTGACACAGCATGTTCCTGGGAGCTCTCAACCAGAATCATCTTATTAAATCAGTGAATGTAATATTCTGATATCCAAGAAGAAATAAGCTTTAAAAAATCTCATTCAAAACACGTACAGTTGAGCTTAATTTGTCCTCGCAGGCGGGTCTGTCGTGTTGTATTTGGAACTGCCCAAGTGCAGCTTGGCATCTCCTGTTGGAATTCAGTCGATCCTAATTGTCAATCATCCATTCTGAGGACAACCTAAAATAATTGATAGACATGATTGCAGTCTTTTATGGGGAGTGATTATGCTGGTTGACCAGCTTTCTGAGGATATCAGATACATCCACTTAAAGTGAGTGTAAAGTCTTTTTAAATATCACAGGCCTCCTCGGAAGGCCAGCAACTCTGGGCTTCTTTTCCAGGATCCCCACCCCCAGGCCAGTGGGACCTGCTGAGACCGGGCCACCCTGAAGGTGATCTCTTGGCCAGGCTTTCTTCAACCCACTTCTTAGAAAGAAGAAACCCACTCCCAACCAGAATCTCTAGCTTTCTTCAGGGGTAGGTTTATGAGTGACTTTTTATTGTACTGTCTGTCTGGTTTGGGAATTTAATTTTTTTTTTTTTAACATTTATTTATTGTTGAGACAGAGAGAGACAGAGCATGAACGGGGGAGGGTCAGAGAGAGAGGGAGACACAGAATCTGAAACAGGCTCCAGGCTCTGAGCAGTCAGCACAGAGCCCGACGCGGGGCTCGAACTCACATACCGCGAGATCGTGACCTGAGCCGAAGTCAGACGTTTAACCGACTGAGCCACCCAGGCGCCCCTGGTTTGGGAATTTAAATACCAAATGTACATTGTTTCTATAATTACAAA
The DNA here is from genome assembly GCF_018350215.1 of Panthera leo. Lineage (NCBI taxonomy): Eukaryota > Metazoa > Chordata > Mammalia > Carnivora > Felidae > Panthera > Panthera leo. Next base: position 70,017,116 of record NC_056680.1, on the reverse strand, counting down.
AAAAAAAAAAAAAAGGATTTTCCCTTTTATCCATTTCACCCATAATGATATTGATCTCTTCCTCAAAACCCTTTACTTCCTAGATGCAGATGGAAAGGAACAGGGGAAAAGCAAAACAACAAAAAAATTTTTTAGCACATTATAAATCACTGTGGTATGCTTTCTGTTATTAGTTTTTAACCTTGACTCATTTGGGTAGGGGCAGGATCGATACTGGCCCTGGATTAACATCTTATATGGTTTATTTGATTTTTAATAATGGTAGCTTCCACCCATGTGACCTGGAAGCAGTGGCAGAGTGTTCTGCCTTTCAGCCTTGACCCCCACGATGGGGCTGACAGAGGGTTAGTTTCCAGGGCACTTACATGGATGTTGGGTCCTCAGAGGGCTGAATCAGGGACCGTGAAGGAGCGTTCTTGTCAAGGGCTGTGCTTGTCTGCTGTTAGGGCTTCTGACTCAGGCCCTGCTGCAGTGGTCTTCAAAGGCGTCCTTCCCATTTGATTTTCCTGTTGCCCTGTAAGGTGGACTCCAAGAGTGTCCCTAAGGTTCCTAGCCCCTGGAGTGCAGTGGGAGAAGTGGATATAACCTCGTATAAATGCTCATGCATTTGAAGGAAGAATTATCTAATCTCAGGTTACTTACAAGGTACAACTTTGTGATCCTTAATACTGTCAATTGTCTTTTCCTCCACTTGAAATCTTTGAAGAGTGTGGACAGATCTGTAAAGCCTGGATGGGCCAAAGGCAAAGAGTAGAGCACTTTCCTGGTTGTGTTCATGTAGACGGTCACTTGGTCCCCATTTCATTCCTTAACCTGCTTGGGTTCTAGCTTATTCCTGATGGAGGAGGTTCCATCCAGGAGGTCCTGGCTGGTGGGGTGCCATGAGATTTGGGGATCTAGAGCTGGATCCTTTTTAATCCCCGTTCACTTTACTTATAAAGTCTTCACTCTGCTATTCTTCTTTGCCAGTGTCAAGTTTTGCTGCTAAACTATTAGTAAACTGTAAAAAAACAATTTACAGGAAACTATAAAGTAAAATAACCAATCTTCCCCCAGGTTAAGTGCTAAATTGGTAACGTGTAATTTGAATGGTCTTTTTTTTTTTTTTTTTCTGTTCTGCTTACTCTTCAAATGTGCATGTGTATGTTTGATTAATTAGATCAACATTTGGTTAAGGACAGGTGCATCAAGAGGCTTCTTTTCTGTCTTCTAAAGTCTAGACTGTGAATTCCTCAAGGACACAGATGTCAGTCCCCCATCGTTCAGCAGTTCTTTCATCTGTCCTATTCTCACTGCACGTGGTGAGCAAGCCTGTGTTCCAGGTCTGTGCTCAGCACTGAGGACGGTAGCCCGGCCCCCACAGAACTTCGGGTTGACTTTAAACAAAATACACAAATAGTTCTTTAGAATTATTTTCAAAGACACTAATGTAAGTACCAGGTATTGTTCTAGGGATATTTGTTCTGGGTGGGGAGCCCAGAGGAGCGAGGACGAAAGGTTGTGGAGAAGGAGGACTGAGGGAAGCATGTTTCAGACAGAGGGAACAGCATACTGACATCTCCCAGAAAAAGAGGAGTACCTCCGAGCAAAACTCCCCAAGTGACTGGGATGTCATGCATGGGGTGGAGAGAGACAGACAGTAGGGCCAGGGAGGAGGAAGGGCCAGATCCATTTTCCATGCTTGTATGAAATGTCTCCTCTTGTCTCAAACTTTAGCCTAAAGGAAGTGTGAGGCCATTAAAGCCACAATCTGATGTCCTTTTATAAGCATTCTACCTGTTGTACAGAATGTATATGGGGCATGGGCAGGGTGGGGAGACTTAGACTGGGGAGGGGAGAGGCTTGGGCCATGACGAAGGAGTAGAAATGGATTCTTAGAATGGTTAAAAAGTAGTAGCAAAAGTTATTGACAGGGAAAAAAGAGTTACTGGCAGGGAGACCCAGTGGAGAAGGAATTGTTACTGAGTCTGGGCTTTGGTGGGGAGCATCAGGCTTAAGGATAAAGATCCTGAGTTCCTTTTGCACTGTGTCTGGGGGCTGTGAGAAGCCCCAGTGGATGTTGGTTTGGAGCTCAGACAAGAGCTTTGAGCTGTCAGGGAAATTTGGGAATTGTCAATGTTAAGAGAGTAATTGAGGCCATGGAAGGGAATATGGGCCCCTAGTGTGAATGTGGGAGGGTCTGAGGACCTCCAACATGGAAAAGGGTGAGTGAGGAAGAACCTGTAAATGGAGCAGGGCTGGGGAAGCCTGAAGAGCAGCCATAGGGAAAGGGGTGAACGCCACGCTGTTTCCTCACCATTGAGAAGGCATGCAGTGCCCAGCGTGCGGTAGTGGGGGGGCACACAGCAGGATCTGAGTACATGAGTACGTGTACCTTAAATTCTCTGACTCTCCCCTATGCAAATTTGCTCACACCAGGGCTGAGAATATAACCTACACATGCAGAATGCAAGCTTGCGACTTGTTTCTTACCCAAACCCATTTGTCAGCAAAGCTTTAGGTTTCACTGGGGTTTTTGGAAAGCTGATATCATATACCACTTTTTTCTGGAGTATGAGACCATATCGGTTACTTTCATAGCAACGTTAACTTAATCAGAATTAAGACCCATGAGCCTCAGTGACACTGGGATTGATAGGACCCTGGTAGAATACCGTCAGCAATTTTCCTATGCCTGGCATGTCTCCATTCAACTCCTAATTTTTGACATGGTTTCTCTGTACTCAAGTGCAGATGTTGTGACCAGTGATGGCTATCTGGGGCAATACTCTACTGGGCACGTAAGGGACACTGCTTCCTCTTGAATCTTTCACATCCGAGTAACTGCGCTGAGATGAGTCAGTGATATTTCCAGCAGCTTAACTATAGATCAGGTTCCTTTGTGGTTGAGGGAGTCTTACAAGTGGAGCATGTCTGAGGACGTCTTTAGGTAGTTTTCTCAGAGGGCTGGGGAAGCAGATCTCCCCCTCCCCACAAGCCCCACACCAACCAAATCCTTGCTTTCTGAAAGGGACAAAAAGATTTCTTTCTAGTCCTGTGATTCTCACTCCTTAGCATTAAGTTTTAAAATCTAAATCAAATGACTCATGACATAAAAGAATGTTGTTTGCTACCTTTTGTCAATTTTATGAAAATGATTGTGATCCTCGTGTAAGTTTTCCTTTTACATGTTGGTTGCCTGAGCCAGGTACCTCAGTGGGGGTGGGGGCACGGCATTCTTCTTTTGGGTAATGTCGCTGATTTTGTTTGCTCGGGATACACACTGAGTTAACCTCGTTGGACTTTTCCCCAGGAATTGATGCGCGTGCACGTGGTGGGTCATTATGCTGCTGCACCTCTGTAGTGTGAAGGTCAGTGTGTTTTTCTGATTATAAGAACCCATCCATGTCATTCCATTATAAACCCATGCCACTCATAATGGAATGTGCCTCAGCCCACAGGCCACGGTAGTCGCCCGGCCCGGGAACTCCCGCCAGCGCAGCTCGGACATTTGAGATCCATCACCCGTCCCTCCCCTGCCACCTGCATCTACCCCTTTTTGACTGTGCTCCATTCTGAGATGATGTTCTTTGCATGTCAAGTTTCCCTTGTGTGATGTGAACGTACAGTTGTCGCAAGTGAATTTGTACCTGGAAACGAGCACTCTGTGATGGTCCTTCCCAAATTATAGTGGAGCACTCTGCTGGGCTGTGGGGAATTGCCTTATAGTTGATGTGAATGCATGGAAATTCACCTGGAGACCAGAGCAGCAATCTCTCCTGCTGCCTCGGTCAAGCCAGCCACCAGGAGTTTGCCAGTTCATTGCAGGGGGCCTCTTGTAGCTGGGGCGGGGGGGGTGGGTTCTCCTGGGAAGGGCTTTCCCCAGATCCCCGCAGACTTTGTGCCAAGTCCCCTCCTTCCCATATCTCACAGCCTTATAACTTTCAGTGACAGTCTTGGTTTACAATAATCACAGCTTATATTACCCGGACACTCTGTGTCATGATATGTGTTAGATGCTTTTCTGCATGAATCCTCTCTACCTGCCACAGTCTGAAGAGGTAGGTATGACCATTGTTCCCATCTTATGTTCTAAGGAACTGGGTATAGAGGGCTCTGTCACTGCTGAGTCTCTGGGTGGGTAAGTGAAGAGCAGGTCCGTGCCTGTGTGAGCTGGAATCTCCATCTACAGGCCCTACTCTGGCAACCCTTAAAGGAGGCTTTTGTTTAAAAAATAATTAAAAGCTCACATCTGCATGGTGCTTTGCAGATGTGCTAAACATAGCCACGTGCATATTCAGCTAATCCCTGAAATGGCCCTGCAGTAAGAGGACCAAAGCTCTGAGATGTTCAGTGCGCATCTTGGCATTTTTCAGCTCACAGGAGGCAACGAATCTTCAGACTGAGGTCCTCTCTCCCACCACGAGGCACTGTTTCCAACTCACTCACAGGGAGTGATCTTAATTAGTAAGTTTAGAGCAGCACACTTAGAGAATGAGCATTTTCAGTGTTGTGTTCAAGAAGGATTAATCACTACTTAATCACGTGCTGCCAAATGTACAGGGACAGTGACAGGGCAGCAATTTCAAATTTTAAATGTTAAACTTTTTTCCTGTTGTGTCTCCGAGTTTGTTGTGCTGTCGAGCAGCTGCTTTATTTCTCTGAGTTCACTGAGCCACCCATCCCCTAGTTTTCCCCACGTGGGGAAGGCTTGACTTTTGCTAAGAGAATGCTTTCCCCAATGCACAGTGCTCTTGTCTGTTTACATTCCCCTGGGACTTCTGAATTGTCTCTTTGGCTATAAAGATACAGGAGGAAGTCGTAAAAAATACGTTTTGGATGCATTTTACGTTCTAGGAGAATGTTCTCACTTCCCTCTTTTCAGGACGGGGATCATTGGAAAATTAGGGCTTTCCCGTCCCAGGAAATCTCAGCTTATGTGCCTCTTCAGATATATACGGTCTGCCTTGAATGTAACCACGAAGCTAAGTGTGCATGCAAACAATCTCAGGGGATTGTATTCAGTGATCCGGGAAATATGGTGGCCAAATATTCTCCCTCGATATTTATGTGAGTGAGCTCTCCCTGAGTAACAGGAGGGAGAAGACAGAGATCAGGACTGGTGGTCCCAGAGGACTTAGTTTGTGAAATGTAAGCATAACCACAACCTCCTACACAGCAATGACACTAGAAACCTAAAGGGACCGAACACAGCAACCTTATTTCCAGTTTCTGTGGAAAATCAGTGCAAAACTCCTTGCCCCACAGTGCATGATAAAGGAAATGTTACAACCCCATTACTTTTGTGGTTTTTGTTTAGATCTTCAAAACTGAAAATGATCCCAAGGTGCCCTATGCCTTTCTATAATATTTTCCAAGATTCATTCAACATGATCCAAAATAAGTCTGCATTACTAGCTGGATTTATAAAAATATCTGGAGATGAATAAGGGATCACTCAACTGACCATTTAGTGCAGATATACTTTTCAGCTTCTGGAATGATCCTCAGCAGGATGAATGCTCATCTCTCGAAGAAGCCCAGATGAGGCAGAATTTCACACTAAGACTAGTGGTTCCAACTAGGGGTCTGTTTCATCACCAATTGTAGCTTTGCGTGTGCAGCTTGGCCATCTGCATTTTGAAAAAAGTCTCTGGGGGCGATTCTTATATGCACCCCTGTTTGAGAACGGCTGGCGAAAATTGATGGGATCTCAGCCTCTCTGTGTCTGTGAATGAGAGTGGAACAGAAATCTACACTGCAGATCTTTAGGGCACAAAGAGGATCTTGTTGCTTGAAGATAAGCTTCCTGAAGCCTGTAAAAGGTCCTTTTTGGAAAAGCAAACAAATAGACTTTAGGACTTACACATTGCAATGACTAGCACCTCTGTGTCTGTTGGGTCCCCTAGAACATAGATACTGGTTGTGCAAGTGAGAAATAACACCTGTGAAAGAAAAAAGGAGGAAGTAGAATTGGGCTGAGTTGCAGCCTGACCGTCTTCCACCAAGTGGGACCCCCAGGAGCAAATCTGTCTTCAGAAACACCTGTGTTGAATGGGGAACAGCCAGGCCTTTGGACCCCCACCAAGCTCAGGGCACCCTGAGAAGATCATGACCACACCTCATAAGCAGAGGTGGACCTGAAGGAGTTGTCTGCTATAAGCAATGAGTCCTTATCTCTATTGTTTGCCCCACTCTCCGGAGACTTTAGAAAAATCAGTGCTTCTGGGCTTTTCAGAGTTTGGTCAGAAGCAGCTAGAATAGGGAGGCAGAACGAAGCTGTGGTTCTTTGCTGGAATTCGCCACCTTCCTGGAGGGAGAGAGGGGAATGGAAGAAATAGGGAGACAGACTTGGCTCGTTAGATTTCTCTCTGTGTCAGGGTATGTGCTAGAAGGCAGGACTAGGAAGAGTAGGGCATTAAGACTTGAGGGATCTTAAAAACTTCTCATGTAGGAAGTGAAGCCCAGAGAGGCTGTGTGCTGCTATCCCAAATTGTCCAGAGAGGCAGAGCTTAAGGAAGCCCTGGGGTCAGACCCTGCTCCACCAGCTTCACGTCTGCCCATGACTACACACTCCTCCAGATACAGAATATTCTTTGTCTGTTCATTCTCCTTGACCCCAAACTGCATGATAAAAGAAATCATATATCTTCATAACTTGAGTGTTTTTACATAAGTCTTCCAAATGAAAAATGATCCCAAAGTTTCCTACACCTTATCTCCACCCCATTACATGCTGGAGGTAAGCTCTGTATCTAGAATGTATGTATTAGTAGACGGAGGTATGGATCCTTGAGCATCTGAAGCCCACAGCTGGCTTACTGAAATACCCACTGTTTCTCAGTCTTGCTTTTCAGTTATAGTGCCACTCAGGCATAAATGAAAAGTCATCGGAGGCCTTTAATTCCACCCCACAATTTGTTATCTTGACACCAGTAGAAAATCAGCAACAGCGAATCATTAATTCTCTACATTTATCGATTTGGGAACTCAGTTGAAAGGTCCACTACACCCCTCCTGCCCCTCCTCCCCCTCTCCCTCCTCCTCCTCCCCTTCCTCCTCTACCTCCTCCATCCCTCATAGATTTCAGGTTCCGAAGTCCTAACCACTGTATTGCAATAACTACTGAAGATATAAGCGCTAAATCTCCTGGCACGTGAAGCCACAAGCTCTAGATTCACTGAGCTGGGGACCACCAGGCTCTCCCCCTAGCCCTTCTTCCTGTCACTGTCTTGAATTCAGCTCTACTGGATGATGAGAGAGCAACTGTGTAGTCTAGCACTGCTAGTGGGTGAGCTGAGTCATGCCCTTGGCCGAGTCAAGGCACTACGTCAAGGAGACCAATATCCTTGGGTGAATCTGGAAGGGGCCTGATCTGACGTACGAGGCCTCCTATAGGGGCTGCTTGCCCTCTGCCCCCCAACAGGTGGCAGGCACCCCCCTCCTCGCCTCCCTCAGAACTCGGATCATCTGGGGAGCATCGACACTGCCTGATACCTGGGGGGAGCTCTGCCACCAATATTTTCCCGTGAGGAAGCAGCAATCTCAGCACAGAAATAAAACTGTCCTGCTGACTTGCCCAGAGCCTGTCCCAATAATTGTTCCAGGCGTCATCCTGACGCAGCAGCCCCAGCAGACCAGGCCCCACAGACTCAACTCTCTCTGTGAACCATGCCCAGCAGGAGCAGAGCTGCCAGCACAGAGCAAGGCTGTGGCACTGGACAACCTCTCGGTCTGCTCTTAAGAAGGTGTCTTGTTTTGAATACATAATCTGTGCTGTTCTTTCAAAGTAAGTGCTTTTATAAAAAAGGTCTGGACTGTCCTTTAAACATGTTTTTCTCTCACTTAAAGGGAAGTGTATTTCTAGTCTCTTTGTGGACTCAACTTGAGAGAGCGAGACAGGTAGGGGAAGGATGCTTTTGTGTGCAACTCAAAGACTGGTTTAAACTAGGGCATGCACGTTGCAGGGCCGTTTTCCTCAGACAGCAGCTGGCCAAAAACGTGTGCGAGTAGCTAATTGTTTTGAGCTTTGCTGGTTTGAAGTAGCACCGAGTAAGTGCCTTAGTTCAGGCAAGGGAGTGCCAGCTTTATATGCAGCCACAAATGAGACGCCCCCCTTGCTCGGTAGTGCCGGATTTAGAACCCGAATTTTCTTTTTCGGCAAGAACAGGAAGTCCCTTGGTACCGATTTCTATGCCCTTCTGCTCGTTTGCATTGTGTAGAAGGAATTCTTCAAGAACACGGCATCGCTGGTGTCCTGCTGCTGTCTGGGTACCGTGCTGTGTGTCAGCAGATGTGGGTTCTGGGTTTGTTTGCTTAGCTGTGCTTTCTTAACGAAGGTCCTTGTTTTACACGATTTCAAACAGTAAGTCAGTGTGTTCATGATCACAGCTAAGTATATACCCTGAGTGGATATGTATTTTTTTTCTTTGTCTCTTGCAGGGTTTTATTTGTTTTGTTTTGGTTTTTTGGGTTTTGTTTTGTTTTGTTTTTTTACAAAGTAGAAGTAGGGTTTTAGAGTATTTTATTCCCTGTAGAAGTTTTGGATATAGATTATCCGTGTCACTCTGGTGTCATGAACTGCTAGGAATTAGATGTCAGACCCCAGAATAAAGGTCCTATGGGACAGGCTCATCTGATTCAGATGCTGCAGATGGAGACATCGACAGTCATTCATAATTCACTTGGCAAGTATTTATTGGGCAGGGTCTGACCACACTATGTACTAGACCCTGTTGTGTGGGAGACACAGCGGCGAACAAACAGGCCCCTGCCCTCATGAAGATTCCATTCTAGTTGGGGGAGGGGAGGCACCAGAAATTAAAGTAAGTATACAGCATGATGTCAGGAACTGGGAAGTTCTAAGAGGAAAGAGAGAGCAGGGTAAGGGTAGGTGGAGAAGAGAGGCCCCAGGGACACCCTGTGTTTGTCTGCTTGGCCATTGCACCCCACCTTTGGGTACAGTCTCCAGAAGCCCATGCTGACCCTGAACTTGCATAAAAACATAACCCAGAGGTCGTCACCTTTATACTCCCTGACAAGATTATTTTATTTGGCCACCGGTGTTTTTGTCGTTGTTGTGGTTTTTATTTTGGCACAGAGTTTGATTTTGTAGAGGACAGTATAAAAAAAAAAAAAACAGTTCTGTATAAAAATTCAGAATCTGAGCCTCTTTTGAAGAAAAAAATCAAAAGTTCTTACATTACATGACCCACATTCTGCTTGGCAGCAATTTTCAGGAGCTGAGGTAGGGGGCCCCTGTTAGGTCCGGGGCCTATGACCTTCTGACTGTCACTGCTCCCACTTAGCTCACCTCCTGCTGGCCTCTGAAGGCAGCTCTGGCTTCAGCCCATTTTGATGCCAAATTTGATTCCATTCCTCACTGTGCGGACACCATGGAGCTTTCTCCTCCTTCCTTGTCTCACATAGGCCAGCAGAGCAGGGGACTCAGTGCAGTCGACACTTACTTCATTGGTGACAGTTGCAGGTCTAAATAACTAAGACGAGGGGCGTCTGGGTGGCTCAGTCGGTTAAGCGTCCGGCTTCAGCTCAGGTCACGATCTCGGGGTCCGTGAGTTCGAGCCCTGCGTCGGGCTCTGGGCTGATGGCTCAGAGCCTGGAGCCTGCTTCCGGTTCTGTGTCTCCCTCTCTCTCTGCCCTTCCCCCATTCATGCTCTGTCTCTCTCTGTCTCAAAAATAAATAAACGTTAAAAAAAATAAATAAATAAAATAAATAAATAAATAACTAAGACGATTTGGAGTGATGGGTTCATTACACTCCTGCCCACTCTCCAGTTATTTCATCCTTTGTCCTTTATCAGTTCAGCCTCCCAGATCCTTCCCAGACTTTCTCTCCCCTGCAAAATGTAATTAGCCAAAGCATGTTATTTTGTTCCATTTACCGTTTCTTTGAGTTTGATGCGGTTTTTCAGAGACTGATGACATTTATTACCTGGTAAGAGTGTGACCACAGGAATTGCAAGAGGCCGTGTCCCCTGAGTTCAAAGTGGTGCTCAAGGGGCACATGCCCTGGGATCCTTGGCTCACTCCCAAGAATGTCAGCGTTCAGGAGTGTCCTCCTCCTTCTCTTAACCGGATCAACCAGGGTTGGCCTAGAATTCACTCATTTGACTTATACAGGATGTTTGCAAGTGTACGTAACTCTCATAACCATATGTTTGCAACCCCCATAATCAGTATATAAGTGTCATTTTCACTTAAATAATCTTTCCTTACTCCATAATGATATAATAGATTCTTTGTGGGTGATGCCTTGCCCCTGTGGCACGTGTCTTTCCTTCTGTCAGAAGCACATGTCTGAGTGTCCGCTACAACATTTTGCCCCAGTCAGTATCCCTGTCAGCGAGGGGCAGTCTGATCCTCACTCACAGGCCTGTGCTCATTCTGCTGAGAGTAGATCTCTCCGTAGCTACCCTAGGTTGCCTGTACCCAGGAACCAGTAGCTTTGGCATCAGCTGGGAGCTTGGAAATGTGGACTGTCAGGCCCATTCAGGAAATGCTAAATCAGTACCTGCATTTTAATAAGATTCCCGGCAAATTTGTGTGGACCTTTAAGCATTGGCCACAGTATAAAATGTCCTTGGGAACTAAGTAATTCATCATAAATATCTAAATGGTCATTAGGGAAAAACTAATCTTGTAGTGTAGTTTAACACTGGGTATAGAATGTGGAAAAACCAATTAAAGCCACTAAAAAAAAAGTTGTTAAATTAAACAGAATATTATTACGTGTCAGGCGAGACAGAGAAGTGGTTAAGAGCTGACATGGGAGTCCAGTGGCCAATGTAGGTTAGGGTCTTGCTTTGCTCCCACTGTGTGACCTTGGGGAAGTTACTGAGCCCAGTCATCTGCAAGCCCACCTGCTCAGTGGGATTTGGAAATAAATTTTCAGCTGCCTGGGATCCGTCAGTAGAGACACTGGTTCAGTGGCTTTCTGCTGAGACCCAAGCATCAGGATTTTTAAAGAACCTTGGGTCACTTTGAAGCACAGCTGAGTTTGGGAACCACTGGCATCTTCAAATGAGGAAATAAGGTGGGGTTTTGAGAGAATTTAATGGTAGCACAGAGGGAAAGGTCACGTCACATGCCTGACACAGATGATGGTGATGGTGATGGTGATGACCATGATAAGGAAGATGGTGGTGGTGCCGGCAGTGACGATGACGACAATGACTGTTCCATTTACGCACCCTCTGGACTTGCACAAATCTTCGTTCCTTTTTCTAAAATATAAGCATTACTTTACATATGGGTCTGTCTTTGTGGAGGCTTATTAACATAACTTGTCAGAATAAATATGATTATTTTATCATGGCTGCTGGTAGATCTGCATTGGACTCAAATCCTCCCTTTTAATAATGCTGGGGTTTTTATTTGCGTTTTTTAAAATTTATTTTTAATTGAAGTATAGCTGACCTATAATATTAAGACTTCCAGTTATAAAATATGTAAGTCATGGGGGTGAAAAGTACAGACAGCATAGAGAATAATAGCATGTATTATGTTTGTTTTGTACCTTCGGTTTCTCCAGGTGCCATACCGGACATCATCACCCTTGACATTCCCTGTGATCTGCAGGCGTGCCCAGAACTCTCACATGATCTTAAGCTCACTTGATAAGGACTTAGAGAAGCAAGGGGCTTGCTGAACTCTGCCCACTGCACAACCAGAGTGGGGCTCAAGTCTTTGGACTGCTGTTTTTCTATCAAAAGCTCATTTTAAAGGGAGTTTTCCTGGCAAATCTTCTCGGTTGACTGCCGATGAATCTCCCCCAGTTGTTAGATTAACAACTGTTTGGGAAATAGCTTTGTTTCCTGGGTCAAGCTCTAACTTAGTCTTGTATTTAGGTCTTTTCAAATCTGAGGAGGCCAAATACAGAGGAACCTTTTTTTTTCCCCCCAGTGGAGAATCAATGACCAGTGAGGGCAAAAATAACAAAGGCCCACTTAAGTGAAGAAATAACACAATTCAGGTAATTGTTAGCAGCAAATATGATACGGTCCACTAACCCTATACTCTAGCACTTGTATCTGCAGTTTTTCATGAATTCCCTAACATAATTAGTTTTAGGAGATATTGCCAGGCGGCACTTTTCTACCTTTCTACTTTCCCAACCTCTTGGAATTATCTGACAAGCGCTCGTACTGGAAAGCTATGTCAAGGAGTTTCACAGGACGTAGTAGAAATCACATCTATCAAACGTTAAGTCGATATACAACCTACCGACACCACACTCATGGGAACCACAGCAAAAACCTTCTTGCCTCGTCTAGCACTGTTTTGTCCCGGCAGAGGGTTCAGCCCTTCAGCTCCCAGAACATGATATATGAAAGTGTGTGAGGAGCCAGGGCACCCTCAGCTCCACCTCTGTTGAATTATCGTCCCTCCTCTCTTTTCCACCAGCATGGGGCCAACCTCCCAGAGAAATGGCCACTCTCTACTCTCCTGAAAACCACAGGACCAACTGTAACTGTTGGCCTTATACCCCCAAGACCCTAGTGGTGTCACTAGAAACAGGGGTTTTTAATTACTTTCTTTCAGGTCACTTTACCGTTGCTCACTGTGCTGCCCAGTGGTGTCTCCATACTCTCAGTCCAGTAATCTGTTCTCCATTTATTTAGGATTCATGTATGAAAAGTATAGTTAAAAGTCAAGAAGGGGAGCACAGTGTCTTGGTTAATCAACATGATAGATTTTACACTATAACCCCCAACTCCATATTATTTAAGAATTAAGGCATCTGGAGGCTCAATAGGTGTGCCCAATGTGATCCAAGGTGCTAACTCATTTATGCTGATTCCTCATCAGGAATCCTACTTTCAAAGGGTTTGCAGTGAAAACAACTGAGGAGTCAAGTGCTATTTCAGATACTACAGATACTTTCATATTATAGATTCATTCATAAATATTTGTGGAGTAATTACTCTGGGCGACGTGTTGTGCTACATGCAGGGGATAAAATGGTGAACAAAGCCCACAGTGATTTTCCAGGTTTACAGTCTAGTGAAAGAGAAAAGTCACTCAAACCATAGCTTATAGCTTATCTGGGTGTTCAGAAGGGAAAGAACTTAGCTCTGTGAGTACACATAAAGGGAATACTCTACTTAGACTGGGGTTTAGGAAGCGTACTTGATGCAGGGGGCACTTACTAGGAACTGACACGTGGATTGTAGTTAATTAGGTAAGACAGAAAGATTTTCTTATTATTAAAATTGATGTCATCTGCTTCCAAGAAAATCTGACCTCATTATTTAATATGGAGAGATATAAAAAAATAAAATAAAGCAAGTTAATAGTTCCTAGTTGTTCTTTCTAGAACCATCTATGTAACATTTAAAGTCTACTGCTCATTACCTTGCAAACCATCTCCTATATATCTAGGCAATTGCTTTTCAAGTTATTTCACACTCTGGATCTGTAGGAGGTTCTCATAAATATTTTGAGAGTCTTCAAGGAAGAGAATAATGACTGGCTATTTGCTTTATCATACTACCCAAACTAATAAATTTGAAGAGTTAGTATGTTGGTCACAGAGCCGTGCATAGCAGAAAAGCTCTACTGAGCCCTATAAAAAGGAAGAATTACAGTTCAAGCCAAGTAAGAATATAGTAAAGTAAAAGATGAGCACCAAAGTAATTTCTCCTAATTACTAATACCACAGTGAAATTCTGGAAAATTAATAAGTAACGCATTAGCCTAATGTGTACCAAAGGAGTGATTGGTTAAGTAAAAGCTACTGCACTAAAAGTGATATTTCCTAAAAGAGAGCATTCTCCTATCTCCTTTCTCTGAATGTGGCTTCCCTCTTCCTCCTGCCCCACAGGGAAAGAAATGTATATGGATAAGGTATTGCGAATCATTTGTTTGATTCTATTTGTGCTCTCTAAGGCTCAATTTCAGCCTGAGATCTAAACATTTTAGTATAATTGATACAGAAATCATGAAACAGAAAGGAAAAATGTCTACTCTCTTCCTGTCCCAGAATTAACAATTTGTGTTACAGTGATTACCACTAGGTATTTGCTCATTCTCTCCATCATTTATTCATTCTGTGAACGTTAGTTGATTACCGTACTAAGGGCTGTGGGGCCATCCAAATGAACAAGACACAAACACATGTTTACATAAGTACAGTATATGTGTGATATTCCAAGATGAGCTATTAGTAATTGTTCATAAAAGGCTTCTGTGATCAAGTAAGCTTGGGCAGCACGGGCATAAACAAACGTAATCTGATTTCTTTGCTGCAGGACCTCTTAAGAGAGTTTAAGAGATGAGAGGGAGATTCAGGCATGCAGCATTTATATAGCTTTTTTTTTTTTAACATCATCTAGTAATTCATGATTCCTTGGGTATATTCTGAGAGTTGCACATTTAAGCCTTTGAGCAGGAATCTGCCCTCTGGGTAAGGAGGCTGATATTAGTAGGGTTGGTAATTTCCTAGCAGGAGGCATGGGGATCATGTGAGACAGAGTTCTGACTCTGATGGAGGAAGCGGCAAACTTCTAGTAGGTAGAGAACCAAGAGAGAACACAGTCATATAGACCAAACAAACTTGAGGGTAACTTATTTTATTTGCATCATTAAATTTAATAATATTGAATACGAATAGTGAAAGCAAGGGGTTGAGGGTCAGTAATTGCCAGGAATTTCAGCAGAGTGGATAAAGTCTATAGGCTCTCGCTTCAGACTTTTAGGTTTATATCCATGTTTTGCTACTGCTGACTTCTATGACCTGAGGTAAGTTACTTTACTTCTCTAAAACTCAGTTTTTCATATGTAAATGGAAATAGTAATAATAATACTGCAAAGGAAGAAAGCATAAAAAGAAGAACCTTCATATCAGATAACTTAAGTATGTGTTGCAATGTATATAATTGCTAAGATTCTGTTTTGATCTACAAAACTACAATTTCAGAAGGCTCACACTAGTAAGATTAAAACACCTGGTCTTTTTTCTGACACCATTTCTCACACTGTGTGCTTTTTCTATTCTCTGTCACCAACTGGGTATCCAAAATATCAATGCAATTCTGATACAAACTCCCAGTTAGCATACACCTTACAGCTTAAGGACTCGGTCCCACCACATTGCTCCTGCTTTAAGTCCTACCTGCAAATGGGGCACCCAGGCTACCCTTCCTCAGGCCAACTATAAATTCTTCTCAGCCAAGTACCAAGTACAAATACGGGTTCCCATGACTCCTTCCCCTGGTGTTCAATAATATAATAGAATGAGTTACAGAACTCAGAAAAACACTGTACTTATTATTACAGTGTATCATAAAGGATTCCAGTGAACAGCCAGAAGTACATAAGGCAAGGTCCTAACAGGTTCCTGAGGCATAATGCCTCTGTTTCTGTGGAGTTGGGAGGTACCACCCTCTTGGTACATGGATGTATTCCAACTTGGAAGCTGGAATTAGGGGCTTTTATGGAGGTTTCATTAGGTAGGCACGATTGATTAAATCATTGGCCATTGGTGATTGATCCAAAAGTTCCAATCTTCTGACCATATGTTGGGTTTTTCTGGTGACTAGACCCATCCTCCAGCTCAGGTCGCCTCACTAGCATAAATTCAGACACAGCTGAAAGGGGTTCATATGAATACGAAAAGATGCTTCTATCATTCAGGAAATTCCAAGGGTTTAAGTTGCTCTGTGCAGGAACTGAGGACAAAAACCAAATACATATATGAAACCACACACCTCTTATAAGTATCAATAAACATCTCCTAAGAACAGAAAATTCTCAAACTGAATCAAACTACAAAATTTATGTATATTGTATTTAAAAGAGACGTGTATAAAGTAAATAATTAAGAAAGAGAAGTAAGAGACTAAATAAATAAATAAATAAAAGTCAGCTTACTGTCAAGTCAAGTACTGTTTGCTGGGGAAAAATTCTTAATGTGACAAAGATGCTAATATTGTACTGATGGAAATCACAGTCCCCAGTGAGAGAGCCACGAACCTCTATGTTCCTCCTAATAATGTAGCATTGAAATAGGTAAAACTTCAGGAAATGAGCAGAAATGTACTTCTGTTGAGAGTTTTGGCTCATCGTTTGGCATACAAATGTGAGATAAATATTATTACACAGAAGCCAAATAATTTATGAAATTAAAAATTATTCCAGTTTTTGTTCTGCATGATGCTTTCTGATTCCACATGTAAGACGCTTGGAAGTTTCCACTCCATCCTAACAAACAAGAAGCCGAACAGACTGAAAAATCAGCAACAACTCCTGAATATTTAAAGAAAGGGAGACACAGGGCAAATTGCTCCCCCCACGACTGGAGAGCCAGACTGGCAAATACACGGAGTCGTGGCTTACGAGAGCAGACTCATGAGTAGACACAGCCATGGGAATCACACATGCAGAAGTAGGAAAGCCTAAACTGTAATTGATGAATTGCTTGGAGGCTTAGGGCGGACAACTCTGAGAATTAGAAATTCCAGGGACCTAGTCTTAGGGGGCCCCCATGATTTTGAGAGATTTCTCTCCAGGAGCTGAACCAGATTTTGACAATAAGAGAATACTTTTGGCAAAGGGAGGGGAAAAGGAACATCTTGAAATACCTCAGGGCACTCTGTTCTTAACCAGGCCTGCCTTCAGTGGAAACTAGTTAACCAGAGTCTAACCTGCTGGATTATTATCAGAACCTAATTGACTAGATGGAAGGGAAACACCCAACTCCAGCCCATTCTAGCTATCCTGTCTTACCTAACTGGGGAGAAAAATATAGGAAAACACTTGTGAACTTGTTGGGAGGAATTTGGGTCTCTTCAAAGATCCTTCTAGTTGAACTAAGGATCAGATTGACATGAGACAGGTTAACAGAAGAAAATCAAATTTAGTAGTGTATGCACAGGGAATCCACACAGTCAGGCAAAAATGAGGTATATAAGCCATTCTGAACTAAGGAGAAAGAGGTAGGGGTCTGGGATTTCAGAGGATAGGAATGCAGTTCACAGGGAGATAAGACAAACAGATGTTTCGTAATTGGATATTTGCCCTACCATACAGATGAGTCACTCAGATAAAATTTATCTCTGCTAATACCTGTATTCTGGGAAAAAAAAAACAATTTAGTTTCTTCTGTGTAGTTAAGAGAGGGGCAAAAGTTTCTTTTGGGCCCACAGGGTCTCAAGTGACTTCATCTTAAAATAACTCACATGCCAAGTGTCCTGAACCCCTTCAAACTTCACACTCTCACTTAAAACACAGATCTAATCATTGGACTATAGAATGTTCTCTTCCCCCCATATCTCACCACCACATTCTTAGAGGCTTGTTTACCGCAGTTCCTTTTATCTTGTGCATCATATCAGGCTATCAGGAAAAAAAATGACAAGGCGTACTAAAAGGCAGATAACACAATTGTTTTAAGCTTATTTATTTTTGAGAGAGAGAGAGAGAGGATCCCAAGCAGACTCTGGACTGTCAGCACAGAGCCCGACATGGGGCTCGAACTCACAAACTGTGAGATCATGACCTGAGCTGAAACCAAGAGTCGGTCACTTAACCAACTGAGCCACCCAGGTGCCCCCCAAAAACACAATTTGAGGAGAGAGTGCAAGCATCAGAACTTGACATGGCAAGGATGTTAGAATTATCAGACTGGGAATTTAAAACATTTGTTATGTATATGCTAAGGACTCTAGTTAATAAAGGACACCGTATGCAAGAACAGATAGGCAAAATAAGCAGAGAGATTAAATCCTAAGAAGACACTTAAATGCCCGAGATCAAAATTGCTGTAACAGAAATGAAAAATGCCTTTGAGATGGACTTATTAGAAGACAGGTTGCTGCCAAGGAAAGAGCCTCTGAGCTTGGGGATATGTCCGTGGAAGCCTTAAAAGATTGAAGAGCAAAGAGAACAAAGACTGAAAAAAACAACAGAACAACCAAGGACTGTGGGACAACTACAAAACGTGTGACATACATGGAATGGGAATTCCAGGAGAAGAAAGAAAGAAAAGAGCAAAATAAATATTTGAAACAATGGCTGAGGATTGCCCCCAAATTAATGTCAGACACTAAAATCACAGTTCCAGAAAGCTCAGAGAACACCAAGCAGAATAAATACCAAAAAGCTACACCTAGGCATATCAGATGCAAACTATGGAAAAATCGAAGATAACTCTGAAGGAAACCAGTGTAAAATAACCTTACCTATAGAGGAACAAAGGAGAGAATTACATCTAACTTTTCCTTGGAAACCGTGCAAGCAAGAAGAGAGTGGAATGAAATAGTTAGTGTTTAGAGAAAAAAAACACCAACCTAGAGTTCTGTACCTTTCGTATTCGAAAGTTTTCAAAAATGAAGGAGAAATAAAAACTTTTCCAGGCAAACAAAAATTGAGGGGATTTGTTGCCAGTGGATGTGTCTTGAAAGACACGTTAAAAGAAGTTTTTAGAGATAAGGAAAATAATATAGGTCGGAGACTCAGATCTACATAAAGAAAGGAAGAGCACTCAAGAAGGAATAAGTGAGGGTAAAATGCAGGAAGTAGTTTGTTCAAAGTAATAATAACAACAGTGTATTTGATTCTGTATGCTTATATGCATACCTTATGTACATACTTATGCATGCTTTTATGAGAGAGGTGGTTGACAGTAATGATACAAGGGAGAGAAGGAAGGAATTAGGATTCTTTTGTTATTATAAAGTGCTCACACTATCCATGAAGTGGTAGGGTGTTATTTGAGAGTGGACGTAGATTCGCTGTAAATTTATATTAGAAACACTTGGACAGCCAAGAAAATAAGCTAAGAAGAAAAAATGGAATCACATAAAATTTCTGATTAATACCACCGAGACAGAAAAAGAGTGGAAGGCAGAGATAAGAACATAGAACAAAGGCAGTGAATAGGAAATAGTAACAAAATGTGAAATATTAATCCAAATATATTAGTGATCATTTTGAAGACCAATGGTCTAAATGTACCAATTAAATATCAGACATTGTCGGAGTGGATCAAAAAAACTGAACCCAACTCTATATTGTGTACAAGAAACAGTGTAAAGATGTGAAAGTAAATGGATGGAGAAAAATATGCCATACTAATGCTAATCAGAAGAAAGCAGCAGTAGCTGTATTAATTTCAGATAGTAGACTTCAAAGCAAAGAAAGTTATCAGGGATAAAGAAGGACCTTACATAATGATAAAGGAGTCAGTTCTCCAAGAAAACATGACAGTCCTTAATGTGTATGCACCTAAAAAACACTGTTAAACCACATGAGACAAAAACTGATAGAACTGCATAGAGAAATAAATGAGTCCATTCTTATAGTTGGATCTCTCAACAACCCTTATCAGAAATGGACAGGTCCCATAGGCAGAAAATCAGTAAGGACAGAGTTGAGCTCAATGCACCCTTGATCAGCCAGATACAATTGATCTCTATTGGACAATTTCATCCAACAACAGCAGAATACACATGCTTCTTAACATAGAACATTCACCAAGATAGACCACATTCTGGCACATGAAACACACCTTAAAAGCTATGAAATAATAGAAGTAATACTGTATCTGCTATCAGACCACAATAGAATTAAGCTAGAAATCAGTAACAGAAAGATAGCCTTAAAATCCCCAAACGTGTGGAGATTAAAGAAGCACTTCTTTAAAATATTTTAAAATATTTTTAACTAATTGAAATTGAAAACCAACTGGGGCGCCTGGGTGGCTCAGTCGGTTGGGTGTCCGACTTCAGCTCAGGTCATGATCTCACCGTTTGTGAGTTTGAGCCCTGTGTCGGGCTCTGTGCTGACAGCTCAGAGCCTGGAGCTGGCTTCAGATTCTATGTCTCCCTCTCTCTCTGCCCCTTCCCCACTCACATTCTGTCTCTGTCTCAAAAATAAAGTAAATATTAAAATAATTAAAAAAAAAGAAATTGAAAACCAACTTATCAAAATTTGTGAAAAGAAACAAAAGCAGTGCTTAGAAGGAAATTCTTAGCATTGAATGGATCTATTAAGAAAGAAGAAATCAATAATCTAAGTTCCCATCTCATGAAACTAGAAAAAGAATAGTAAATCAAAGCCAGAGTAAGCAGAAGAAAATAAATAATAGGACTTAGGGCAGAAATCAATGAAATTTAAAACAGATAATAAATTGAGAAAATCAATGAAACCATAATGATTACAATTACAATTCCACACACAATACAATTAGACAATAAGGTTTTTAAAAATTCTAACTATTTTTAAAATTGAAAAATAACTGTTGTCCAAAGAAGAAATGGAAGCTATAATTTTCACTATTTAGGAAATAATGTCCATGTGATTATTATACATTGAAACTCATCAAATATTGCTGAAGTTATTTATAGGGAAAAATTCACAATTATGTTTTATTACTTAAAATCAGAGAAAAGAAAACTAAGCATTCAGATGAAGAAATTAGAGAACCCCCAGCCAAACAAACCTAAATTTAGAAAGAAAAATTAAATAATTAAAATATAAGAAGAAATTGACATACTAAAAATAAAACACAGGAAAAAAGTGGCATTGATCAAAAAATCTAAAAGCATTTAGTTGGGGAAGGGCAACATTGTAGCAGATCTAATTAAAAGAAAACAAATATCCTTGATTAGAATCATAAAAGGCGTCTAGGGGTGCCTGGGTGGCTCAGTCAAGCATTTGACTTTGGCTCAGGTCATGATCTCACAGTTGGTGGGTTGGAGCCCTGTGTCAGTCTCTGTGCTGACACCTCAGAGCCTAAAGCCTGCCAATTGACTTCTGTGTCTCCCTCTCTCTACCCCTCCCCACTTGAGCTCTGTCTCTCTTTCTCTCTCAAAAATGAATAAACATTAAAAAATTAAAAAAGAAAAGGCATCTAAAATTACAGAAAGTTCAAAGAGATATATTAACATAAATTTTTATGTTTAAACTTATAATACTATATTTTAAAGTCTTGGACTGATTTTTTTAGAAAAGGAAAATTACCATACTTACAAAGTAGAAAATTTCAAAATACCAAAGCCATGAAAGAAATTATGAAACTTGCCAGGGAATTACCTATTAAAGTTTCCAGAACCACACCCTTTTAGAAATGGATGTTTATAAATTTTCAAGAAATACATAATTCCCATGATAACTGTAAAACATGAGTAGTAATTATCAGCAGTAACAATAATCAGAGAAGATAAAACACTTGTCCCTTTATTTTATGAGGCTCTCATAACCAGTGTCCAAACCTACAAGTACATCACAAAGTAAGAAGACTAGAGACTGACATCTTTCATAAATAGAGGTGCTAACATCCCTTTAGATCATTAGCAATCAAAATTACCAATCTAGATTTCATTTCTTTATTTAAAAAGTATTTACTGAGTCTCTCTAATGTGCAAGCCATTCTGCTAAGCCTGCCAAATACAGCATCCCTGCTCTCAAGGAGGTTCCTTTCTAGTAGGGAAGACTGATATATACAAGTAACTACAGAATTAGTTACTTGTTTGAGATAAATACTAGGAGACCCACTGTGTGCTAGAACAGTGCACAATGAGGTGGCTCTTGCTCATGGGCTCAGTAGTTGAGAGATGTAGTTCAGAACCAGAGCATCAGAATTTGAATCAAAGGTCTGCTGCTTTATTAGCTATCAAACTTTTGACCTACTGGTTCTCAACAGGGAGTGATTTTGTCCCCCAGAAGATGTTTGTAATGTCTGGAGACACATTTGTTTGTTACAACTCTGGAGATGCTGCTGGCATCTAGTGGGTAGAGGTCAGGGATGCTGCTAAACAACATCCTGCAGTGCACAGGGCACCCCCCACAACAAACAATTACCTGGCTCCAAATATCAATAGTGCTGAGGCTGAGAAACCCTAGTACATGATGATGATGAATCCCAAATTTTCTCCAGTGGGGGACAAAGAGCCAGAGCCATGTATCTAACTGTTCACTAGGCCTCTCCACTTGATATCCCACAGGAGCTTCAAACTTGAAATTTGTCATCTTCCCCTGGAAAACTTGCCTCCTTTGAGTTCTTTTTTTTTTAAGTAAATGACCCCACTATCTACCCATTTGCTCACACTAGAACTCTGAGTGCCATCCTTTCCCTCACCATGGAAATACTATCTTTAATGGAATTTTGACAGTCTCCCTCTTAAATATCTCTTGAATCCATCTACCATGCTCCTCTGTGGGACTTCTACTTACTTCTTCAGTCTTCCTACCATTCCTGTTCCTGCCCCTCTTGTAACAAGCATGCCAGGAACCTTCTACATTTTAGTTGCACTGGCCACAGAACCACAGAACCTCACATCTTCTCCTCTTTGAGGCTATAACAGTATGCATTGCCTACAATCACACACACTTCACTGATGAGCTCATTCAGGTCTTCGTGTGATGCCATTTCTTCCAGGAGGCTTTTTATGAAACTTCAGGCCTGCAGCCATATACTACTCTCCCTTGGCACTTCTCTGACACAGTAACAAACTTTATTCTAGAGTTTCATGAAATGAAAACTTGGAACAGATTTGGGTTGGGAAGGCAATTTCAGTATAGGAGTGAAGGAACTGGAGAGGGTATTTGGAGAGTTGAAGAAAGTAAATGAACAGAAAGGGCTAGTTCACCCATCTTTGGATAGACCAGGTCCAAGGAAAAACCAGCACATAGAACACTGAGGCGTTCCTAGAGCACCTGTAACTGCTGCCACAAGTCTGAAGTGTCTGATAACACACAATTGGTCTAACGAAGCCAGGAAAATAAAGCAGTGGTTCTCACTGGGGGAGAGGGGCAGTGCCCTAAGGGGACAATTGACAATGTCTGGAGGCATGTTTTGGTTTTCACAGTTGAGTGGCTGCTTGTGGCATCTGACTTGTAGAAACCAAGAACCCTGCAGTGCACGAGGCAGCCCCATAATAAAGAACTGTCCAGCTCAAAATATAAAGCAAGGTTGAGAAACACAGTAAACATACCGTGTGCCCATTGGCACAGCATGGCAGCTGCCTTCCTACAGAACAGGTGAGCTAAGAGACCAAGGTAGAAGCTACAATGCCTTATGACTTAGCCTGAGAAATGGCACAATCTGTCACTCTGCCATATTGTATTGGTCACTCAGGCCAGCTCTGACCCAGTGAGGAAGGGCACTTTGTAATGGTGTGAATACCAGGAGGTGAGGATCATTGGAAGCCATCTATGGGGCTCCCAATAAAATATTAGAAAACAAGTAAAAAGAAAATAAATTAGTATAACATTTAGAGATGTCCAATTGTCAAACTAAAAAAATACTGAAATATTATTAGAATTAAAAAGAGTTAAATAATATGACAGGAAACAAAATAAATACATGTCAATAGATTTCATCTCAGCCAGTGATATAAAGTTAGAAAATATGAGGGAAAGAAAATCCAATTATAAAGTGTCTAAAGCTAGCTGCAAAAAGAAGTCTACAGAAACTTTTTGAAGAAGAATATAAAATTTCACAAAGGGACATAAAAGATTTGAATATTATTGAGAGATACATCAAGTGGTTGGGATGGAAACACTGAACTTTATATAACTTCATGCTTCACAAATTATATATAGGCTGGATGTAAATCTAAAATCCAAGGAGAGAGATTTATGTAAATATAATTTCCTGTATGCTATATATATATATATATATATATATATATATATATATTTCATTAAACAATTACAGAAATTATGTCAATGAATAAATAGAATGACATAACCAAGAAACTTTAGGGAAAGAAGTGTGGATGTTCAGTTTAACATTAATATATTATAATGTAATTTGAGTACAGTATTAGTACAGTAATATAAAGGAAGATCAGTGGAACTATATAAATAGGCCAGAAATTGACCCTAATATAAATTTTGTAAGTAATAGTGATGGAATAAAAGACTCTTTAAGTAAAAAATATATTACACAGTAAATGTTTGATACAATTAATTAACTACTTAGAAAAAAAAAACTTAACATTTATTTCCCCCATTAGCCACACAACTGTCCCTAATAGATTCGTATTAAATATACAATGTGAAATCATCAAAGGTCAAAAGAAAATATGGATAACTATTATGTTCAGTTAGAGAGAGAGACATCTCTTAAGTATAAGTTAATAGAATTGTAACAATGGAAAAGAAATCCAGATATTTGCCAATATAAAATGCTAGATTCTCTGTAAATTAAAAAAACCCACAAACAAAATTAAAGACAAGTAAATATCAGCAAATTTTGTCATGTTTATGGAAAAGTGTGAATATTCTAAGTATTTAAGAGAAGTAGTAAAATATCTTTTTATGATAAGTAAAGCAGTAATATCCTATGACAAAATAGAAAAGACACAAGTTGTCTCTCCATTGATTCTTCATTATATATATATATATATATATATATATATATATATATATATATAGAATTCTTCATTCATTTTTTTAAAATTTGTTTATTTTGAGAGAGAAAGAGGCAGCATGAGTGGGGGAGAGGCAGAGAGAAAGGGAGAGAGAGAGAGAATCCTAAGCAGGCTCCATACTGCCAGCACAGAGCCTGACAAGGTGCTTGAACTTGAAACCGTGAGATCATGACCTGAACTGAAACCAAGAATCAGATGCTTAACCTACTGAGCCACCCAGGCACCCCCATTTAGTATATATTTATTGACCACCTATGGTGTACCAGACACTGTGATAGATGTGAGTCACACATGTCAAAATTTATTGAACCACTGAGAATATATTTAGCTGTCCTAAAACACAAAACACAAAATAATAAAAAACACTCTGTTGTTTTGCCTATCAAACTAAAACTTTTTAAAATGACACTACTCATTGATGTGTGCTAGGACAGGCACTCAAAATATGCAGAAGCAAGTGTAAATGAGTTGATGTGAGTCATAGGTTTTGGCTAGCAGTTTGCATGCATCAGTACTATGACTGAGTTATCAGGGTCCTCAGAGAATAACTTAACAAAATACTGAGATATTGGTACAAAGAATAAGCTATAAATAATTTATTTTGGGGTGCCTGGGTGGCTCAGTCGGTTAAGCGTCCGACTTCGGCTGAGGTCATGATCTTGCAGTTCGTGGGTTCGAGCCCCGCGTCGGGCTCTGTGCCGACAGCCCGGAGCCTGGAGCCTGCTTTGGATTCTGTGTCTCCTTCTCTCTCTGTTCCTCCCCTGCTCACGCTCTGTCTGTCTGTCTGTCTCTCTCTCAAAAATAAATAAAGATTAAAAAAAATTAAAAAATAGTTTATTTGAAGCATGCATTTACAATAATGAAAAATTAGAAATATATTACAGAATTCAAAAAAGGATTACTTAAGATACCTAAAGCAACACCATAATATGGAATAGTGTGTAACCTTTATAAAACAAATCTCCTAAGAATACTTAATAAGAATTGCCCATGGCATAATATTATATAAGTACAATGTATACAGCACAATATTTTTTGGCTGAAAAATGCATATGCATGCATTGAAAATAGTTGGGGAGGAAATCCCTGATAGATCAGCACTGAATATCTGGAGGTGATGGGGCTTGAGGTGGTTTTAGTTGTTCTCTGTATGTTTTTGTTTATTTTATAAGCTATTTATAATTAGGTGGCATTGTTTTTATCATAAAAACTGTGACTTAGAAAGAAATGGAATATATTAGTTCTGCAAAGGCAAGAGGAGGAAGTAATGTAGATGCAGGAAGCCTCTCTCCAAATTATGGAACTGCTTTGTAGCTTGATCATTAATTTATCCATGTAGTTCCCCTCCACTGCTTTCTCTCTCTCTCTCTCTCTCTCTCTCTCTCTCTCTCTCTCTCTCTCTCACACACACACACACACACACACACACACACACACACACACACACCTGCAACAAATCTAATCACCATTCAAAAGAACAATGTGAAAACTGGATAGGTGGCTTTAGGTTTATTCAATCAAATGCTTTAAAGAGTTTTTGCCAATATACCGCTAATTGATCCATGGGCCATTTCCTCTAGTGATTTATGGTATTTTATGGTGTCAGCTATAATTGAATTTCCTTACTAGATTTTGTTGTTGGAATTGTTTCATAAATTGAGATCTATTATAGGAAATGACATTCGATACTGGTGCTGGAAGGAGACAGAGGGAGGGGGAGAGTCATAAGATTTCAAGAATTGATTGTGCAGAAGGCCTCTTGTCAAAAGGCCAGTCTGGTTCCAGTTGATGGAGGCCCTGTGGCAAGAAGTGACCCTTTTATTTATTTTGCTGTCTGTGTAAAGGATACCAGAAACTGTGGGAAATCACATTACATAAAAACCATGCAACGGACAGTTTGTTTTGGATCAATCTAACAGACTGACTTACAGCCTGGCCTGTTCTTTAGAGTTATCTAAAGGCCAGCAACATTGATTTCCACGTCAAGACTCATAAACTCCCAGTATATGTGGCTCCTCTGAGAATTCCCCTTCTGTCCCAGCAATGACCAGAGACCTCCAGTGATGCTTCTCCCAGTTTGTCATTAATTTAAACACACACACACACGCACACACACACACAGACACACACACACACAAAGGTCTTACACAGTGGGTTTTAGAATTTAACTAGATGTTGAATTAAATCTTTTTAAAAACTTTTATGTTATCAGATACTATTCAAAATAAAATGTAGGCAGAAATTCACATCATTATTATATTTTTAAGAGTTGTGATGAGTAGCCCTGTTTCTTCCTTCATTCAGGAGAATTCCATCATCTTTATGTCATTATAAATTTTTTTTAATCCCAATGAAAAGTAAGTGTTGCATTTCTTAGATGGTACTATTTATTTTTGAGCAGCTAGATTAGGTCAAATGTAGTCTTCTGGAAACATGGCCGTAGTTCTTCTTGGAATATGCCTGTCTACTATCATAGAATACATATTTGAAAATAGACCACAAACCGAAAATGATTAATGTTTTATAGTATGTGCAAAATTAGTTCTACTTTGCTGTCTCCTGAGGAGTGCTTCCCTTTATGACGCATGGTCTAGCTTTTCTTTTTTTCTATTTTGTTTTTCTACCTTGAAGTCAGCCACCTGAATCACAAGGAATGCACTGTAGCCCTCCTTTGCCTGAGGGATAGAAAGTACATTCAGCAGAAATGCAAATACCTCTTATTCCACGTACATTTGTCTCTCAGAAAATATCAGTTGGATACTCTCCATGTTGTCTGGAAGCTTCATTTGGGGTTTCTCTTGGGTCCTTGGGATGCTCAGGGCTTTTTTCTCTTCCTCCTTCTAGTCCTGCTCTTCTTTCTCCATATAAGACAAGATTTTATATTTCTGAAAGACAAATGAATTCATTTATTAATTAAAATGTGGTGATGAACAGATCTTCATCATGTCCTTCTCATTGTCTCATTCAGATGAGGGATATCCCTGCTTCACATTTTGCTGAGACTATTGCAAGGGTCAGAAATGGCCAGAGAAACCTTCCTGCCTTTCAGGATAGGTGAACTGCCTACCTCCTCTCTAAACCCACTTGTGCACTAGCGCCTGCCCTCTGTCTCCTAGGAGGACATCAGTTCAGCACCCCCACACTCCCAGTCTCTGCTAGATCATTCCCTAAGTGTGCACCAGCAACATCTCCCTCACCTTCTCATCTCCTGCCTCCTCCCACCCTGCTGTCAGGCAGGACTTCAAAGGTATCTGGACTGCCTCCCATTCCTTTCCTTCCATCCTGTAATCAAGCTTCACTAACTCCAGCTCTTGTTACACTCACCACTGGCCTCCACTTCGGAAAATCCACGGGTCAATTTTCAGTCCTCACCTCTCAGCACCTGAAACAGTGGACAGCGGCTTCCATGAAACACTGCTTTCTCCACTTCCAGGAAATCATCCTTTCCTGGTTTTCGTCCCTAATTGACTGACTGCTTCTTGGGCTCTTTCCCTGACTCCCCCAAACTGTAAACTGTGGGCTGCCCCAGAGCTCAGAACCTGGCCCTCTCCTTTCCCTTGGTGGTCTCATCCACTGCCATGACTTTACAAAACGTCCATAAGCCGGTGACTCCCATGTTTATATGTCCATTTTGGACCTTTCCCCTGAACCGTATGCTTGCACATTCAGTTCCTGTTTGAGAGCTGCAGTTGGATACCCAGTAAACACCTCACATTTAAACTCTCCGACTGACGTCCTTGTCTGTTCACCAGCTTCCTCCACTCAGTCTCCCCACTTGATGACAATGCCATCTTTCCGGTTTCTTAGGCCAAAACTGCAGAGTCATCCCTGACTCATCCTTTCTCTGTACCCCGCATCCAAACCTCCATCCTCAAAAATAGATGGTTTCTCAGCACGTCCACACTTACCACCCTGGTTGGGGGATCGGCATGTCTCCCCTGATCACAGCAGCAGCTTCCTAACGGCTCTTCCTGTTTCCACACTCAGTACATATGGTGACGCTCCTGCCAGCAGGCCCCTTTTCAAACCCAATCTGGAATATCCCACTTCTCTGTTTGAGCTTCCAATGGATGGCTCCATAGACCGGTTCAGCAGCCTCTGAGGCTCTATGTGAACTGGTTCCCACTTTCCTCTCCTGCCTACTCTGGCCCAACCATATGGGCCTCTTTGCTGTACCTCTGGCACTCCCAGCACCCCGACTTGGGTGTTTCATGCCCGGTCTCCCCTCTGCTCCCTGATGTCCAGACAGCCTGCCTCCTCTCCTCCTCAGACACCAGCCTCCTTCACCATCCTATTAAAATTGCAACCGCCTCACACTGGAACTCACTTTCCTGCCTCATTTTTCTCGACGGCCCTTATCCCTTCCTAATATAGTCTATAGTTGGTTCAGTTGACTTGTTTATGGCCTTTTTCCTTCATCAGAATTTAAGCTTCCTGATGGCAGAGATTTTTGTCTACTGTTTGCTGCTCAATCGAGAGTGCCTAGCACAGAGGCAGGGACACAATCAGTTGCATGTATGAATATATCCAAAGATTTTCAGTGATTAAGAAC
The DNA here is from genome assembly GCF_018350215.1 of Panthera leo. Taxonomy (NCBI): domain Eukaryota; kingdom Metazoa; phylum Chordata; class Mammalia; order Carnivora; family Felidae; genus Panthera; species Panthera leo. The sequence continues at coordinate 69,988,187 of NC_056680.1, read as the reverse complement.
GAGGACACACAGATGTGGATGCATGTTTTTATTCCTTTGAGCTAATCCAGGTTACATTTCCTCCTCATTTATCTTAGATGCAACATTTAGGTGGGTTCAAGGAGAGGGGCATCAATTTGAATTACAAGTAAGGGCCCTTTCTTTCCAGCTGAGGGGACTCTGTGATCCTGAACTGAGTTACATTTGCATTTTCCTGAACTGATTTTGAACAAGCAGCAGACGCAGGGACAGCCTTGGGCTTTTGCAGTGGTGTCTTTTTCTTTCTTTCATTTTTTTTCCTAGTTACTACTTAATAGACAAGGAGAAAAGTTCTAGAATGAACATTTTTATGAGTACTTTTGTGTGCGGGAGGGGTATCTCCCAGTTTCAATTAAGTGAAAAGAAGAAGCATTTTAAACAAAAAGTGATTTGTTCATAACCGGAACCCCTGAACTTCCATTGGATCATGTCTGATGCCCTCAAAGCCTTTCCCACTGTATTGAGAACAAACTGCAGGTCTTCCCATGGTTCTGTGTCGCCTGTCCCTGCCACCTCTGTCCTGTGCCTCTCTTTTCCTTGTTCACTATGTGCAGACTCGTGTGTCTCCAAGTTCACTGTGTGCACTGTGTTCATGCAGTCTTCATGCGGTTCCTTGAATCGTCAGCAATTCCCTTTTTTCTGTTTGCCTGCGTTGTGCTTTTGCCTAGACGAGCAGAAGATCTGTAAGGTCATTACCAACTGTATAGTAATATTAAGACTTTATTTGCCTTTTTCACCTGATTCTCTCATGTGGTGCACTGGAGTTTTTCAGAAGCTCCATGATGATCAACAGACTAAAGTCAGGAGCAGGCATGAGAATGCAGCTGTCTTCTTTTCTACCAGACCTTTACTTGCGAAATGTAAAACAATGCTACAGTTCTCTTTTTTTGTTTTGAAAAACATAGTTATTTTGCATAAAAAATGTTACCCATGTTAATATTCTATGAGTTTATTCTTGTTGCTTTTATTTTTTCTAATGTTTATTTATTTTTGAGAGAGAGCATGAGCGGGGGTGGGGCAGAGAGAGAGCAGGGCAGAGAATCCCAAGGAGGCCCCGTGCTGTCAGCAGAGCCTGACAAGAGGCTTAAACTCAGGAACCAGGAGATCATGCCCTGAGCCAAAGTCAGACACTCAAGTAACTGAGCCACCCAGGCGCCCCTATTCCTGTTGCTTTTAAATGATATAGGACATAATATAAATTTTTCAGCTTTAATTGCGAATGTGATGAAAATTGATAGATAAAACCCACATAAATGAAAGTTCTTTGGGATTCTCAATATTTAAGAGTGTAAAGAGATCTTGAAACCAAACGTTCAGAATCACAGATTGAGATCTACAGCTATACTAATTTAAGGGTAATTGTATTGTCCAATATTGCCAGTGTCCCTCAGCTTCCATCCTACTAGGTTGTGAGCACCTGTAGAACCCAGGATCGGAATGGGAAGAGAAGCAAGAGCTTGACCTGCTGGAAAAGGATACTTTGCTATGCAACAGTCTACTTCATTCAGGCTTTCTGAGAGAAACCATTGAAAGTTCACTAAATCGTCTTTCATCTCCTTTGGGCACTTACCTGCTCAAAAACTACCCAAATCACGAGCTGCCTCAGGTCAGCAGTGGAACAGCCATGCCCCTTCCTGGTGCTCAGATACAAGGCTGCCCTTTGAGTCAAGGACCTGAGTAGAGGGGGGAGCATGTCTCCAGGGCCTGGGTGATGGTCACAAGAGGTCTCCAGCGGTAAAGGCTCACAGCGTTTGAGATATGTGACTTTAAAGCAAGTGGAGTCCCAGGACTGGGACCCTTCTCTTTTGGGTCTGTGGGCTCTATTAGTCACAGGCCATTTTACTATAAGAAACGTGAGGCTTGTCTTTCCCAGAGTCTAAAATAATTTTCATTCTATTCTTAATAAAATAATAGCTTCAGGGGCACCTAAATGCGAGGCCTGTCTTTCCCAGGTTCTAAAATAATTTTTATTCTATTCTTAATAAAATAATAACTTTCAGGGCATCTGGGTGGCTCAAGCTTCCAACTCTTGGTTTCGGCTCAGGTCATGATCTCACGGTTCGTGGGTTCAAGCCCCACATTGGGCTCTTTGCTGACAGTGCATGGGAGTCTGATTGGGATTCTCTCTCTCCTCTCTCTCTCTCTCTCTCTCTCTCTCTCTGCCCCTACCCAAATGATGCTCTCTCTCTCTCAAAATAAATAAACTTAAAAAAAAATTAAAAAAAAATACTAACTTTATGAGATACATTCACAAGCACTTAGTCCACGTTCTTCCTACCTGTGAACTCATAGTATTTACATTTTGCTGTTACAAATGAGGACAGTAAGGAACAAGAGGGTAGGAGACTTGCCAAAGTTTAACAGATCAAGCCAGAGGCGTTGAGCCAGAACAGGGGCAGGATTTATAATTCAAAACCTCAAAGGGGTCTGATTTTATTCCCTTTGTGTTTTATTCACATATGTGAGCTTTCTATATGGATTTTTTTTCTTGCTTTAAGACTTAAATTTTTATTCAAATTTATTAAACTTAGTTGTATGAACTTAGTATATATAACTTTTGGTTACAAAATAAGTTGCCTGGCTTTTTAAAAGGGAAGATTTTACCAATAACTGGGAATTGCTGGGAGATTATTTAACATAGTGTGAGTCTTGGAGCCCTCACTCTAAAAAGCAGCTTAAAACAAAGGACCAGGAGGGGGTCTGTTGTCAGAGCCTCCCAGGATTAGATGTTGAAACAAATGGAATCAGGCTCTCACCTGGGGAGCTTTGTGTACCCAGGCATGTCCAGGAGCCAATTAAGTCAGAATCCCTGGGGCTGGGGTCTAGGTATTAACATGTATTTGTTAAAGCTGCTCAGGCTAGTCCAAGCACTATTGACAACTAGTGGGCTAGAAAATCAAAATACAGCTCTGCAAAGGTCAGTGAGGCTCTCTGAATTTCATGAAGCATATGCCACTTGGATTCCAACTATTTACGAGGAGTACAGTCAGGAATGGACTTGCTCGGAGTCATAAAAAACAAAGGACCCAGACCAGTCTGAAAAAAAAAAAAAAAAGCAAATAACAAATAGCAAGCTTTAATCTCTGATCCCAGGAAAATGCCTAGACATGGAAGAATAAATCATATTGAAAGCACCAGGAATCCAAGTTGGGCAGAGGCCAGTGGTCTAATGGCGAGAACCGGTCAGAGGTCTCTTGGTGTATGGTGTGTAAGTCTATACTTACACCTTGCCTATAAATGGGACACCGTAAAGAGAGATCACAAGAGACTTTGAAGCTGTGTCCAAGAGGGAAAGGACAGGCTGACAGCAAGTGTGTTCCTGCCCTGGTTGCAAAGGAGGAGCTCAAGAGCCTGGAGGGTGGGAGCTCAAGGAGGGCAGACAGAGAAATGAATTGAACAGAGATGAAATGAGAAATCAAAACAGTCCAAAGGAGCTTTCAGTGAGGGGCGCCTGAGTGGCCCAATTGGTTAAGCATTTGACTTCAGCTTAGGTCATGATCTCACTGTTTGTGGGTTTGAGCCCCTCATCAAGATCTTTGCTGTCAGCACAGAGCCCGCTTCAGATCCTCTGTCCCTCTCTCTCTGCCTCTCCCCCACTCTATCTCTTCCTCTCTCAAAAATAAATATTTTTTTAAAAAAAGTAGCTTTCAGTGAAGAAGAGACATAGCAGCAGGCTACAGAGACCCAACACCTGGGACTAAGCCAACCACAAACCATCAAGCCCAGTGATCATGCCAGCAAGACCAGCCTCTGCTAAAGCAGCAAGGAGCCCCGTGATGCCCTTCCTTTAGTTTGTGGCTCAGCTGGTCCTCAAGCCTTCATAGCTGCAACGTTTCCTGCTCTCACTTCTGTTCTCCTGATGGTGCAGTTGATCTCTGCTCAGTTGATTCCTTATAAGAATGAATATAATGTCAGTTTCTTTTTAGAAAATATTTAAAATAATATTCAGCCAGTGCTGGTAAATTTTTCCCTCTCAAAAACGGTAGCTGTTATTTTTTTTCTTTTCTATTCCTATTGGCAAATGCAGATTTTCTGTTTGCCACTTTTAAAATGGTTTTGTGTCCAACAGAAGTCCGAACTACCACCAACCTAATGGCCACCCAGAATCATACCTTTAACTGCTGGAAAGTCATAGCCCCAGGCTACATACAGTTTGAAGGTCACAGAATTCAGGAAGCTCCATGAGGCTACAGAAATGCTTGCCCTGAGTTACTGAAGCACCCTGAACTTCCTGGGGTGGTCCTTTAACTTCTTCATACTAATTAACCGGAAAGTCAATAGATTTGCAAGTGATTCACATACAATGACAGCAGTAACATTCATTTATTCACCCTTCCAAAGTAATCAAGGGGTTTGCTGTAGACACCAGGAGGACACAGCAGTGAGCAAACAGTTGTGGCACTCATGAAACATGCCCTTGTACTGGAAGAAGATAGACATACAAACAAATGGATCTATATTTGTTTGTCCACGTTAAGTGCTATCAAGACAGCACAAGGGAGGGGTGCCCGGGTGGCTCAGTTGTTTAAGTGTCTGACTTCGGCCCAGGTCATGATCTTGTGGCTCTCGAGTCGGGCTCTGTGCTGACAGCTCAGATCCTGGAACCTGCTTCAGATTGTGTCTCCCTCTCTCTCTGCCCCTCCCCCACTCATGCGCGCGTGTGCTCTCTCTCTCTCTCTCTCTCTCTCTCTCAAAAATAAATAAACATTGTGTGTGTGGGGGGGGTGGGGAAGATAGCACAAAGGAAAGGGGAAAACTATTAGCCACAGGGAAAAGATGCTACTTGGTGTGCGATGGTTGGGGATGAGTAGATGCGCTGAATTGGATCAGAGGTGTGAGAGGGAGAGTCGAGAATGTCTCCAAATGTTCAGCCTGAGCAGGGGGAGGAGTGGAGTTACTATCTACTGAGATGGGGAAAGGCAGATTTGGGGCTACGTTGACCAAGAACTTGGTCTTTTTGGACCAATGTTGTGCTTGAGGCTCCTAGTAGATATTCTATCCAAATAGATGTAGCTAGTTGGGGGGAAAACCCACCAGCAGTAATCATATGATTCTCTGCATGTTACAAATGGGGACATGTTCTCCACGCCTTTTCTCATTGATAGTATTATAGTAACATCTCCACTCTCTCCTGGGCTTGCACGATTGAACACACAGCTGAAACCACCAGGACTGAGCTGCCTCAGGACTCAGCTGGGGGAGGGGGTTGGCAGGACTTGCTGCAGTGAACGCTGATAAATAGCAGAGTCAAGGAGCTCTTGCAAATCAGATGCACCGCAATGACACTGTCAGAATTTGGGAGCAGAGGAGGGAGGGAGGAACAGGATGCCCATATGTATTTGGAAAAAATCCCCAGGTAATTCTGATAGTATTCCCCCCTCCTGACATTTTTGTGGGAATGTTGTGATAAAGCTTTCCAGATTTTTAAATTGAGAGGTTTTTTTAAAGAGAAAATGTGCATTGTATTTGGAGTAAATAAAATTATTGCGAGGAAAAGAAATATAAGCTAGAAGACCAGGAGTCACAAGCCAGAGGTTTGAAGCCCCACTTTACGGCTCGCTGGGACCCCAGGCAGGACCCTCCCCCCCCTGAATGGACTGTAATCTGTCTTCCTGGGCCACTGCCACTGACACGATTGTGTGACATGACAATTGAGGAAATTTCTTGGAAACTGGAAAATGCTGTGCAAAATCTCGTTGTTATCATTCCTTCATTGTCTTCTGTCGGTCTTGCTTTTCCAACAGTTCATTTTCATCCTGTTACTCTCCATCCTTCCTGAAGAACTTGCAATGAATGGCATGTTCTTCCCCATCAGGCGTAATGAATCTCAAAGACAATTCCTAACACTCAAAACTCCCCAAACCTGATCCCAGCCTGCCTCTCCCACCTTGCCCTCCCATTCCAATTAGGTTCATGTCCTTGCACAATCGAATGCAAGCTTCACGTGGGCGGGGCCTTTTGCCTGTTTAATTCTCTGGTTTATCTCACTGCCCACAACAGCGCCTGGTTGGTAACAGGCACTCAACAATCTTTGTTCAACGAAGGAATGGAGTACAGTCTTCTAGTGCCTGCTGATGCCATTCAGCACTAAACCCCTTTGGAGGGTGAGTTCTAGCCCCTTTCTGAGACCTCCCTGGTCTTCTCACTTGCCAGAATGACAACTCAAGGGTTCAGGAGGTCATGGGTTAGAGTAGAGGAGAATGAGGATCCGGAGACAGTTATTCAAGCACTGTCAATGGACCAGGTGTGTGCGGGATTGACCTGGCCCACAGGTGGTATAAGGGAAGTAGGCAAGAATGTTGTAATGTCCAGAGCCAATAACCCTGGTCACAGGTCACAGCAGAATAGAAGCAAATTGAATTTCCTGCTGTGTCACCCTACTTCCCCATGATGGACTAGTCACAGGGGTGGCCAGGTACCACCAGCAGCAAGTGGCATATTGTGAGGTGAGGAAGGGCTGGCAGAGCTGGGCAGGTCGCTTGTGGATGACCTTCTTCTCCATCCAGTACTTGTCACACCACCCTGGACTCCTCTGACTTTACCGTGTGTGAAGCAGTGTTTCCTGGGGGTTGTGGGAGCTCTGTATTGAGCTCAGGTTTTCTGATAGTTCAAGGCAAAACCTAGGTGTTTGTGTCAGATAATGCTCCATTGCTTTCACCAGCACTTTCCCAAGGCCCCGTCTCCAGTCTTCAGTACCGCATGCTCTAGGGTGCTGTCCAGATCTCAAGAGAGTCCTCTGGAGTGAAGGTGGGATTTTGTGTTTTTAAATTAGAAACAACTTAATTTTAGTGTATCACATAACCTTTAAACCCCTTAGGGGAAAACTCTTAGACTCAATCAAGTGGCAACCTCCAAGTGCTGCCTGGCAGAGACCTTGCTGCATCCCCCGTGACCTCAGACACTCTGGTACCTTTAACATGGCATCCCCTTTTCTCAAGAGCAACACATGTGGCCACGCAGGTGACCACAACAGGGGAAATCTTCAAGACAATGACAACAGTCCTACAACCAGCCTTTCTGGGGCCTGGGGCAGGTAGTGGGAGAAAGGGTGATTTTTTTAATGTTTATTTATTTTTGAGAAGAGAGAGACAGAGCATGAGTGGGGGAGGAGAGAAAGAGGGAGACACAGAATCTGAAACAGGCTCCAGGCTCTGAGATGTCAACACGGAGCCCGACTCGAGGCTCGAACTCACGGACCATGAAATCGTGACCTGAGCCGAAGTCGGATGCTTAACCGACTGAGCTACCCAGGCACCCCAAATGTTTATTTATTTTTGAGGTGTGTGGGGGGAACAGAGGATCCAAAATAGGCATTGTGCTGACAGCAGAGAGCCTGAAGTGGGGCTCAAACTCACAAACCATGGGATCATGATCTGAGCCAAGGTCGGACACTTAACCGACTGAGCCACCCAAGCACCCCAGAAAGGGCATTTCTGAGAAAGCATCTCTTGGCAGAGAGAAGTAACTTGATTCAGAGAAGCCCCAGAGGGATTGGCTGCCACTGTCGCGGTGAAGCTAGCTCCTTCCAGTCCCACTGAAGCAGCAAAGGTGTGTTACTCAGCTCGCTAATACCTAGCTCCTCAGTCCTCATCCCTGTCGCCACTCTGGCTGTAGCAACCATTTCCTGAGGAGGTCAGGTCTTATTTTATTGAATCAACTGAAGTTTGGGGAGGTCAGGATCATGCAACAGTTAGAAATATATTTAAGGCCAGTCAGTCTGACTTCAAGGGCTTTTGCCCCCATCCCTAGCCTGTGTGTTACTGGGACACCTGTTCTCTTGTTCGGCCATCCTTGAGCTGCCAGCAAGATTGAGGACTGAGAACCATTCTGGGCAGGGGACCTGGATCAGCACACTCTTGGAGGGAGGTTTTCTACAGAATGAAAGGAAAACCAGAGGACGAGGAGAGGGCAAGAGGCAAGGGGGGCAGGTGGCCATGAAAGAAGAGGAACTCCGTCTTGCATGAGTATTTTCCAGCCAATCTAAAGACTTTCAAATTGACCTTTGTTTATCCCCGATTATCTGTCGTAGCTCCAAGTGGTAGCTCCCAGGACACTTTGGTTAGAGAGAGACAAGTGGTTGTAAGCCCGTTCCTACCAGACAAACACAGATCCACTAAATCGTTTTTAAGTTTTAATGGCATCGGTGACAAAAGCATATGGTTTTAAATTATTTTTAACATCTCAAATTATAGATTATTGTTTTTAAAATCTCAAAATGCCGTTTTTGACTTGGACATTTTCACTAGTCCGTGGTCATGCCAGCTTAATTAGCATTACTTACAATGGAGAAAAATTCAAGCCATCTAAATTTCCAAAAATAAAATTAGTGTGATAATTACTATAAATATCCATGTGCTAATTATGGTTATTGAAATGACTTTTGTAGCATATTTTTAGTGACATGGAGAAATTCTTACACTCTGATAGTTATGCATAAAAACTGGATGCAAAAATGTGTAGTCTCAACTACCTGACAAAATGAGCAAAGCAAAAAGGAAGAAAATATTGTAAATGACCATTTGGGGAGCCTCTGAGTAGTATGGTTATGGGAGCATGATATATATTTAAAAAAAAATTTTTTGGTATTTTTCCAGTTTTTAGCAAGTATTATTTTTATACACCAAAATCCCAACCCGGGACTTCCTTAGGTCCTGGGAATTTACATGATGTAGCTCGAGTTTTCTTCTTGCCCAGGAAAGGATGTAGTGAGAGTGAGGCCCATGGTCGAGGCACACACCTGAATGTTTGGCTCTGAGGTCGGCAGCACAGCCATGGCCCCCCATGGGATGATGAAGCTGAAAGAAGGGCCAGGGTGTGACATTGTCCCTGCTCATCCTCCACTGGGTCTCTCAGGTCCAGAGTAAACGCACCCATGCCATTTCACTTATCTTGGTTCACCTTGGTGCCCCTTTGCACCCTTCTAGATTGAAAAGTGAGGGCAAAGGTGCACTGAGCCTGGTGAATCCATTCAGTAACCATTTCAAGGTTCTCCCTGGCACCTCTCAAGACGTTTGAACCTTCAGGAGGCACTTGGCTGCCTTGGTATCTCTGGTCCTGGCTGGTGTTAATAAAAATTCAGCTGAGTAAACTTGAAGATCAAATTGGTTTTATTCAGTGATTCATGAATTGTGCAGCGTCCCATCAAGCAACAGAAAAGAGCTCCACCAAACTGTAGAAAAGGAGAGGTTTTGAAAGGCAGAAAAGGGAAATTATTACCAAAGAATGCATTGTTTCAGCAAGATCGCCTTCCTAAGGGGAATGGAAGGGGTCTGTTGGGTGGATGAACTCACCAGTGCTGACCAGGTAATTCCATGCTATCTCCTTAAAAATTACAGTCCTGGAGGGGTTGAAACTGCAGTTAGATTCGGCATTAAGCCTGGGTTTGCCGGCATGGGATTTGGCACAGGCGAGTGACTCCATTTGGGGTATGCTGTCTCCTTTTTAGCAATTCTCTTTTTTTGATCAGATTCAGCTTGAATGAAAAATGTGATTAAAATGTAAGGCACCAGCATCACCCAAGGACTCTGTAGTCCTTGCAGCTTTTGCCAATTCATTGTGTGGGGTCACAGGTCGTGACATCCTTTACCTAATCTCTGTGATAGGCACAGGCCATGAATTCAGGTTCACAGTTTTAAGTCAGCCATTTTCTTTGCTCCTTTTCTGACATTCCAGTCCTAGGGAGATCATATTCTTGGTGGTTAGCAGCTGAAAAAAGCATTTAAAAGCTTTTGAGAGACTATAATGCACCAGGGAGATCATTATGACTACTATAAACAGGATAATTCCCAATATCTGGAGTGCACTTTGGAGTCATCATCCCCAAGACCCAAACGTTCAAAATCAAAGAGGTCAAAGAAAGAGTCTGCTGAAGGAGTCACCTTCTAAAGCCAAGTAGCTTGCTCAGTGACCTTACATAACTGAGCTTCAGCTTCCTCAGAAGTATTAATCCAGGTGAAGTAATCCACGGATACCTCTCTGCTCAGATAAAGGATAATCAAAGGTTATCCTATTACCAAGAATGACTTTGGCCAAAGAGTCTAAGACGCTTTGTGGGCAGCTACTGTTTTAGCTATGGATTCTGCAGTATCTTTAAGAAGAGGTTTCTGACCATATTCTCATTTACATTCACTCCTAACCAGAAAGTATGGCCCTGCCAAGGGAAGTGAATCTTGATTCTGAGTCACAAAGGCCTCCTGGTAATTCCTTTCTAACTTGATGGTGTAAATCCAGGAAAGTCAACAAATGAGGTGTCTTAGTTTGTGTGTGTGTGTGTGTGTGTGTGTGTGTGTGTGTGTGTGTCTAAAGTTTTTTTGTGGAAAGTTAGATAATCTGAGACACATTGCCTGGTTATGTCCAGCCATCTAGGCCTTCATAGGCTCAAGGAGCATGATGACCACCGCAGCTAAAATTAATTCCTGTCAGGGCACAAATCACTCCCACTAAGGTGACACTATTAATGGACAGATAGGAGTTTTTGATGATAAATCCAGTAGTCTGAAAGGCAAAGTTATGGCCCCATTCCTTAGCAATGTCCTGAGAGAAACAAATGGGGGAATTATCTTTTCAGGCCAATGCCAGAGTGAGGGAAAGAAAGAGGAGAAAAGAAGTTTAATGTTCAGTTAAAGTATGAAGTCTTGATCTGGCTTCTTGTGTGTAAGTGGTCTACCAAGATGTCAGCTTCTTCTCTTCCTCGTTAGTTTGGTTTGGAGGTTTCTAGTGTTTTTATAGGACCAGGTGTCAGGTGGAGCCTTCTTCAGCTGTGAGATGTGTATCTAAGTTTCAGATCCCTGAAGTTTGGCTACCATCTGGGGAGTAAAGAGGATCTGGTATCTCCTGCCAAGGAGATTCAAGGGCAGTCTTTGGTTTTAGTGATTCCAAATCAGAAGGATTGGAGAAAAGTGAGAACATTAGTTTAGTAAGTTGTTGCCAGATATTTCAGGAAACTAGAAGGATTCAGGATCCAGTCCAGTTTATAGGTATATAACAAAATTTCAAAGAAAATGAACAGGATCACAGTCTAGTATAGACAAGTGTACGTATTTTTTTTCTCTACAATTATCCCCATTTTTTCCAAGGATAATCACAGTAAAACTAATTTGCTTACTTTAGACTTGAACTGGTCATTTACATAAGTGCAGCAAGAATAGTGTTTGACCATGTAAACTCTTTTTAGGATAGCTTTGTCGGAACCTTGTAAGCAAGGTACCAGGCCATTTTTTCCAAGGGGCTTCATTGGCTCCATGAAGTCAACTTGAGTTCCTTAAAACTATCTGGTCAAATCTGAGTCCATGCATAGCTATATAAAATATGACATTCTGGTCAAAGCCTGATAATATAACCAGTGTTTCCAATTGTGTCCTGTTACAAGGAGAACAGATTCTTTTTTTTTTTAAATTAATATAACTTATTGTCAAATTGGCTATACAACACCCAGTGCTCATCCAAGGAGAACAGATTCTTATTGAACTCATATAATAACTATTTTACCATGAAAAGAATACTCAAGAGTTTCCAAATTCTGGATGGATCTGGTAGGGAGAAGAAGTAAATGTTTCATCTTTGTTTACAAGGGTATGCTTTACCAAATTGTTGTAAGCCATAGATAGCTTAAGACAAAAGATTTCCTTAGATCTGGAAAAACAAAACATTAAAGGACCAGCACTGTTTCAAACAAAAAGTCATAAAAATTATAATCATCCTCCTCAGTTCATTCAGTCCCATGTAATTAATTCTTATTTTGCTTGAATCCAGTTTTTCCATTAGCTCTAGAAATTCTTACCCAGTTCAGCTTTATGATCTTACAGGCTTCTTATGATCAGAAAGCTGTACTTACCATAACTCTTTCTTTGAATCTCCTTAAGATGAAGTACTTTTGCAGGAACACTTCAGCAAGTCATCAGAGTAAAACAGTAACTGTCTGTAAATGACAAAAACTAAAAAAATGTCCGTTGCTAGAGATCTGATGAGAGTTCATTAAATGAAATTGACAAAGAAATTTGGTTATTTTTGTAACATAAACATTTTGAGAAAATAACTAGAGTCATGACTGATAATATTATGCCAGGACCTAACAGAATTTAGAGATTTCATACAATTTCTAGGAAACTAATAACATATACAAACACAGCATAAAGAAGGCCTAGTATTATTTCTTATTTGACAGTGTTTCCCATGTAATTTAACATATCAAATATGCCTGGGGAGCCTGGGTGGCTCAGTCAGTTGAGCATTCGACTCTTGATTTCAGCTCAGGTCATGATCCCAGGGTCTTGGGATTGAGCCTCATGTCTGGCTCTGTGCTGAGCATGGAGCCTGCTTGAGATTCTCTCTCTTTCTCTCTCTCTTTTCCCCCTCTCTCCTTCTCCCTCTTTCCCTCCCCCATTTGCACATGCCCTTTCTCTAAAATAAAGTTTTAAAAAACATATCAAATATGCCTCATTAGTTTATCTCTTATTTTATAAGGAGAGAGAATAAATCTTGTACATGTTCCAGGGATCCTCTAAAAAAAATTCCTAAACTTAGTTTGATTTCAAAAACACTTTATTTAGAATTTGATTTGGGTAAAGTTTGTCAAAAATTTAAAAGGTTTGGGGTGCCTGGATGGCTCAGTCGGTTAAGTGTCCTACTCTTGATTTCAGCTCAGGTCATGATCTTACAATCGTGGGACTGAGCTCCCGCATTGGGCTGCATGCTGAGTATGGAGCCTGCTTGGGATTCTCTCTCTCTCTGCCCCTCCCCTGCTTGCAGGGGTGTTTTCTCTCTCTCTCTCTCTCTCTCTCTCTCTCAAAAATAGATAAATAAACTTTAAAAAAATTATCAAAAGGTTTTTAAAACATTTGGTAAAATAAGATTATAGGCCATTGTAAAACAGTACTTAATTATCCATTTACTTATAGTGACAAATGAAGATTTCACAGGCAAATACAGAAAGTTGAATAGTTCTGTGGCTTGGCAAATTGTGAAAAACAACAAAACAAACAAAACTTAGGTTTTTAAATAGACTCACTTTTTTAAGTAATGAAAGAATTGATAAATACACAGGAACTCAGGAAAATATTTTGACAAGACATAAAATATGTTTCTAGGCAGATTACTTAAAAGGTCAAGAAAAACTTTTTACAGTTTCTTAAGAACAAATCAAGAAAACTTTTCCCAAGAAAATGGTGTCCTTTTAACAGAAAGAAAATCAAATTTAACTTTGTACCAGTTTATTTTGGGTATCAAAATTCATTTCACTTAATTAAGTTCATTCTAATCCTAGCTTGATCACACATTAAAATTCTTTTATAAAATACCTTTCCATAAGCCTTTCACAACGTTCTATCTTACATTAAGATTTTGTCCTATGTTTTTCTTCTTTCCCATTTTGAAATAATTAGCTTCTCTTTAGGATGAAATTACTTTCATTTTCCTCCACAAAGATACATTTCCATTCCTCACACCTTCTTTTCCTGGAAACACACATCCTACTTGACTTGCATTCACAGATGTTTCCCTGGTAGTTTAAATTTCTAACAGCTTTAATTATGTAAGAACTTTAAAATTCTTAAAAACCTTAATTTTTAGTGAAAATGAAGAAGTAAACAACTATGACTTGTCTTTTATATTAGCATTCTGTGGTTTGGCAAATTTAAAAATACTTTTTATAATTTCTAGAAACATGTTTTCTCATAGTAAATTCTTTTTTTGCATGGCACAAAACACACTGATTAATAACCCAAATATCTTTAGTTCCTCTGTAAAAGGAAACCTATCTTTAGTAATTAATGTTTTAGTATTTTATCTTATTTAGAAATTACCTAGGTATTTAATTTTATATGTTTAATATTTAATGACTATTCATCATTTAACTCCCCAAAACTTTAAGATTGCAGGTTACCAAAAAGATTTGGGGGGAACTATTTAAACAGTTTGGGAGCACCTGGGCAGCTTAGTTGGTTGAACGTCTGACTCTTGATTTCAGTTCATGTCATGATTCCAGGGTCATGGGATCAAGACCCACATCAAGTTCTTCACTGAGCGTGGAGACTGCTTGAGATTCTCTCTCTCTCCCTCTGCCCTACTTCCATCTCACATACTCTCTCTCTCTCTGAAATTAAAAATAAGTAAATAAAAAAGATCACCTAAAACCTTTTCATTCTATTTACACCCATTTAATTTTCTTATTCTTAATAATTATGTCTAGATTACTTACAAAAACTTCATGAGACATCAAAGTCAGCCATCATCCCAAGCTATTTATTTTTCTTGCTGACAAATTTTATAAGATAACATGAACTTATTTGACTAATAAAGTCAGGTAAAAAAGAAGTTGTATGTCTGCATTATATTTAATGCTGGCAACTCTGAAGACATGCCTATTTTAATTAAACCAAACCTAAACTACCTTTTATTTGCAAAGATTATCCCAGGTCACATGAACCTGAAAAGTAGCTGGGTTAGTTTCTATTACATTTTTGAGATTTTTTATGAATAATTAATTCACATAAGGGCTTATATAAGTCAAATAAATAAATAAAGTTCTTTTACAAGTTAATTTTAGCAATGTCATCCAAAGGTAGAAAATACCACACATCTATGGGACACCTGGGTGGCTCAGTCAATTAAACATCCGACTTAGGTCCAGGTCATGATCCTGTGCTTCATGGGTTCAAGCCCTGCGTTGGGCTCTGTGCTGACAGTTCAGAGCCTGGAGCCTGCTTCAGATTCTGTGTCTCCCTCTCTCTCTGCCCCTCTCCCACTCATACTCTGTCTTTCTCTCTAAAAAATAAATAAATGTTAAAAAAAATTTTTTTAAAGAAAATACCACACATCTAGAGCACATATATGTAGACACATATAACAAATGGAAATATATAAACAGAAACTTTATAGCTTCCTTTTTATGAAAATAAGCAGGATTAAAAAATAGAATCAAAAGAAATAGGATCTAAGTTGTTTTTCTGGTAGGTGGAATAAATTAAGGTTTTCTACTCAGATGTCTAAAACTAAGTTTTAAATGACCTTTCCCTACTTTGGTTCTTCTTCTGATAAGGGTTACCTCTCTGAAATGTGTACTTTAACGTTTATGTCTCAAAGGCACAGGGAAAGAAGGCAAGTTACAAGCCTTTTGATATAAATAAGGGAGGCTTGGGGAATGGTTAAAAGGATTGGGTGATCTTTGAACTGCCCTTAGAGTTACATTTCTAGTTTTGCAAAGATTTGTAAGGTAAGAACAGTTGCTCACAATTTCTCAAAGAATTGGATTGCAACTTAAATGACACTGTAGGTTGATCCATCTATCCATCTTTCTATAAAGGCTTTAGAAAATCCCCTCCACATACGCCCCTCAGCCCAAGAAAATTTTATTTAAGCCTAGGGGAGAGGGCCGAAAATTAAAAAAAATTCTTTTAGGCTTGGTGGTTTGGCCAATTTATAATCATGGAGCCACTTTGTAATTTTGTCTGGGACAAACAGCATACATTTTTGGCAATTTTGAGTAGCTCCTTGGACTCGACAGGTGACCTCAAAGAAGGTACAAGAATTATTACTGTCCCAAGATCCAGAGTCACAGCCAGAAGAAAGAAGTGACAATCTGCATGTCCCAGGCAGTGAGAAACTTAAGCCACGCCCTTAGACAAGCTAGAAGGCAGTAGCAATCTCTGGCGAAAAAGACCAATAACCAATGGGTGTGGGTTTGGAAAGGAACGGACATTGTGAAATTTTATTTTCCTGTAAAGACTGGGGGTTATAGACAGATGTTCATAAAGGCTTACCCTATAAGCATTCTCACCTTTACCCAGCTTTTGCCAATTTTTCCAGGCTCCCATCTGAAGCTCTAATATTTCCCAGAATTCGGCAAGAGTTTTCATTATTTTTAGTTTTAGTTGTCCCTTGGTCATTTAAGATGATAACATAGAAGTTGACCAGAAAATCTCTCAGAGTCTCCTTAACTCTGGGAAGGCTTTGAAGGTAGATATGGGAATGTCTGTAAGGCCATTTACTTGGAGGACTTTTGTTAACAGTTGTATAAAGACGATTCAGACAAAAGATAGCTAGAACGAGTACTTAAATGAAGAAAGATGGAGGAGAGCAGTAGGAATTACATAAGTCTTATATTCCTTTGTTTTAGGTACCTCTTGTTTCTTTAATTTTTCATTAGCCTTTAATGAAAAATATTTCAATGCAGCTATTTTGGAATTGTGAAACCTTTTGGATCTGGTGCATGCCAATTAAAATAAGTATTCCATTCTGTTTTTTTAATTTTAGAATTCTTATGTTTAAGTGCACTTCTTACATGATCTTATCTAATTGGAAAGTTCCAAATTCTGGATTGTTTTTAGGAAGATTTTGCCATTTTTATAGATATTTATAGTTTCTAAGGCCATAGATTTTAGACATAAAATAAGTAGGTGTGCCAGAAGGTGGCATGCCTGGCTCTTTAAGATTTAAGGATCCTATCGGCCAAGGCTTTGGGTTTCTCAAAGCCAATCTGTCACCTAAAAAGGATGTGTCACTGGGTTGTGCAGTGTTTTATAGTGTACCTTGTTGCATGGAAATTTTCTTGAGCTTGGTGGGGGAGCTAGTATCAATCCGAACCCATTCTGTGACCAACTTATCCAAACATTCAGTGTCTTCTTGAGACGTTGAGCACTCCAGCAACCTTTAAATGCTCAACCTGTGGGGTTTAAGATGGCAGCATAGAAGGATCTGAACTCATCTCTTCCCATGAACACAGCAAAGCTACAGTTACACATAGAACAGTTAGGGACCTGAAGGCTAGCTGAATAGCACCTCCACAAGGATAGAAGGGCCACATCAAGATAGGTAGGAGAGGCAAAGACATGGTCTCACAGAAACCCCATCCCAGGCATGCCCCCCCCCCCCATTCATGCAGGATCTCATAGTATGGAGCTTGTTTCTGAGGCACAAGAGTTCTCTGCCACACATCAAACATCCCAAAGCATTTGTCCTTGAAAACCAATGAGGCTTAATTCCAGGAGAACCACAGGGCTGTAGGGAATGGAAAATCTGCTCTGCGGAGTCTCATGCACAGGTTCATTCTCAACAATTTGAAAAGTGCCTAAACCATATGTGAAGGAGTCCCTCTCATTTGTTAAACTTAAAGAATCTGCCAGAGGGCCAAGAACCTGTTAGGAGCTCTTTCTGGATAGAATGGTGGGCTCCATTTTTGCATTCTCCTTTTGCTTTGTTGGTGCTGTTGCCGGCAGGCAACATTTTGGTACCCCACTTTTAGCCTGCTAATTCTGATAGGAGTGCCCTGATCCTGTGTACTGCAGCTGTGGCCAGCCCTACCACAGCTGGTGGGCATGCACAGCCCACACAGGGAACACTCCTTGAGCACCAGCCTCTGGTGGCGGGGGGCTGTGGGGAGGCGCTGTGCTTCTGGGCCTCATGGGTCTGAAACAGTCAGAGAGACAGTCCTCATCAGGCTACCACCCCCAAGACACTGTACTAACAGCAGAAACACATCCCGAGTCTTCATGTAAAAAAACCCTAGTTTCTTGTCTTGGAACCTCAGCTTGTGGGTCAGGCATCACGTTTGTCACACAAGAGGCTATAGAGGTACCCACAGGGAACATGGGCAGGGAGACACCCAAGTCCACATGGAACATTCTCCAGGATGGATCACATGTTTGGGCACAAAACAAGTTTCAGTACATTCAACAAGACTGAAATCATATCAAGCATCTTTTTCAATCACAATGGTAAGAAACTAGAAATCAATTATAGGAAGAAACTGGGAAGATCACAGATATGTTAATATTTAACAATATGCTACTGAACAACCAATGGATCAATGAAGAAATCAAAGGAGAAATAAAAATACCTGGAGACAAATGCAAATGGACGTACAACAGTCCAAACTCTGTGGAATGCTGCAAAAGCAGTTTTAAGGAGGAAGTTTGCAGCTATACAGGCCTGCCTAAAAAAACAAGAAAAGTCTCAAATAAACAATCTATACTTAAAGGAGACAGGAAAAAGAATGAATCCCAAGTAAGTAGAAAAAGGAAATAAGGGTCAGAGTAAAAATAAAGAAATAGAAACTAAAAGCACAAAAGAAAAGATCAATGAATGAATTAAAAGATCATTAAAATGTCCATACTACCCAGAGCAATCTACAGATATACTATATATAGAAAACCCTTGAAGACTCCACAAAAAAGCTGTTAGAACTAATATATAAATTCAGTAAAGTTACAGGACACAAGATCAATATACAGAAATTTGTTGAATTTCTACCCACTAATAATGAACCATAAGAAAGAAAAATTAAGAAAACAATACCACATACAATTGCATCAAAAGAATAAAATTCCTCAGGAGTAAATTTAACCAAGGAGGTGAGAGATCTGTATGCTAAAAACTGTGAGACACTGATGAAAGTAATTGAAGAAGATACAAATAAATAAAAAGATATTCTGTGCTTGTGGATTCAAAGCAATCCCTATCAAAACCCCAATGACATTTTTCATTGAACTAGAATAAATCTAAAATTTGTATGGAATCACATAAGACCCCCTCAAAAAGGCAAAGCAAGTAACCTTGAGAAAGAAGAACAGAGCTGGAGGTATCACACTCCCTGATTTCAAACTATAGTATAAAGCTATAGTAATCAAAACAGTATGGTGTTGGCATAGAAACACATAGATCAATGGAGCAAATAATAAACCCATACACATATATGGTCACTTAATTTACTACAAAGAAGCCAAGAATATAGAATAAGGGAAGGAAAGTCTCTTCAATAAATTATGCTGGGGGGGCGCCTGGGTGGCTCAGTCGGTTAAGCGGCCGACTTCGGCTCAGGTCATGATCTCGCGGTCCGTGAGTTCGAGCCCCGCGTCGGGCTCTGTGCTGACAGCTCAGAGCCTGGAACCTGTTTCAGATTCTGTGTCTCCCTCTCTCTGACCCTCCCCCGTTCATGCTTTGTCTCTCTCTGTCTCAAAAATAAATAAACGTTAAAAAAAATTTTTTTTTAAAAATTATGCTGGGGAAACTGGAGAGCCACATGCAAAAGAATGAAACTAGACCACTGTCTTACACCATATACAAAATAATTCAACCTGGATTAAAGACTGGAATTTAAGACCTAAAGCCATAAAATTCCCAGAAGAAAACATAGGCTGTGGTCTTCTATCATGTCATCTTCAAATAGTGATTATTTTCATATTTTGGCTGTTGTAAATAAAGCTGTACTGAATACAGGGGTGCATATATCTTTTCAAATTAGTATTTTCATATTCTTTGGATAAATACCCAGAAGTGGATTAACTGGATCATAGGGTAGTTATATTTTAATTTTTTTTAATTTATTTATTTTGAGATAGAAAGACAAAGAAAGAGAGAAAGAGAGAGACAGAGAGAAAGCAGGGGAGGGGCAGAGAGAGAGGGAGAGAAAGAATCCCAAGCAGGCTCCATGCTATCAGCACAGAGACAGATGGATGCCAGGCTCAAACTCATGAACCGTGACAGCATGACCTGAGCTGAAATCAAGAGTTGGACGCTTAACCAACTGAGCCACCCAGGAGCCCCAGTTATATTTTAATTTTTGGAGAAATCTCCATTCTGTTTTCCACAGTGGATTCACAGATTACATTACCACAAACAGTGTATGAGGGTTCCCTTTTCTCACATCCTGTCCAACACTTGTTATTTCTGTCTTTTTTATAATAACTGTCTAAGAGGTGTGAGGCGATATCTCATTGTGGTTTTTAATTCATATTTCCTGATAATTAATTATGCTGAACATCTTTCATATGCCTCTTGCCCATCTGTATGTCTTCTTTGGAGGAATATCTGTTCAGGTCCTCTGCCCGTTTTTAAATCAGGTTTTTTGGGGTTTTGTTGTTCACCTACATGAACTCTTCATATATTTTGGATATTCATTCCTTACTGGATATATATGACATTTTTTGCAGCAATTTTTTGGCGGGGGGTGGATGGGTGGGTGGGATCTGACTCCAAAGGCAAGGGAAACCAAAGCAAAAGTAAACAAATTGGGCTGCATCAAACTACAAAGTCTCTGCACACAAAGGAAACCATCAACAAAATGAAAAGGCACCTACTGAATGGAAGAAGATATTTGCAAACTTAAATTGGGTAGGGCTTCAAATATTTCCTGGTTCCTTTACATTCTGATTGGCTTGCACCATTCTCCCTTCAGGAATATCCACCCCACTCTCGCCCTGCATTTGTTTCTTCTGGTAACTCTCACCTTGTCAGTAGAGTATGACTCCACAGAGGACCTTGGGTTCACTGATTTTTCACTCAGGTGTGTTCTGGTTTTCCAGGGAAGATGCCATAGTTTCTATTCGTGTTCATTTTCCAGCGTTTGACACATGCATTTGTTGACCGAATGAATAAATACATGAAGATTGGCTGGGAAACCCGCCTTTAGCAGCTTAAAGCCATCCTGAAATGTGGCTCTAGCCACCTTCAAGTAATGTTAATAAAGCCAGAGTAAAATGCTGGCCTCTGACTGTGGGTGTTAGTTGAGGTTTTGACATGGAGCGCATGGTACAGAGGCGATAAGACCTGTCCTCTGCAAAGAACAAAGCTAATGTATTGGAAATGCATGCACTTAAGACTCATTAGCAGGTACCTGTGACTCTTACTTCATGGGAACTAATGTTTCATCTTGAACAGCCTTTCAGAAACCCAGATTACTTCATTTTCTCATTTCCCTTTTAATACTGCTGTCTCTGGGGGTTTTGTGAAAAAGCCTAACGAGCAGTTTGAATGGCAACCCAGGCATCTCGTTGTGATGACACTGTCTCTGTTGCTGCCTCCCTATGAAGGAGGGCTGTGTCTGCTGCTCCTACATCCCGTGGCTTCTCCTACAGCTGTCACTCCCTGGAAGGATACAAGACTTTAATCTCTGATGTTTCCCACCTACGAGGTAGAAGGGAAAATTAGAGATGTTATCTGAATAATTAATTCAAGCCTCAGATGGAAAAAAAAAAAGATTTTTTTCTAAAATATCCAGATCATTGAGACTCCTGTGTTCTATTTATCTGGGTAGGTGGCTTATCTTTTAACTAATTGAAATGGCAGCAAGTGCTCTTGAATATATTACCGTATCATTGAGACCCACGACTTCTAGGCATCAGCTTAAGAGTGGAAAATGTCTTAGCCAGACAATAATCATCTAGTTCGCCTTCTGGAGATTGCCACAGAGAATCAAATTAAATGGTCTTCTCACTGAATTTAATGTAAACCTATACCATACTATTGAGCAAAGATTCCCCGTGGCTGGGAATTGTTGGGAGAAGCACTGTGTCAGCTGTAGCTTTTGTGTATCACAGACAAGCTCAGGTGATGGTCCCAGGCATCCAAACAAGAGACGGACTAGGAGAAAACCATTCTATTCCTTTAGTCTGGAAAACTGAAAACACTGTCTAAAATCCCCAGCAGACTCTAGCTTTTGTCCATGATTCCAAGGTTCCTAGCAGCCTCAGTTGATTATCCCTTCTCCTTAGTTCTGAAAAATCAAAAAAAGGTGAATTTGTATGACAAATGTCGGAAGGGATTCTCTGTGAAAGATATTCAAGAATTTCAGCAGTGTGTCATGTTTGAAAAAGGGATGGCTAAGTGTTTCTTTTCTCTTAATATTCTTTTAGAACTAAGCAAGACACACATGAGAAGTCAAGTAGGGAACCCAGTTATCTGGATAACCACAGCCTGAATGCCAGTTCCCAATCCACTCTGGCCATAATCTTAGTGATGCCTCCCCCAGTGCCATCAGAGCTGAATAACGAATCCTACTTTTTGTTTTCAAAATAGAATTCTTCCTTCCTTTTGACATTTCCATAAATAACCGGTAACAAAGTAATATGGTACTTATCTAGGTCACTTGATTTGCTGTTTTGACCATGGGGATATCCTGATGCTGTGGGAACTTTCAAGGGACTTTCGCAGGTCTAGACACTTGTCCATTTAGTTGCGGTTCACTTAAAATGCAACGCTTTGTCTCTGCTCTTGTATTAACTCTCCTATAGATGTTCAAATCTTGATGGAGATGCTGGTGGGTTGATTTTTCTCCCTATCGTTCCAACTTTCCCAATCATATTATCTTAAATCACTGAAGGGGCTCCCGGGTGGCTCAGTCAGTTAAGCGTCTGACTCTTGGTTTCGGCTCAGGTCATGATCTCACAGCTTCGTGGGTTCAAGCCCCGCATCGGGCTCTGTGCTGGCAGCATGGAGCCTGCTTGGGATTCTCTCTTTGTCATTCTCTGCTCATCCCCCACATGCACTGTCTCTGTCTCTCTCAAAATAAATAAATAAATAAACTTAAAACAATAAACTAAATCACTGAAGATAGGCCTCATCCTTTTTAATAGCATCAGTTCTTAATTATTTCCTTCTTCTTCCAAAGGATATCTCTTGATTTAAACCATCTCTACCGGCTCTTGTATTATAGCCTGGGTGCTGAACTGGTACAACCTGGTGTGGCTAAGAGAATGAGTGACAGCTAGCATTGGATTTGAATAGCCTGGACTGGAAATATCAGGAGTGGGCACAATGAGGGGAGGAGAGGGACTTGGGAAGGAATGTCTCACCCAGGACCCCATCTGGGATGTGAACTGGCCGTGCCACTTCTCAAGTTAAGGGAGAGGCATAAGTATGACACAGAAGGGAGAAACCAGATGCATTTATGTTGCCAGATGTGATCTATGTTTGCCTCTTTATTACTGCTCTAAGTTGTCTTCCAAAAAAATGGTCTCACGTATGAATGCTGAATTAATACCAGCTATGGATGTGTTCATCTGGGGCACTTTGATAGCAAAAGGAAATGCTGCTGTGGCTGGTTCAGCACCCCTGTATACTGATCGTGGACCATCCTGGGTCATGTTCCCCAGGATTGGCACTTCTGTTAGAGCTGCAGTCCAGGGTGGTGCCTTCCTCCGTCCTGACGGGTGATCTAAAAAAGCCATGTTGATGACCACCTATCCTCCTGAGGGGAGAGCTGTGCATGTCTATATACCTGGCCGGTAGTTCCTCTAGGACCTTGGCAGAAACTGTCTGCTGTGTTCCTTCTGCCCAAAGGACAGTGTTCAGAATCACAGTACTCATGAAAGCACAATGTAGGGGAGTCCCCCACTACTCCTTCCTGTCTTCAAAAGCGCTCAGTGTCCCCCAAAGAGCCTCTCTCCTTACCTGGGCTTTCTTGGCCTTAAAGTCGGTCTTGATTCTGCTCCAGCCTCACACCCCCCGCCCCCTCCCTGCTCCTGCTCTGCATACCCTCTGCTTCAGACACACTGGTCTTTCAGTCCCTGGACACACGTGGGCAGTCTTTGTAACTCTCTTCACGCCTTTCCATATGTTCTTTCTGCCTAAAACATTTCTAAGTCTTATTTCCTTCCCTAACAAAATGAGTAATTACCTTCCTATCCTGCAAATCCCTCTAAACTTGTTTCTTTGTCACCCTATATTAAAATGATTAATTTATGTATCTTCTCACCACTAGATAGTATCCAGCTCATAACATATGCCTCATCTCCGGTGTGGTACAAGCTACACTGTATGTGCCCACATGTGTTTAAATTACATATTAGTTAGCCATCATATACCATTGGTGAAGTTACTTTGCACTATAATGGTACAGAATAGCCTTTGTACTGTATTCTATGGCAAAATAAGATTTCAAATACAGTACGTTCCAGAAAACCAATCCAATTCAGTTTGTATTGACGTAAATGTTGGCAAAGCTGTGAAAATGAAGGATGGGAAAATCCTGACATTTATTTTTCCTGATTAGTTCTGAGGAGCAAAGTGTCCCAGGGCACATGTTATTAAGTGATTCAGTGTCCCCGACAATAAAATTAGGCACAAGTACCACTTGCCTTAGATGCACTGACACTGCCAGACTCCAGAGCGAATGCAAGGACCACGAGATCCCAGTGGAAATAGGCCACACACGGTGATGTCCATGGTCTCCATGACTGTGCCTCCTTCATTTACACACTCCCCTCAAGGACCCCCTCAAGGACCCCCTCAAGAACCTTGTTCCTTTACCTCTCATCCTTCCATGAGACTTAGAGCCTCGGTTGCAGATGGCACTGTGGGTTTAACTTAAAGAATCATCTGATGAAGGTGCTCCCTACAGGTGGACTTGGCTTTCAGGATTGATGTAGTATGGGCTTCCCCAGACATAGCAGGCTCCTTGCCCCTAGCTCTCCTCTCACTGATGCAGGCTGATGTTTCTAAGGTGAACAGACTGTATCCTTCCCCAGATAAAAAATCTCCTGTGGCCCTTCCTCCAAGGGAGGAGGTCCTATGTCTTGGTGTGTTGTGGGACCCTCTCCCCTCTCACCCCTTGGCTTCCCCTCAATCCACTGGTATGCCAGTGGTATGCTTGTCAAGCTCTGCCTTTTTAAAAAAATATAATTTATTGTCAAATTGGTTTCCATACAACACCCAGTCTTTATATACAGAGCTCCTTCTGCTTAGATTGGATTTCCCTCTGCCCAGGTCCAGTTGGTGACCTTCCCACTTCTCCTTCCAAACACGGAGGCTCTGTTCTCCCATCTGGAAGGTTATTTCCAGCATCTCTCTCCCTCCCACAAGGACCTTGCCTACCTCTCCTGTTGTGGTCCTTGTTGTTGTTTCAGAGTTGACTGCTTAAATGCTTGCCTCCTGTGCAAAACTCTTTGAGGGTAGGAGCACTGTTTAATCCATCCCTCTGTGCATACTCAATAATTGGTGCAATGTTTTGTACACACTAATGATTCAATAAACATCTGCTCATTGAATGGGCTAAAGGAAGGAAGAAACCAAAGACAGTTTTTTACTTAAAAATCTGACCAACTCTGCTGGACCCAGCCTCCCAGGGGGTGCCACAACTTAAGAGAGCATCTCTATGGCGCCCTGAGCCTCCGCAACAAATAATAAGGTATTTGAGGATTAACTTCAATAAGGATGCAAACTTAGCACCTCATTTCAATCCTGCAGAAATGTCCTTTTTAGAACTATATTCATTGCCTGACCACACTGACGATTAGTCAGCAAATCTGAACAGGATTGTGAACAGAGGAGCAAAACACACCATGGCTTACATTCTTTGCAAGCTTGATGCTCCCTCCTGAGTAAGGCAGTGGGGTCCTAGCCTGGGTTCCAGGCGTGGCTCCCCTGCTCACATGCTGTGCCCAAGGCAGGCCACTGCCCTTCTAGAGCAGCAGGAGGGACTGGACACGATCCCACCACTCACTCTGGGGGTCTCTGTGACTTGGTTTTATGGGTCAGGTTTGTTAGGCAGGTGGCGGTGCCCTGGGTGTGGAAGAGACACAGTGACCTTGCTTGGCACAGCAGCCCTGTGTGGCTCCAGGAATGGAGTTGTGGTGGTCGGGGGTGTGGTTTACGGCTGCCCAGTTCCACAGCCTCGTTGCTCCCTCGCACTCCCACCGGGGGGCTCCCAAGTGGTCAGTGGGGTCCCTGGGGCTTGGGCGCCATGACCTGCTGGGAGTGACACTGTGGTTCTGGGAAACGAGAGCATATTCTTTGCTTTGGCATGTGTCAACACCTAAAGAAGGGACCTTTCCAACTTGCATCAAGATGAGACTCTCCTGAGGAAGACAAGGACATGTCTGAGATCGAAAAGGGAAAGGCATCTGTGCATTTCTATTCATTCTCTGTCTCTTGTCAGTCTGTCCATCTGTCTGCCAATCTTTCTCTCTCACAAAGACACACACACATACACACACACAGAGGAAGACCACTTTCAGCGATGTCTCTTTTCAAGTAGATCAGGAGATGCTTCCCTTAAATAACATGGGACGGCCCCCCCTTGCCTCCTAACTTCCTCTCTCTCCTTACCCTGTCCCCCTACCCCTGCCCAGACTTTGACAGCTTTGTTATTGAACACCTTCAAGCATAAATCTCCCAAGTGGCCCAGATTTGCACCAAGAATTCCAGATTTGACTGAAATGGTGACAGGTACATATCCTCAAAGCACGGCCGGGCCTCCTGCTCACCTCTCTTACATACAAGCTGCAAGAATGGCATTAGAGCAACAAGAAACAAAGACGTCCCTCTGCCACCATCACTGGGGGCCCCAGAAAGAAGTGCGGGTGGGAGCTGTTCAACTCTCTTAAACCTATTGTTGGATTTTTTTTTCTGTTAGGGGTAAGGCTTTTTGTGTTCCTAAAATAATTCATTTGACTGTCATTTTAACAAGTCCCTTGTCTGTTAAATCATGACTTCCTATGTGGATATTCCTTGACTTAGTTTGATTTGCTTATTAAAATTTCTTCCGCCTAATGTTCCCTTCCAGCCGGCAATGTGTGGGATTCTATTTCTTCTTCAAAGAAAAGGAGCCCACACAATTTAGTTTATGTAATTCTGTGATATTCCTCTGCACAATGGCCACCACAAAACACAGCTTTTTCAACACATGGCTTCGAGGCTTAAAACACAGTTTTGAGGCACAGTCTCAGGGACAGGTGTCAGGAGCTAAAGAGTTGGATAGAGATGGTAATATTGCAGCTACCTCCTACTTTCCTCCTCGGAAGTGCTTGGCCATTTGATGATCTGTCAGATCAGCCACCTCTGTCCTGTGAGCAAACATGCGAATGTACAGGCTAGACTTGGATCTCAGGATGTGAGATGCAGAAGGGGACCCAGGGTTGGGACCTCATCCCCACCTCTCCCTTCTTACCAGTGTCATTCAGGAGCCTGTCATGGGGATTCTGGACAACAAGCCTTGTGCTTTAGGCAAAATAGGCACTGAGAAGGGTTCCTGAACTCAAACAGCAAAGCATCATGTCATGGGTCTGCAACACAGAGGCAGATACGCCCCATCCCGAACCATCCACTCACTCATTCATTCATCCGACAGAACATCTACCGAGCACTCACTACCTTCTCACCAGGCACCACTTTAGCTGGAAATGCAGATCCAGAAGAGCTGGGCAAGGCCCGTGTTCTTTTGGCACTTGCTTATTAATAGAAGGGAACTGATAAGAAATAAGTAAGACCGTTGCAGATAGAACAGGTCATTCAGGCTCTGGTTTATCTGCATCAAGGCCGGACAGAGAGATGTGGGATTGGGAATAGGAACTGAACTGAGAGCAGGAGGTTTGGAGCATAAAGGGTGGAATAAGCCCAGGGGGCTTTTGCATGTGGTCAGAAGGAAACACAGCTAAACACAGCCCCAAATAGACTTTTTCTATTATAACCTTGACTTGCGTCAAAAACTTGTGCGAGAATCTGCCACTGTTTGTGATTTTAAAGTTTTTTAAAAGATAATGTTCACCACATCCTGTGGTATTCTCCATGTAAAGTCTAAAGTGAAGCATTTTATTAAGAACCTGGAGGGAGCAAAAATTCTAATATTCTGATCATGAGAACTATGCTTTCTTTATGTCTTCTTGGTTGTCAAGAAGATCAGAGGAATATTTGAATCAGTTTCTGCAACTATATCTGCCCAGGTTATAATTTGGAGAGAGTGTTCAAGATTGATAAAAGCGCCCACTTCAGTCACACAGAGCAGGCTCACATCCCCATTTCCTACTGTAAGAGGACCTTGGGAATGTTTATTAACCACCTTTCTGAGCTGAGTTTTCACCGACAAGGGAGGGGTGATACTCAGGAGGTTTCTAATGTGATAATGCACCACGCTCCCAGCATAGAGTAAATGCTCATAATTATTATCCTTTTCCGTATTGCTACTTTGCAATTTCTGTCAGGTCTCTATTCCTCTATTTCCCTGTACGTTTCTTTTGTTGCAAATTTTCTCAAATCCATTGTAGAAAGAGACAAGTTACATGTAAATTTTTTTTAAGTTCCATTACCCCCTGATGGCAAAACCAGAGCTGAGAGTAGGATAAAAAAGCTTCAGGCATGTACTTGCTCAAAATAAAATCTGTTCCTGAACTCAAAAAACTGTTATGGTCCTTCTTCCAGCTAAATAATGCCAGTTTCTATAACCTCGTCTCATATACTTTAATGAGGTTTCCTTCAGGGCCTGTGTTTTCCACTCACTGTTTTTGATTTCTTAGTGTAGAGGCAATTTTTAAGAATCATTTTCTCTATTGTAGATATGGCTTTTGTCCACTTTCTTTTCATTTCTGAGATGGTACTCACTCACGGCTTTATATATTCCAAAACAGAAAAGCTATTAATGACTTTGTCAGTTAGAAATTGACAAAGCAGAATCTTTTGTCTCCCTGTGTTCTGAAAAAAAAAATCTATGATAACATGTCCCTTCCCTAGAAGTGACAATTTTTTCCTTTAAGATTCCATCTCCTTACAGAAGGTTTTGTTTTTGCTAATCTACTATAGTGCATAAGAATAACTTAAAACATTAAACATGCAAGGCCGGCCCAAGATTTTTTAAAAGTCCAAGAATATATCACTTAATTAAAAACATTTTAACAATTTTGAGTTATTTAAGTTGGAAAGCAAAACAAGTAAACAAAATATCATTGTTGGATCCTTGCTGCACATAGGAAAACAGCCAGCAAATGCAAGCTTACTCCCTATGAAGTAGGTCACAATGTGATAGATTGTTCTCAGCGGCTCACACATTGGATTCACTTTTTCAAGGGTCAGTTAAAATCTATGCTTAACATAGCCCACAACCAGAGAGCCTTGATTACAACCAATAATTGGAAAATTACAGTGTTGCTGAAACTGTGACTAATATTCTCTTGGTTTCTTATCAGTGTCTGTTACTCTTCACCCAGGCAAGAGAAAATAAAAGACACTTGAATTACTTAGTGGGATGGAGAAAAAACTGGAAGCAATTTAGTGATACTGTTAAAATCCTCCTCATACAGAGAATGGGAAAGCCACTCCTCTTTGCAGGGATGGAGGAGAAGTCAGGTCTCTGTCCCGTGAGATTTGCCTTAGCAATTAGGAAGAATTGCGAGATGGTAAAACAGTGGAATCACTGTCTGGGAAGAGAGTGGTCTTTTATCCACGGCCATTTAAAAACAGGACAGATCCACCTCTATCTCCCATGGTTCAGATGTGAAGGGAGAATGATTAAATTATTTCTTCCACCCGGATGAGTCTATAGTGTGAGCTAGGAACACTTGTGAATGCCCGGGAAAACACAGCCACAAAGGAATCGCACGTTGGGAATCAGCTATCCACCTGCTGCGTTCCAGAGGCAGCTGTCGTGAGTCTTTAACGATAACACCTGTTTAGGGACATGATGGCATTTAGTTTTATGTTAGCCTTTGTACATAACTTTTTGTCTCTATTTTCTTCTCTCTCTGCACTATCTACTAACTTGTCATGTCTTTCTGTATTTTATCTATTTTTAATGGCAAACTTAAACACTTTCTGCAAAAAGAAATGACATGATTGAAGAAAATCCGTCATATTAATTAAAGTTTTGAAGTTCTGCGTGTGTGTGTGTGTGTGTGTGTGTGTGTGCACCAGGAATCATGCCAGTTCCAGGGGATATAAAGAGCAGGGAACACTGGCTTCAAGTCTTCACAGCATAGGGATGCACATGAACAGGTCAACTAGCAATAATACAGTAAGGATCTCTGCAGGGGAAGGGGATTCCTGTGGGATCAGGGAGCAGAGGCCCATGTTTTCAGGAATGGGAAAAGGCTGGAAGGAGAGGTTATAGCAGAGTTGGTGCTGGAGCGTAATCTTGAAGCATTTCTGCTGCAAGTACAAATGGAGAGAATGTGGGCAAAGACAGGGATGGGAGAGTGCAGCCTTCAAGGAACAGCTCCGAGGGCGCCCTTCTTATTCCAGGTAAATGCCATTATTCCAATCAAGTAAATTACTGACAAATGTCTTCCTTGACTAATGTTTCCTTGTATGCCTTAGTTCCCACCACGTGGACAGGGATCACTGGTGTAACTTGACAGTTTCAGGAGAGTTGCCTGGTTTCCAGGGAATTCTGATAAAAATACCACAGCAGAAGTGTCTTCAACAAAAGAAAAGCTCTCTATAATCTCTTTTGAGGCCGTGACTGATACTATGTCAATAAAAATCCCTCTGCCTCAACATTAATGCATAAATACCCTTTTTCAAACACAAACTTTTCAGATAAAGGGATGCTCCCCTCCAAAAAATTGGTATGATACCTTTACAAATACACTAGACTGTTTAATGTTTGGAATTTCAGTTTTGTGATTAAACCTGCAGGGCCATGACTAGAAACGATTTGTGGGTTTGTTGCAGGAGGATTTAAGTATGAGGGCTCTGGGGATGGTGTGAGGGGACCCTTGGCCAGTGAATGAGCCTGGCCAACTGCCCAAGACCTGTGTTTCAGTGAGGCTTTTTTAGTAAAGCAATATCAGTAGTATTTTAGTAGCAGATTTTCATTTGTTGAGTACTCACTATGCTAAGGGCTTGATTTGCATTATCTCATTAAGTTCTGACAACAGCCCATTTACAAATGGTTACTGAGGACCAGAAGGATTAATTAAGTAAATCGTCTCAGGATACACAGGTTGGAACTTGGTAGGTGCTGCACCAACTTTGGTTTAACTTGCAATTATATTCTTGAGTATTTAATTCCTAGTTGCTTTTAATCTCCATAATAATACTTTAAGATGTTATCAGTCCACATGAAGTTTATATAAACTGCAGAAATCTTATGCTCTAGCAGCAGCCTTTCTTTGTTGGAGATTTACAAAGGTCTCTGGACAAAGCCCCTGGAGGATGGTCAGGTAACTGAGGTCTCTGAACTGCCCAAAAGAGCCCAGGGCACCTGGGAAGTGCACAGATAGCTCATGCTTCCTGGGCTTTGCCAGTCTTCCTGACAGGAAGACTGGTTTCCAGGTGACACTGGGGTCTGTCCATGTTCATACTGTCGTAATGACAAGCATTTAAAAAAAAATGACCACATGGTACCAATAGTGTGATGAGATGCTTTCTGAAGTCTGGCTTTTCTGCCTATGGTAAATTGCATGGTTACCGCCAGTGGGGCCAGAAGAATGCCTAACAAGAGACTCAAATAATGAATGACTAGGCATGCCACATGGCCATTAAGGACCGAGACACAGAATGCCAACACTGTGCTTCATCAGGTTAATGGACTTTTTACAAGTGCCCTGTTCTTGGAAGATGGAAAAAGTGCAGGCCTAAATTGCTGCTAAATAGACTTATGTAATCCAAAGAGTAGACTGTTGCTGAGGCCTGGTCCTCATGATGTGTAAACAAAAAGTCAGGAACTTGCATTTGATTGATGTGTGTAATAAGTAACTGCCCCTGGGATCTAAACTGCATGACTCAACACATTTTTAGGCCTTAATCTTCTCTTGAAAACAAAAGTGTTATTAGTTGTAGAATAGCATGTACTTTTATAGCCAGGAACCCCAAAAATGTACATTTAAATCCCAGTTTCAATATACTTTGATGGAGTCAGAACACTTGCTTGTTTCAAAAAAGAATACCTTGTGCGAGTTCGAAAGGATGTTTTTTCCCCATGTTTTAAAAGCTACAAACAACCCAGCTATTGCGGAGTATCGGCTCAGCTCACATGGAATGCTCAATGTAGCAAATGATTAAAAAAAAAAATGCATTTTTTCTCATCAGATACAATGGCTTCTACAATAACGTTGGCTCCAAGGGAGACATGGTCCTCTGAGATTGGATTTTGTTGGAAATTATGGTGTTTGAAGATTACTAAGGTATCAGAGGTCCTTAATAGAAATCTCAGATGACCGGGACATTCTGTAGGATAGAGAGTTGTAATGCAAGACTGGTGGCCTCACCCAGCAGGGACCGCCTCTAATTCCGGGTTGTGTATAGGGTGTCGAAGGCTGCAGGGATCACTAAAATATTCAGTGATAATAACCATAATCAACCCTAAAGAAGGATAAAATTGGATCCAATTGAATTGATGCTGGATTTCTCAAAGGACGGCACTCTGGGGGGCAGTCACACCGCCGGGGCCATTTGGTCCTCCTAATCCCTGTGGGCTAGAAGGAGCGGGGAGAGACAGACCCCAGCAGAGCATGGAAAAGCATGGCCCCTCGGGGAGCTTGCATTTTTGTTCTTGCCATCCCTGTGTAAACCCTGAGGAAGATGCTTTGTGTCGTATTTCAGATCTCCCTTGGAGAGCAGCTCTCTCACAGCCCATCTCTCCCAGCATATACTTCTTTCCCTGGGAAGACAGTGATTGTGGAGCCGGCATCTTCCACCCCTGCTCATTGTCTGTTTTCCCCCACAGAATCTGTACCAGAACAGGTTTTTAGGCCTGGCCGCCATGGCATCCCCATCTAGAAACTCCCAGAATCGCCGCCGGTGCAAGGAGCCACTCCGTCACAGCTACAACCCTGGCCAGTTCCACAGCATGGCCATCAGGACCGGCCCCCACGGCACCGTCACCATCCCCCGCTCCACCAGCGACACCGACCTGGTCACCTCAGATAGCCGCTCCACACTTATGGTCAGCAGCTCCTACTACTCCATAGGACACTCTCAGGACCTGGTGATCCACTGGGACATCAAGGAGGAAGTGGATGCTGGAGACTGGATCGGCATGTATCTCATTGGTGAGTAGGACAGCACTTAGCCAGACTCGCTGACAGAGTGCTGCAGACAGAATGGTCTTGGCCATGTGGGTCAGGTGGTCAATGAGCGTAGCATTCACAATGCACTTTTAGGTATGCTTTAATATTTCAACAGACTCCATACTTTAATTAAAGTGCACAATTTACAACCAAATGTGTTATACACCAAATTCTTTTTTTTTTAAGTTTATTTATTTATTTTGAGAGAGAGAAAAACAGAGCACACAAGTGAGGGAGGGGCAGAGAGAGAATGAGAGATAGAGAATCCCAATCAGGCTCCTCCCTGTCAGCGCAGAGCCTGATGCGGGGCTTGAACTCACCAACTGTGAGATCATGACCTGAGCCGAAGTCAAGAGCCGGACTCCTAACCGACTCTTAACCCAACCCAGGCGCCCCTGTACAGCAAATTCTAACACACTGGAGACCCATTCACTAAGGCTTCTCTTACCATCTCTATTCAGTGGAAGAAAACCATGAGTTAGAAGGGCCAGCTATGGTTGAACACAAATGTTATTACCATTTGCAAGTATAGACGCTCTTGTAATTATGAATAAGTTAATATCAAAAGCCTGTTTTCAAGTCCGTATGTTTATAACACCAAAGCAACACCATATACACAAGCAAAGGACACACATCTCTACGGAGGGGGTTCTACTTTGTTTCCAACGTAATCATGTGCCTCTTTTCACCTGTTCTTTGACCATTCTTACTGCTTTGTATTCAAAAGATGTAACGGGCTTCAGTGGACAGTGACAGCAAGCAGACCGCAGGCTGGGAACAGTGATGGTTGAGAGGAAAATGGCCACACAAGTCTGTGTGCTGCAGAAAACAGACCTCACAAATTTGAAATCCCATGAAAAAATGTATTTGATCTATTTTACATGATAGAATTGAGTGTGTTAGAAATTGATGCATTTATGCTGGTTAACTGGCAAGCAGAGGTGTGGTTGCTGGGTGGGGGAGGGGAGTTGCTCAAGTCAGGCACCAAGTTCAAGGGAGACCAGGCCTTCTGCCATCAGTCTGTGCAAGGAGCAATTTACGCATTCTGACACACAATGCTGATTTAACATGGAATATCACAGAACCCAGTGGATTGTTCTAAGTATTTTGCAACCTGGACTGTTTTTCTGATAAACTAAAGGGGATCTTATCTAACTAACTAGCTGTGAGGGAAATATTTTTAGATCTCTTAACGGCTTTGCAATCAGCTTGGCTGATGTATTTACAATATATGCATTATTGTAAAGATGGAGAAACATAGTTTTTTAAATTTGTACACAAGTAATGGTTACTAGCTAAGTTGGACTTAGGTAAAATTGAATTTGCTGAAAAAATAGTTCTTGTGTAAAATTGTTTGGATACCATCAATCTAACACAGAGCTTGCAAAATAACAGCCCACCAAGCATATTTTTAGTCCACATTGTTTTAAATTTGATAAGTTATCAACATTGAAAAATGTAGAGATTTCACATTGAAATCCAAATTTCTAGCTTCTTTCACAAAAGCCTTCAATTTGGCAGACTGAGCCTGTAATTCTACTTGGCTTTAGTTTGCTAAAGTTAAGCATTAACTGCCTCATTTAGCCTGGTCTGCACCCTTTAGTTTTGCCACAGTCTCCCTCCCACCCATCCCTACTTTCATTGTGAAATGTTACTTGTTTAGCACCTTAGGCAATTAGGGTTTTGGCCCCAGATCTAGTTTTGAACCAGCTCTTTGAAGCTGTACCTTCCTGCAGTGGTGAGTCCTGTTGTCATTCATTCATTCATTCATTCATTCAGGGAACCATTGGAGGAGGAGAGTGTTTTGTGGGGAAGGTGAGAAATCCAAAGACATTCATCCAAGATGAAGGAATGGGCAGATCTGGAGCTCAGCCCTAGATCCAGGCTGTGGGTGGAGGTTTGGGGTAACTGGCACCCCAAGAGTCAATTAAGTCATTGTGGATTGTGTAGAAAAGAGGACCGGAACACCTCTGTCAGAGGGACGGACAGGAAAGGTGCTCACAAAGGAGGTGGAGGAAGGATGGAGACTTAGACCACGTCACAGAAGTCAAGAGAAAGTGGCGGAGGAAGGAAGGGGCAGTCAGCAGCATCAAATGTCGTAAAACTCTAGGAATGAATAAGATCTGGTGTTAACATGACATTCTGATGGAGACAAAAGTAAACACAGCTCGTCATCTTAGGATCTTAACTTGACAGTTTGCTCTTCTCATAGTAGCTGCACATATATAACTGTGAAGTTATTTAATGCAGAACGCCAACACTTTCGGCAACATAGCATTTCAGAAATAATTTCCAAATCCAAAATTATCTGTGTGCCTTAAGAGTTCATAATTTGTAGGTCCTTAGTAACGTGTCTGTCAGATTTGCAGTGTCTTGCCAAAGATCGAATCACCATTCTAGGCCTAAAGATTTAGAGATGATGATTTCTTTTAATCTGTCATTTCACCACTGAAGAAATGGCGATGCAGTGGCTCCCAAGGCCACACAGCTGCCCTCGCCTGGTGGCAGACCCCATGCTGCCCATAGGAACATCTCAGTGGAATCTGGTATGGTATCATTCCACGCCAGTGGACAACCTGTCCACGTGAGGCCAGGTTTGTGATGCTTTTAGCTCTGGCCTCTAGAGCTCCAGGAATACACGACTTTTCTTCTGCCATAGAGAGTGAGACACCTGCATGTGGACGGGCACGTGTGGCCCTCTCACCAACACCAGTGCTGTCCTTAGCCAGGAACCCAGTGATGGGACAGTGACAGTAGCATTACCGTTATTATCCGTGAAATCCAATTTGGTTGCCCTCCTTTATGAGTGGCCATGAGCTCGATATGGAGTAACGAAGGATTCTCTCTCCTGGTGACACAGAATGGGGAAAGATCATGTGGTTTCAGTGACAGCTTGACCTCGTTTAGAATTCTATCCTGCCACTGGCCAGATGTATGGCCCCAGACAAGTACTGTCATCAGAGCTCTAGGTTTCTTATCTCCAAAACAGAGGGGAAAACATAACTTTCTTCTCAGGATCATTGAGCAGAATTGATGAGACACTGCACATTTACTGCCCGTTGATCAATACTTCATGTCTTGATCTACCTTGTCAGGGAGCTCTATTCTCTGGATGTGTGATAGCAAATTACCTTAATTCCCAGGCTTCGTTCAGCCTAGCCTTCACCCTTAGATGGGTACTCAATCGTTGTAACTGTGCACTATAGACAAAAGCTTCTTACCAAACCAATAGGAACATGGAAACAGATTTTAAAGTTCAGTAAATGGGAAGAAGGTCATCACCTGGTCAAAAATAAGTACATAGAAGCATGTTTATTAGAAATCGGCATTTCCAGAAAATAGTTCTGCCGTTATTCATTTGAAAATGCCTACTTGACTTTGACAAATAAAACCTAATTATTTGTGAGTTCTATATTTAGGGTTAGAGAGTCAGCAATGCCCATGGCTTACTCATACTAAGGGAACAGTCTTGTATAATTGAGTTAGGATACATAAGTTGGAGGATACAACTAATACCTCTAGTCATTAGAATGCTAAGTCAATGAGAATGTATCTATTCAAGTATTTTTCACCTCTTCATCTCACATTCATGTTAAAATAATATTTAAAATCTTAAAACCCTCTTTAGGACTATCAGTTTTTTAAAAAATAACCATTCCTTTGACTCTGTTGGAAGCAGCCCTTATTAAAACTGCTTAAACATGGAATAAATGTGTAATTAAAATTATGAAAATATTGGGACACCTGGGTGGCTCAGTCAGTTAAGTGTCTGACTTCAGTTCAGGTCAGGATCTCACAGTTCAGTTTGTGAGTTCAAGCCCTTGTTGGGCTCTGTGCTGACAGCTTGGAGCCTGGAGCCTGCTTCAGATTCTGTGTCTCCCTCTCTCTCTGCCCCTCTCCCCCCCCCCCCCAAAAAAAAATAAATGAAAAACATTTAAAAGATTAACATTCTCTTACTGTTCTTTTGCTGAGTGCTTTTAATCATAGACCAGAGGTTCTCAATCGAGAGTGGTTTTGCCCCCCTTTGATTATCAGAAAGTGTGAGTTCCTCTGGGAAGCAGAAGTCAGGTTGCATTTTCTTTATTGGGCTTAGGAGATGTAGATAGTGGATCAATTCTCCTTTTTAACTGGTTCTGCGCTTACTTGTCGATTCTCTTCTCAACAGCAATAGTCTTTTTGTTGTATACTTTTCTATTACAGATTAGGGTCCGGAAAGCAGAGTTACAGTTTTCATTTTGATGACAACGCAAGAAAAGTACATTTCATGTTTTTTAGGTGTGCTGTTTCTGTAAACTTCACTAGAACTTTCTGATCCAAATTTTTAACAAACTGCAGAGATCTTTTCTTTGTTATAAACTGTGGAACAAGAGGTAGGATTTTACACACTAGAAAAAATAAATGTCATTAAGCAAATAGCTTTTTTGAGGAACTTAATACATCTCTATGTGTTCCGTACAAAGTGAGTAATGACAAAATTTAAAATAGTACTGGCCTAAGCAGTTGCTTCAGGTTATTATTAATGGTTTTGCATATTACTCATGGGGCTTTGCCCCATTGTTAGCCCAGACTATAAGCAGTAAGATCTGCTTACTAGTGATGTCTGATAATGTTCTCTGACCAGTACCTGTATTCACTCATTCAGTCCTCACAACAGACTTTTGAAGCTGGTATTGATATTATCCCCGCATTGTAGTGAGGAAGCAAAGACACAGGGGGATTAAATAAGCTACCTAGGTTCACATAGGTGCTAAGGTAGCCTAACGTTCCTGCTTCAAGGGGTTGTCAATATCCCTGTAATCACACAAACATTGCTCCCACAAAATGACTTCCACTATGACAAAAAAATACGGAAAAAAAGAACCTTGGGACAGACGGCCCAGGGCCTATCAATCCTCAGGGTGGCAGAGAGCATGGCTGGGCCCCCACCATCCATTCCAGGCCTCTTCTTTTCTCCAGTGCTTTCCTCTAGTGCAGAATCCTGTCCCTAAAATTTGTATTTCTCAGACTCCTGTGCAACCATGTCCCAGATGCACACTGGTCCCTTCATTAGGCGCACCTGTGCAAGACAGGGAAGGAGGCAGCAAACTGTGGGGTTCCTCCTCCTACTGGTTAGCCTGTGGCTGCCTCAAACATGGCTTTGGAAAGTTCAGCCGTCCACCACAGTGCCTTGCTATCCACTCACTCACTTCCTGGGTGATGTGGTGGTGGCAGGTACCCATCTTGCTACAGGCTGGTTGCTCTCTGTGGGTGGAGAGGCAATCGCTGTGGCCTGGGAAGCAGCCTCTTGCTGTCCTGCCCACTGGCCACCGCTGCTCTATGAGGTTCTTGAGCTGAGCAGTTTCCATGAGGCCACTCTGAGTGAGGTGGAAGCAGGGCCTTGGAGAACCAGTTATTCTGGGGCTGTTCCCAGAGACCCAGCCTGGAGTCCATTTCTCTAGGAACCCAATCCTCTGCATTGAATCCCCTTCTGCATAAAATATCTGGAGTGATTCTGTTTCTCTGCATCTGACCCCCACAATACACTTGAATTCCCAAGCAAAGACCAATAACTTTTCCAACAATTGGCAATGAATGCCTTTGGGGAAGGAGTTGACCTCTCAGCACAGATGGTTCAGGCAGGAATATCGACTATTCTTTTTTCTTATGTGCTATGTGTTATGAAGTATTATAAATGTAAGAGAATAGGCTATTTATCAGGACCATTGACAGTCTTTTAAAAGGTGTCATGTTTAATTTTTTTTTACGTTTATTTATTTTTGAGACAGAGAGAGACAGAGCATGAATGGGGGAGGGTCAGAGAGAGAGGGAGACACAGAATCTGAAACAGGCTCCAGGCTCTGAGCTGTCAGCACAGAGCCCGATCCGGGGCTTGAACTCACGGACTGAGAGATCATGACCTGAGCCGAAGTCGGACGCCCAACCGACTGAGCCACGCAGGCGCCCCAAAAGGTGTCATGTTTAAATGTGTACAGTGAAGTGTATCTTGTTTTCTTTAAAATGTGTGTTATTTTGCTATCCTCATTAGTCTTTGCAGATTCTTCCCACCTACTCATCCCATCCTTTTCTCCTTGAGGTTCTCCTTGTGCTGCTGTGGTTCCTTAATAGTTAACCTATTCTTAAACTTACTATAGTCTAATGGAATTGCCTGTTTTCTTGAATAGGTCCCCAAATCTATTAGAAACTTCCCAAGAACATAGACCATATCTTGTTCACCAGTGTGTCCGCAGGGTTTAGCACAATGCCCAGAGTGGAGGAGATACTTACTGCACATTTACCTAATGCATGAATGAGCATCCCTTCTAGATATTATTTACAGGGATACCTGATCATAACTGTTAAAATGAATATTCTGGTGATCAGAGTGGAAGATTCAAGTAAATACCTCTCCTTAGAGAATTGCTATAATGAGGCAAATCTCTACACTGAAAACCCAGGGAGCTAGGAAAATATTATGCCTTTTTGGCAGAAATGAGGCAATTACGGTAAAAGACATATTATGCAATCATCTTAGTAACCCAACCAGGGCTGTGAGCACACACTGTGAATATTAAGACTGGCAAATTTTGCAACCAAGTGATTTTCCAGGGGATACAGTGCCTGCCATTAATGAAGCAGAGATAGTGTTGCTGTGCCCAATTATCTTTACCAAAGACAAGATAGCCAAAAATGTGCAGTCAACATGGGAGGGCACAAGCACGTTGACCAGTTGTCTCATTTATTCCTCCACTAGGAGGTCCCAGTGATTAGTACCCCACCCCCATTTTGTAGGGGAGGACCTGAAGATGTAGACTCGATGCCATTGGTATATGGCACAAAGAGCCTTGATAACTGAGTCCTTTGCTACAAGTCCTGCCTTCCTTTCACCTCCTTCTTGCCTGTTTTCCCAGTCTAGGCAGATACAATCTTAGTTGCAAAAAGGACAACCATGACCTTGCTCCTCTTGGCAGAGCTGGAACTTGGAGCCTGCTCTCAGGAACCCCTGAGTTCTGTTTTTTCGTCTTGTCACTGCAGTGGATCTGGATTCTCAAAGCCACAGACCCATCTAGCTCAAGTGTTTACTTTCTGCCAGGGCCCCATAGGTAACCAAAGTAAAATTCATATCCCTGTCTTAG
Organism: Panthera leo; assembly: GCF_018350215.1. NCBI lineage: Eukaryota > Metazoa > Chordata > Mammalia > Carnivora > Felidae > Panthera > Panthera leo. The sequence continues at coordinate 69,948,571 of NC_056680.1, read as the reverse complement.
CCTTCACTGAAAACATGAGGTCTGGAACCAGAGAGGGGGCAGTCAGCTTCTCCTTCACAGATCAGTCCTCTCCAGGAACGCTGTTCCTGTCTGGACACCAACTTTAAGGAGGATATTGGCAACTGCAATGTGATGAGCAGAGAAAGAGCAGGAAAGGAAAAGTACACAGTCCCCCACAAGCTCCTCTTAGTGCCTCCATGCAGGAGGCTCTCCGTCATCTTAGGTCCTGGACACCACATCAAGGCCTCTCTCTGCCCCCTCCACACCCATCCTCCATCTCCACCCTTGTGGCTTCTTATCCCTCAGTGCTTCCCTGAACTCCAGGTGGCCTCCCTCCTTCAAACTCCCTGTTAGAGCACCCTGTTCTTTTCCTTCCCATCCCCTATCACAAATTGTAATAATACCTTTATTTCTTCACTTAGTGTTTAAAGTCTGCATCCTCAGGGTGCCTGGGTGGCTCAGTCAGTTAAGTATCCGACTTCGGCTCAGGTCATGATCTCGAGGTCCCTGAGTTCGAGCCCCGCGTCGGGCTCTGTGCTGACTGCTCAGAGCCTGGAGCCTGTTTCAGATTCTATGTCTCCCTCTCTCTCTGACCCTCCCCCGTTCATGCTCTGTCTCTCTCTGTCTCAAAAATAAATAAATGTTTAAAAAAAATTTTAAAAAATAAAGTCTGCATCTTCAATTGTTTGAAAGCTTTAGCTCAGAAAGGACCATATTGAGTTTGCCCAACACCATGGCTCTTGCATTTTTCCCAGCATGACAGACGGTTCAGTCTTGATAAGTATCTGTTGAATGAACAAATGAATGCATGAGTGCATGAAGGATGGATGGATAAATTCATGGATGAGTCCCAGGTATTAGATGATGACAGGTATCCAGGCTGGAGAAGAGATGCTATAAAGTGGGGTCTATGAGAGCTGGGCCCCAAACAGAAAGTGTGATTGAATGTTTTCTTTATGCCTCATTCACAAACCCAAAGCGAGACCAATTCCTGAAAGCTTTAGGAGGAAGATTTTTGCACTCAGATTTCACACACGTAAAGACTATTCAAAAATGAAATGGCCTGCCATAGAAGCAATTATTTTCTGTTTGTGGAAGTGTTTGCAAACCAGCTAGATGATCGCAGGAGTATTGCAGAGCGGGGATTTGCTCTGTATTACAAAGGGTTGGTCGAGAGGGTACCTGAGGATACTTCTAGCTCGCTGATTTGGATTCCATGTGCTTTTTCGTCTGTTGAGTTAGAGATAGCATTAATAGCCTTTGCTCTTTTTCTTTCTTTCTTTTCCCTAAATATGCTGTTAGCTGATACATTTTTCTGCTCTGCTTTCTTTCTTTCATGGGAGTATAGATGAGGTCTTGTCAGAAAACTTTTTGGACTATAAGAACCGTGGAGTCAATGGTTCTCATCGGGGCCAGATCATCTGGAAGATCGATGCCAGCTCTTACTTTGTGGAACGTGAGTACTTTTCCCATTCCTGTTGCTCGCAATGGGGTTCAACTGTTTCAAGTCCTTCGTTCTATTGCATTGCTTCCCTGAGAAATGTGCTGTGTAAGAGAGGCATATGTTTAATGAAATGCTTAAAAATAATGAAAGGTGAGATTTAGAGCATTTGGGCAACAGCCATACAAACCAGCCCAGACGGCCATTCCTTTTGTTTCAAAGAGATGTTTGGTTCATGGTCATTCATAGGCCTCTGGATTCAGAACCTTTTGGCTCAGATCTTTTAACTTTCACTCCGTGCTCCTCCACGTGCTCTCCAAATTTGCGATAGTTGCCCCTTCTGTATCCTGTAGTGCAGTGTTGGCTTTGCTTGAGCCAGTTCTTCAAGACTCCCTGATCATGGCCCCAGAATATTGGGGATATTCCACACTTCACCCTGATTTTTGGCTCTGGCCATAATTCCCCAGGATGGAGGTGATACGTTACTACTACTGACCTGTTTCTTTGATTCCTGATCTACTGATATCTCTGGGTGTATAAACTTGTCATCATGTATTTTACTGAGATATTTCCTAAAATTTTATGCTATCTTTGAAAATAAGTCATTTTTGTAGGTAAGGAAGGATTCTTTTCAAAAATCCCCATACTGGTGCATTTCCCATTGCACAAGGAAATATCTATGTGGGCCTCATGTTTACCAACTGAAGGAATGCACAGAATACCCTTATCTGCAAGTTCTTCCCTTCCCACTTGGGTATGGGAGAGTGCTAAATGTACAAATCCCTCCTGCATCTTCTGGTCCATAGCAGGGATTCAGTCAGTATGTCACTTTTGAAAGGTAATGATGGAATAGTCCCTTGTTCCAACTGTCCAGTTCTCAGAGGAAAGGATACATGGCCAGGAAACTAAAGTCTATAATCATTTGACTTGTTCAGGAAAAACTACAGGCTCTAGCATATTTTGCTCCCATTTTTATTTACTCTCATTTCCATTTGTTCACTTAGTAAGCATTTTGTAAGACCTACTATATTCCAAAAACCAGAGATTTGAAGATGAAAGGTCTGGTGTCTGCACTTTAGAAGCTTTTGGTGTCTCTGCTCCTAGAAATGACACAAATGCCCCCCTTTTTTATTGGCAAACATATGTAGATAGGAGATTGATACTATCAGATGTAGAGGGGACATGATTTTATGAGATGTGGTTGGGCCCTTGACTTTGGTTTAGTCATAATGAAGTTCCCAACAAGAGATTCCCTTTTCCTTAGTATTTATCTCCCTGTCTCTAGCTTTTCTCCTCCTAATCCATTCTGATTCTGATACCAGACAAAATGCCTTTATATTCAACTCTGATACTATCTGCTCAAAAGCCTCATGGCTCTGCTTTCTGACTACATCAGCTGAAACCTCTCTGCCTTGTTGCCAAGCCCCAACAAAACCCACCCTCATCCCTCAACCCTATTTCTCCACCCTCCCCAGCATGCCCCCTTTGCCCAAGTCATGCCAGTATCTTCCCCATCCCGAAAATAGCATCGTTTATCATAAAGGACATAGGTGGGCTTGATTTGGGGACAAAGACAGGTTCCAGCTAGTAGTACTTAATATGACTTCCCAAATGCCAGAAAGAACAAAAAAGGTAAAAACTTGCATTAGCAATGAATATTAAACACAATAACTGACTATATGCCCTGATCTGATCTACATTGGAAGTTTGGTAGGAAAGGACTTCTTTACTACACACCTGTTTCCTTCTTTGGAGTTCCAACTAATTGGGAAATCGACACCATTTAGGGTCAAAATATAGTCTCAGCTCAAAATGGTGCAGGAATGAGCACAGCTTACAAGTTTTTGTCTTTTTAGAGTCAAGGAAATAAGTACTAAGGATAATGTGAAATCTTATGAGCTAACGTAAAAAAGATGAGTCTGTGTATAAAGTAATCTAGCAATAGTGCCATTCTTTCCAAAGAAGTTCTTTTCAAGATTTCCAAGATTTCTGTGACATATAGAATATTTTTTGTATATTCGTCTCAAATAACAAGCCATATCATATAATTGTCTTCATGAAGAAACACTTTAAATACCACTAGAAGATATTATAATATAAAAGCAGCTCTGTAAATTACAAAATATATTGCCATAACTGAGTGCAAGTGTATTCAAACTTGGTTAAGTAGCAATGTTCTATAGTAAACAAATGGTTTGCCACGTCATATTCAAAATAACTAAAAATCGAACACTTTAGAAAAATGGAATTTTATAAGTGTTCTGGTGCAAAACTGAGACAATCTCACTCTGCAGTATCCCTGTTGGACTAGCAATATCTCAGTGTTTTAGACAAATGGATGAAATTGAGAAGGCGGATATTTACATTTTGCAAATACATCAAAACAGTGCTCAATATACAAAGAATGTAAGATTTTGTACAAATGTAATATAATTTGTCAAAAACTAAAAATGTATCCAGAAAAAGATTAATTGAGTTTAAAAATGATTAGAATATTAGCTCAGGGCACACATATAAATCAAATAAATTAAAATGCTGTGATGGACTATAGCTTTAGGAGTCTGAATGCATTAAAACTATAAATATGCTGTGTGAATTTATATTTTAATGTGAAATCACTTATATTTTCAAAAATGTATGATTGAAAAAGTGCCAAATTAACAAACAGGAAGAGATTGGATGTACAAAATGTTCTAATATCACTATCTTTCATTAATGCAGCAAAGTATCAAAGGTCCTCTTGCTATAATAAAAATGCAGAACACAGTCCATTAACCAGAAGTTTACAGAAGTTTTTGACGTTAATAGAAATAAGACTCTTGAAGTCTCTAAATAGTAATAAACACATTAATCTAATTGGTAAATTATATCTTCTCAAAATTAAAAATTATTTTACAAACTTTGCACATAGGCCAGATTTTAAATGTTGAAATACAACAGGAGGTCATTCTTTCTATCTGAGGGTTAAATTAAAGTAATAAAATAAATGGGGTTGTTATTTCATTTTTATTTTCCGTTTTTGTCTTTATTTTTTCCTTTTATTATTTCCTTTTATAAGAGTAGAGATACATCACTGATTACTTGGAGTCTATAATGTTCTAACAGTACATTTCTTCAGGGTTATGATTCAATTTAGAATTAGGTAATTGCTGTTGATTTATACAATTTTTTTTAAGGTCTGGCTAAATCGGATTTTGAACGTACTTCCAAATTAGGAACATTCAAAACAGATTATTTTCTGCACTCTTTAAGGAATTACATGCATGATAAAACACAAAAGAAATAAAACCTGAATTGTTTCCTTTTCTCTGGCATAACTTTTCCCTAGTGGGCCCCTGGCGGTTTGACTATACTAATAATTGCTGTAATATGAGAACTGCAAAAAGATGCAAATTTTAACACGGACAAAAGAAAGAACTAGTGAAGTTTCAGCTTTACTCATCCTGATCAAATCTTAAAATGCCGTATCATTATAGTAACTCCATTACTATTTTTTAATATGTGTAGTCAGGCTTAGAGCAGGCTAGGCTTAATCCTCAGGAGTCACCACAGTCCTTGCTGATCGTGTGCTCCTATCAGAACTCCTTCAAAATTGGGGCTTATGTTGCCCAGAAGCAATGACAAGGGTGATGATTCTACAGGGAAGGCATCTTTGTGTTGATCCTTGGCCCAAATCTGTTCCATGTAGCTCCCTGTTCATTGTTGCTCCCCATCGGTAGCAGGAAGAAAAATGTGCCTGCTGCCACCACTAATTACAGCCAAAAAGAGTTTCTCCCGAAGGGATCTCCTTTCTCCACCCACTTTTGTGTTGTGTCCTGTTATCACGGTCAGGAGCTCTGCCTTCTCACAGCTGTCTGGATGCCAACCAGAAATCCACAGTCCTTTAACTGCTCTGCCTTGCCTTGGTTTCCTGCCCCTGCTCAGGTCACTGGTCCTGCCCTGCTCCCACATTGGATCCTTCCCTACTGTGTCCTCATTTCCAGAATCACTCCCTGACTACTGCCCGCTTTGATTCTATCATCCTGCGTTTGTCAGAATGTCCGTCAAACATTAGCACATTCCCAAGATCCTTTTCCATCCATCCTCCCAAAGTTAAAAAGCACACAGTGGCCCCTGATTATACTTAACACCAAATCTAAGCACCTAGTTTTTAATGACACCCATTGAGCCTGGTGAGGCGAAATTTACACAGGTGGGAGGGGTCAGCATTTGCCTCTCAGTCCACACTTGAGCAAGGGGCTTCCCAGTGAGAGACAGGTGGGCTCAACATCAACCCCGGTGTGGCCCGCTCTGTCTCTTCATCTGTACAATGAAGTTAATGTGTACTGCCCCCAGTGCAGCCCCATAAGGATGGGTGATTCACCCAGTGAAGGCCAGGTGTGTCTGGTGTAACCAGATCCGCTGTGTAAGAAGAAGGCTTTGAGTTAGGGATTGCGGTGCCACTCGGAAAGGGAGTCAGATCAGCAGTGCACATTGCACTTGGCATTTCTCCTCAGGGAATGGACAAGGGGGTGTCATGGTGACAACTGTGTGAACTGAGTGGCTTTATTCGGAGAGTTTTCTGTGAGAAATGCTTTGCAGCTAGAGTTGAAGACCGAAAGCACTGGAGGAAAAGTAGGGCTGCAGGAGAACCAGCTGGCTTCCCCTCATTAGCATTTCTGGCACAGCTTTCTCCTCTCCAGTAATGCAGCAAGAGCAAGGGCCAGTCCTCCTGGAGCCAGGAGGCCACCCAGATCCATGATTAGACACAGGGGTCTCATCAGGTGGACAATCAAGTTGGTTCAGGTGACACATTGTTACAGCCTTTTATTTGAACCTGAGCATATTTTCACCAGCACTGCTCTGCTGTTGGAACCAGTATGGCTGAGAACTGCACTGCAGGCTGCCATTTTCAATCACTGTTTTGTGATTTCCAAGGAGGTGTCTCCATCTGTACTACAGTAAACATTTGAGCCATAGACTTCAAGCCCTCAGGAAGTCTCAAGTCTACTTGGGGAGACTAAACATAACCCCGGTACTCATGCTGCTTCACAGGTTTTCTGTGAGGAACAAGAATGGCTCCATAGAAATATTTGCAAGATAGTGGACATTAATATTATTATGTCATCTTATAATAATAATCCATAGGAATTATTATCCATAGGATTATAATTATCCATAGGATTATAGGAATAATTCTATAATAATTCCCAATAATTATCCATAGGATTATAGGAATAATCCATAATTCCTGGGACACCATGACTATCTCCATTGTTCATCCAGTTTAATACTGTCCCAAAGGGAAATCATGGTCAGCATTGTACTCTATAACATACTGCTTATGTTCTTACTTATATTTCTTCAAGATTGAGGAAAAAAATGGATAGTTCACAGCAATACTCCTAAAATTCATTTTTCTCTGTCACCACACAATTCCCCTGGTTTTCCTTCCACCTAAACTTCTCCATAAACGTACTCCTGGTTGTAGCTCACACTCAAGGTGCTCTTCTTCCCTTCCTTTTTTCCTTCACATTTTGCTTTAGAAGCCTAAAAGTGATCGTTCTGGAGATAAATCTCTGGGAGTGGTGGAGAAAGGAACCCACGTCACCAAAGACACAATCACTCACTCTTCAATAGACCAGAGTGAAATGGTTGGAGATATTCACATAATCATACCATCTTGGCTGCCAAGCCAATCTAAGTGTGCAGTGGTTCTGGCCGAACAGGGCCAATAAAACGATGGGACTGTGGCAGTGGAAGGGCAGGGGTCCAGGTGGGAAAACAGGACATACAAGTAAGGAGACACACACAGCCGGCTTGCCCCCAGTCTACCCAATGTGAGAAGCCAAAGTGTTGGGTGCAATCACTTCTTACCATGTCGAATATTCCATTACATCAGGGGCAGCAAAATTGATCTTCAGTCCACAGAAGTGTTAGTCTATCAGATTAAATAACAGACCATACAAAGAGTGACTCAGCATTATTACAGAAAACAGAAAGATATAACCAGTCAATTCAGATTTGCAGCAATACAGATAGTGCTGACTTCTAGTTGGATATGTGTCAGATTCTCCCAATGACATGAAAGCTCTTCATCAACACAAATAAATGGTCAGGCCCTATTATCACAGACTGGGACCTTTCTGGATGAGTCACCATGTCAGTAAAAGAACATACAGATTCACCTGCCTCTCTTAACCCTATAGTGCTGGAGGCCTCTTGGACTGTACTAGTCTTCAGGACCTCAGATCTAGAGGTAGAGGCTTGGTCCCTGCCAAGGCTCTTGCATTCTAGTACAGGAGACTAGCACATACCTCTTATAGTGTCCCATATCAGTGAAGACGGAGGAGCACCCAACCCAGCTTTGGGGCACAGAGTTAATCATCCCCATACATAAGAGGAGCTCATAGGCAGACTGGGCCAGTGGGAAGGGCTGTGTTGGGGGTCAAGTGTAGAGAGGTCATTTCAGGAAAGGGACAGCACCTACAAAGGCATGAAGGCATGGGGAGTGGGCAGGCGGGGATAGGTGAGAGTTAAGACAGATTCCTGACAGAAGGAGGAGAGGAAGAGGAGGAGGGGGAAGAAGAGAGATCATCAAGTGTGGAGGACTAAGTGTGGCCACAGATTCCTTGACAGTCCTCTTGAGAGGAGGGGTCCATGTCTCCTCTCCCATGAGAGTTTCCGTGCTGAAGTGATGCTGTGCCAACTTCCAGGCCCAGGCTTTAAGAGACTCTGGTAGCTTCCACTTCCTACCCTTTAGAATACTCACTCTTAGAACCATGAGACAGCAGTGCTGTAAGAAACCCTGGTGGCCACGTGAAAGGTTGCATAGAGAGATGGTTCACCAGCTCAGCTGCTCCAGCTGTCCCCATCCAAGGGACGGTGGGGTGCAGCCCGGCTGTTATCCATGGCAACAGCATGTGAGACCCCCAAGGGAGAGCTGTCCAGCTGGACCCAGTCACCTCACAGAACCTTGAGAGATCACAATATAGTACTGTTTTAAGTTAAGTTTTTGATTCCTTCGTTACGTAGCAAGAGTTGCCATAGCACCAGAGAAATGGAAAGAGTGGGGCCGTGGGAGTCAGGGAGGAGAACCTATCAGAGAGGCATCGTCAACACAACCTGGTGAGTGCCAATGGAGCGGTCACGGGAGACATGGTCTGGAATGCATCTATGCACAGTTGCCATATGGGGGCCGTGGTGGTTATCTTAAAAAGAAAATTCAACAAGCTGATGAGAAAGAGTAGGGTGAACAGTTCATATCCTGCCTTGCTCAGAGCGATCCTGGTTTTGGCTTTGAAAGTTTCCAGTCCCAGGAAACCTGTCCATCCTGGGCACACTGGAATGGTGGTGGCCCTCTGGTACATCTGCACTGACAGAGGAGAGCGAAGTGTCCTGGCGTTCCTCCAGTGAGGAGGCTTTGAGAGACTCTGAGGTGGAAGCATGGGGAATAGGACTGAGACGGGCTTGAACATGTGTACAGAATGAGGGGAAGGAGCCATAACATAAGAGCTCTCATTGATTTAGTACCCAGTCGTGTCCACTTTTTTACACCCTATTATGCTGATGACAGCACCATGAGGAGGGTGCCAGCACCATTGTTTCTGAGGAGAAAACAGACATGGTAGTGTGTGTGGTACAGCTGGGGTATGAACCAGCCTCACCTGCTTGTGCTCATCAGCCCCAGGGAAGAGGTAGGGGATGTTGGATGTTCGATGGACCAGGGCCCATAAGCAGTCAGAAGGCACTGGATGCAGAGAAAGTTAAGAGCCCAGACTTTCCTGGAAGTCCTTGACCTGCTAGGGACCAGGAGACTGGAAGTGTGGTGGGGCAGGATAGGGACAGGACTTGGGGTCAAGACGTGTGTGCTGACCACCTTATAGCACCCCTTTCCTACCGAAGGGATATAAGAAGAAACTGGAAAGACTCAGGAGTGATTTTCACCTGTATAGGTGTGGTGGAGCAAAATTACCACTCTACAAAAAAGACTCTCTTGGTCCCTCTCAAAGCCACTCTGTACACAAAATGAGTCTCTTTCTCTCCATGCCATAGACACAGGGAGCTAGAAACAAGCAGGGCTGCTGAGATTCTCCATACCCCTGCCTCTGGACAGTGCTTCAACAAGAGAAGGAGGAAGTATTCTGCCCATTTTAATGTCCATGAGATGGGGCGTGATAGCTTTCTCCTAAAGGCCGGTGTGGGACAAAGCAGAGAGACACCGCGTTTGGCAGGAGAATATGTAGGGCAGACAAGGGAACCTGACCTAACTAGGACGCTGTGTCTGGACTTGCAGCCAGGTGGGTGAGGCCATGTCTGAAGGGCATGCCCAGCTGATTACCGTGATGTCCAATTAGACAGATATAGCAGATGGGAATGAAGGCGGCTGCAGCCATCCCACGGACGGTGGCCTGTGCTTGTCCCTGGGGACCTGAGCCTGGCTCATAAGATCTGATCCCTGAACTGCCATTTGGGGAAAGACTGATGTCCTGAATAGAGGAGTAATAATAGTAATAGCAGAACTGAAGATCTCTGAGCTCTCCTGATGTGCCAAGCACATGCTGAGCACCCTAACATGTATTGTCCCATTTAACCTTCATGAGAACCCTAGGTGGCAGATAATACTTTCCCTTTTTGTTGATAAGGAATCTGAGGTGCAGGAAAAATGCAGCTGCTCCACTATTCACAGGGTGGGACCCGTCAGACCTTGGCAGTGTGACCTTGGAGCCTGCTCTTTTCACTCCCGTGATGTCCTGATAAGATCAAAGTAGGCCAGAAGGGCCACCACCAGGAGGATGGAGATTCAGTGCAGGGTTCTGGTCCCATGGGGGGTGGGGTATTACATCCAGGTATCATATCCAGGCAATACACTGGATGGAACTTTGAAGTTGGAGTCAGCGCTGGGGGCTTACCTCCCAGAGTGACTGGCAGGGGATTATTTGGGCATCAAAATGGGGACCCAGATGTCACTGGGATAGTAAGTCCTTGACCAGAGGAAGGAAAGTAGAAGTGATTAACATATGGCCTTCCTCCTATCCATATGATTCTGAGTGAGGGGTTCAGTAAGCTCCACCATAAAAAGCTACAGAGAAAGTTCAAATTAGAAGACAGATGCTATCCAAGATGTCAGTTACTTCCCCACACATAAACCCAGAATCTTCTCCATTTCAATATAGTTGTTATGTGTGTATGAATCTCATTTGTATATGCATTTTTAAAGTTTACTGATTCCCTACAGAAAATTTGAAGAAAAGATCAAAGTAAAAATCACCCATAAGTTCAACACGAGATAATATTTTTAGAGATTTTTTTTATCACTAGTAGCATCTCCCTAAGAGGGGCCTAATAAATATTTATTCAATTAATTAATGAATTACTTAAGCTAGTGCTCAGAACTCCTGTGTAGAAAGCAAGAGACTCATGCTCAAGGACAACAACTGTTATGTCTTATCTTTCCCACAAGTGGCCTCTGAGCCATCTAGAGGAAGAAACAGGGAAATATGGGTGAGGGAGAGAACCAAGTGGTCCCTGGTCAGACACATATGGCAAGTGGGCACCACAAAAACGGAATACAGCGTACAGATATGTCCAACTTCTTGGAATAAGGAGGGGGCAGAGAGGTACAGCCTTTCATTTTTTAATTTAAAAAAATTTTTTAAAATACTTATTTATTTTGAGAGAGAGAGAAAGGGAGAGGGTGAGAGCGGGGGAGGGGCAGAGAGAGAGAGAGAGGAAGAGAGAGAATCTCAAGCAGGCTCCACACTGTCAGCACAGAGCCAGACTCAATCCCATGAACTGTAAAATCATAACCTAAGCCAAAATCAAGAGCCAGAGGCTTAACCAACTGAGCCACCCAGGTGCCCCCCACCTTTTAAAGAAGAGTTATTCTGCTCTCCAATAAACATGGCTCAGTCCACACTGGGAATCTGACCAACCAGTTTAGTGATTAGCAGTTCCTCCTTTGATTAGTTAGAAGCTGATGCTAGACAAGCAATAGGAAGGGAGAACTTTCCCTTTTCCACCTCATCCCCAACTTACACTGCTTCCTTTTGACCCATTGAGACTTTCAGCTGAGTCTACGGTCAGGCACAATTGTAGGTAGTGTTCTTGGTGAGGACAGAGACCCACAGAAGTAAGGGAAGCCTGCCTGAACACCATGTGTGCCTCCCTAGACACTTGTCACTGCTCCCTTGGACCTACCTGGGGCCAGTTCAGAGGTCACTCCCAGGAGTTGCTGTCATCAGCCAAGACAGGTCTCTTCCAAGTCAACTCCAAGGCCATTTTTGAATGATGCCAGCGATGTTGTCCACATGGGCTTTGTACAGCCAAAAAAGAGTTCAGAGTTCATATACTATATAAATAGCACTAAGTCCTCACAATTTCTCATTAATCCAGACCTCAGTATCTCATGCATCCCACCTTCCCAAAATTCCAGAGTTGATATGGTACCCAAGAATACTGCAAAACCCACGAACACCCACAAAGTCTAGAAAATACAAACACCTTGTCCATTGTGGCAGCTGCTAATTCAGCCTTGTTTCCCTCTTTCCAAGCAAAACCAGAGTTTGCAGGTACTGGGCCACATTCAGACCCACGTTGCTACTGCCAGCTGTTACCTGAGAGAAGATGGCAGACGAAAAGCAGAAAGGAGGAAGGAGCTAATTGAGTTTCTTTCAACTTCACCAGAATGAGCTCCAATCTCTCCTTAAAATCCTTAAAATCCAAACCAGAGAACTCATCTTCTAAGAGATGATCTGTGTCATTATGCCTCTCATATCTTGGAGAAAATACAGTTATAAATATCACACTGTCTACTAGAGAATGGCATCTATGAAACACTGCTATTTTTATACAAAATCTAGAAATTTGAACCTATATATTCAAAGCCTTTCATGAGACTTCTATTCCTTATATTTAAAACCTCTCTCTCTCTCTCTCTCTCTCTCTCTCTCTCTCTCCATTAATAGTTACCCTAGAATAAAAGAGCCTTATTTTACAGTGTGGGTTTTCCATAACAGAGGACATGAGTTTCTAGTGAACACTAAACCTTTAAGGCCCAGCTGACCCTTTAACAAAGGAATAGATGAAATAATAACAATATAAATAATACAAAGTATTTTTTTGAAGGGGAAGAGTAGATTACATTAAAAAAAAAAAACAGTAATAGAAGGGCAAAAAGGCAAAAAGGGTAATGGAACATGGAAAATAAACAATAGTCAAAATAATTTATCACGAGACTGCACCCTTTGTACTGCCAGCCTAATCACAGGTAGTTCTCAAATTGAATAAAATACATTTTGGGCAAACTCAATACAAAAAATGAACATTAAAACATCACAACCAGTTAAATGGAAGCTCTGGATACTTGACACAAACTAAGTGACCTCATAAGCAACTGCACAAAGCAAATTTTTACAAGAGATGGACTCTGATAGAGGATTCGGCTCCTGGGGTCTCATGAGGGTCCCCAGTTGTCTCCATCACCGGCTCAGCCCAGGGGGCCCTTGGGGTCCCTGCGCTCAGCCCCTGCAGCGCCCTCTGTCGGCGACCGAGTGAAGAGGAGCAGGAAGAAGGTCCTTTGCGCGTGAGGCTGCTTCTGTCCCCATCCCACCAAGGCTGGAAAGGAGCCAGAGAATCCGGAACTCAACTAAAGGATCAGAGTGTCCTAAAACTCTTTGTATGAGACGCAAGAGAATGATGCGAAGCTTATAGGCAGCTCCAAGCTGCAGCGGGCAAGAAGCTAAACCAGATGCAAGATAGTAAGAATTTCATAAAGCCTGTGTTTCCCGCCACCTGGAGAAAGTGTAGAAGTGACAGGATAGTTATTGGGATGTTTATATCAAATTAGGACCGTTTGTAAGACGCATGCCCCTCTTGCTTGACCACCTCTGACACAAGCAAGAGTCTGACCTTGGTGTGTTCGAGAATCTTCTGTCACCCCTCCCACCTCCACACACTTTCCTCTAGGACAGTTCTTGGTCATCTGGTATAGACTCATCTCTGAGCCTACCCTGAAAAAGATGCTGAAATTTCCAGTTCAGCCAAGTGCCTTGCACATGCCGGTCTGGTGGAACGCAGGGCTCTGCCATCCCAGTAAAGGCTTGTGCTACTAGCCAGGTTAATATTTCTGTGTTTTATGGGATGGCATGTGTGCCTCATTCATCACTTTTTTTCTCTAATGGCTGTGACTCTAACCTGCACCATCATACCACACAGTGTCTGTAGACTTTCTTTCTGGATGGCCTCTCCAACTCAGCTGTATAGTGAAGATCAAAGCTTCCAACTCAGAAATGAGTTTTTCCTCAAGTGGCAACAATTCCAGTAAATTCCAAAGCTGAAAATATTTTTTTTTTTTCATGAAATCCGACACCAGTGGAGTGCATTGTTCCTTTCTCAGGAATTTGCTTGCTGTAAGGCTGCTTTTTTTTTTTTTTTTTATGTCAGAGGTCCCTAAAAGGGACCCAGCATTCATTTGCTGTATCCTAGGTTTCAGAATCAACTGCACCTGGGAAAAGCAGCAAATTCAATATGCAGCATGCCAGATGGCCTGGCATGTCTATATGTGCTTTGAGCTACCACGTCCTGTGTGCCAGGGAGCCAGACTGGTGGGTGGGCTTTCCTGGGCCGGAACTGCAGGTCTGAGTATTCCTGGCCTGCAAAAGTCTCCCCACAGAAAACTGTGGTCCCATCTGCAGCCGACCACGTTAGTCCTGACTGAGCATCAAATTGCGAGAAAGCTTAATGTCTCCTAGAACCCAAGGGGAAATTGGGTAAAGGGAGAAGAGAGGCACCCTGAGGGGAAACATTTTCTACTAGGGACAGAGCAACATTTTCTACTAGGGTGGATTCCTGTACTTCTTACCAGAGAAGCCCACCTCTGAGGAGTCTACCTTGTCGTGCAGCCTATTCACAAGATTAAAACGTGATTGTCTGTGTTATATGATTCCAAGAGACCCATTTTGGTAGGTTTCTGTGAGCTGTGTCTCTGGAGCTGGTAATGCATCAGTCCTGTTACATATAGCCACAGGAATGTCTGGTGACCATGTATCAGAAATTACACTGCCTCATACTACCATCCCTAAGATCTGTGCATGGTCAAAGATATACCCTGTTAGCCTAAAGGATTAGACTACCCTCCTAACCTCCTGAATAGCCATAGGTATGAAGCTCTGACCTGCTTTACTGTGGTAGTGCATTACTCACACTCCAATGTCATAAAAGCTATTTGTCACTCAGGTCTTCTGAAATAGGCCCCTGACACTTGTTTGTGGTTCTTACCTTGATCTAGTTTCATAAGTCAATATTCAAAATTCTCTTACTGATCAGAGCAGTTCATTTTAAACGTCAGGCTGAGATTGCTTCCCTCCTGTACCCACACACTTTCAACACTGCCCTTCACACATTTAAACCTCTTCCTAATATATCCTTGTACTTCATGGCACCACCAATCTGGAAAAAGTTGGTTAATACCTGAGAAAAAGTACATGCTGCCCTGAAAGACCTCTAGAACACACTCCAGCAGGTCAAGACCTGGCTTAAGACATTTGTTTTTTTTTTTTTAATTTTTTTTTCAATGTTTTTTATTTATTTTTGGGACAGAGAGAGACAGAGCATGAACGGGGGAGGGGCAGAGAGAGAGGGAGACACAGAATCGGAAACAGGCTCCAGGCTCCGAGCCATCAGCCCAGAGCCTGACGCGGGGCTCGAACTCACGGACCGCGAGATCGTGACCTGGTTGAAGTCGGACGCTTAACCGACTGCGCCACCCAGGCGCCCCAAGACATTTGTAATCAGCATAGAATATAGGGAAGGGTCTCCATCTGACCCTTTCCCTTTATGCCAGGAGCTGTACTTTCTACTTTCTGGAACTTTCAGTCTGTCAGTCCTTCTGATTTACGTGCCCTACCTCAATCCTAAGGAACTCAGTTCTCCAGCATCTGACCAGTCAAGAGCCTTCCCACTACTTGGACTAACATGCAGAGACCTACCCCAGTAATCCAGATTTAGGGATAAAAACATGTGGCACAGAAGGTACTGGAATCTGTGGTGTCATAGCCAATCATGTACACTTGGCCTCTGAGGATCTGTTGGGATCCCTGCTTCCAACTTGAATGCCCCCTGGGAGGCTTAGAGACAGCTCATCCAACTCCACCCAGGAGAGATAACACAAAGAAGGTCAGCAGCTAAGTGTTGCTTTTTCATTTTCAGATTCTCTATTTTTCTAACTATCTCTCTCTCACCAGGGATTTTTTAATTTTATTAATCTTTACAAAGGGCCAGCTTTTGGTTTTCTTGATCTTCTGTGTATGTTTTCTGCTTAATTCGTTTCTGCTCTTATTTGTAATTTTTATGATCTCCTTCCATCTACTTTCGTTGGGTTTAATTTGTTGTTGTTCTTCTAATTTCTTGAGATGGCTGCTTAGCTCATTGGTTTTTAGCTATTCTTCTAGATGTATGCACTTAAGGCTGTAAATTTTCCACTAAGCAGTTTTTGTTTTGCTTTGTTTTGGTAAAATTCTAAGTGAAGCATAACACAAACATAGAAAAATGCACAAATTTAAATGAAGAGCTTATGAATTTTCAGAAAGTGAACACATCCATGTACATAGCACCCAAATCAAGAAGCAGAGCTTTACTCACATTTTAACCCATTCTGTTTCTCTTCCCTCCTTCCTATACATTGATGTGTGTATGTGTTTTTTATCTTGCATGCTTTTTTTTTTTTTTTTTTAGTTTTTATTTAAATTCTAGTTAGTTAACATACAGTGTAACATTAGATTCAGGTATACAATTCAGTGATTCAACACATCCACACAATAGCCATTGTTCACAAGTGCCCTCCTTAATCCCCTTCACCTATTTAACCTGCCCCCCCCCCACCACCACCTACCCTCTGGTAACCATCAGTTTTTCTCTATAGTTAAGAGTCTGTTTCTTGGTTTTCCTCTTTTAGTCTCCTATGATCATTTGTTTTATTTCTTAAATTCCACATATGAGTGAAATTATATGGTATTTGTCTTTCTCTAACCAACTTATTTCACTTAGCATAATATTCTCTAGCTCCATCCACATCCTTGCAAATAGAAATATTTCATTCTTTTTTATGGCTGAGGAATATTCCATTCCATTCCATGTCTCTGGTATGTGCTGTGTGCTCTCTGCTGTTGTATTTTGGCTGCTTTATCCTTCAGACTGGTCATCTGCAGAGGCTCTCTTTGCTTGCAGTAGGCAGTGTTTTGTCCTTGGCCAGGATGTGACAAGTTTTAACTAGGTGTGCTTGGTCTGCTTATGAAATCAGACCTGTCACCACCTCTACTGGAACTGAGACCCTACAGAACTGTCTGGTCAGGAGACATGGTGTGGGCAGGAGTTTCTGCTGGCCTTCAGGGAAAGGGACCCACCATGCTGGGACTGAGGTACACTTACAGGAGAAGGGCAATCTTGCCAGAGCACAGAGGTGTAGGACTTAGTGGAAGCCAGCGAAGCAGTCAGTGTAGAGGCTGTGCTTCCTCCCACGGGTGGCTCGGTGTTTATGCTGAGGAGTGGGGAATAGAAATGGTGCCAGTCAGTTCTTTAGTCCTTGAAGACGAGTCTCAATGCATGTGGCATCTCAGGGAAGCACTTCAAGAAGAGTGAATAATCTCCCCTTGTGTGTCCCAGGCATTTTTCATTTCATTGTTTCCACACTGCCCCCAAGTTCTTTGCCTGCCTTTTCTCTAGGAGCAGTGCAGTGCCCTCTGGGCAGCCAGAGGGCACTATCCCAGCCAAGCCTGCCGACTTAAAACTCAAGACTTCAGGAATGTAGTGTGGGCAGGGACCTGTGCTCGTCTTCTGGAGGAGCCTCTAGCTGCACTGGGACTGAGGGAGGTTTGACTGAGAATGGTAGTCGCACCAGAGCACCGGGGCGTAGGACTTGGAGCAAGCAGGCTAGGCAGCCAGTGTCAGGGCCAAGCTGCCCTCCTCAGGTGGCTCTGCACCTATGCTGAGGGGTAGGGGGAGGAAATGGTGCCAACCATCTCCTTTGTCCCTGAGAGGTGCCTCCATAAATACTACCTCTCAGGCATATGCTCCAAGAAGAGTTAACAAT
Organism: Panthera leo; assembly: GCF_018350215.1. Lineage (NCBI taxonomy): Eukaryota > Metazoa > Chordata > Mammalia > Carnivora > Felidae > Panthera > Panthera leo. Next base: position 69,931,064 of record NC_056680.1, on the reverse strand, counting down.
CTCCCTACTGTGTCCCAGGTGCTCCTCAGATTGCTGTTTCCATGCCATGCCCCATATGCCCCCAAATTGCTTGCCTGCCTTCTCTGTAGGAGAGGGGCAGCACCCTCAGGGCTCTCCCAGCCAAGCCAGATCTTTAAAACTCCAGTCTTCAAGCCCCACTGATTACTAGAACTCACAAAAATCAGCCCCTCTCGCTTTCCCAGACAATGGCTTTGGGGAAATATTCTCCTGTGTGTTCCCCTCTGTACCCCACTCTCTCTCGCCTTTCTCCTCAACCACGGCTCTCCCTCCTCTGTGGCAGCCGCTGTCTGTTTCAGTCCCAAACTGTGTCTCCACACCTCCTACCTTCCTCCGTGTTGGCTCTTCACTCCCTCTGGTTGTGGAGTTTGTTCTGTTAATCTTCAGGTTGATTTGATAGTTATCCAGCTGTGTCAGAGGCACTAGACCAGCCTAGGGTCCTACTGCCACTGTCTTAGCTTGAGCCCCACACATCTGTGTTTCTGTCTGGGATCATTTTCCTTCTAAAAGGAAAGAGCTGTTGCCTGGATGGCTCAGTCGTTAAGCATCTGACTTTGGCGAAGGTCATGATCTCATGGTTCATGAGCTCGTGCCTGGCTTTGGGTGAGCTCGAGCCCTGCTTCAGGTGAGCCCTGCTCCTCTCTCTCTCTCTCTCTCTCTCTCTCTCTTTCTCTTTCTCTCCCTCTTTCTCTGCCCCTCATAAGATTCTTTCTCTCTGCCCCTCACTCACTTGCACACTCTCTCCCCCCGCAAAAAAAAAAAAAAAAAAAAAAAAAAAACAATAAAAGGAAAGAGCCTCTTTTGTGTACTTCTTTTAGTGCAGGCCTACTGGTGATAAATCCCTCAGTTTTTGCTTGTCTGAAAACATCACTATTTGACTTTGACTTTTGAAGAATAATTTCATAGTTGTATGAAATTCTAGGTTAGCTGTTATTTTCTGTAGCACGTAAGAATGTCATTTCTCTGTCTTCCAAAAAGTCATCTGTTTGTCTCTGTCATTCCTTTGAAAATAACATGGGGTTTTCTTTCCTTCTGATGCTTTTAAGACTTTCCCCTTTTTCTTTCATTTTTAGCAGTTGAACTATGATGTTCTTATGAGTGATTCTCATTTTGATCTTGAGGCTGGATGGCTAACTATTATCATCTCCTTAAAAGCCTCTTCCCCATTCTCTGGAACCCAGCTATTCCATTGTCCCATATGTCCCTTATTCTCTCCTCTGTATTTATCATTCTTTTTTCTCTTCCTTCACTCTAGATGTATTCTATGAATGCATCGTACTGACCCTTTTCCTGCTGTATTTGCTATGCTGCTAAGCCAATACATTGAATTCTTAATTGCAGCTTTTCTATTTTTCAATAATAAAGTCACTATTTGATTCATTTCTATTGGTTCTAATTTTCTGACAAAGGTTGCACTTTATCTGTTTTCTGCAAATATAAGTCATGGTTTCTTAAAGTCTTTGCTCAATGACTTCAATATCAGGATCCTCTTTCCATTTCCCTTCTTGCTTTTGGTCAGTTGCTTCTGTCTCTTACCATCCTTGGCAGCTTTCTATCCATCATCATAAGCTGCGTGTGAAATGTAGGAACTTTGGCAGTAGCATCTTCCCCTGCAGAAGGTTTGCCCTTTTCTCAACGAGGCAGTGCAGATGCTGATGGGTGGTGGTCCAATTAAAGGATGAGCAGAATGAAGTGCAGTAGAGTCATGGTAAAGCCTCAGTCTCCCTCTAGCTCACCCTGTTCCTAGGGACCCCTCTGCAAGGCTTTCACAAAGAGCCAAGAGTTTTCATCAGGGACCCTTCCCTGACCCTGTCCCTGCCAGGTGTCCTCAGTACCAAGAGAGGGCTCTACTTTTCAGATGTTTTCATGATTGGATTTTTAGACTTTTGCCCTAAAAGCATAGGATTTGGCAAAGGTCTGAGGGGAAACCAGCTGGGTCTTGAGGTCTTCGGTCCTGCCCCTTTGGGCCCACATGGCCAACAGCAGCTCTGCTGGTTTTCTGCCACCAAGGGTAGAGGCTGTAGGTTATCAATTCACCTGACTAGCTCTCCTGTCCAGAATTTGTAGTTGTTGTTTCCATTGTTATGCAGTGCCTTAAACATTTCATTTCAAAATCAGTTTGCCAAGTTAGCAGTAGAAGCCTTAATCTGCTACAATTATTCTAGCAGGAAGAGGAAGTCTAATTTCCTTTTAGCAAATACCCCACATGTACTGATCCTAGAGACCAGAAACACTTGCCTAATAACCAGCACTGAAGCAGGAACAAAATGCATTTATGAGATTGTTTTTGGGTTTAGAATTGGCCCTCCAGCACCTGAAATAAATATTGCCCATAAATTGAACTTGTAACATTATTTTACGTAATGGTTCATTTTGATCAATCTCTCACTTTTGCTGCAGTACCATATTTGAAAGCATTAACATAAGATTTATGCTGCTATTCTAAATAGGAAATTAGTTAAATAATGTTCAGTTCTTTATGTAAAAAAAGATATATCCATTATTAAAATTACTTCAGACAGAAATTGCAATTAACTATTTTTCATCATAATTTAGCTATTAGAGAAACATGACCTTAGCACATAGCAATTTTTACAAGTTAGGCAAATCTGAAACTCTAAAGGATGTGAACATCTCCTCTGTTTATTCAAAATTTATGACTGTATTTTTTTCAATTATTTTCAAATTACAAAGCTAATATTAGTCCATAATATAGCATTCTAAACCACCTCTGGAAGATATTAATTGAGATAATATCTTTACCAAATGACAACGTTTTGACAAATCAATATGATATCCTGTAATACAATAAGATTTTTTTCTATTAGAGTCATATATTACTTTAATGAGAATTTTACTACAAAAAATATCATTTGAACCAAGTTAAAACACCATATTTCTCAGAAATATTTATAATAGAACAAAGTTGTTTTTTTTTTTTTGGTACAACCTCTTATGTTTACACTTACATAATTTTCTTTTTTGAATGAGTTCTTGAATGCACGCTGCTAAAATGAAATGTTACAGGACAAGTGTATATAAAAGGTGACTCCTTCAATCTGGTGTAAGTCCAAAACAAGAGCCTGATGCATGAAAAGCTTTAAAACTCTACCTTCAAGATATCCAACAAACAATATCAGTTTTAAAATAAAATTACTTTTCCAGTGTTAACTCTTTACATATGTCATGGAATCTTCAATGTTAGAGGCTTTTTCCATGAACACTAATCCCATTCATTCCCTTTTACTGGAAAACCCTTCCTTTTGTTTTGGTCAAAAATCACAGCTGTTCTCTAAGCTACTCATTTCTTAAGCTCTATTTAATTTTAAAATGAAAAAGCATACAAGTAAACATATTGCTATACAGGATAGACTGGAAGGACCTAAGAAGGTTTATATCATTAGTGTTGATTATTTTTGTAAATACTGCTCTTGGTATTTCCTCTTACTGAAGGTAAATGTTCTTCAGATTCAAATTTTAATTTGAAATCCATTGCTTCTTTTTTTTAATTCAAGTATAACTAATATACAGTGTTATATTAGTTTCAGGTGTACAATATAGCGATTCAACAATTCTATACTTCTCTCAGTGCTCATCAAGATAAGTGTACTCTTAATCCCCTTCATGCATTTCACTTCACCTACCTCCTCTCTGGCAATGACCAGTTTGTTGTCTATATTTAAGAGATTCTGTGTTTTTGTCTGTCTTTTTTTTTTTATTTGTTTGTTTCTTACATTCCACATATGAGTGAAATCATATGGTATTTGCCTTTCTCTGATTTATTTCACTTAGCATTATAACCTCTACATCCATCCATGTTGTTGCAGATGGCAAGATTTCATTTTTTATGGCTAAGTAATATTCCATTGTGTATGTATACCACATCTTCTTTATCCATTCATCTATTGATGGACACTTGGGTTCCTTCCATATATTTGCTATTGTAAATAATGCTGCAACAAACATAGGGGTGTGTATGTCTTTTCAAATTAGTGTTTTCATTTCTTTGGGTAAATACCCAGTAGTAGAACTATCAAATCATGTGGTCATTCTATTTTTAATTTTTTGAAGCACCTCCATACTGTTTGCCACAGTGGCTGAACCAGTTTGCATTCACACCAACAGTACATGAGGATTACTTTTTCTCCACATCCTCTCCATTGCTTCTAGATCTTTTTGAGCATGTGAAGATATTGTACTCTCTATTACCCTTTCTAAATAACTGTCAGGACTGACTGTCTCACTGTGATTATAACTTCTTGAGTTAAAAGTGCTTTACCTAGATATTGAGGTTATGGTTTACCTTGGCTCACATCTATTTTAGTAGATTTAAGCTCACTGGAATATTAGATTTGTAAATCTACTAATGGAATATTGGTAGATTTAAGCTATAAATCTACTAATGGAATATTAGATTTAAGCTCACTGTTCTTGCCACAGAATGTTATTGCATAGATAATTTGGCTCTTTCTGCACAAATAAGTGGTTCACAAAGGAAGGCATTTGTGCTGATCCAAATGTCTAAGTCATCAATTCTGATCACACTTTGATTCATAAGATTTGGGCACTTCTGCATTGCATGCATTGTAACATATGGATAGCTAAAAACTTGCCATGAAGTTCAAAATTCATGGTGTTGGCAGCCTGTGCAATGTTCAGACAGCAATAGGAATGATCACCTTATTCTTATAGAATAAGACTTCTTATTTTTTCTGGGTTGAAGAATTCTATGTAACAAGGTGTTTTGGTTTTCTTTTTTTAGCACATTGAAGCTGTCATTCCTTTGTCTTCTATAGTTTCTGTTGATATTGACTAGCTATCTGTCAAATTATTGCTCCTATGAAGATAATCCAGCTCCTTCCCTCACTGGTTGATGATGTGATTTTTCTTGCCTTTTTCAAAGTTCTACAGTGATGTCTGTGTGCTCTGTTCTTTTTGGATTCATAGGGGTTTTTCCTGACCCTGTAGGAAAAAATGTTTTTTTATAACTTTTGGAACTTTTTGATGAATTTTTAAGTTTTGAAGAATTTTTGGCTTTAGCACCACTGTCTGTCTCCTTTACTTTTGGATTCTAATTTATACATATTTTAGACCACCCCCTAGTATCACATATGTTTCTTACTTCTCTTTTATATTTTATACCTTTTTTCTCTGCATGCTTCATTCTGAACTTTTTCCTGACCTATATTCCAGTTCCCTAAATATTCTCCTGTATTTTGTTTAATCTGTTTTAAACCCATCTAATGAGTACACTATTTCAAAAGTGTAGTTTTTCAGATCCAGAATTTCTGTTTGGTTCATTTTTATAGACTTCATTCTTTGCTGATATTTTCAATCTTGTCTTTTATTTCCTTGAATGTTTTCAGTATAAGTTCAGTTAAAGCTTGTGTCTGATAACTCCAATATCTAGAAGTCAAATGAGTCAGCTTATAATGCCTACTTGTTCTTTCGGTATTTTGTACATTGCATTGTATCTGCAAGTGCCTGGGCAATTTTGATTGAGGACTGGCCATTGTAAATGAAAACTTGTAGAAATAATTTGAGGCTTAGAATGATGTTGTTTCCCTCCAGAGAGGAGTTACATTTCCTTCTGGATGATATCTAGCAATCCAGAATACACTCAGTTGAATTTCAAGGCTTGAAATGATTTGAAGGGTAAGGGCAAGTGTATAGTCAACAGCATTTCTGTTCTGCTATTCAGTGTGCCGATTTGAATCGTGAAGGATTACCAGAGTCTTCATATTTGGCAAGCCCTGAACTCTTAAGTTTGATCCCCTTAGCCTTGAAAGTCTGAAAGAAGTTCTTTTCACTTTTCTAGCCTCTCAGCTGCATTTATCAGAATCAACACAGCACTCCCCAGCCCAACTAAAGAAACAGCAACCCCAAATACTAGGTTTATCTCTGAGTTTTCTTTTTATGGATCTTGTCTTCATATTCCCATTGTCTCACTGGATCTCTGATGCCTCCAGGCTAGGATTTCCAATTATAGGGGGGAAAACTTCCAAGACTCTCGAACTAAATTTGAGAGATTAACAATATATATCTTTTTTAGTACAAGTCTGTTCTATGTAATAATTGGAACAGACTTATACTAAAAACGTATTCCCTGTTTTGTTGAAACTCAAATTTAACTGGGTATCCTTTATTTTATCTGGCAACCCTACTTTAGGCAGATTTATTTTCATATTTTTCCAGCTTTTCTAGATGTTTTCTGAATTTACCCAGTACGTCATTACTGGAAGTGGAAGTTTGCTATTGCTAGCTAGTCAATAATCTTGACTTTCTAAAAATTTTAAAAGACAATCACCAGATGGAAAGTTAAGGTTAATTAAATCCTAGCTGCTGTGAACTACATCTGTGAACTTGTATAAGTGGCCTCACATTTTGGCCTCTTTGGTTTTAGATGTAAAAAAGGAACGATAGATGACATTTGTTGAGGTCTTATTGTATGCTAAGCATTGTGGTAAGCACTTTATTTTTTTCTTTTAAATTTTTTTTAATGTCTGTTCATTTTTGAGCGAGATAGAGTACAAGTAGGGGAGGAGCAGAGAGAGAGGGAGACACAGAATCTGAAGCAGACTCCAGGCTCTGAGCTGTCAGCACCAGAGCCTGACGCAAGGCTCAAACTCACAAACCATGAGATCAAGACCTGAGCCGAAGTCAGACACTTAACTGACTGAGACACACAGGTGCCCCTGTGCTAAGCACTTTAAAAAAAGATTAATAATAATTACCTATACTTCATAAGGATTTTATGAAGATCAAATTAGAAAATAGTATGAATGGCCTCTAATGTTTTCAGTGCTAATTAACTGTTAAGGTCAACTTGTCATAACTTTTATGTTTTTTTATTTTTGCTTTTTTTTTACTTGTATTTTTATTCAGTTGTATTAAGCACATTTAACATGAGATGTACCCTCTTAACAAACCCCTAAGTGTACAATACAGTTATTTATAACTGTAGGAGTAATTTCATACAACAAATCTGTAGGACTTATCTTGCGTAACTGAAACGTTACACCCATTGATTAACAACTCCCTATTTCCCTTTCTCTCCCTTCCCCCTGGAAACCACAATTCTGCTCTTTGCTTCCATGATTTGACTATTTTAGATACCACATATAAGTGGAATCACATGGTATTTGTCCTGTGACTGGCTTATTTCACTTAGCATAGTGTCCTCAGGTTTCATCCATGTTGTTGCATATTGCAGATTTCCTTCTTTTTGAAGACTGAATAATATTCTGTTGTTGAATATACTATGTTTACCATGTTTTCTTTATCCATTTATTGATTGATACACCTTTAGGTGGTTTCCACATCCTGGCTATTGTGAATAGTGCTGCAGTGAACACAGAAGTGCTGACATCTCTTCAAGAGCCTGATTTCAGTTCTTTTGGATAAATAACCAGTAGAATTATATGTCAGTTTCACATTTCTTTAAGTTTTTATTTTAATCCCACATAGTTAATATGCATTCAGGCGTACAGCATAGCAGTTCAACAATTCCATACATCAGCCAGTGATCAGCAGATAAGTGGATTCCTTAATCCCCATCCACCCACCTCCCCTTTGGTAACAATCAGTTTATTCTCTATAATTAAAAGTCCATTTTTTAATTTGTCTCCCTCTCATATTTCCTTTTGCTTATTTGTTTTATTTCTTAAATTCCACATTTGAGTAGAATCATATGGTATTTGTCTTTCTCTGACTTTTAGATAGATAGATAGGTAGATAGAGATAGAGATACACCACTTCTTCTTAATCCATTCATTAGTTGATGGACACTTGAACTTCTTCCATAATTTGGCTATTATAAATAATACTGTTATAACATAGGAGTGCATTTATTTCTTTGGATTAATGTTTTTGTATTCTTCGGGTAAATACCCATTGCTGGACGAAAGGGTAATTCTATTTTTCGCTTTTTAAAAAAACTTTTAATGTTTATTTTTGAGAGAGAGGGAGACAGAGCACAAGTGGGGGAGGGGCAGAGAGAGAGGGAGATACAGAATCTGAAGCAGGCTCCAGGCTCTGAGCTGTCAGCACAGAGCCTGACACAGGGCTTGAATCCAAGAACTGTGAGATAATGACCTGAGCCAAAGTTGGTTGCTTAACCAACTGAGCCACCAGGTGCCCCACAATTTTTTACTTTTTAAGGAACCTCCTTACTTTTTTCTACAGTGGCTTTACCTATTTGCATCCCCACCAACAGTGCACAAGGGTTCTTTTTTCTCCACATCCTCACCAACACCTAATGCTTCTTGTATTGTTGATTTTAGCCATTCTGACTGGTGTGAGATGATATCTCATTGTAGTTTTGATTTGCATTTCCCTGATGGTAAGTGATGATGAACATCTTTTCGAGTGTCTGTTGACCATCTGTATGTCTTTGGAGAAATGTCTGTTCATGTTTTCTGTCCATTTTTTAGTTGGATTATTTGTTCCTTGGTGTTGACTTGTACAAGTTTATACAAGTTCATATATTTTGGAGACTAACCTTTTATTGGGTGTGTCATTTGCAAATATATTTTCCCATTCTGTGTATTGCCTATTAGTTTTGTTGATTGTCTCCTTTGCCGTGCAGAAGCTCTTTATTTTGATGTAGTCCCAATAGTTTACTTTTGTCTTTATTTCTCTTGCCTCAGGAGACATATCTAGAAAAAAAAGTTGCTATGCCCAGTGTCAGAGAAATTCCTGCCTGTGTTCTCTTCTAGGCTTTATTTGTTTGTTTGTTTCAGGCCTCAAATTTAGGTCTTCAGTCCATTTTGAATTTATTTTTGTGTTTGGTGTAAGAAAGTGGTCCAGTTTCATTCTTTTGCATGTTGCTGTCCAGTTTTCCCAACGCTATTTGTTAGAGGGACTATCTTTTTTGCATTGACTATTCTCTCTGGCTTTGTCAAAGATTAAGTTGCGGGTTTACTTCTGGGTGTCCTATTCTGTTCCATTGATCTATGTGTCTGTTTTTGCCCCAGTACCATACTGGTTTGATTACTATAGTTTTTAATCTGACTTGAAGTCTGGAATTGTGATGCCTCCAGCTTTGCCTTTCTTTTTCAAGATTTCTCTGGCTATCTGGGGTCTTTTGTAGCTCCACATAAATTTTAGGATTGCTTGTACTAGCTCTGTGAAAAATGCTGGTAGTATTTTGATAAGGATTACATTAAATGTGTACATTGTGCTTTGGGTAGTATAGACATTTTAACAATATTTGTTCTTCCAGTCCCTGAGCGTGGAATGTCTTTCTATTTCTCTGTGTTGTCTTCAGTTTCTTTTATCAGTGTTTTCAGAGGATAGATTGTTTACCTCTTTGGTTAGGTTTATTTGTAGGTATTTTATTTTTTTAGGGCAATTGTAAATAGGGTTGTTTTCTTAATTCCTCTTTTGGTTGCTTCATTATTGGTGTATAGAAATGCAACAGATTCCTGTATGTTGATTATATATCCTGCAACTTTACTGAATTTGTTTCTCAGTTCTAGCAGTGTTTTGGTGGAGTATTTCAAGTTTTCTATACAGAGCATCATGTCATCTGCAAATAATGAAAGTTTTACTTATTCTTACTGATTTGGATGCCTTTGATTTCTTTTTGTTGTCTGATTGCTGTGGCTGGGACTGCCAGTACTACTTTGAATAAAAGTGAGAGTGGACATCTTTGTCTTGATCCTGAACTTACTGGAAAAGTTCTAAGTTTTCCCCATTAAGGATGATGTTAGCTGTGGGCTTTTAATATATGGCTTTATTATGTTGAAGTATGTTCCTTCTTTTTTTAATGCTTTTTTAAATTTATTTTTGAAAGAAAGGAAGCATTAGTAGGAGAGGAGCAAATAGTGGGGGACAGGATATGATGCATACTCTGTGCTGACAGCAGCGAGCCCTATATGGAGCTTGAACTCACAAACTTTGAGACCATGACCTGAGTTGAAGTCAGAGGCTCAACTGACTGAGCCATCCAGGTGCCCTGAGGTATGTTCCTTCTAAACCTACTTTGTTGAAGGATTTTATCATAAATGGATGTTATTCTTTGTCAAATTTTTTTTCTGAATTTATTGAAATGTACATATAGTTCTTATACTATCTCTTACTGATCTGATGTATTATGTTGATTGATTTGTGAATATTGAACCACCCTTGCAACCCATGAATAAATGCCACTTGATTATGGTGACTTATTATTTTAGATGTATTATTGGATTGGGTTTGCTAGTATTTTGTTTAGGATTGTTGCATCCATGTTCACCAGGAATATTGGTCTGTAGTTCTCTTTTTCAGTTAGTCTTTATTTGGTGTTGGCATCAGGGTAATGCTGGCCTCATAGAATGAGTTTGGAAGTTTCCTTCCATTTATGTTTTTTGGGAGTTTGAGAAGAAAAGGTATTAACTCTCTAAATGTTTGATATAATTCCCTCTGAAGCCATCTGGTCCTGGACTTTTGTTTGTTGGGAGGTTTTTGATTACTGATTCAATTTCATTGCTGCTTATCACTCTGTTATAATTTTTTATTTCTTCCTTTTCATTTTTGGTAGGTTATGTGTTTCTAGGAATTCATCAATTTCTTTTAAGTTGTCCAATTTGTTAGCATATAGTTTTTCATAATATTGTCTTATAATTGTTTGTATTTCTGTGGTATTGGTTGTTATTTCTCCTGTCTCATTTGTTATTTTATTTATTTGAGTTCTTTCTCTTTTTTCTTGATTTAAATCTGGCTAGAGGTGTAATTTTATTTTATTTTATTTCCCAAAGAATCAGCTCCTAGTTTCATTAATCTGTTTGATTGTTTTTTAGTTTCTGCATCATTTCTTTCTCCTCTAATTTTTATTATTTATTTCCTTCTGGTGGTTTAAGGTTTTATTTTGTTTTTCTTTTCCTAGCTCCTACATGTGTAAGATTAGGTTGTTTATTTGAAATATTTCCTGCTTCTTGAAGCAGACCTGTATTACTATAAACTTCCCTCTTAGAACCACTTTTGCTGCATCCCAAAGGTTTTGGCTCAGTGTGTTTTCATTTTCATTTCTTTCCATGGATTTTTATGTCTTCTTTGATTTCCTGGTTGACCCATTCATTGTTTAGTAGCATGTTGTTTATCATCCATGTATTTGTGGTATTTCCAGATATTTTTCTTGTGATTGACTTCTAGTTTCATAGCATTGTGGTCAGAAGAGATGCATGGTATGACTTAGATCTTCTTGAATTTGTTGAGGCTGGCTTTGTAGGTTAATATGTGATCCATTCTGGATGATGGCCATGTGTACTTGAAAAGAATGTTTTAGGATAGAATGTTCTGAATATGTCTGTTAAATCCATCTGTTCCAGTGTGTCATTCAAAGCCATTATTTCCTTGTTCATTTTCTATTTAGATGATCTGTCCATTGATGTAAGTGGGGTATTAAAGTCCCCTATTATTATTGTAGGGGCGCCTGGGTGGCGCAGTCGGTTAAGCGTCCGACTTCAGCCAGGTCACGATCTCGCGGTCCGTGAGTTCGAGCCCCGCGTCAGGCTCTGGGCTGATGGCTCGGAGCCTGGAGCCTGTTTCCGATTCTGTGTCTCCCTCTCTCTCTGCCCCTCCCCCGTTCATGCTCTGTCTCTCTCTGTCCCAAAAATAAATAAAAAATGTTGAAAGTCCCCTATTATTATTGTATTATTATCAATAGTTGTGTGTTTGTTATTAACTGTTTTATGGATTTGGCTCCTTCTATGTTGGGTGTATAAATATTTGCAATTGTTATATATTGTTTTTGGATTATTCTATTTATCATTATATCATGTCCTTATGTTTCTCTTGTTACAGTCTTTGTTTTAAAGTCAATTTTGGCTGATATAAGTATTACTACTTCAGCTTTCTTTTGACATCCATTCACAAGAAAGATGCTTCTCCATTCTCTCACTATCAATATGAAGTTGTCTTTAGGTCTAAAATGAGTCTCTTGTAAGGCAGCATATAGATGGGCCTTGTTTTTTTTATCCATTCTGTCACCCTGTGTCTTTTGATTGGAGCATTTAGGACATTTAATTTCGGCATAATTGTTGATAGATATGTACTTATTTTCATTATATTATTTGTTTTGTGGTTGTTTCTGAAGATTTTCTCTGATCCTTCCTTGCCTTTCATGGTTTGCCGATTTTCTTTAGTGATATGTTTGGATTTCTTTCTCCTTATTCTTTGTATATTCATTAGTGGTTTTTACTTTGTGGTTCCCATTAGGTTTATACATAACATATTCTGCATATAGCAGTCTATATTAAATTGATGGTTGCTTAAGTTTGAACCCATTCGTTACTCTCTCCATGTTTTAGTTATATCTTGTCATTTTTTTGCACCATTTAATCTTGTGACTTCCTTGACCTACTTTTTACAGAAAAACTCATTTTTTACTGCTTTTTTGTTACCTACCTTTATACTTTCACTTTTGGTCTTTCCTCTCCACTCAAAGAGTCCCTTTTAATATTTCTTGCAGGGCTGGTTTAGTGTCATAAACACCTTTAGTTTGTGTTTGGGAAGCTCTTTATCTCTCCTATTCTTGATGGTAGCCTTGCTGTATAGAGTATTTTTGGCTACATATTTTTCCCATTCGGCACTTTGAATATATCATGCCACTCCCTTCTAGGTTGGAAAGTTTATGCTGAAAAATCCCACACTAGCTTTATGGGGTTTCTCTTGTACGTTACTGCGTTCTTTTGTTTTGCTGCTTTAAAATTTTTTTCTTCATCACTATATTTTGCCAGTTTAATTACAATATGTCTTGGTGTAGATCTGCTTTTGTGGACTTTGGTGGGGGTTCTCTGTGCCCTTTTTAAATATTTATTTATTTATTTATTTATTATTTATTTATTTATTTTGAGAGAGACAGAGAGACTGCATGGGGGAGGAGCAGAGAGAGAAGGAGAGAGAGGATCCTAAGCAGGCATGTGTTCAGCATGGAGCCCAAACTGGGGCTTGATCTCATGACTGTGAGATCCTGCCCTGAGCTGAAATCAAGAGTCAGGCTTTTAACCAACTGAGCCACTGAGGTTCCCCTCTCTGTGCCTTTTAGATCTGGATATCGGTTTCCTTCCCCAAATTAGAGAAGTTTTCAACTATTATTTCTTCAAAAAAATGTACTGCTCCCTTTTCTCTCTCTTCTTCTTCTGGAACACCTATAATATGAATGTTATTATGTTTGATGAAATCACTGAATGCCCTAAGTCTATTCTTATTTGGCATAATTCTTTTTTCTCTCTTTTGCTCATGTTGATTACTTTTCATTTCTCTGTCTTCTAGGTTATAATATATTCTTCTGCTTCTTCTAGCCTGCTGTTCATTACATCAAGTGTGTTTCTCATTTTGTTTATTGAGCCCTTTGTCGCTGCTTTGTTATTCCTTATCTCTGTGTTAAGTATCTCACTCATGTCTTCCACTCTTTTCTCAAATCCAGTGAGTATCCTTATTACTATTACTTTAAATTCTCTATCAGGCATGTTACTTATCTGTTTTGCTTAGATCTCTGGCCAACGTCCTGTTCTTTCATTTTGGATAAATTTGTCTGTCTCTTCATTTTTGTCTGCCTCTCTGTGTCTGTTTCTGTGTGTTAGGAAATTCATCTGTCTTCTGCTCTTGAAAGTAGTTACTTTATGAAGAGGAGATCCTGGAGTGCCTGCAGTTCAGTGTCCCCTCTGCACCCAAACTTGGCACTTCGGGAAAGTATCCTATGCGTGTTTCTTATGCCCTGCTGGTGTGTCTGAGTCACCTTTCCTTTCAGTGCAGTTGTCTGCACTGACTTTGCCTGTTGTGGTCTGTGCTTGTTCTCTTTCCTGTTAGTGACACCCAGGTAAGCCAGCTCTGAGTGGGCATGCCTATCTGGAAACTTGGGAGCAAGGTGGCAGTGTCAGCAAAACTTGCACTGGGCTGCTGGCCTTATGCCAAATCCCCTGGGTTGGCTTGGGTTGTGAGGCTGGGCAGGGCACATGGCAATGGCTGGGCATGGCTAGGCACTTTGGGGTGGCTGGATGAGGTGGACAGAAGCAGCTGGGCACCCAGCGACTGGACAGGTCATATACCTGGCTTTAACAAAATTTGCCCTGTTCCCGGGGCCAAAGCTAGCAAGCTTTGAGTGAGCGAGTCCTCAGGAGAACTCCTGGGTGTGGTGCACTGCTAGCAGGTTACATAGCAAGTACAGCACCACTCCTTACCCCCACAGATGGCCCTGCTGGGGGGCAGGGGAGGAAAATGACACCTGCCAACTTCTTCATTTTCAAAAAAATCCCCAACATACTCCAAAATCAGTATGAAGAGAGCTGTCTCCCATTTGCCTCTGGTGCTGCATAAACTGCCATTTTTATGTTGCCTCTCTGTGTGCAGGCTGTTGTCTCTTTAAGGGCAGCAACCCAGCTGTCACTCACCCTCCTGGCTTGCCCAGTGCTGAGTCAGCTGACTTTTAACAGTCCAGGCTCCAAGTCCCACTGATTATACAAAGCCATGGAATTCAGCCCCTCTGGTTTTCCAAGCCAAATATTATGGGGATTAGTCTTCCCCAGTGAGTTCCCTGGTGCAAGAATCCATGTCTCTGCCCTCTCTAAGTGTGCAGCTCCCTTCCTCCTGTGGGCGGCTTCCCTTCACCTTCCTGATCTTCCTAACCTTTCAAATGCAGCTTCTTCTCTATATTTAGTTGTGGAGTTTGTTGTGCCAGCCTTTGGGTCACTCTCTAGTGATTTACTTGTATGTGGATTATATCTAGTTGTAAACGTTGGATGGGGAGAGTTCAGGGTCCTGCTCCACCATCTTCCCAAGCTCTTTGAGTAGTTCTCTATCATAACTTTCAAACTTAACTGAATATTATACTTCTGCCAGGTCTACTACCATCATGGCATACTGATGTCTCAGATACTACAGAAACCTTGCCAATCCCTCAAGAGTGGAGGTGGAAAAAGCCAACAATTTTCTTGTTTGCTTAAGTGATACTATGAGTGAAGTAAAATAACCTGTACTTTCTGGATACATTCCCCCAAAATAAAAATTACATTTGTAAACATACGTATTTATATAGGCAGAAACATCAGTTTTACTCCACTTTGTGAATGAGCTGGTACCCCTGCCCACATTGGAAAACAAATCATGTGCCAGGCAAAAGCAACCAAAATAGGGAGACTTACTTCAGGGCCACCATGGGCCTACGAGAGTTTAGGATGTAAACTTCATCTTCTGGAATGGCAAGAACACTGAGTGGAGCCTGGGTTGGATTTTGACCCCCTACTTAACCCATAGTTGGACACCCTATTGTAGGATATATCTGAACAGCTATACAAGATAGTTCTGTGGATCATAAAAGCTGATCTGGCTGGCACATTTGAGAAGAGTAACTTATATGTGCTGACCACCTCATGTATAGTAGGCCTCACACATTATTCCATTTTCTCTGTACAACAACCATATGTGAAACAACATATGCAACGTTGGCAATGACATCACTATTCTACATAAAGATTAAGGCTTGGAGAGTCTATGTAACTCACTCTATTAATGACAGGTAAGTCAAGAATTGGACTTCTATCTATTTGATTCCACATTCCTTCTTTTTCTTTAGATTGCTTTCTTAAAGTTCTGTTACTACACACATAATTACTACAAATAAGCAATACAACTATTATAGCAGGGATTTCTGGTGTTAAAACTTTGAGATTTTTGAATGATTATTATTTTATCTAAAAAGAGTAGAGAAAGATGGAGCCACTGTCGGCTTCCTTAGATGAAGTATCTGACATAATAACCAACAGCTCTTTCATATTACTTGGCCTTTGAACCTTGATACTTTTCTCAAAAAAGAACAATAAAGTTAAAAATGTGCCCATTTCTTAGTCTATATTTGAGTCTATTTTAAAAGTCATGTGATATCAGGCCATGGAAAATTTGTATTCTATATGAAGAATTAAGACCCATCAGGACACTATACCTGATCCTGTGTTAATAATAAGGCAGTGGAGTCAATTAAATGAAACTAACAGCTCATTAGTCATTTTTCAACAGGTCTTTTTGGAAGATCCCTACATTATATTGCACTGTAGATATAAAAATAAATAGTACGCAGTCTCCTTCTCCTGGAAAAACTTAGTGTGGGGTTAATCAAACAGATCAATTTAATGTAACTGTCACCAAAATCAGAGCGATGTAGCATAGAATTTGTAAGATGAAGTGATTTTTAAAAATCCATACAACAGGGGTGCCTGGTGGCTCAGTCAGTTAAATGTTTGACTCTTGATTACAGCTTAGGTCATGATCTCATGATTAGTGAAATCGAGCCCTGCTTCAGACTCTGAACTGACAGTGCAGAGGCTGCTTGGGATTCTCTCTATCTCTCTCTGCCCCTTCCCCACTCATACTTTCTCTCTCTCTTAAAAATAAATAAATGAACCTTTTAAAAATCCATACAACACATCATTTATATATTATTGTGTGTGTTTTAACATTTGTGAGTGACTTCTCTTCACACTACATACCTAAAGAAGAAGAAGTTTTACATAATTCAATTTCTTTCAACTTTGAGTAGAAAATCATTTTAAGCTATAGGAGATATTTATTTAGGTTAAATAAAAGGAAGATTCATTATTAATCAAGTTGCTAAATACTGGAACAGACAAAACACTTGCTTTAAAACAAGTTGTTTGAAAAAAAAAAAAAAAACCTTTGCCAGCAGTTTAAGAAGATTAACATGCTTTGAAATTTTCTATGAATTCTTGGCACAAAATATGCATTAGTCTGTTCACCTAGCAATAGGATTCAATACAAGATTGTATATAATTTTACCGATCTTTTTTACTTAAGGGCATTGGGCTAATTTTGTTTGAAAAGGAAAGCTAGTGGTGCCTTTTCTGAATGCCTGTTATCTAAAATTTCATTGCGCCCAACTGTGCTTGAGGTGAGGCCAGTCACCCCTCCATGCTGATCTCACTGGCACCTACAAGCAGAGTACCTCACATTCTGAACTGCACTGGCCCAGTGGGGTTGTGTTGCTATATAGGCTCACTGCTTTATTCAGTGTTCCTCCATGATCCCTAACCTGCCTGTCAGGCTGAAGCAATAGTGGATCTGGGTGAATATATCTAACAATGTGGGGACAACTGTGAGGTGCCTTGGAGAATATAGAACTAGGTTATAAGATTGTCCACCAAGAGCTTAAAAGGCAATTAACAATAATGCAAAATGACTGCAAGGAAAGAATGACTCAGGAGGGAAATGGAAAGTATTGACATATCGAAAGTATGGACATATCCACTAAAAGGTGAGCACCCAGGTTTTATCCAGGCAACAGGAGGTCTTAGCAACTACAGTTCAATGAATAAAAAAGAGTCAATACGTTGGCTAATCAAAATTTGATGAGGGGCACCCGGGTGGCTCAGTCGGTTAAGTATCTGACTTCGGCCCAGGTCGTGATCTCGCTGTCCATGAGTTTGAGCCCCGCGTTGGGCTCTGTGCTGACAGCTCAGAGCCTGGAGCCTGCTTCAGATTTTATGTCTCCCTCTCCCTCTGCCCCTCTTTGCTCACACTCTGTCTCTGTCTCTCTCTCTCTCTCAAAAATAAACATTAAAAAACTTTTTTTTTAATTTGGTGAAAAATGTTTAATCTCACTACTAATCAAATACATGAAGTAAAAATGGACACTGTCTTAAACTCATATTTAATTGATAATGCTCAATATTGACAAGGTTCCCATGAAATAGTCAGAGCTACATTTTCTGGTAGAAGCATAAAGTGCTTTTTGGAAAGCAGTTGGGCCACAAGAAGGGAGAATCCTTAAAATATTTACATCTTCTTAGGCCCCTGTGTGGCTCAGTTGGGCTTCCAACTCTTAACTTAGGCTCAGGTTATGATCTCATGGTTCATGAGATCGAGCCCGGGGCTCCATGCTCAGTGTGGAGATTCTCTTTTTCTCTGCCCCTCCCCCACTTGTGTGCACACTTGTTCTCTCTCTCTCTAAAAAAAAATTCACATCTTCTAAGGAAGAGTATTGTAGTATTCATCTTCTATGTCAAGAAGCCTTTCTATCTATCTATCTATCTATCTATCTAGTTAGGTTTACAGATAACAGAAACCCCAAAATAACAATGGAAAACAACATAAATGTTATCTGCAAGGGAGGCTCCAAAACATGATACTTCAGTTGGACATTACTACATAAAATAAAATTGAAATTCTGTCATTAAGGAGGAAAGGGAGAATGGGTGTTTGGGTAGGTAACCAGCAGTTTTTGCTCCCTTATACTAGGGAGCAAAATTGAACTTCAACATAATTTTCAAAAAGTCGTTCATTTTTAGGGAAAAGCCCAAAGTTCCAAAATTACAGGAATATTTACAAATTACAAATCGATTCAATGATTCTATAAAACAAAGAATGTTATCAACAAAGGTTTGATCATTGAACCTGTTTGTTTAATGTTAATTTTTAAAAATGCAGTTTCATTGCATTATTATTTTATGACATTACATATACTATTAAAATTTATACCCTCAAATTTGCATAAAAACACTCAGAGAAGAAATTTTATACTTTTCTTCATCGAGTTTAAAACTAATAACTTCTATAGTACCTGAGTGGCTCAGTCCATTAAGCGTCGGACTCTTGATCTCAGCTCAGGTCTTTTTCTCAAGATTGTGAGTTCATACCCTGTACTGGACTCTGCAATGGGTGTGAAACCTACCTAAAATGAAATAAAACAAAACAAATCATCCATAATCAGATAGGATGGATGCTGAGAAGTTGAATATTGAATTTCACTTACAAAGAGTAATTTTTGCTGATACATTTTTAGAAAGACATCAGACCTGTCCATGGGGTCACATGTTGAACAAGTGTCATCAAGTGTGGCCTGCCTGGCTCATGGGAGGAGTTCAGTGGCAGTGTCCGGGGGTGTTCCTCTGGAGATGGTTATCTCTTCCTGGGTTATACCTGGCTTCTCAGTACCATTTGATTTTTGTCTTTCAGCCGAAACTAAGATCTGCTTCAAATACTACCATGGCGTGAGTGGAGCCCTGCGAGCCACCACCCCCAGTGTCACGGTCAAAAACTCTGCAGCTCCTGTAAGTCCCATCTCTTCCTCTTTGTCAGAGCTAACCCTGGTGCTTTTTCACTCCCATTTCACTCGTGTGTGTGTGTGTGTGTGTGTGTGTGATTATAGTGATAGATTATGAGAGGTAGTTCGATAGAAATTATCCAAAGGTAAACTGATTAAAATCACACCACTTTTTGTTTGAGGAATGTTAAGCTTAGATAGTGAGATGTTTCTAGTAGACTCATGCATAATGTCTGTGAATAACAAGTGTTTCTTTGGAATGCATTGTTTTTAATTCCTTGCGTTTAAGGATTTATATTTTCATATGTCTCGATTTCTTCTTAGGCCTATAAATAAATTTCTGGAATAGCATTTATAATCTCAGAGTGATTTTGAGCATAGAACGAGAAAATGGTAGGCCTAGAAAAGACTGGAATCTCTGGTCCTTTTTCCGTTTATATGAACGAGGAAAGTGCCCAAGGAATGTACCTAAGCTCACACAGTTAGCTAGTTGCAGACCAGGGACTTAAGTCAAATCTTTTGTTTCTTACTCTCTGGTTTTTCTGAGTATTCTGAGAATAGCTGCCGTTTCTCCTAAATTACAGTCTAGTTTGTATCTCTGTGGTGCTTCTTTCCTTGGTTCTCAATACATCTACTTACAAGTGGCATTCTCTTTCCTTTTCACATGAATTAAAGATTACTCAGTGGAGGAGGCTAACCAAAAACCAGTAAGGACTTTGTTGGGGTGGTATAAGTAAAAAAACAGTTTGTTTCTTCTATGTGAAAAAAGAGAGATCGAGAAAACTTGAAATGAAATATGAATTACCCAGAAAGAACTTTGCCTCCAAAGGACAACATTTCACTGTTTCACAAGTCAGTTCTTCAGTGTGCAGAAGATCAGTGAGTCAAGTGTGCCTCTGTTCAGGGAGGTGGTGCAGAGCTGGACACTGGCCAGGGAGGCGGGGTCCCAGGACTCCTTGTCAGGGGATACACAGCAAGAGGGAGGGTAGAAGGGGAGGGACCATCCGCACCTCTGACCCATTGTACCATTTTCCCCTACACTAACCAGGCAGATTGGAGGATGATATTGCCATATTACTGGGTAGAACAGGAAGGTAAGTATGGCAATTTGGGAAAGTATCCCCAGGTGCCACACCCTCCTCTCTGGGCCCATTGTGTGTGGGAAATCCTCAAAAGAAGGTGCCTGGGGAAACGAAAGAGGCCCTGACACAGGCCTCCAGTTGTCAAGGCAGTAGAGTCAGCTACATCGAGGCAGTGAACCTGGAGCTGGGGCTGCACTGACTCAGAGGCGAGATGGGCAAAGCAGGGAGGCACAGAACACACAGCAGACCAAGAAGAAAAAAGAGGCTGGAAGTGGAGTCTGCTGACTCGGGAAAAACTTTTCAGACGCAGGCTTGGCTGCCTTTTGCCACAGCACAGCATGTCTTGCAATTAGGCAGCCTCTCTCCGGATACACTGATTTCTCAGCCAGGATGGACCATGACCAGTGATGGACAAGCCTTTTTGTCTCAAGGCTGGAATGGGAGAAGAGCTCCTGATCTGCCTCTGCTCGGAGTACTCCTGTGAGTGAGCTTGGCCAGCCCTTCAATCTTTAGGTAAGCCCTTTTTGGAGAAGGCTCTCTGGAGCATTTGGCTTCTCTGAACTCAGCCTACTGGAGACTCCAGATGTAATCTGTTTCTCAGACCAATGCAAACTGCAATCACATCATCACAGAGATGTGCAGTATAAGCCTAAAAGAAAACAAGGTGCCAACTACCTGGAATACTGCCTGGATTGCACAGCAGACAAGTTTTACAAAATGGGATAAACTGTCAACAAACAAGTCTTTCCAGGGGCTGCCAACAAGAAACAAGGATGATGTCTGAGAAGAGGAAACATCATGTGAGCTGCTTCAACCTGCTATTTGACAGAAAAGTTCAGGAGATTGCATTGATTCTGAGTCAGCCCTGACCTCATCTTTGTTATTTAACCTGTGCTACCATTGCCTGTACTTAAATATCAGACACCTTGGAATACTTGGACACGTTGCTGTCATCCTGATGGCCATCTCCATAATGATTTTCTCACATAAATCAGTAGACACTTGAGTTGCTGCTTTTATATATATTCCACAGACAACTTTCGTTTCTCTTCTTAATCCCCACACATGTTAGCGCCTGATCGTAAGGCCAAGTGATGCCAAGGACAGACAGAAGTCCTCCCGCTGCCGTGCTGGACGTCCTTTGCGTTGGGAGCATGCATCTTCCTGCAGACAGTATTTTAACATGCAGTTGGGTTTTATAATAGTTAACCTCATGGCTCTTACAGCACAGTGCACTCTTTAGAGGAGTTTCACTTGCCTTATTTTAGGTGATTCACAGCACATCTGTGAGACAGGCGGGAAGTGCTATTTTGGTTATGTGACCCTTTGGCTATCTGGTGATCGAGTTGGAATGAATCTCGGTTTAGTTACTCATACAATCTAGCAGCCTTCTGGATTAAATAAGTATTTACAGTCTGGTCTAAGGCCTTGTACACACTGTTACTAAGGGGAAATGCTATTCAAGTTTTCCAAAATCATTTTGCCAATGAACTTTGAGTATCCATTTTTAAGCCAGATCTCTGGTGCTGCACTAATCTCTCATGAAAAGTTGGCTGTCAATGGCCATTGTGTCATGCCCCAAGAGTCACTGAGTTAGTTGGTGACAAAACAGTATGCTGAAAGTACAGTTTTTTGTAAAGGAGGAAAAGACGTCAAATGCCCATCTAGTATATAATCAGTGCTTTGATGTTTTGAGCACAGAAGATTCTCGATATGTTTTCATTCTTTTTCTCATTTCCTCGTTTCCCCTTATCCTTTGTCTTTGTCTCACTGAAAATTGTTGAAGTCCCAGTTATATGTTTTTAAAGTTTATTTATTTATTTATTTTGAGAGAGAGAGAGAGAGAGAGCAGGGGAGGGGCAGGGAGAGAGGGAGAAAGAATCCTAAGCAGGCTCCACACTGTCAGCACAGAGCCCAATGTGGGGATCGAACTCACGAACTGTGAGATTATGACCTGAGCCAAAACCCAAGAGTCGGATGCTTAACCAACTGAGCCACCGAGGTGCCCCAAGGTCCCAGTTATGAAAAGAGGTTGTCACCTGTCTTTATCTTTCCAAGTCTCTTATTTATGTATTAGTCCTAACTGTTTATCAGAAACTATGATGAGTGAAAAGGTATAGAAATAATGAAATATAAGTCCTGACATTGAGGACTCATGGCTATTCCATGATGATTTATAAATACTGTTTGAAATGCCTGGTACTGGGGTATAAAAACCCACTGTGCTGGTGTATAGAGAAGGCAGTGAGAAGGTGCCTGCAGCAGCTGGGAGAGCTTCCAGAGGAAGTGGCATGCGGGCGGCATGAATGGGATTTGCCAGGCCTGGGAGGGAGTAAGGCACTGGCAGGAGGAACGGCATGTGCAGAGGCATGTGGGGGTATGAGGTGCCGCAGGCCTAGCAGGGAAGGAGACCTACTGTGTGTTAGGTCTGAAGAACATACAACTTACTTAATTTTCACCATACAGCACCCTGCACTTTGTTTCTCATACTGTTTGTATGTCATTGGGAGCACCTCGCATATGTTTTCTGTTTTATTCTATTTTCTGTAAAAAATTGTGCTCACAATAAGCTCTTTCTCTCAGCACTTTTGCTACTTTTACCTTGTGCGTTACAGTATCTTTTATAAGCCTCATGATATTTTTTTTTCTCTCCCTCTTTATACATCGAAGGACAGAAATCTCTCCATACCTACAAACTGCCAAAAGACAGGGAAGATAAATTGTCCTTAGCTCAGCACACTGGGAGTTTTGCAGCTTTTCCCTTCAGGTCTGTGCCTCCACAGTAGCTTTTCAATCTGCCCTTCCCTCTTTGTGGACCAAGTGGGCATCCTCTAATGGGGGCTGCTGGAGGGGAGAGAGCTCTCCCTTCGCCTGCTGGGTTCTCTATGGGAGTGAGATTCCGATGCAGCTTGTAGCTCTTCTCGATGTATGTTCAGAGTCCTGAGCACACTGCTTGCCACTCCTACTTTCCAGGACTTTCCCTCAAGAGGGTTTGTGTTCCCTTGCACCCAACAGTGTGGAGGCCTAGGGATTGTAGCCTCTGGATGCAGAAAATAAGCAGCTGTTGGAAGAATAACTGTGGCAGGATCAGGAGGCAGGGTACAGGGAGTTGGGGAAGGGCCACCAGAGTGAGGGGCAGGCAGAGGACGTTATGCCCCCTTAACTGGGGCCTGCTGTAGATGGTTCCCAGGTTTACATTTAGACCAAGAATGTATTTTTTAAATGTTTATTCATTTTTTAAATGTTTATTCATTTATGTAGAAAGAGAGCATGTGCGGGCAGGAGAGGGGCAGAGAGAGGGAGGGAGAGAATCCCAAGCAGGCTCAGCACTGTTAGCACAGAGCCTGACATGGGTTCAATCCCAGGACTGTGAGTTCATGACCTGAGCCTAAATCAAGAGTTGGACACTCAACCAACCAAGCCACCCAGGCACCCCGACCAAGAATGTATTTCTTACTCAGTCTTAATCAAAATTTTAATTTGTGGAAATTCCATCAGAATTTTGTTATTCTGGATTGTTCATATCCTTAATTCACATTGCTATTGTCTAGCTACCTATTAGTGTTTTCAATGAGAGATTGGAAGTGAATATATCCATTTCTGCTCCTTCTATCACTGTTTTTAAAATTTTCATTTAATTTATTTTTTAAATTTATATCCCAGTTAGTTAGCATATATTGCAACAATGATTTCAGAAGTAGATTCCTTAATGCCTCTTAACCCATTTAGCCCATTCCCCCTCTCACAACCCCTCCAGTAACTCTCCATATTTAAGTCTTTTATGTTTTTTCCCCTTCCTTGTTTTTATATTATTTTTGCTTCCCTTCCCTTATGTTCATCTCTTTAGTATCTTAAAGTCCTCATATGAGTGAAGTCATATGATATTTGTATTTCTCTGACTGACCAATTTCACTTAGCATAATGCCCTCTAGTTCCATCCACATAGTTACAAATCACAAGATTTCATCCTTTTACATTGCTGAGTAATACTTCATTGTGCATATATACCACATCTTCTTTATCCATTCATTATTTTCGTGTATGGTGTAAGAAAGTGGCCCAGGTTCATTTTTTACATGTCGCTGTAGAGCTTTCCCAGCACTACTTGCTGAAGAGACTGTCTTTCTTCCATTGGATATTCTTTCCTGCTTTATCAATGATTAGTTGGCCATACGTTTGTGGGTCCATTTCTCTATTCTCTTCCATTGATCTGAGTGTCTATTCTTGTGCCAGTACCATACTGTCTTGATGATTACAGCTTTGTAATACAGCTTGAAGTCCGGGATTGTGATGCCTCCTGCTTTGGTTTTCTTTTTCAAGATTGCTTTGGCTATTCAAGGTCTTTTCTGGTTCCATACAAATTTTAGGATTGTTTTTTCTAGCTCTGTGAAGAATGCTGGTGTTATTTTGATAGAGATTGCATTGAATATGTACATTGCTATGGATAGTACCGACATTTTAACAATATTTGTTCTTCCTATCCAGGAACATGGAATCTTTTTCCATTTTTTTGTGTCTTCTTCAATTTCTTTCATAAGCTTTCTATAGTTTTCAGTGTATAGATTTTTCACCTCTTTGGTTAGATTTATTCCTAGGTATTTTATGGTTTTTTGTGCAACTGTAAATGGGATCGATTCCTTGATTTCTCTTTCTGTCACTTCATTGTTGGTGTATAGGAATGCAACCGATTTCTGTGCATTGGTTTTATATCCTGCAACTTTGCTGAATTCATGAATCAATTCTAGCAGTTTTTTGTGGAATCTTTTGGGTTTTCCACATAGAGTATCATGTCATCTGTGAAGAGTGAAAGTTTGACCTCCTCCTGGCCGATTTGGATGCCTCTTATTTCTTTGTGTTGTCTGATTGCAGAGGCTAAGACTTACAATAGTATGTTGAATAACAGCCCATTCATTCTTTAGTAGGATGATCTTTAGTCTCCAAGTATTTATTTTCTTTCCACATTTTTTCTTGCGGTTGATTTCAAGTTTTATAGTTTTGTGATCTGAAAATATGCACGGTATGACCTCGATCTTTTTGTGCTTGTTGAAGGCTGATTTGTGTCCCAGTCTGTGACCTATTCTGGAGAACGTTCCATGTGGACTGGATAATAACATATATTCTGCTGCTTTAGGATGAAATGTTCTGAATATATCTGTTAAGTCCATCTGGTCCAGGGTCCAGTGTGTCATTCAAAGCCATTGTTTCCTTGTTGATTTTCTGTTTAGATGATCTGTCCATTGCTGTAAGTGGGGTGTGGAAGTCCCCTACTATTATGGTATTATTATCAGTGAGTTTCTTTATGTTTGTGATTAATTGATTTATATATTAGGGTGTGCCACATTCGGAGCATAAATGTTTACAATTGTTAGGTCTTCTTGGTGGATAGACCCTTTAATTATGGTATAATGCCCTTCTTCATCTCTTGTTACAATCTTTATTTTAAAGTCTAGATGGTCTGATATAAGTATGGCTACTCCAGCTTTCTTTTGTTGACCATTAGCATGATAGATGGTTCCATCCCTTTACTTTCAATCTGAAGATGTCTTTAGGTCTAAAGTGGGTCTCTCATAAAGAACATATAGATGGATCTTGTTTTCTTATCCATTCTGTTACCCTATGTCTTTTGATTGGAGCATTTAGTCCATTGATGTTTAGAGTGAATACTGAAAGATATGAGTTTATTGCCATTATGTTTCTTGTAGTGTTGGAGTTTCTGGTGGTGTTCTCTGGTCCTTTCTAGTCTTTGTTGCTTTTGGTCTTCTTCTTCTTTTTTTTTTTTTTCATCCGTTCTCCCCTCAGAGAGTCCCCCTTAAAATTTCCTGAAGGGCTGGTTTAGTGGTCACGAACTCCTTTAATTTTTATTTGTCTGGGAAACTTTTGATCTCTCCTTCTATTTTGAATGAGAGCCTTGCTGGATGAAGAATTCTTGGCTGCATATTTTTCTGATTCAGCACATTGAACATATCCTGCCACTCCTTTCTGGCCTGTCAAGTTTCTGTGGAACCCAGAAATGCACCCAGGAATGTTTGCAGGACCGTGCTGCCACCAATGCCCAGAGACTGCGGCTGGGTGCCAGCTCACCCCAGAAAATGTTCACGCAATCGTGTAGCAGCAGCATTTCAGGAAATGGAAAATCACAACACACATCTGGCACCAGTCTTCACCCTTAACAACCTTGTTCCAGCACCAGTAAATGTAGTTGTTCTTTGGAGTCTGCTGGGACTCGGTGGCCACACAGCTTCTACCAAATGTCCTTCCAGCAGTGGAACCGCTTCTCCTCGTGTGGCCTGTGGACCACCTGGACCCCACTCTGCTCCAGGGGATTCACCCTTCCCACCAGAGCACCACCAGGTATTGAGCTGCAGAGTTTAAGACTCTGTGCTCCCCCTGTTTTCAGAGTCTTAATAGAATTTAAGCCTTCTCCTCTCTCCTTTCTCTCTTCCTCGTTCAGTCTCTGCGGCTGTTTCCATTTTTCCACTTTCTTTCCAGCTGCTTTTGGGGGGGGTGCTTTTCCCACACTCTCTCCCCATATCTGTCCTCTCTCTGCAAACAAAAACTGCTCCCTGCCCTCCACAGCTTCTCTCTCCCCCACTTCACTTCTCTGTGCCACGTACCTGCTGAGTTCTATGGTTCAGGTTGTGCAGATTGTTGTATTAATCCTCAAATAAGTTTTCTAGGTGTGCAGGATGGTTTAGTGTTGATCTGGCTGTATTTCATGGACACAAGATGCAAAAAAACTTCCATGCTATTCCTCCATCTTGGCTCCTCCCCTTCTTCTATCACTTTGATCCAGTGTCTCTGCAACCAAGATTTTGATAACAATTGAACAGCAGAAAGTCCAAAGCAAAGTTCTCTGTCACAACATTGAAATGTATTTCCTTAAGTTCATGTTCACAGATTTATTTGCTTTGTCAGATTCTTAAAGAGTTCACATTCTCCTATTTGAAAAAAAAAATCAACTCAGTAGGCCATTTCCCTGGGAATGTAGGGTAAGTTAGTACTCTAAAAATAAGATCAGGTTGAGATTTTCCTTCATAGACAGTCTGGGTCTTCTGCAATGAACAAACAGGTCAAAAGCACCCAAAGCCTAAGTCATTAAACTTGGTTCTAGTAATATTTGTGTTGGGAATTTTAAAAGCAGATTTTTCAGAAAAATATTTTAAATCATTAAAAATAACTATAGAACAATTCCTTTCAAGTTACCAAACCTCCTGGCCAAATAGTTGCAAAATTAACTCATAGGCAACTGACTGGTGAGACCAACAGTCAAGAACTGTTAGACATAAACTGATAATCTGGAAGGCATGTTGGTCTTATAGTAAATGATCTTGTGGTTTATGTGTGGCAGAGATTAAGTGGCAAGCCTAGGTGCTGATTGAAATCATTGTGATAAGCATCAATTGCAATGTATCATCAGTTCGGGGTGAAGGTCTCCCAGCTTACCAAAGGCCCCCTTCATCCTGTGTGTCCACTTGGAGTCTCAGCTTCACCTTTAAAGTACCAAAAAAATTAATGGAGGAGCACATAGTTTATCCTCCCTTGTTAACTGGGATGGACGGCACTGCTCTACTGGAGAGGTCTTGGCATTGGATCTGGGAGAGACTGGGCAGAGGATCTCACAGTGCCCAGGCACAGGCAGGCTTGAGCAAATCTTAGGATGGAGAGAAACAGGGCTTTCTGAAGATTTAGTCAGAATTGAGCCTTTTATGATCTCACTAGACTTGTGCCCTGCAATCATATTCTTAAATCTGCCCTCTTTTCCAGTTCTGGTTCTGTAAACCTGGCCCCATGGCATTTTGAGAAGGTGACATGATGTTTATTTTATGACTTGTATTTTAATAATAGCCATAGGAGCCTTTGAAAATTAATTGTTTTGTTTGTTTTCTCACTAACACATCCATAATTTATTTTTGTAGCATTTCACCAGTAGCTATCCAACCAGGCACTAAAAGAGAACTTCATCAATAATCCTATGATGAAATGCAATTCCAAGACTTAGTTCCTAATAGTCTGAAAGTCAGTTTCTAAATGAAAGAATCTCAGTTATGCTAGAAGGGCAAGAAGCCTGAAGTAATAAGACTTACAATATTCTAATTTTTCATTTCTTTCTTTCATATATATGCCTGTTAGCCTTTGTTTAGGAGACAGCTTAAGAAAACATTTTGATTTGTATAATCTATAAATTAAATGCTACTGATAAAAGAGAATAAATGTAAACTTGAGGGCTCCAGCTAAAACCACACACATGATTTATTTACATGCAAAGGATCAGTGTTACCCAGACATTTACTAGTGAGCTATAGAATGATTTTATAAGGGGGTATTTTACAGGATTTCCTGACTATTTTAACTTTAAAGTCTATCTCTATTCCACAAAGTCTAGGGTGCGCTGGGAAAGGAGTTTCTCAGGAGAATAGGGAGAAGTTGATGGTCAGATGTTTTTTAAACTTTTGACTCACTGAGCCCATTTGATGGTTAGATATTGGCATAACATATCATTTGTTTTCTGTTTTTTCTTTTATAAAAATTTTTTTAATGTTTATTTTTGAGAGAGAGAGAGAGTCAGAGCATGATCAAGGGAAGGGAAGAGAGAGAGGAAGACACAGAATCTGAAGCAGGATCCAGGCTCTGAGCTGTCAGAGCAGAGCCCGACATGGGGCTCGAACTCATGAACTGTGAGATGACTTGAGCTGAAGTCATATGCTTAACCGACTGAGCCACCCAAGCACCAAACGCAGCAGAACATTTAGACATTTGTGTTTTGGGTAACACATTAGATGGACTCCTTCTTTTAGAAGAGAAATATCAGGAAGAGCGGTCACAGCCACATGAAGCATCTTCTTTCAGAGAATTTGCCTACGCCCTGCCCACCTTTGTACCTCTGTAAAAGGCACCCTGGGAGCACCTGGGTGGCTCAGTCAGTTGAGCATCTGACTTTGCCTCAGGTCATGATCTCACAGTTTGTGGGTTCGAGCCCCACATCAGGCTCTGTGCTGACAGCTCAGAGCCTGAAACCTGCCTCAGATTCTGTGTCTCCCTCTTTCTCTGCTCCCTCCCTGCTCACACACTGTCTCTCTCTCTCTCTCAAAAATAAATAAACAGTAAAAAAATTAAAAGGCACCCTGAAAGTTTAGATTCCATTTTGGCCCAATATTAAGAAATTTGTTCTATTTCAGGGGGAAAGGTTCAGAGCTTATTCTCAAGTGGAACTTTGGGGTCTTGAGTCTGGAGGTGGTGTTTCCTGATAATGTTCCTCTACCAGCTTTGTTTCAGCTACGTTTGCATAGGGTTCGTTTTCATCCTTCTTTCCTGGGATGTAGAAAGCAAAATGCCAAATAATGTTCTGTGATTACCAATAGTTAATTCCAAATCATCTCTTCAATTTTCATTTTCCATAGAAACCACATTTTAAAATACCTAGACACATATCACTAGTGCAAAGTGGAGATCCTCTCTATGTTTGTAAGAGCCATGTACTTACACTGGGATCGGGATATCTGTGAAGCCCTGATGTTATATGAATGTGTTCATGCATGTCCTAGGGAGTGGGTCCAAGGAAGATTCTGAACAGGGAGTGGATCTTGTTCAGATTCTGAACAGGAGTCATGGTCCCAGAAAGCTTATGTGTCACTGGTGGAGAAAACACCAATATCATTCTTTGCTAATATACAGACCTAATTTGTCAGGCTTTGTGCTATTAAAAGTCTACTTTTCCTTTATTGGAGTAAACACCGTAGTCTATGGCAACCCTACATAAAGCAAGGAGTGTTCTTAATGAAAGGAACCAGATAGTAAGTATCTAGATAAGAGACCCAGACCTAGAAAAGAGATGACTCTAGACATGAATATATCCAGTGAGCCTGATACAGGAGGACATGAAAATTAAATGAAGCCTTCTTAATCAGAAGGCTTCTTATTCTTCTTTTGCAACAGGATACAAATGCTGACTTCCCAAGGATTAGAGGCCAGGAGCTTGGCACAGAGTCAACAAATTAAAAAGTATTGTTCTTTCCAAAACAAGCAAAATGGATGAATTCATAGGTGAAGTCTTTCAAATGACGGAGGCATAAATAAATCTGGTACAATTTAAACATTCTAGAGTAAAAAGAAAGAAAAATCTTCTAAATTATTTTCTTTATCCACCATAGATATCATTGAAACTAGAGCAGCCAAAGTTAGCACTAAAATAGAAAATGATAGGTCAATCTTGTTGGTGAATGTAAATATAAAAACCTAAAGTTAAATATTGGCAAATAGATTTCAAAAGTACAAGAAAATAGAACATTAGACCCAGGTTGTAAGGTTGCCTCAATATTCAGGAAGTTATTACAATAAACTATATTAATAGACAACCATATCATCCTCTCCATAGATCCAAAAAACAACATCTATCTGACAATTCTTTCTCTTAGTAATCCCACTGGCTTCTACTTTCATAACAATGCTAAGTATTAGTGGTATTACTAGCGATATTACTAACAATCTCTTTGTCTTGTTCCCAATTTTAGTGAAACCATTTCTAGTAGTTCCCCAGTAAACATGAGTAAGAAATGAAGATTCAATATTGGGAAGAGAAATGAAATTATCACCACTTATAAATAACCTTATTATATGACCCAAACTAATTGATTGAAACTCTTAGAAACAATAAATTATTTCTAATATGTAAGCATTGATAACTCTACTATAAGCAAAAAAAACACCCAATTAGAAAACATAATGGCAAAAATGTTTCATTTTTAGATTAACCAAGAAAAATAAAATATCTTAATAAGAAATGTGCAGGACCATGATCTCAAAGTGATGTCTGCACTCACATGTTCATTGCATCATTATTCACAATAGCCAAGATATGGAAGCAACCTAAGTGTCTGTCAATGGGTGAATGGATGAAGACAATATCACACACACACACACACACACACACACACACACACGAGTCTTATTCAGCCATGAGAAAAAAGGAAATCCTGCCATTTGTGACAGCATAGATGGACCTTGAAGGCATCATGCTAGTAAAATGAGTCAGATAGAGAAAGACAAATACTGCATGATCTCATATGTGGAATCTAAAAAAGTTGAACTCACACAATGTTATTTGTCAATTATACTCAATAAGGGTAGAAAAATTGCGCAGGACCAATTTAATGAAAAATTTACAACTATTGAAAGATGTAGAAGATTTGAATATATGCCAAGATCAACTATAAATTAATCTGTAAATTCATCTATAAATTCAAAACAACTTCAATTAAAATATAAATAGGATGCTTTTGACAGCAGAGTAACCCTGGTCTTGTCAGAACCAATATGTGAGAAAAGTTATAATGGTTTTGGAAAATGAAAGTAATGAGGAAAGATTAGCTTGCCAGGAATTGAAATGTGCAATGAAGCTATAATAATTAAAATAGTTGATGAAGAAAGAGACTAGTAGAACAATGGAAAAGAAGAGAGTAAGGAAATTGGCCCCAGGTTATTGGCAACTTTAACAGTGAAGATAGTATTTAAAATCAGTGTTAAAGACATTTTAAGAGACACTTAAGGAGACATTTAAAGATAGAAAGCAAACTGAGGGTTGATGGAGGGAAGTGAGTGGGGGGTGGGCCAGATGGGTGATGGGTATTAAGGAGGGCACTTGTTGTGATGAGCACTGGGTGTTGTATATAAGTGATGAATCACTGAATTCTACTCCTGAAACCAATATTGCACTGTATGTTAACTAAATAAAATTTAAACAAAAATAAAATCAGTGTGCGAAAGAGAGATTTTGCCATATACAGTATTATGGCAACAAAGCAAACAATTGAGAAATATATATATACACTAATCCCTCTTATTATTCCTAATTCCTTATGTAAAAATGGATAGAAGTTTTCAATATTAAAAAAAACATAAAACTTCTGGTAAGAAAGCATGGATAAACAATTTAAAGTCCTGGAGAGGAATAGTTCTTTCTAATCAGAACACAAAACCCAAAGCCATAAAGGGAAAGTACCAATAAATTTCATTAGATACAATTTAAAAAATCTGAATGGAGAAAAACTCTAACAAGTAAAAAGTAGAAAATAAAAAGAAGAAAGGAAACTGATGAAAAAAAAATCAGGCAAAAAGCCAACTTCCTTAATTTACATAGAACTTATATTGTTTATTTACATTTATATTGTTAATTATATATATATATTGTTAGAGAAAATACAATCAAATCAAACCATTTTAGAAGCAAGCAAAGAACCTGAAGTCAGTTTTTAGGAGGAAAAAGTATCATTGCCAATAAACACATGAAAAGATGCTCCATCAAAAGAATGTAAAAACAGCCACACTGGGAGAAAATATTTGGAAAAGATATATCTGATAAAGAACTGTTATCCAAAATATTCGAATAACTCTTAAAATCAGCAATAAGAAAATGAACAACCCAATTTAAAAATGGGCTAAAGATCTGAATAGACATCTGACCAAAGAAGATATACAGATGGCAAATATACACATGAAAAAATGCTCCACATCATATGTCCACAGGGAAATGCAAATTAAACCAAGGAGATACCACTGCACACCTATCAGAATGGCTAAAATCTAGACCCTGACAACACAGAATGCCGACAAGGATGTAGAGTAATAGAAATTCTCATTCATTGCTGGTGGGAGGGCCAACTGGAAGTTTGGAAGACAGTTTGGTAGTCTCTTACAAAACCAAATATACTCTTACCATATGATCCAGTGATCACCCTCCTAGTGTTTACCCAAAAAGTTGAAAACGTAAGTCCATACAAAAACCTACACACAGATGTTTATTGTATATTTATTCATAATTGCCAAAACTTGGAAGCAACCATGATGTCTTACATTAGGTGGGTGGATAAATAAACTATGGTACATCCAGACTATAGAATATTATTATGAGCTATCATGCTATGGAAAAACATGGAGGAATCTTAAATACATATTACTAAGTGAAAAAAGCCAATCTGTAAATGTCAAATACTGTATGACTCCAAATATACAGTATTCTGGAAAAAACAAAACCATAGAGACAGTAAAAAGATGAATGGTTGCCAAGGCTGGTGGGGAAGGAGGGATGAACAGAAGGGACACAGAGGATTTTGAGGGCAATGAAAGTAATCTATACAATATTATAATGGTGGGTACATACATGTTATTATACATTTGTTCAAACCCATAAAATATACACCACCAAGAGGAGCCCCAATGTAAACCAGGGACTTTGGGTAATAATGACTTAAGCGTGTAGGTTCATACATTGTAACAAAGTTGGAAGATGTTGGTAATGGGGGAGGATGCGTGTGAGTAGGGGCACACTGTACTTCCTTCTCAGGTTTTCTATGAACCTAAAACTGCTCTTAAAAAAACGTCAATTAAAAAAAAGAGATGTTCTAATAAGAAAGCAAAAATTAAAAAGGTTAATGGTACTCAGAAATGATGAGGGTATGGAAAAAGCATGTGTACACTACTCCGTCCATTTTCCTCATTAGACATGTTGCAAAATACCTTTGAGATACACATACAATAACATTCATTGCTGCATTGAAGGAAAAGCAACAATAGGAAAAACCAAGAGTCCATAGTTGGGAGACAGGATGATACATCCCAAGGGGAAAAGATTGGGAGGATCTGATTGTGATTATGGGGAAGGTTTTATTAAGTGAAAAACCAAGGCATAGAACAGTGTTTTTAATATTACCCTATTTATGTAATTTTTTATTAATAGTTAAGAAGATAAATACAAAATTATTTTCAGGAAAAGATAATAAGAAATGAATAACAGTGGTGACCTTTGAGGATTTTACCTGTTTATATTTTCCAACAATGGATTCCTTCCCTTTTTTCCTGTTTATATTCCCTAACAATAGATTACTTTTTTAAAAAGCAGCAGGAGTCATCAAAATAGGGAGATTGTGAAATTTTGTGTTTTCATCATAGTTGTTTTGCCATTTTAAAATCAATATTTTTTTTAACAAAAAGGCCAATTGCATCAAAGAAAAAAAATGTTCCCTTTCCTCCCTTCCCATTTTCTTTCCAGGACTAGGCTGGCTAAATCTGGATACTGAAACATTTGTAGTGTCACAATTTAATCCATGATGTGAAGGGAAGGAATATCTCCCAGCAGATATTAACATAAGAGCACTAAAACCACCTGCCAAGTCCGCCTTTTCCACAGCTGGAAGCAGATGTCCACTGCCCACTTTAGTTTGCCCTACTCCCCCCACCTCCATTCCTACAGGAATGATAGATAAACAGAAAAAAGGCAAAAAAAAAAAAAAACTTGTCAATATTAAAAAGCATGATCAATTATTAAAACCATAGGTGAAGAAAGTGCTCAGGCCAGATATCAAAAGAAATTTCTGGTGATGACGGTGTCACTGGATGTCCCAAGCTTGAAGGGGGAAAAGCTAGAGAGGCAAAGCAGGTTGGCAGCACTGGGGACTCCATGGTCACCACCTGCCCCCCCTGCCCACAGTAAGTGATGTGCATGCTGCTGATGCAGTTTGGTGTCATTTCCCCCTTGAAGCATGTTAATTTTAATTTGCCTATATGTAAAAATACAAATTTGTGTAAAATATCCCATTTTACAGAGAACAGCTGGTGTACTTCATTTAAAATTAGAAAAGTTTTTATTGTGCTAAAATATATGTAATATAAAATTTACCACTTTAACCATTTTAAGCATACATTTAATCACTTTTAAGCATGTAACTCAGTATCATTAATTACATTCACATTATTGTGCATCCATCACCACCATCCATCGCCAGAACTTTAACATCATCCCAAACTGAAACTCTGTCCCCTTTAAATAACAACTCCTCTTTCCTCCTCCCTAGCCCAGTCCCTGGCAACCACCACTGACTTATTGTCTTTATGAATTGACTTTATGAATTGAAGTATCTCATATAGGTGGAATCAGTCAGTACTTGTCCATTTATGAATGGCTTATTTCACTTAGTATAATGTCTTCAATGTCCATTTTGTAGCATGTATCAGAATTTCCTCCCTTCTTAGGCTGAGCAATATTCCATTGTAGTTATATACCACATTTTGTTTATCCCTTCATCATCCATTGATGGACACTTGGGCTGTTTGGCATAGATATTTTTAGAGGGAATCAATATTGGTATTTGGGGCAGGAAAATTAAGTTGTAGGATTTCTTGCACTGAAGGATGTAACTCATTATCTTTAAAAAGTTTTCTGTAGTTCAGGGATGTTTGGGTGGCTCAGTCGGTTAAGCGTCCAGCTTCAGCTCACGTCATGATCTCGTGGTTCGTTGGTTTGAGCCTTGTGTCGAGCTCTGTGCTGACAGCTCAGAGCCTGGATCCTGCTTCAGATTCTGTGTCTCCCTCTCTCTCTGCCCCTCCCCTGCTCATGCTCTGTCTCTGTCTCTCAAAACTGAATAAATGTTATGAAAAATAAAAAAATAAAAAATAAACCACTGGTTTAAAAAAGTTTTCTGCAGTTCAAGTGAGAACTCACAGGAAACTCACAGTGTTTGGCTCCTTCTGAAGTAAATTCAATGTAATCAACAGAATAACATTTTAGAAAATTTCACTTGTGTTCTCAATGTGATCCACAATAACATTGTATCTTTGAAACTTGGTAAGAGAATGATGAAAAGGACAGCTAGGAGATAATGGGGGCACCTTTGAAAGGCTGGTTCAGATGCCTGACATAGAGGCTACCCAAAAGGCACTCACTGAGTTAGAAAACAAACTAAGAAAATTCACCTGAAACCCAGTGGAAATAAGAGATGAAAATAGACAATAAAAAAGATCTAGAGATCAAATCTAGCAACAATAGGATATTCCAAAAAAAAAAAAAAATTACCAATGAAATAAAAGATAAAAACATTTTCTGATCTTAAAAAAATACACTTTAGACTTAACATTGAAAGTCCTAATCATACATCAGAGATCTGGAATTTATATACTAAAATACATATGTATGTTCATGGCAGAAAATTTAGTAAGCACATAAATAAGAAGAAAACTGATAACCCAACACACAGCAAGCCTCTGTTAACTACATCCAGAAGAATTTTCAAACTGATGAATCCTATAAACAATCAGGAGAAACTTTCAGGATCCTTGGGAAAAAAACAATAGCCAAGAAACTTTTGAGTGTTCCCTGTCAAGCACTAATGATTATTTAAATGATTAGTTAAAGGAAACGTTTTATTTTCTACTGTTCAACTGTCAAAGGTGTGTGAGGACAAGGAAAGACAGATATCCTCAAGACTATAAGAAGACAGAAATTGCCCACACATCAGAGATACAATCCCAGGTTTGAGGAAATTGTGCATGGAAATGAATAAGGAAACTAGTTAGCTATAAAGAGATAGGGAAAATAATTGTGAGGGTACATTATTGTTTTATTATTCAAATATACATTGTATGACTTATTGCATGAATGGGTTAAAGAAAAAATACTTTAACCTTAACAATCAAAAAGCCACCCTGAAAAACTCTACAAAGAAAAACACAACTCAGTAACAAGACTAACCATGGTAAAGAATACTTGTTTAAACCAAAAAGTCATATGGTATCTGTCTTTCTCTGTATGGCTTATTTCACTTAGCATAACACTCTCCAGTTCCATCCACGTTGCCACAAAAGGCCATATTTCATTCTTTCGCATTGCCACGTAGTACTCCATTGTGTATATAAACCTCAATTTCTTTATCTATTCATCAGTTGATGGACATTTAGGCTCTTTCCATAATTTGGCTATTGTTGAGAGTGGTGCTATAAACATTGGGGTACAAGTGCCCCTATGCATCAGTACTCCTGTATCCCTTGGGTAAATTCCTAGCAGTGCTACTGCTGGGTCATAGGGTAGGTCTATTTTTAATTTTTTGAGGAACCTCCACACTGTTTTCCAGAGCGGCTGCACCAATATGTTTTCACTCTTATGTGGATCCTGAGAAACTTAACAGAAACCCATGGGGGAAGGGAAGGAAAAAAAAAAGGAGGTTAGAGTGGGAGAGAGCCAAAGCATAAGAGACTCTTAAAAACTGAGAACAAACTGAAGGCTGATGGGGGGTGGGAGGGAGGGGAGGGTGGGGGATGGGTATTGAGGAGGGCACCTTTTGGGATGAGCACTGGGTGTTGTATGGAAACCAATTTGACAATAAATTTCATATATTGAAAAAAAAATAAAAATAAAAAATATGAACAAATAAAATAAAACAAAAAGTCAGTGTCATACTTGTTGAGGCGCAGAGGGACTTTGATGGGGCTTTTACCCACCACTAACCTCACAGGGGCCGGTGTCCACAGGAGTAGATTGTACACATAGGTCTGATCTATTCATGTTGGAAATGTAAATTATTATTTTGAATGCATTGAAATATACCTTTATATGTTCATGAGCTTCACTTCTAGCTCATGACTAGTTTATAAAGGGCTCTTGAGCAGCCATGAGGACTAACATGGTGACTGTATTAGTGGGCAGGATCACAAAATTCCACAGATAGCATGGGTTAAGCAACAGACGTTAATTTTCTCACAGTGCTGAAGGTTAGAAATCCTAGAGCAAGGTTTTGGCAAATCTGGTTTCTCCTGAGGGCTCTCTCTTTGGCTTGCAGATGGCCTCCTTCTCACGGTGGCCTCACCTGGCCTTTTCTCTGCGCACATGCATCTCTGGTGGCTCTCCCACTTCTTATAAACACGCCAGTCTGATTGGATTAGGGCCCCGCCCTAAAGACCTCATTAACCTTAAAACCTCTAATGAAGGCTCTATATTCAAATATGTTAGTTACAGGGGGAGTTAGGGCTTCACCATGTGAATTTGGGGGAACAGAAGTCAGTTCATAACAGAGGCCTACTGTCTTCTTCGGATGACTTGATGAAATCTACCCTAGCCATCTGGTCAAGTCTCTGTGCTCCTGGAGCTAGCTTGCTATTAACCATTATTATAAATAATATATATTATATATTTATGTAAATATGTATTATCACATAAGTATATAATTATATATTTAATATATTCTTATATACTTAATATGTATATTTAATCTATATATATTAAAACGTAAGGATTTGAGTCTAATTTTCTGGGACTCTTTAATGATACAACACTGGGGAAGAAGGTTGACCTTAAAGTACCAGTCTTGTCTCCCTGGTCCTATAAATATAGGTACAGATGTAGATGTACATATAGTTGTAGCTGTAGATATAGATATAAATAGAGGTATACAGATATATGCATATATACAATTATATATGAATTTTTCTTTTCTTATTTATGTGAGCTTGATCATCTCTCCACAGTCCAACAAACCAAAAATATACTCATGCATTGCAGTGCTTAGCCTTGACACAGTAAAGGTTTTTACAATCAAAATTCAACCAAAATAAGTATATAGGGTATCATCCTTTTTAACACTTTAAAAGAGTATAAATAGTGTATGCTCTTTGGAAATATATATAAAGTATCACCTGTAATCGTACCACTTAAGAGCCTGAGGAACTCATAGAAATGAAAGGCTTTTGATTCTCTCAGCTCTGGAGCCAGCGTTTGGAGAAAATTTAACAAGTCTCCCAGTGAGGGGGTTCCAGCCAGTATCTGGGTTATGTGGACTCTCATGGCCATCTGGCACTGTGTCTTTTGCACAGTAAGTGTCCGATAAAGGGTCATCAGATTGGCAAAAATCTAGCTGAAAACTTTCCAGTTTTTTTAAACCCAAATGAGCTATCTATAAAAACTCTTTTTATTAACACTTCATTGAAGGATAAAAAATTTCAAATATAAAGATCTTGATTCCAGATTTGCAACGTTCAGTTCCAGTGTTCAACTCAATGGTCACGCTCTGGAAAAACTTGCCTTCAAGGAAAAAATCTTGAGAAAAAGTAGATTCTTACTTCCCAAAGATCTCACAGAGCGAATTAGGTAAATTAAATCTGAGCTATACACAGACTGAATGAATGTAGGGTATAAGACATTCTGGTTTGACAGAGATACACCTGGGACTTGGAAGGGTGGGCTCAGTTCCTACTGACCTCAAGCAGAAAATTAACTGGCCACCCATGGGAGGTGCAGAGAGATAGCCATTACCAGCCGGCCTGGTCCCCACCCCCAGGAGGGCCACACTTCCCTTCTGCCGACCACATTTTCAAGCTTAATTAAAAGTTCATGGTTGTGATATACAGCAAACTGCCATCAACATTTTTGCCATCCTTGGTCTATGAGGAAAGTGAAGGTTGATTAGCAAGTGATTTGATTCCCATCTCTCATTTCTTTGCTTCAAAATACACCAGACTGACCAAGGAGCCAAGCTCTCAAAATGCACCTATTCAAGAGTTTGCTGTTTACCCTGTCCCCTCACAATAATTAATCTCGGGTTGTGGTGTATAGTTAAGTCCCACCTCCTCCGACCACCTGAAGGGTCCTGGATTTAAGGTGCTAACATCTGACCTGGAAGCCAGGACCAGCACTTTTAGATCAGGCATCTTCCCAGGTGCAGTTTCATTAGAGTTTCAAAAAGTCAGGATCAGATCCTTCCATTTATAATGCACAGAGATAATTTCTTTTCCCTTTTGGAGTTTTCCTGGGTTACTTTTGACAAAGATGGCAGCAGCCCTAAAATTAATAAAGTCCTCAGGCATGTTACCAGGGTGTAAATGCCCTTATCTGTGTCCCCACCAAAGAAAAGCCATAATTATCAGGTAGCCCTAGGATCTAAAGTGGAAGCCCGATCCTCTGGATTTTCTTATATTGCTCCCAGGGCTGTGGATAATTTCTCCTTCCGTATGCTTAGCTATAACCATCTTTTATGAAAAATGTCTACTTTGCCGGCATTTCAGAAGAGGTCAGTAGAAACTTAGCACCAAAACTTAATGCTTTGGTGTGTGGGTATAAATGTTTATGTATACATCCAAATAGATGCATTTCTATATAGTCGTTAACAGGTTGCTTTGAAGAATTCCTTGAGTTTTACTGGAGCCTATTTAATTTTATTGGCTAAGTATATAATATGTGTGTGTCACACTTTCAGATGAAAAAAAAATCTTGCTTGCTTAAAATTGCCAACATTAACCTAAGGTTGTTTTTTTTTAATCTATTTGAAATTATTGTTATTTTTCTTTCTAGACTCTGTCTAGCAATGTCTAAGTCTCTTTAGTTTGCCTTTTCTTAAGGACTTAAAGAGCTCATATGAGGTCATTTTGCTCTCCTATGTGCACAGGAACTATCAGGTGAGAAGAGAGGGGACTTGTCAGGAGATTTATTTCAGAATATTTATTCAAGAGCAGGGGAATCTAAATTTTCAAATGATTTTCCCAAAGTCATATGGGCTTTTTTTTTAAAGTTTATTTATTTTTGAGACAGAGAAAGAGCATGAACGGGGGAGGGGCAGAGAGAGAGGGAGACACAGAATGAGAAGCAGGCTCCAGGCTCTGAGCCATCAGCCCAGAGCCCGACGCGGGGCTTGAACTCACAGACCGCGAGATCGTGACCTGAGCTGAAGTCGGATGCTTAACCGACTGAGCCACCCAGGCGCCCCGGGAATCTAACTTTTCAAAGAGCTACTTATAACCTGAAACAATCATGTGGTTTACGGGTGGAGTGCTCCCAAATAACCTGCCTTTGAAGATTCTGCATTGTTCTCTCCAATGTTCCAGATGTGCATGATGAAGCACTTTGAACTGAGAAGAAAATATGGACAATGTACATTTCAGGTGTAGGGCTTGGGGGCTAATTATTGCTTACGTGTGTGTGTGTGTGTGTGTTTGTGCACATGCACAGGGACACACCTTGTTAGGCTAATATAAGTAGGAAGTTAAAAGCACACTGAAGGCAAACAGAACCAGATTCAAACCCTTGCTCTCTGACCTACTGACTAGCTGTATCCATTTGAAGCTGAGAA
Source organism: Panthera leo (assembly GCF_018350215.1). Classification (NCBI taxonomy): domain Eukaryota; kingdom Metazoa; phylum Chordata; class Mammalia; order Carnivora; family Felidae; genus Panthera; species Panthera leo. Next base: position 69,890,052 of record NC_056680.1, on the reverse strand, counting down.
TAGGATACCCAACCCCAACAGTTGTGTGGGGATTTTTTGCCTTACTCCTTCATACACTTAGTTCCCACTCTTAAAATCTTTTTAAAAATAATTTAAGGGGTGGGGAGAAATGGAATAAAGAAATGGATAATACCATTTTGTCATAATTTTTCTTCTTACTTGGATTATGCAAATTAAAATTTTAAATGATGCTTTACTCATTTGTTGCCAGATATTAAAGAAAATATCCCCTTGCCCTATATTTCCCCAAATAATATACAAGGATGTCAAAAAACTGGGATGGGTTTATATTCCTGGCTCTCAGGGTTATTCATGTAGAGTTAGGGTCCAGAAGCAGGCATTATGGGTTAAGGGTTTGGTCCCCTACAAGTCTAAGCCCATGTATCAGCATGGACAAAAGTCAGTGACGACTGTTCTTATCACCTAGAACTGTACTATAATATGGCGCTGAAAGATGATTCTGTTGTGATTCTTGATGATACGATGGCTTCCATGTCATCTAAAAGAGACGCCCTGTCCCACACTCTGGCTTCTCAGTTCCTAATGCCGATCTATTCCAGCAGAGACTCCCATAGTGACCTCCAGTGACAGCATCACTTCCAGATTCAGTTTTGGGTACACGACTCTTGGGTCATCCTCCCCGCACTTTGCAGCCCGCTTCCCTGCCCTGCCTTAACTATATGATTGCACCCATGTGTTCACCTTCCTCCCTGGCTAAGATTCTGCCATACCTCACTCTAATCTATCACTTGCTCCTGTTATCCTTGTGTCATTGTCACCTGGAAAAATCTAGCCCTGATTAAACGCAATTCCTTCTGCTCTTTACTTGCTTCTAAGCAGCAGAAGAGTCTTCCATTAGTCTTATGACCACAGATCTCAGGGTCCCTATAGCATTCCCCAGAAGTATTCCACCTTTACCACATTTAGAGAAGGCTGTTTCACATTTTCTTCTTTTTCTTCAAACCTCAGCACCCCTCCACTGTCAGTTGATGACCTGCCTTCCTCACTGAGAAATGGAGGCAATCACAACACAGCCAACCTGTGCTCCCACCACCGGGTCTACTAGCCTGCCTGCATGTGGGCAATGCCTCCTTCCTGTCACCACTGTGACATCCTATTCTATCTTGCCTTCTAAGAAACCCTGATCATGAAATTGGTAACTGTCTCCTGCATCAATTATCTCCTTTACTGGACCTTTCCCAAGCCATCACATAATATTTCTGCTCAAAACTGACTTTTTTCCAAACAACATTCTTTCCATAGCCCTCAGTCCTAGATGGTCAGCTTCCTGCTGCCTCCTCTTTTTCCATGATTTTAGCCTCACTGGTTGTCTTTCTGACCCTTGAATACAGCAGGCTTGTCTGTCCTCAGTGCCTGTCATGTAGTGTGGATACGGTGAGAATTAATTCATATTATGAGGAGCATCCCGCATTGGGCTCTGTGCTGACAGCTTAGAGCCTGGAGCCTGCTTCAGATTCTGTGTCTGCTTCTCCCTCTGCCCGTCCCCTGCTCGTGCTCTGTCTCTCTCTCTCACAAATAAATAAACACTAAAAAAAATTTAAAAAGAAAGATTGAAAGCACCAAAAATCATGAGTTAGTATCTATAAGATAGGGTTTAATTCCTTCATTTAAGATGTTTTCCTTAAAGGAATTCACTAGCCCAAGAATAGTACCTATAAAATGGATGGATGGATGGATGGATGGGTGAGTGGATGGATGGGAATAATTCAAAATGATGGCCAAATGTATGGGTTTGATTTTAACAAGTATTTGTTTGTTTTAAATGTTTATTTATTTTTGGGAGAGAGAGAGAGAGAGGGTGAGTAAGGTAGGGGAATAGAGAGGGAGACACAGAATCCAAAGCAGGCTCCAGGCTCTAAGCTGTCAGCACAGAGCCCAATGCGGGCCTCGAACCCACGAAGTATAAGATCATGACCTGAGCCGAAGTTGAACGCTTAACCAACTGAGCCACCCAGGCACCCCTGATTTTAACAAATACTTGTAAGGAAAGAACTAGATCAGAAGTATATGGATAACTTCTAGTGCACAAGTGAGTCTTGTTATTCAGAAAATCACAGTTTAGGCAATTAGAAGGAGGGCCATGGCTTTCCACAAAACCCCTAGAAATGCAGAGGTGTGAGGTAGGTGTGAGGTTCTTGGATGTTGAGAGATACTTAATGAAAGAGCAAGAACTCTCCTGCCATATGTGAAAGAAGGAAAAGTACCACTCATCTCATGATCCAGCAAACTGTAGGCAGCATGAGCCCTGTCCCCGCCCCCCCTCCCCAACCAGATGCATCTGGAGGGAAGGCAGCTGCTGCCCAAGGGCCCTGAGGTGGCAGAGTGCCTGGGGGCCAACAGCAAGCCCACCCTAGGACTTAGGAGACCTCTTCCTAGTTTCTCTTGCAAAATGAGTACCCTTCTGGCACTTCATGGGACAAAAGACATTGCACTAGAGAGAGACAGACACACATTTTTGCCTGCACATAAATATATTTTTTACATGGGAACACATCCTAGAAATTTTAAAGCAAGTGAGGGGACAATGGTTTGTGTGGAAGCAAAATCATTTTATAGGCATCTTTTCAGGAACACGTTTCATTTAGTGAGGTGGAGATATTGCCGCGATGTCACCCAGCGCTGGACTGGAAGAACCATGCACATCCCTCCCTGGGTGATCCCTCACATGGCTGGACCATTCAGTCAGAGGAAGTGGGTGGCGGCAAAGAGCTCTGTGCAGAATGTAGTCCTTTTGTTTCACTCAGCGGACTTCTGACCCACAACAAACAGCAGCTGATGTACTCCCCCACAATTTAATTTACCCAAAGGTTTTCAGTAAATTAATTTAATAGCTGTTTTTAAGAAGCAGAACTAAAGCTGTTTTCCCTCCATCCTCATCGGTTTAGAGGCACAGACCTAACTCTTGGTGCTTTTATCCCCTTAGCTGCAGGGCCTGGTGGCAGAGGACAAAACCCAGGGATTCAAGGAATTTCATAGTCTGTCAGAACGAGATTCTAAATTCAAAGAAAATACAAAGACAGAGGTTCCCAGACTGCCCTTATTTACCACCTAATGGAGCGAGGCCTCCTTCTCTCTGTTCTCTGTCCATGTTGTCAGGACCCTCCTCGTTATGCTTCACCTGGGCCCTTGCAAGTGCCTTGGTCTTGTGCCTTCTGTTTTCATGGTTCTCAGCCTGCAGTGTAGCCTGGACTCACCTGAGGAGCTTTCAGGACAGATACCTGCCCTCCCCCCCCAACCCGAGGGTCCACTTCCTCAGGTCTGGAAATCTCTTGCACTACACCCTCTAAGCTATGGCCAAGCGAGCCTTCAGGACACAATCTAAGTATCGCATCCTCATCCAGAGTGACACCAACTTTCTGCAATGAGTATATCTTCCTTTTTAAGGCAAATTTGATCATTTAAATACAAACTTACTTGCCAAAAAATAAAACCAAACATTCAGTGGCTCTCTCGTGCCTATAGGGAAAGGTCAAGTGCCTAAACATATACAACAATAAAAAAGAAATAAAAAAATAAAACATAAATAAATTTAAATGTTCCAAACATGGCAACACTGGCCTCCATTTCCTGACCCCTGCAGAGCCTCAGGGCCACTAATCATTCTAGCTCAGAGATGTGGCAGTGCTTGTGGCTCCCAGAACACCAGGCTGGTTTGCATGGCCCTGCCTTTGCTGCTGCAGCTCTGTCTGCTGCCTCCTTCCTCCCCTTCCTCTTCTGGCTCATTCCACCTCATCCAGAGATACCCAGTTCAGGAGTGTCCAGCCTCCAGAGCAAACCTAGGCCATACCTCCAATTGCGGAGTATTGAAGCAATCGGTTGCCTGTCTGTCAAAGATTAGTTCCATAACGGAAGATGACAAGCCCCCCATGGCACTCCAAGGTGGCAGGAGAGATGACTGAGGGCAGGCCACCAGGAAAAACCCAGGTCTGGAAGGACAGCGGATTTGAGGAATTTCATAGTCTGTCAGGATGAGATTCTGACTGACCCCCTGGCCCCGCCTCTCCAACTTCCATTCTCCCCCTTATACACTCTTATGGCCACTTCCCCTGACTTCCGCCCCTGGCTTTCAGAGCGTACTCTGCATGGCTTGACTTTAGTAAAATTATGATCTATCAGTGTGTAGAACACACAAAATGGTGGCAGATATGGGAGGAACACAGGGTCATGAAAGCATTGCTACTTAAGGGGACGTTATCATTCAAGAATGTACATACCTATACAAGTTTATAGTATACAACAAATTATTCTATATGGTATATGATGCTTTATACACACACATATTTTCACAAAGTTGGAAACAGAATACATTCATTTTTAGGTAGGAGGTTAGTTATAGAGTAAAACCTTGGTGTACAAGCATAATTCATTCTGGAAACAGACTTGTAATCCAAAGCACTTGTATATCAAAGCAAATTTCCCCATAAGAAATGATGGAAACTCAGATGATTCATTCCACAACCCAAAAATATTTATATAAAAATTATTTTAATACTGTAATATAATACAAAATAATAAAGAAAATACAGAATATAAATAAAAATATACAAATTAACCTGCAATTACCTTTGAAAACCTTCATGACTGCTGTAAGGGACACAAGAGAGAGGAGGGTTATCATGTAGAACGACTTTCACTATCACTAATGGAATCACTGCTATCTGTTGGCTCAATGGAATCTTTTTCTTTTCATGCAACTTTAACAAGGAACCTATCCAAATGACACTTGCTTTTGCCTCATTTTGGGGATTTTGTGGAAGTGTGACATTGCATTGACAATCACCCACAATCCTGCAGAGAGAGAGAGGGAGAGAAGAGCCATTGGCTCAGTTGTGATCATGTGACATTCAGAATCACATACTACCCGTTTTGCAAGACATTGCTCACTTATCAAGTTAAAATTTAGTAGAAATGTTTGCTTGTCTTGTGGAACACTCACAGACCATTACTCGCAACCTAAGGTTTTACTGTATTTCCAAATAATATAGTTAATATATTTTTCTTTACCCTCCAAACACCTTTCCAGGTGTTTTTCTGTTTGTTTGTTTGTTTGTTTGTTTGTTTGTTTTGAGAGAGACAGAGGACGAGTTGGGAGGGGAAGAGAGAGAAGGAGGGAAAAAAATCCCAAGCACGCTCAGCACTGTCACAGGGCTTCATCTCCCAAACTGTGAGATCCTGACCTGAGCTGAAATCAAGAGTCAGAGCTTAACTGACTGAGCCACCCAGGGGCCCCCAGGTGTTCTAAATTTAAAGCAATGGATCCAGTTTTCAATTTTTGTGTCCCTACAAAGTGTCTTAAGAGTCTGGAATCACAGGGAGAAGTGTGTGTGTGTGTGTGCGTGTGTGTGTGCGTGCGTGTGTGTGTGTGTGTGTGTACGCACAAGCCCTGCCTTGCTCCAGAGAAGATTTCGGGCTATTTACAGAATACATGAGCATGTACTTTTAGCCAATGAAGAGTGGGGCTCCCAGGTCAGGTGCTCCTAACAATGGTGGGCACACATTTTACAGGGGCTGTGGTGGGGGCTGAAGTCTATGTGCTCAAGTGGTCCTTGCTAACAGAGGAACAAGTCCAGTTATACAGTTCATGGTTTACCGGGGGATGAAAACTGGCCACAGTTGCTCAGGAGAAGTACACCTGTTGGTTCTAGGATATGGCAGAAATTTCTCACAAGTCAAAAAAATGTGTTGAAAATGAGCTCTGGCTCCTAAAGGAAATAGAGTGAAGAAGGCTATATTAGTCTCCTATTGTTTAACAAACTACTACAAAGCTAGCAGCTTAAAAAAGCACACATTAGCTCCCAGTTCTATAAGTCAGAAGTCCAGCACATGATGGCTGCATTTTCTGCTCTGTGGATTGCAGGTAAAATCCTGAAATCAAGGTGTCAGCCGGGTTGAGTTCTCATCTGGGAGTTCTAGGGGAAAGTCTGCTTTCAAGCTCAGTCTTGTGGGAAGAATTCAGTTCCTTGTGGTTATAGTTCCCATTTCCTTCATGGCTCTTGAAGGTAGCCATAGTGCATTGAATCCTTCTCACTCTGAATCTCTGACTCTCTCTCTCTCTCTCTCTCTCTCTCTGGCCTCTAGACCCAAATTTAAAGGGCTTGTGTGGTTAGATTAGACTTACCATATAATCTCCCTCTCTCAAAGTCAACTATGACATATGACATAACCTAATCATGGGACTAGCTCACAGTCCCTGGGATTATGCAGCACTGGTATACCATGGCTAGGAAACCTTGGGACTCCTCTTAGAATTCTGCCTGGTACACGGCTTAAAAGACTTCCCAGTATTTGGCGGTTGAAGATGAAGGAGGAAAGAGAGGAGCCAAGCCAGCCCAGAATTCCCAACTACCCACGTTATGTAGACGTTCACCCCCAGGGATGCACATGGACCCTGAAGAAGCAGTGCTGCCCTGGATCAAACACCGTTCCTTCCCCATGAGCTGCCAAGTACTTGCCCTAAGTCCAGCCTTATCCCAAAGTCATCAGGGAGATGCTGAAAACTCCCTACATGTTTCCCCTGTCTTCTGAGGGAACTCTTCCAGAAGTTCTGCCCACCCATAACTCCTGCCTGATTTACTCTGTGACCCCTAATCTCAATCTGTGACCCTTCATCCAGGCCCCTGGTGCCTCAGATCAGTTCCAAGATGAGGGAGATGTGTTCATCGTCTTTCTGGGCCAACTGAAGGGTGTAGAAGCTAACATATGCTTACTGCACAATTGCTTCTATCTTCTATTTCATAAAGGCCAGGTGTTATTTACAAAATGATTAAAATAGCAGCTTGACATGGATTTGTTGGAAGACTGAGGATAGAAAAATATAGACAAGATTCCAAGTATATTAAATTAATCCAGACGAACATGGCATAGCAGACAATGCATTTGTTGTCCTGGGGTGTGAATTTACAAGAGAGTCTGGCTGAGCAGAAAAATGACCCAGACATACAAAGCCATGGAGGCAGCTTCCAGAATACTTTCTGGTCATGTCTCTTTTTCACAGTCAGCCAAACAGGTCCCTCAATTGATCTTTTTATGCTTCACGTTTCTCATTGTAAAGAATCAAATATTAGATAATCTGCTAACATAATTCTTAACAGTAAAAGGACAGAGGCTCGAAAACAAGTAACAGTATAACAACATTGGCCTAACTGAGGGCACTTACTGTGTACCAATCTTTGTGCTAAATGCTTTGTATGCACCACCTCATTCAGTTCTCAGAACTCAGAGAGGTAGGTTCTATTCTGACCTCCATTTGATAGAAAGGGAAACTGAGAGTTGGAGGAGTTGATTGCCTTGCCCTGGGCCACATGGTGAGGAGGAGCTGGTAGAGAAAGGGGTGTGCAGACTCTGGCTTGAGCTGTCAACACCCAGTAATACACCTACCTATCACAACCTCCAGAAATTTTTGGTTAAATACCAGAGCAAGAAACAAACTGTGGTTGTGATGTCATCAAGGTGGGGGTATAGGAGACCCCTGCCCCCAGGAAGATCAACAATTAGCTATCCATGAGAAGAAACAGTTCTGGGAAAGTTGTTCCTTAAGTTTCCGCTTAAGAAACTTCAGCAACACAGTGAACAAAAATCCTAATAATTACTCCAGAAATGAGGGAAGAGAGTTTCGTTTTGGTTGCATCATCCCATTCCCCAGGCTGGCACTGCTCAGCACCAAGATGGAACGCCCAAGTGACCCCAGTCTTTTAGGGCACCACACAAAGGCCCCACTTGGATTTCACTGCACCCAGACCAGCAAAACTGTGCTGTATAGAGATAGCTAGGAACCAGAAAGAAAAGTAGTGTCTACCAATAACAGCCATGCAGCAGGAGCAATTGTGGTTCGCAGTGAAATGCTCTATAGACAAACCCAGCAGCTTTCACCACTGTGGAGGGAACTAATGACCAGCTCAGCTGTGGCAGAACCCCTCCTGATTCTACCAGCTTTTGCCCCCAGGTATTTGTGTTTGCATATACAAACTACCAGAGTCCCTCCTAGCTCCCTTTCTGCCCTCTCCCACCAGAACCTGAGAACCACACCAGCAGCCAGCCTAGGCCTCTGCAGCTGTACAAGTGCAAGATGCCATTCTCGAACCCCCATGGCTGACCTTCATCACTGTGTATGCCAAAAGGTCATTATATAATTACAAAGGGGACCATTTATCAAGAGCATATAAGCAACTATATATTTATATATTAAATGGCACATTCCTGAACAATCAATGGGCCAGAGAAGAAATAAAAGGGAAATTAAAAAATACTTTGAGACACATGAAATGGAAATACAACATACCAAAACCTACAGGATGCTGCAAAAGCAGCTTTAAGAGGGAATTTTATAGTGACAAATGCCTACATTAAGAAAAAATAAAGGGGTGCTTGGGTGGCTCAGTTGGTTAAGTGTCTGACTGTTTGAATTTGGCTCAGGTCATGATCTCATGGAGTGAGTTCAAACCTCACACTGGACTCCACACTGAGGGTGGAGCCTGCTTAAGATTCTCTCTTTCCCTCTCTGCCTCTACTGCTCTCCCACTTGCTTGCTCTCGCTCTCAAAAAAAAATTTTTTAAGAAAAAAGAAAGATCTCAAATAAACAACCTAAATTTATACTGTAAAGGAACTAGAAAAAAAGAACTAAGCCTAAAGTTAGCAGAAAGAAAAAAATAACAAAAATCCAAGCCGAAATAAATGAAATAAAGACCAGAGAAATAATAGAAAAGACTAAAAAAACTAAGAACTATTTTTTAAAAGATAAAAATGGAAAGAACTTTACTTAGACTAAGAAAAAAAAAGAAAGAAGATTGAAATAAATAAAATCAAAAATGAAAGAGGAGACCTTCTGATACCACAAAAATGCAAAGGATAATAGTGATTACTGTGACTATTTATACCCCAACAAATTTGATAACCTAGAAGAAATGGATAAATTCCTGAAAACATACAACCTACCAAAACTGAATCATGAAGAAGTATAAATATAAACAGATCAATAACAAGATCGAAAACTTTCTCCAAAAAAGCTCAGGACTACATGGTTTTGTTGGTTTTTCCAGTCAAACATTTAACACCAGTGCTTTTCAAACTTAAAAAAAAATGAAGAGGAAAGAACACCCCAAACTCATTTTAAAAGACCAGTATTACCCTGATACCAAAACCAGATAAGGACACTATAAGAAAGAAAACTATAGACAAATATCCTTGATGAATATAGACGCAAAAATTCTCAACAAAATATTAGCAAACAGAATTTGACAGTGTAATAAAAAGATCATACAATATGATTAAGTGGGATTTATCCTTGGGATGCAAGAATGGTTCAACATATGCAAATCAATCAGTAAGTAAACTAAACATTAATAGAATGAAAGATAAAAGTCATATCATGTCAATAGATGTAGAAAAAGCGTTTGATAAAATACAACATCCTTTCATGATAAAAAAAAAAAACACAAGTTGAGTATAGAAGGTATGTACCTCCATACAATAAAGGCTACGTATAACAAACCCAGAGCTACCATTATACTCAACAGTGAAAAGTTGAAAGCTTTTCCTCTAATACCAAGAATAAGACAAGGGTTCCCATTCTGACCTCTCCTATTCAGCATAGTATTAGAAGTCCTAGCCAGAAACAGGCAAGAAAAAGAAATAAATCCATCTTAATTGGAAAAGAAGTAAAATTGTCCTTGTTTGCAATGATATGATCTTATATATAAAAATCCTAAAGACCACAACAAAAAACTTAACAGTTTCTTAGTTCCAACGAACTAATCAATGAATTCAGTGAGTTGCAGGATATGAAATCAACATACAGTTGCTTCTGTATACTAGCAGAAAATATCAAAGAAATAAAGAAAAAAATCCCACTTACAATAGCATTAAAAACAATTAAATACTTAGAAATACATTTAACCAAGGAAGTGAAAGATCTGTACACCGAAAAATACTAAATGTTGATGAAGGGAATTAAAGAAGACACATACAAAAATAGATATTCCATATTTATCGAGGAGAAGAATTAATACTGTTAAATACCCATGCTACCCAAAGCAATCTACACATTCAGTGGAATCTTTATCAAAATTTCAATGGCACTTTACACAGAAATAGAAAAAAAAAATCCTAACAGTTGTATGGAGCCACAAAATAACCTATATAATCAAAGAAATACTGAGAAAAAACAAAGCTAGAGATATCACACTCCCTGATTTTAAACTATATTACAAAGTTATAGTAATCAAGGCAGTATGCTACAGGCATACATTTAGAAACATAGACCAAATGAAAAGAAACACGAGCCCAGATATAAATCCTTGTATATACAGTCAACTGATATTCGACAAGGAAGTCAAGAATACTTAATGTGGAAAGGATAGTGTTTTCAATAAATGGTATTGGGAAAACTGGATAGCCACATAAATCAACTCAAATGGATTAAAGACTTAAGTGAAAGATCTAAAACAATACAACTCCTCAAAGAAAACAGAGAAAAAGCTCCTTGACATTGGTCTTGGCGCTGATATGTTGGATGTGGCACCAAAACCACAAGCAACAAAGTAAAATAAGTGGGACTACATCAAACTAAAAAACTTTTGTGCCCAGCAATACAAACAATCAACAAGATGAAAAGGCAACGTACAGAGTGGGAGAAAGTGTTTGAAAATCATGTATCTGATAAGGTATCAATATCCAAAATATATAAAGAAATAATGGAACTCAATAGCCCAAATGCAAACAATCCAATTTAAAAATGGGCAGAGGACTTGAATAAACATTTTCCAAAGACAGGCAAATAGCAAATAAGGACATGAAAAGGTGCTTGACATCACCAATCATTAGGTAAATGCAAATCAAAACCACAATGAACTATTATCTCACACCGATTAAAATGGCCATCACCAAAAAGAGAAAAGATTAAAAAATGGCCATCACCAAAAAGAGAAAAGATAAATGCTGGTGAGGATGTGGAGAAACAGGAACCCTTGTGCACTGTTGGTGGGAATATAAATTGATGCAGACACTATGGAAAACAGTATGTAGGTTCCTCAAAAACTTAAAAGTAGAATTTCCATATAATCCACTTGTGGTATATATATATATATATATATATATATATATATATATATATATATATATAGTGTGTATATATATAGCATAAATATTATAAATATGTTTTATATATTATATGTATATTATATATTTACTTCTGGTATATATCCAAAAATTTGGAAGCAGGATCTTGAAGAGATATCTGCACTGCCATGTTCATTGCAGCATTATTCACAGTAGTCAAGCTATGGAAACAACCTAAGTTGTCCATCAGTGCATGAATAGATAAAGCAAATGTGACATAGATACACACACACACACACACACACACACACACTATTGGATATTATTAAGCCATGAGAAAGAAGGAAAGAAGGAAATCCTGCTGTTTGCAACTACATGGAAGGACCTTGACAGCATTGTGCTAAGTGAGATAAGTCAGAGAAAGACAGACACTATATGGTGTCACTTATATATGGAATCTAAAAGAGCAGAATTCAAAGAAACAGAGAGTAGTAGAGTAGTGGTTCCCATGGGTGGGAGGTGGGGGATGATGGGGAGATTTTGCTCAAAGGGCACAAACTTTTAATTATAAGATGAGTAAGTTCTGGGGATCTAATGTATAGCGTGGTGATTATAGTTAATAATTCTGTATTATGAACTTGAACGTTGGTAGATTGTATATGTTCTCACCACAAAAATGAAATGGTAGTTATATGACATGGTGGAGGTGTTACCTAACACTATGACGATAATAATTTTGCAGTATATAAATGTATCAAATCGACACGTTGTACAATGTTGTATGTCAATTATATCCCAAAACTGGAGAAAAAAATAACTTGACAGGATTTCAACAGCAAAAAGAACATACTGTGGTGTATATATACAATGGATTATTCGATATAAAGAGGATTAACATGCTACCTCATGGGGGAACCCTTGACAGGGACACAGGGTACACTGATATTTGGTCAAATGATATTCTGGGTTTTTCAGTGAAGGTACTGTTAGATGAGCTTAACATTTATATTGATAGGCTGAGGAAAGCAGATTGCCCTCCCTGATGTTGGTGGGCCTCATCCTATGAACTGAAGATCTGAATGGGGCAATAATCCTAGCCATCTGTTGAATAAAAGGGGGTTCCTCCCGCCTGACTGCCTTCTAGCTGGGACATGAGTTTTTCCCGGCCTATAGACTCAGACTGGAATATCAACTGTCCTTGGGTCTTAAGACTGCTGTCTTTCAGGCTCCAACTTACACCCTCAACTCTCTTGAGTCTCCAACTTGCTGACTGCAGATGTTAGGACTTGCAAGCCTCCATAAGTGTGTGAACCAATTCCTTATCACATATGTGCATACACACACCCTATTAGTTCTGCTTTTCTGGAGAACGCTGATTCATACAAACCTCAAAAACATTATGAAGTGAAAGAATTCAGTCGCCAAAGGCCATAGATTGTATGATTCCACTTATATGAAATATGTAAAATACATAAATCCGTAGAGACAGAAAGTAAATTGGAGGCTTTCTGGGGCTGAGGAGGAGAGGTGAATGGGAAGAAACTGCTTACTGGTCATAGGGTATAAAGTTTTACTTTAAGTCGTTAAAATGTTTAGGAACTAGGTAGAAGGGGTGGTCGCACAACATTGCGAATGTACTAAATACCACTGAATTGTTCCATTTAAAATGGTCAATTTTATGTTATGTGAATTTTGCCTCATAAATTATTTTAAATGAAACAGAAAAAGTAGGGGATGCATACATATGTATGCACACACACATGCATACATATGTACACACATATATACACGTACGTACAAATGTGCATGCATACATACATATATACATACACATGTACATACGTACGTACACACCAGAGGAAGGATTCAAAAGCTTCCAAGGAACCAAGCTGGTATCACATTCATAGAATCTACAACGCTATGGATTTTAAGATCCATCATTGATTTTCATACCACCATTCTGGAAAAAGCTTTCCCGTTACAGTTATAAGGCACATTGATGATTAGCCACACCCTGATTTCACAGCATTAACATGGAAAGCAATGGGCATCTTTTTTTTTTAATGTTTATTTATTTTTGAGATAGGGAGAGTGAGTGCCCATACGTGCACATGGAGGAGGGGCAGAGAGAGAGGGGGATAGAGGATCTGAAGTAGGCTCTGTGCTGGTAGCAGAGAGCCTGATGTGGGACTCAAACCACAAACCGCGAGATCATGACCTGAGGCAAAGTCAGATGCTTAACCAACTGAGCCACCCAGGGGCCCCTGGAAACCAATGGGCATCTTAGGATTGATGAAAGTGGCTCCAGAGAAGAGGCCTGGGAAGGTGCCCAGCTTCAGTTGCTTACTGATGGACATTCCAAAAGACTCTAAAACCCACAACTTAAACAAATTGCTTGATTTTGAAAAATACGTTGGAAACTAATTTTTTAAAAATTCACTTGTTGCATGGGCCAAAGAAAACCTGTCATTGGGCCGTACAGCCTGCAGCCTCATTTGTGCCCAGTGAGTGCAAAAGGCTGCCTTTTGTAGGTTTCAACGAGGCAACAATGATCAGCTCAGAGAGCAGAGTGAAGGATGATCCTTCACAGACTAAGGGAGCAGCTGGCTAGGTGACAGTCATCCAGACAAGGAAGTGAGATCTGCAGAGAATTGAATTGTTTGTTCCTAATGGGTACAGGCTTGAGCACTGGGCATGGGGCCTCCATGGGTTAAGGCATCACAGAACCTGCTTCTGGTGCTTGAACTAGGATCAAGACAGTTTGAGATAAGAGTTACAAAGCTAACACATCTTTCTATTACCATTTGAAAGAAGTAGACACTTGAGACCGATGCTTCTCCAAGCATCGTCTTGCTGGCCGGCAGCATCTCTCTCATCTGACGAAACTTGGTAGAAATGCAGACTCTCGGGCCGTTCCCAAACCTACAAAAGCAGACCTTCTGGGATGGAGCCTGGAAATCTCTAGTTTATCAAGCCCTGCAGGAGATTTTGATGCGTGCTGAAGTCAGAGGACGTCAGCCCTAGGGCAAACAGAATGGTTCAGCTATTCCTTAGAATTTGGTAGTTCGTCATAAGCTTACTTTCAGAGCAGTCTGCACTACACAAGAAACTATGTTAAAAAGAATAGCTAGAAAAACTAAAAATCATCAGGAAACATCCAGGATTTGATTACTTCCAGCTAACATTCTCAATGGCACAGTGCTTCTTACACAGTCTCCTCACTTTCTTCTCAGTGAACCAAATGCTTAGCCTCTCACACACAGCAGCCCCTTGCCCCACACAGATTTGCCCCTGGTGCTAATATCTGCAATCCCATGTTGCCTAAAGCAGTCAGAGCATCCCTACGTAATTAACATGTTTTGCCCAATTCACACAATGGAAAGTAGGAGGAATTCTTCATTTTTCCAGCGCCTCTCTTTTGCCCACAGTGATTAGCGGAAGAGCCCTGCAATTGGGAAGCTTGCGTCTTGCCTTCAAGGGAAGAGTAGAAGCACTGAGGGCTCTGGAAGTTGACTTGGTGACAGCAGCATCAGAAAGCAGAGAGGAACAGGCAGAATAGGACCAAAATATGAATAGAATATGAGCACACGACAGCTGAGCAGCCAGGCTGGGTCTGAAGAAACAACCTCATGGGTGGACAGACTCTACGTCAGGTTCTGTCATTCATTCTATTTAAGTTGGAGGGACCAGAGTTGGATTCATCCCAGGTGAATTTGTGGAAGTCAACAAATTGGTCTTAGCTCAACTTTCACATTTGTGAACTGGTGGGGAGTGAATGATGCTTAATTCGCAAACTGTTAAGAGTGTGTCTAGAAGAACTGGCTCTGTACTTGGCACATAATCCGATCCCATCCCTGTTACTCGTCTCTTGCCCCTTCGATGGGCCTTGTGAGTCTTCCATTGCATGTGTCCCTGAGATGGGGAAATTGCCTGGGATGCGGTTGACTGTTAGTTTTATGTTTTATTCTTTTAATGCCCCTAAAGATGACTTTGCCCTTGAGGTGTATAGGCCTTGGTGCTGGAGAACTTGGAATGAGTTGCCTAACTACCCAATATTCATATTATGAGGATTCAGTGAGGCAAATGTACCCAAAAGTGCTCTATACACATTTGTAGTGTGTGTGTTCGCTGTTTTCTGTTTGCGCGTTGAACATTTCAGAGATTTGGAGGTAGAAATGGAATTTGAGACCTGGATTTGTTTGATATTTGTGGGGTTTTTTTTAAGGTGGCTTGGAGGCATATCAGATTATTCACTAGACTTTATCTTGGAGGCAAAAGATATTGAAGTGTACGGGAACCACTGATCTCTGATCTAAAATGGAAGCTGTGACCTGTATCTTGGCTGCTGATATGCCATGGCTTGGATATTCTATTATTTGTAATGCACTGTTAGTTGGTGCCTGATTTTTAGATTTACATTATCAGTCATGGAGCCCTGCACTTTTCATTCATAGGAAAATCAGAGTTATCTGGGTCAGGTGAATGAATAAAGGTCGAATAAAGGCATGGATTTCGATTTCTGGCATCATTGTAGATTTAATTATTCTGTAACTAAACACAAACCTTATCAGCATTTTTAGGGGGCAGAGTCATTCTATAATTATTTAAGAATAATTGTGGGCATATAAATGGAGTTAATGCATCAGAATTGAGCATGATGTGGCCACACCCCTGTTGGAAATGCCGGGGATGCTACATGGAGTTTTTCCAGCTCTTACCTGAGGAAGAAAAGCCAGGTCTGGGACATTCAGAGGAGCAACTCGGAGTCGCCTTTCACCTGCGAGGAAGTTCTTTGAAAACTCCTGTGTTACGTCCAAAATGCACGCATGTTTTGCATTCGACCTTAAATCTCTTCATGTTAGTTTCTAAATTCATTTTTACCCCAATCTTTGAGTACAGTGGATGCTCCAAGACAGGCACTCTTGCCCCTGGGCACACCTGCCTACCTCTGGGAATGAGCACGCACCTGAGAAGCCTCCCTTGCCTCGGAGACTGGAAGGTGGAGGATATAGGTCGGCATGCTTACATGATCGTGTGTGTGAGACACAGGTATGTTTCCAGTAAACAGCCTCATCTTCGTGAGCTGGTACCAGGAAAGGAAAAGGTGGAATTTGAAGAACGTGTAGAGTTAAGGCGGAGGGCAGCAAGTCGTGAGAGCTACAGTCTTCCTCCTGCTGAGGCAGAAGTTCCCTTGCCAGGGTAAAAAGGCATGATCTTCACTCCATTTTTTGGCGAACTGCATTTTGGGAGTGTGCAACAGTGGTGTGGATTCATACTTAGAGCCTTTCAAACATCAGACATGAAGAGAAAACCGAGAATGGGAGTAGGAGAGATACATCAGAATTAACCCTAGAGCCCTTAATTCAACTCCGAGGGCCTTCTCAGTACCTACGGGGTCTCCTGCACACCACCAGCAGATGTGGCTTTGAATCTGCGAAACCATCTGCCAGAGAGGCTTTACCGTGGAAACGTTTGTGTGCAAAACAGTGAAGCTGCCAGGGCTGCATCTGAGAGGGGGAGTCAGGACCCAGCACCCAGTGGTTAGACTAGCAGCGAGGAAGAGCAAAGGGGACTCGTGGAACGTGCAGATCTGAGAAGGTGAGCAATTCCTTCATGCGCCTCTGTCACCCCAGGTTGTTCCAGAGTGAGCGATTTGGCCGCGTCATCACACCTCTTTCATACTCAATAAATGGTAGTCTGTAAGGGCAACAGATTTGTTAACCTCGGACATGCCCCCGGAACTCATCTGGAGCAAGAAGTCAGGATGTAGAACCTTCCTGAGACAGGCAAACATCTTTACTTCCTGGAAAATGTTTATCACGGCTACTGTTGTCTCCGCGTTCATGTCATCAATCTGGCGATGACTATAAATGATGTTAGCAAAAGGCCACGAGTTAAGTAGACTTCTGTGGAGTTTTAAATGTGTGTCTCCCCTTTGAGCTTAGTAGCTTCTGAAAAATAGACATTTTTTTTTTTGTCTCAGACCTGATTTTTGATGCCATAAAGATGAAGAACTTGCTTGTAAATATCCTGAATAGCCAGCAGGGGAATATTTAAATATGAAGAACCAAAATGTGTATGCTTTAAACAGGAAGGAAAAAATACACTATCTTTTGCTATCATAGTGCATGTTTAAGTTCATGTTAGCCTCCTATGAAATGTGTACTTTTACCCTACACTTTTTAAAATGGGAATGCACACGCTTTAGACTTAATAATTCTACAAGGCTCTACCGAAAGGAGTTTTTGTTGTGTCTTCAAGGAACTTAGTCTGAAGAGACAAGCTAGATGTTGACATCTTCATTTTTTTAAAAAAAATTTAATGTTTATTTATTTTCAAGAGAGAGAGACAGAATGTGAGTGGGGAAGGGGCAGAGAGACACAGAATCTGAAGCAGGCTCCAGGCTCTGAGCTGTCAGCACAGAGACCAACGTGGGGCTGAAACTCAAGAACTGTGAGATCGTGACCTGAACTGAAGTCGGACGCTTAACTGACTGAGCCACCCAGGAGCCCCAGATGTTGACATTTTTAAACTAGAATTAAGAGGGTGATTGTCATTGTCCTACTTAGGCAGGTACAGCAACTTAAGGGTTGTGGCCAGCTGGCCAAGAGCTGCTGTGGCCTTCATCTGGGCATAGGTTTGACAAAGAAGAGAACTTTACAACATTAAGGAATTTTGATTTATGCCTATATATATTGGCCACTTTGAGAGTTAGGAGTGTGGTCCAGCCTGAGGATGCAGGTTCTGAGCTGTTTTTTTGACTTCGATTACTCTGTGTTAACCATGCAAAGTGAAGAACAAACCCAGAGTAGGAAGGATAAGTGTCTCCAAATTGAAGGGAGATCATTCCTTGGGACCAGCTCACATTCCCAATGCATGAATCCCAGCTGTGCCTTCCTCTGATTCTCTACTATCAAATGAGACTCTTAGAGACACAGACCTGTCTCTTATCTCACTTCATGCCAAGATCCATTCCATCTGCCACTCACATTGGTTCTCTCTGCCGAGCAGCCCAGCATCCCTGAGAGGCACCTTGCACTTGGGTCTAAAAGCAAGCATACTGAGGAGATTTGTACACAAGCTGTAGCCAAGCACATAGGCACACCAGGGGCAGCAGCTTCAAAGTGGGGAGGAATTCTAATAATCCCTTTGTACTCTCCTGGGCCAAAGCTGTGAGTGAGCCCAGCTTTGAGATGCCCAATCATTATGCTCCAGTCTCATAAAGGCAAGCTGATGGTAACATCCAATCACACTCTTACAGCATACTGAGAGGCAGTAGAAAGAGTCAGAGAACAGCCCACACGACCTACAACAAAGAGACTTTGAGCTAGAGGTCATCGAGTTTTCCATTTTTTCCTTCTTTGGTACAGATTATCTTCTAAAAAGTGGATACTCTATGGATTTGCTTGATACTCAGATTTTAAAAATTATTTCCTGCAAGTGCAGTGTATTCAGCAGTAACTCTGCCTTTGAATAAATATTCAGAATTATTTCTGAGTAAAACATTCCTAGGAGAAAATGGAAGCAAGGACTCTAGCTGTTCTGATTAATATGTTAGCAGATATATATTGAGCAAGGATGGGATAGAAAACATTTTAACAACCTGGTCTGCAAATACCTACTAGACTACAGATAAGCCATTTAACAATTATGTTCTGAAATTTCCCAGGATAGCAATTAAAGAGGAGAGATCTCAGAGTAGTTTCTTAATGCTATGCTCAGGCTCCTCCCTAATAAACAGAATTTCCTGGAAATCCCTAGATAATAATACAGATCAGAAGAAATGAAGGTACGGCAGTTTAACACTATACTTTGCTAAGTGGAAACATTGTAATTACAACAGTAAACATCTATTGACCTATCATTCTATTGCCTTAGGGTTGGCTTTAATAAATACATTTTGCAAATTTAAATGTGAAAAGACGTTGTTTACATAAATAGTTACAAAGAGCCTCTAATATTACAGTAATTGTGTTTGTTGATTTCCATTACCCTGAAAAATACCCCTCATCCCCACTAGCAGATCCTCTATTACTGGGAAAGACATTAGATTGTGAGAAGCTTTTTTTAATCAATAGTAGCCTAATGAAATCACAACGCTGCTGTCTTTGTAGACTGTAGCTGGAGAAATAAGTGTGATTAAGTGTGTTTGTATTACAATATGAGTAGCTGTTTCAATGCTTGTTTTGCTTGTCTCCCATTTTCCTTCTTACAGATTTTTAAAAGCATTGGCTCTGATGAGACCGTCCAAGGGCAAGGAAGTCGGAGGCTGATCAGCTTTTCTCTCTCAGGTATGTTTTGCTCACCTGAAAGCCTTGCGGAGAAAATAAGAAGGTCAACCAGCAGTCAGCACACCTACTTCAATTTGACTCTTACCTACAAGTTACTTCAGCTCTATGCGCCTCAGTTTTTCCATCTGTAAAAGAAAAATTAAAAATGTCTGCTCCATTTTCCTTGACCTCATGAGGATATTGGAGGAGTCAATAAGTAATAGATGCTAAGCACTTTGTGATGATGAGAAGAGAAGCCACAATTCCACTTTACCTCCATCATCAATAGCATTAATTGAAAGTTTATAAAGTGGAGGTAGGAGAAAACCTGGGGAAAAAGCAGCCAGCAGACCCTTTGTCTAAATAAAATCTCACATGAAGCTCAATTGATAAAATCGATAAAAGCCAAACTGCTCAAGCAAGTACATTTGTGGAAAAGTCAGTGAAATCCAAATAAAGTATGTAATTTAGTTAATAATGGTTTTTTTGAGTAATCTAATTTTTCAGTGTTCACAAGTTACCGTAGTTCTATAATATGCTAACAATGGGACAAACTGGGTAAAAGGTATGTGGGAAATCTTTGTACTACCTCTGCAATTCTTCTGTAAATCTAGAATAATTTCAAAATTAAAAGTATAAAGAAAAACTGAGTTACCCTGCCTAAAATGATATACGAATCTCAGAGCCCTACACACTGAATTCCACCCTAACTGGGCTTTGAGGAGACACAATGGCATGAAGCTCTAGGACTCTATTGAACACAGTTTGGAAAGTACTGCCTTAGCTTGTTGTCAAACCAACAAGTGTTACAGACCATGAATGTCAGAGATCTAAGACCACAGAAATGATGAGTGTTCCTGGGAGATAGACAGTCAACTGCCATTTTTATGTCTATGTGAACCCCAGTAAAGAAAATGCATTTCTAAAGATTCATTGATAAACAATTATAGCAAGGTTGCGGGATGCAAGTCAATTGCTTTCCTACATACCAGCAATAACAAGTGGAATTTAAAATTAAATACACAATACCTTTTTATATTTGCACCTCCCCAAATGAAATATTTAGGTATAAACCTAACAAAATATGTACAAGGTCTATGTAAGGAAAACTACAAAAACTCTGATGAATGAAATTTAAAAAGAACTAACTAAGTGGAAGATTCTCCATGTTGATAGATTAAAAAACTCAGTGTTGTCAGAGTTTCAGTTTTTCTATAGAATCAATGCAATCCCAATTAAAACCCGAGCCAATCATTTTGTGGATATTGATAAAATGACTCTCAAACTAATAGAGAGAGGCAAAAGACCCAGAATAGCCAACACAATATGAAGGAGCAGATCAAAGTTGGAGAACTGACTTATTCAACTTCAAGACTTACCACAGCTATGGTAACCAAGATAGCATGGTATTGGTGAAAGAACAACAACAACAACAACAATAAAACAATAAATCAATGGAACAGAGTAGAATACTCAGAAATAGATGCACATAAATTTAGTCAACTGAACATTGACAAAGGAGCAATAGCAGTACATTGGAGCAAAGACAGTCTTTTCAACAAATGATGCTAAAACTACTGGGCATCCACATGCGGAAAAAAAAAATCTATATCCAGAACTTACACTCTTCACAAAAATTGACTCAACCCACTAAAAAACTGTTAAAACTAATAAATTCAGTAAAGTTGCAGGATACAAAATCAAAATACAAGAATCTGCTATGTTTTAATACTAATAATGAACTGTCAGAAAGAGAAATTAAGTAAAAAATCCTATTTACAATTGCATCAAAAAAAGACCAAAATACTTAGGAATAAATGTAACTAAAGAGGTAAAAGACCTGTACACTGAAAACAAGAAAACATTGATGAAAGAAATGGAAGAAGACACAAATGAATGGGAAGATAGCCCATGCTCATGGATGAGAAGAATAATGTAGTTAAAATTCCCATAGTATCCAAAGCAATCTACACATTTGATGCAACCTCTATCAATATTCCAATGGCATTTTTCACAGAAATAGAATAAAGAATTCTAAAATTTGTATGGGACCACAAAAGACCCAAATAACCAAAGCAATCTTAAGAAAGAACAAAGTTGGAGAAATCATGATTCCTGATTTCAAACTATATTACAAAACTATAGCAATCCAAACAGTATGGTATTTATATAAAAACAAGACACACAGATCAAAGAAACAGAATAGAGAGCCCAGAAAGAAACACACATATTATGGTCGATTAATTTACAACAAAGGAACCAAGAATGGGGAAAGGACAATCTATTCAATAAATGGTGCTGAGAAAACTGGACAGCCACATGCAAAAGAATGAAACTAGGCCACTATCTTACACCATCCACAAAAATAACTCAAAATGTATTAAAGACTTGAACATAAGACCTGAAATCATAACAATCCTGGAAGAAAATATAGGCAGTAAAGTCCTTGACATCGGTCTTGGTGATGATATTTTTTGGATTTAACACCAAAAGCAAAGGCAACAAAAGCAAAAATAAGCAAATGGGACTACATAAAACTAGAAAGCTTCTGCACAGCAAAGAAAAATGTCAACAAAATTAAAAGAAGTGAGAAAGAATAATTGCAAATTGTATCTCTGAAAAAGGGCTAATGTCCAAAATATATAAAGAACTCATGCAATTTATCAAAAAAAAAAACAATCTGACTAAAGAATGTGCAGAAGATCTGAATAGACATTTCACCAAAGAAGACATACAGATGGCCAAGAAGTACATAAAAACATGTTCAACATCATTCATCATTCATGAAATGCAAAATATCAAAACCACAGTGAGATATCACTTCACACCTGTTAGAATGGCTAGTATCAAAAATGCAAGAGGAAACAAGTGTTAGTGAGGATATAGAAAAAGGAAAACCCTCATGCACTATTGGGGGAGATGTAAACAGTACAGCTATTATGGAAAACACTATGGAGTTTCCTCAAAAAATTAAAAGTAGAACTATCATAAGATTTAGGAATTTCCCTTCTGGGTATTTACCCAAAGAAAATGAAAACATGAGCTCAAAAAAATACATGCACCCTCATGAGTGATACTCAGCCATAAAAAAGAATGAAATCTTGCTATTTGTGACAACATGGATGGAGCTAAAGAGTACTATGCTAAGTGAAAGAAGCCAGACAGAAAAAGACAAATACCATACGATCTCACTTATATGTGGAATCTGAAAAACAAAACAAAACAAAACAAAACAAAACTACGCTCATAGATAGAACAGATTGGGGGTTGCCAGAGGTGGGAGGTGGGAAAAATGGGTGAAGGTGGTCAAAAGATTCAAACTTCCAATGTAAAACAAATAAGTAAAGTGGATGTAATGTACAGCATGGTGATTATAGTTAATAATACTGTATTGTATATTTGAAAATTGCTAAGAGAGTAGATCTTAAAAGTTTTCATCAGAAGTTATAACAATGTGTGGTGATGACTATTAACTAGACTTATTTGGTAATCATTTTGCATTATATCCAAATATAATACAAGTACATGAATCATTGTGTTGTATACCTGAAACTAAATATAATATGTCAATTATATCTCAATTTTAAAGAATCACTCAAAATGGATCAGACCTATGTGTAAAATGCAGAGCTATAAAACTCCTAGAAGGTAACAGGAGAAAACCTAGATGACTTTGGGTATGGCAATGGCTTTTTAGATACAATATCAAAGATGTGGTGCATGAAAGAAATGATTGATAAACGATGGACCTTATTAGAATTAAAAATTTTTGTACTGTAAAAAGACAACGTCAAGAGAGTGAGAAAAATTACACTACACTGAGAAAAATTATTTGCAAAACACACATCTGTTAAAGGAACACTATTGTAAATATAAAAAGAACTCTTAAAATTCAATATGAAAACAAACAAAAAAAAAACAATTAAAAAGAACGGGCCAAATATCTTAGCAGACACCTCACCAAAAAAGATATACAAATGACAAATAATCATATGAAAAGATGCTTCACATCATATATCATATATCATCAGGGAAATGCAAATGAAATGCAAATGAAAGCAAGACGCCACTACACACCTATTAGAATGGCCCAAATCCAGAACACTGACCATATCAAATGCTGACAAGGATGTAGAACAATAAGAACTCTCGTTGGTCACTGGTGGGAATGCACAAGGGTACAGCCACTTTGAAAAGCAGTGTGGTGATCTGTTACAAAGCTAAACACACTCTTACCATAGGATTCGGTGATTGCACTCCTTGGTATTTACCCAAACGAATTAAAAACTTAAATCTGTACAAAGCTTGTACACAGATGCTTAAAGCAGCATTATTCATAATTGCCAAAACTTGGAAGCAACCAAGATGTCCTTCAGTAGGAGAAAGGATAAATAAACTGTAGTACAGGCAGATAATGGATTGGTGTTCATTGCTAAAAGGAAATGAGCTGTCAAACCAGACTAAGACATGGAGGAATCTTAAATGCATATTACTAAGTTAAAAAAAAAAGCCAATCTGAAAGGGCTACATACTATATTATGGGAAGGTCAAAACTGTGAAGTCAGTAAGGAGATCAGTGGTTTCCAAGGTCTGGGAGAGGATGGAGGAGATGGAGCACAGAGGATTTTTAGGACAGTGGAAATATTCTGTATGATGTTCTAATAATGGATACATTTGTCAAAACCCATAGAATGTACACCACCAAAAGTGAATGCTGATGTGAACTATGAACTTTGGGTGATAATGATGTGCCAGTGTAGGTTCATCAGCTATAACAAATGTACCCCTCTGCTAGAAGATGTTGATAATGGGGAGGCTCTGCATGTGTAAGGCAAGGGGTATATGGAAAAATCTGTTCTTCTGCTTAATTTTGCTGTGAACTTATAACTCCCCCCTCAAAATAAAGTCTTTCATTAAAAAAAAATCAAAATGTTGACAACATTAGCATATGTCTCTCTAAGTTAAAAGAAAAAGGAAGAAACTCAGTACTTTTGTATTACTAGGGCAGAAAACCAACAACTCCTGATTTTCCGTTCTTATGTTCCTGTTGAAATGCTTGAGAAATAACAATTATTTGTACAAAACCTGTAGGAAATTCACTAACCAAAGCTCAGTGAAATCCTGAAGCCCAAGAGGGATGCCATGCAGGATGGGCAGCATGGGCCTGGAGAAGGAGAGAAATTCTCTGTTAATTGGTTCCCATTTTGGTTCTACCATACAGACAAGGGCTGATAGAACAATTATATTCATTGTGAGACTATAGCCTTTGGTTTTCTTCCACCTCCACTTTGCAGAGGAATTTTCACCTGGACCCATAGAATTTTGAAAGTTGGATTTCCTCCCTCAGTGTACAACCCAAGTTTCCTGAGGTGATTTCAGACCCTCACCCCAGCTTGCCTGAGGAATGCCAGTAGTCCAGTCCAGTAAAAGCCAATGGTCCTCTCTTGAAACACATCATGACCACAATGTCAGTTGAATTGATTTATTTTAAGGAATGGTTTTATACATGCCAGTAAGTGTTCCATATAATGGGTTCTGTAGACATACCAGTCCATATTCATAATGAGGTGAAAAGTAGACTGAAGACTGAGAAGATTTTTCCATGTTTTGGCTGGGCTTTACTCCTTGTGTAAGCCCTGATGTGATCTTTCACCTCACCAAAACACATTTAACTTAAAATATTCCTTGTTTTATAGATTTCCAGGCCATGGGGCTGAAGAAAGGGATGTTTTTCAACCCAGACCCTTACCTGAAGATTTCCATTCAGCCTGGAAAGCACAGCATCTTCCCTGCCCTCCCACACCATGGACAGGAGAGGAGATCCAAGATCATAGGCAACACCGTGAACCCCATCTGGCAGGCTGAGGTGAGTGCTGTGGGCCCTGAGAAGAAACTTCAGTGACCAACTGACCATAAAGCAGCCTACATGCTATGCCCTCCTTTCTTAGAGCCCTAAACTGCTCTGTTTGTGGCTCTCCAGTCTTGGAAGGAGGCTGTGTTTTCTGTGGGTTATAACTCAGGGATCTTGACAGAGCCCCTCAAGGCAGTACCAGGAAACTGTTTGTTGCTCCTACACTCAGTAGCCCTGTTATAGCTCCTTCTTCTGATTCAGGACCTGCATCTGAAAGCAAGACAGCCTCTCTCTGCCTCTGTGTGGGAGAAGGAAGAGAAGAATTTTGATTTGAGCATTCTCACACCCCTCCTACATGTGCGGTCCTTAGGCAAGAGTGCCAAATTTTAAATGAGTCCCTCTAGACCAGTTCCAGAGATTCTAAAATTGCCAGGTTCCTGGGACAGGTAAATAGATAAGCCCCAAAATATCCTTGGGAATTACATATTGTTTGATCTAAATAAACATGAAACCTAATTGTGCATCCCATCTTC
Source organism: Panthera leo (assembly GCF_018350215.1). NCBI lineage: Eukaryota > Metazoa > Chordata > Mammalia > Carnivora > Felidae > Panthera > Panthera leo. The sequence continues at coordinate 69,864,324 of NC_056680.1, read as the reverse complement.
CTGCTAGGCAATTTGAAGGAGTATTGACAGTTTGTTTTGTCTCATGAAGGCCTGTCTCCACTCTCAAATGGGTCCTCTGCTGGCCAGGAGTGAGGAGGCTCCTGAGCAAAGCCACATGTGTGTCAGGCTGGGCTTCACAGTGGCTCAGTCCTCTCCTAGAGAACTAGCAGAAAGTTGTCACAACCCATTGGCAGCCTAACTCACATGCTTTAGCTTGAGGGTATGACCTGCTAACTGTGTAGCTTGGGGAGCAAAGAGGCTTAGGTCATGGGAAAGGCTACAGTATAATGTAGGGGTTAAAAGCACAGCTTTGCAGCCACACAAACCTTTGTTCAAATCCCAGTGTAGCCACTTGCTAGTTGTGTAGATTTAAGAAATCCGTCATCCTCATTCTGAGCCTCAGATTACCTTCATCCGTCTGTTACTGAAGGAAATATGCGACTCCTACCCAAGCCACTTGCTTTAGACAGGGCTCCTTCCTTTATTCTTCTGAGTATATCATCTATGATGTAGACCTTTCAAACATTCTTGAGCAAGAAAGTGTAATTAGATGTTTTGGGGCAAAGCTTTTTCATTGTCTCTTAAATTATACCACCTACTTCCTAGGCTTAATTAACCCTGACCCAGGCCTTACAGAAGAGCAACGTTACAGCTTTGAAGTTAGAGCAACATAAAGGAAATGGAATTATATTTAATCTTCCTATGACTTTGGTTATCAACAGATTCTAAAGCACTGAGAGTACCAGTAGCATGGAATAATGAATCTTAAATTATTTGTTCCTTTAGTCCAGGCTATTCTTGCCAATTATTTCTGGTCTCTTCATTGCATTCCTGGGGATAATACAAGATGCCACAGGAATTTATAGTACATGAAAAAAAAAAAAAAGAAGAAGAAGAAGCCTTCTCTCTTCTGAAGGACTTCAGAGCAACTTGTTCTAAAACATTTAGTCATAAAGGTATTATAAGTCTCAAAGAACATTTCAAAAATCCAGCACCATCAGAATGTTTTTTTTTTGTTTGTTTTAAAATGTCAACTAGAATCTGCTTTAAGTTCTGCAATTATTTCTGAGTCTTTAGTTAAGATTTACTTCTCTCTGGAAGGATCCTGGCAAACTCTTGCTCGTCCTCTGCTCTTGACCTCCTGCATTCTATCCAACGTGCTGTGGTTGAAGTTGGTGTTCTAAAATAGGTTTTGCCACGTGTTTCCCTGATGAGGCTCAGATTGAGGATAACTGATTTCTCAAGTTAAACATCAAGTAACTAACCTGACTGCAAATCTGTACTTTCTTTTTTTTGTAATTTTATTTATTTATTATTTATTTATCTTTCAATTTACATCCAAGTTAGTTAGCATAGTGCAACAATAATTTCAGGAGTAGATTCCAGTGATTCATCCTCTATGTATAACACCCAGTGCTCATCCCAGCAAGTGTCTTCCTTAATGCCCCTTACCCATTTAGCCCATCCCCCTCCCACAACCCCTCCAGCAACCTCCCGTTTGTTCCCAATATTTAAGAGTCTCTTATGTTTTGTCCCCCTCCCTGTTTTTATATAATTTTTGCTTGCCTTCCCTTATGTTCATCAGTTTTGTATCTTAAATTCCTTACATGAGTGAAGTCATATAATATTTGTCTTTCTCTGACTGACTAATTTCGCTTAGCATAATACCCTCTAGTTCCATCCACATAGGTGCAAATGACAAGATTTCATCTTTTTTGATTGCCGAGTAATACTCCATTGTGTGTATATATATACATATATATATATGGATATAGAAGATTATAATGGATATTATATATGGATATAGAAGATTATAATGGATAAAGAAGATTATATATATGTATATATATATACATGTATACATGTATATATATATATACATATATATATCCATTCTTCTTTATCCATTCATCCGTCAATGGACATTCAGCCTCTTTCCATACTTTGGCTATTGTTGATAGCACTGCTATAAACATTGGGGTATATGTGTCCCTTCAAAACAACCTATCTGTATCCCTTGGATAAATACCTAGTAGTGCAATTGCTGGATTGTAGGGTAGTTCTAGTTTTAATTTTTTGACGAACCTACATACTGTTTTCCAGAGTGGCTGCACCAGTTTCATTCCCATCAGTAGTGCAAAAGATGCAAATCTGTACTTTCAACCCCTAAAGTATACTATAGTGCCCAGTGCCCTGATGGAGAAACCAGTGCCCTGATGGAGGTACTTTGCATACCTCCTATGCAAAGTATTCCAGGACTTTGGTGAACCAGCATCACTTGCCACTTGTGTCAGGTATGGATGCATTTGGCTCTAAGCTAGAGGAACTGGGGCCAGCTCTGATATTTCTCACAAACAAGAAGTCCAGACAGAGGTGGTCCTGGTAGTGCAGCCACTGATAGAGCCATCAAGGACTCGGATCTCTGGGTCTTCGCACTGCACTGTTAGCAGATGGCTTTCATCCTCCTGTCTTAAAGCCTCAAACTCAAGTACCAGGCAGAAAGAAAGCCAAAATGCAAAGAGTCTTCTCCTTTTAAGACTTTGCATCTTTATTCTTTAAGGGAAGCACTTCCCAGAAAAAGCTCTATTACCTGTCACAGGACCTCTGTTTGGGAAAACTTAGTGCTCTGATTCTCCGACTCTATAGATAGGGAGGGCAGGGGAGAAGGTGGCTGGACATGGGTGTTGAATAAAACAACTTGTAGTGTGTGCAGTGTACTTCAGCTCTATTCCTCAGTACCTTGCTCCTCAGACATTATGTGAAGGCCACTCTTGAGAGCTACAGTACCCTACTGCCTCTCATGCTTTCACATGGCTGCATAGATGTCTTTGCTTATCTGCCTAGAGTGTGCATTCCCAACTAACCCAACTAGCAACACCTGCTCATCCATCAGGGCTCAACTAAAATATCACCTCCTGTGTGGGCTACTCCTTGACCCCGCCCACTCCAGGCCTCAGGAGGAAAGAGCTCCTTTCTCTCTGCCCCTTTGTCCAGACCTCTACCATACTGCCTTTTATTTGCACGTCTGTCTTCCCTGTGAGAGTTTGAGTTCCTCAAGGGAAGGAATCACACCCAATTTTTCTTAGCACCTCCAGTTCCTGGAACCTACTAGCAATAGGTTATATAAGACTTATCTAGGGCTTACTATTGCAAGTGTAAACATTTTATATAATTAACTCACTTAATCCTTACAACAACTCTATGAGATATATACTATTTTTATCCCCATTTAAAGAAGGGGAAACAAAGCATGGCAAAGTTAAGTAATTTTCCCAAGGTCTCAGAGCTGGTAAATGGCAGAACGAGAATTTGAAGCAGGTCATCTGCCTAAGAGCCTGATACTGATCAGTTTTGTGTTCAGATGGGTGTGAATAAATTCTGGAGAAAGTATCCATAGCTTATATCAGGTACTCAAAGTGATCAGTATAATCCCTCCCCTTCAGAGGAAAACTAAAGTTTAAATCTATAGCATTGGGTGATAAGGCCAAAAACAGTTATCAAAGAGCTTTATTTGGTCTTTCCAGCTAATCGTGAACTTCTGGAGGATAAGTCTGAAGGATTGATGAAAACTCTTTTAATGGGGAAATCCAGCTGAAATTCTTATGACTGATTATTCATTTAAGAAATGTTACTAAGTATATACACTGTAGTAGAAATAGAAGCCCCTGGAAGGACAGAGTATAATTGATAAGGTAAGACCTCTCAGGCTGGTGGAAGGAGACAATACAATGAAATATATGTTCTAGTCAAGGTGTGGACAGAATGCTGCAGCATACTGAGGGAAGACTTCCCCCATGGTGAGCTGTGGACTGAGGTCTTGATGGGTGAGGAGACATTTTTGGGGAGTGAGATGGGGGTCATCCAGGTAGAAGGAACAGCATGTGCAAAAGCACCAAGGCATCTCACAAACTCTTAGGGAACTGTTTAGAAATGCCATGTGGTTGGAGCTCATGGTACACACAGATAAGTGATGGTGATTGGGCTGGGCTTACTCCAGTTGCACACATCCAGCATGGCTCTCTTATTTCTTAAAAACAAAAGCTAATGTTGGCTTCTGGGTCTCACATTGTACCTTGGTGAATGAAATGAAGATTCCCTGCTCCTACAGAATTCATGCACGTCTTTAAATCTCTCTGCCAGCAGGTAAGTGAGAACCAAACTGTCCTATTTTCTATGTACTGACTAATATACAAAGGATGTTCATGAGAAATAATTGAAGTTGCCTGCACTTAAAAGCAAGAATATCCTTTAATGTGTAGTTCAAATGCTAAATTTATTTCTGTGATTAATGCTGCATTAAAGTCTTATGTGATTTTTTTTTAATTTATGCAAGTTCAAACTTGAAACATGTTTTTCCTGATTAAAACTTGCTAATAAATCTTAGAAAAATTATAGTTACTATCGGAATTTTAAAATAAGGAGGGAAAATGGAGAGAAATACATATTAAATGTAATATCAACTGAGAAAAATTTTAAAAGAGACTACCACATTGATTGATTTATCTCTTTTTTTTATTATTATTACTGTAATTAGAAACTATTTTTACCCAGGGAGCACCTCTCCTTGATTTTCAGGTCTGTTTACTTTCCTGAATGGATATAATGAGGACTTATAAGATTATAGCTACACAGAGAAGTTAAATAGAAAATGGCAGCAACTGAAGAGTCTTGGGTTATTTATTCAGAGTGCCTATGTGGAGAGTATATTTATACCTCTAAATCAAACAAGAAACTCCTAAAAGCAAATTCTCAGAAATATCCAGTGGATTGAGCAAATATTAAAATCAAGCCTGGGGCGTTGGTGTTTGTCAGCGTCCACTCCATTCCCTCTGTCTCAGCCCTCAAAGCTGGGTGGATTAATCCCATACATGTACACTATCAGCCTGATCCAGTATGGTCACAAGATTAGAAGACAAGGCTTTGCCTCCCAGAGCTTATATTCTAATGTAAGAAAATAAATAAATAAATAAATAAATAAATAAATAAATAAATAAATAACAAGACAATTGCAATGGAAAATAAGCAACACAAAAGAAATATTACATCGTCATATGATGTAGATAATGGAGAAGAGCTAACTTAGGTGTCCACAGCCCAGGAAGGACTTTCTGAATTACTGTCACATGAACTGAGAAGACAGATACACAAAGACCTGGTTAGATGTATGCTGCAGATAGAGGAAGTAGTTAGTATGAAGGGCCTGGGTGTACCAAACTTGCCATGCTTAAACAACAGCAAGAAGGTCATTGTGGCTGGAGAATAGCCATATGTGAAGGATGGGGGTGGAGTATAAGATGAGGTCAGGGAGAGAGTCAAGGTCCAGCTTCTTGTAAATCGTGGGAAGATTTTATGCTAAATGTGGTAAGAAGCCATTGGAGTAGGGAAGCATCATGTTCTGATCAAAATTTATACAAACATTCCTGCTGCTCTGTGTAGAATGCATTACAAAGAGGCAAGAATGGAAGCAGTTGATCTGGCTGTCATGGAGCAGCATGTGGCATGCTAATACAAAACGCCTAGAAAAGCCAGATAAAAATTTTTTTTAAGCATTTGTGATAACATGAGAGAATGGTCAGGACAACAGACCTCATGTGGTCACGAATCTTGAGAGAAAGGAATTTCAAGTGAGCCAACTTTCTGCACCTGCTTTTATAAGAGGGCTAAGAAAGTAGGCCAAAAGCTGCTGAAGAGCAAAGAGGAGTTTTGTATAATTTGAGTGCTGAAGAGCCAAAACTTGAAGTTCTGGATCCTCCAAGGGTAGATGTCCCAGCAAAACCCTAGATTCTCAGTTGGACCCCTGGCTGGCTGCAGTGAAGGATCAGGACAAACCAGTGGTAGAAAACTTCAAGACAGCTCAAACAACTCAGTCAGTCTCTGATTAGTTAAAATAGTATCTCACCTCAGTAACAAGACAGACGGACCATGGGTGACTATTTTTGGAGTTATTAGAGGTAGATTTTAAACACTATTTTATATTTTTAAACTTAAGAAGCTCAACATAAATTTAAAAGTATATAAGTAGAAAATGCCCATTCATCTTGAAAATTAAGCAAAAAACTCCTAAAAAATACATGGGTCAAGGGATGCCTGAATGGCTCAGTTGGTTGAATGCCTGACTTGGGCTCAGGTCATGATCTCACAGTTCCTGAGTTCGAGCCCCTCGGCGGGCTCTGTACTGACAGCTCAGATCCTGGATGGAGCCTGCTGCAGATTCCTTGTCTCCCTCTCTCTCTGCTCCTCCCTGCTCACGCTCTGTCTCTCTCTCTCTCTCTCACTCTCAAAAATAAATAAACATTAAAAAAAAATTATATGGGTCAAAGAAGAGATCACAATAAAAGAAAATACTTTGAACTGAATAATAATGAATATATGACATATCTAAGCTTGTGGGATGTAGCTAAATTAGAAAATAAGACAAGCTTTGGGGCCCCTGGGTGGCTCAGTCAATTAAGCATCCAACTTTGGCTCAGGTCATAATCTCATGGTTCCTGAGTTTGAGGTTCCTGAAGCCTTCTTCGGATTCTGTGTCTCCCTCTCTCTCTGCCCTCCCCCACTCGTGCTCTGTCTCTCTCTCTTTCTGTCAATAAATAAATAAACATTAAAAAAAAAAGAGAATGGGGCACCTGCGTGGCTCAATCGGTTGAGCGTCTGACTTTGGCCCAGGTCATGATCTCGCGGTTGGTGAATTCAAGCCCCACATGGGATTCTGTGCTGACAGCTCAGAGCCTGGAACCGACTTTGTATTCTATGTCTCCCTCTCTCTGCCCCTCCCCCCCCCAAAATAAATAAACATTAAAAATAATTTTTTTAATGAAAAAAAGAAAAGAAGACAAGCTGATCCCAGTGAACCGAGTTTTCATGTGATCAAGCTACTGTACCAGTCCAATGAAGAGGATAAATGCAGAAATCACTGAATTAGAAAACAACTAAATGTGATAGAGAAAATTAACAAAAATTATAATTTAGTGATTATACATATATTAAAAAGATGAGTATTATGAAAATATTTACACTAATAAATTTGAAAATTTCAATGAAATGGAAAACACTCTTTACACGATTATTTTTGTCATCATCTTTAAGGGATAACTTACATACATAAATACAATTTATTACATACAACAAGGGGAAAAACTGCATTAATTTAAAGCAAACAATTTGATTGTAGCAAGATTTCAGGACACAAGGTTAATATACAAAACGTCCATTGCTGTACAATGGTATATACAACAATAAACAAATGGAATTTGAAATTAAAAGCATAATGCATTTATATTACCATCCAATGAAACATTTAGCTATATATCTAATAAAATATATACAAGATCTATAAAAGAATAACCACAAACTATATTGAATGCATCTTCAGGAATAGAAAGATACTATTGTCAGGATACTAGTTCTTTCTAACATCGCTTATAAATTCAGCGCAATCTTAAAACCCCAGCAAGTTATTTTATGTATATTGTCAAACTGGTCTAAAGCTTGCATGGAGAGGCAAAAGACCCAGAATATCTAACACATGAAGGAGAAGAACAAAATTGGAAGACCAATGCTACCCAACTTCAGAGCTGCAGTATCAAGAAAATGTGGTAATGGCAAAAAAACAAACAAGCAAATAAACAACAACAACAAAACAAAACAAAAAACCTAGACCAATGGAACAGAGTAGAGAGCCCAAAATTAGACCCCCACATAGCCAACTGATCTTTGGTGATCTTTGACAAAGTAATAAAAAGAATACAATGGAGGAAAAACCGTCTTTTCAACAAATGGTGCTGGAACAACTGGAAATCCACATGCAAATAAAAGAATCTAGAGACAGACCTTATACCCTTCACAAAGATTAATTCAAAAAGGATCATAGACCTAAATATAACATCCAAAATTATAAAACCTCTAGAAATTAACATAGAAGAAAACCTAAATGACCTTGGATTTGGTGGTACCTTTTTAGATATAAGATCAGAAACATGATCTGTGAATGAAATAACTGACAATCTGGACTTCATTAAAATTAAAACTTCTCTGTGAAAGACTATATCAAGAGAATTAGAAGGTAAGCCACAGACTGGGAGAAAATATTTGAAAAATACATATCTGATAAATGACTGTTATCCAGAATATACAAAGAACTCTTAAAACTCAACAAAAAGAAAACAAATACTCGATTTAAAAATGGGCGAAAGGTCTTGACAGGCACCTCACCAGAGAAGATATACTGATGGAAAATAAACATATGAAAAGATGCTCCACGTCTTATGTCATCAGGAAAATGTAAATTAAAATAACAGTGAGATACCACAGCACACCTATTAGGATGGCTTAAATCCAGAGTACTGACAACACCAAAGATGGAGAGGATGTAGATCAACAGTAATTCTCATACATTGCTGGTGGGCTTGCAAAACAGTACATTCACTTTGGAAGAGAGTTTGGCAGTTTCTTAAAAACTAAATGTACTCTCACAATATGATCTAGCAGTCAAAGTCCTCAGTATGTATCCAAAGGATTTAAAAACATGTTCACACCAAAACCTGCACAAGAATGTTAATAGCACCTTTACACATAATTACCAAAACTTGGAAGCAACCATGATGTCTTTTGATTTTCTTATAAATTTTAGAAAGCCCTTTGAATCTGCAAAAAAAATATTCTGGAATTTTGTTTGGAAATTTGTTGAATTGTATTAATGATTCCATTCTATGAAATGATATATCTCTCCATTTATTTAGGTCTTTAGTGTTATGTAGTCTTCAGTATACAGGTTTTGCATACTTTTTATTTTTTGGTCTATTGTAAGTGGAATCTTTTTCTCATTTCATTTCTAATTATTGCTGCTAATATATAAAATTTTCTATATTAGCCTTGAATCCTGCATTCATGCTAATTTCTTTTATTCAGTAGTTATTTTGTGTGAGGATATTTAGGTAAACAATCATGCTACAGCAAATAAAAGTAATTTTACTCAATTCTTTCAAAACTTGTGTCTCTTGATTTGTTTGTTTATTTTTGGTATTTGCCTTATTACAATGTCTAGGGCCCTGAGTACAATGTTGAAGGGGAGACGGAAGTCATCTTTGCTTTTTTACTGATATTAGGGGGAAAGCATTCAATATCTCACTACAAAGTGTAGCAATACTGGATTTTTTTGTACAGATGCTTTTCATCAGCTTAGGAATGTTTCCTTCTATCCCTAGTTTGCTGAGAATTCTTTTTTTTAATCATAGATGATATTGAATCTTATTAAACCCTTTTCTACACCTGTTGAAATTATTATATAATTTTTTTACTTTATTAATATGGTAAATTACCATGATTGATTTTCTGATGTTAGATCAACCATGCATTCCTAAGATGAATTCTACTTGGTAAACTGTATCATTATTTTTATGTATTTATATTTTATGTTGGGTTCCTTTTACTAATTTTATTAAGAATTTTTGCCTGTACATTCATGAAGAATATTTATCTGCAGTTTTCTTTTATTAGCCTGGTATGATTGTAATGCTGGTCTTATGAAATGAGTTTTTGAAGTTTTCCTTATTTTATATATTCAAGAAGGGTTTGTGTATAATTATTATTTCTTCCTTAAATGTTTGTTAGAATATATGAGTGAAGACATTTTAGACTGTAGTTTTAAAATATGTGAGAAAGTTTAAAATATGAATTCACTTTTTAAAAGTAGAAATAGGGTTATTCAAGTTAACTAATTCTTCATGAGTAAGCTCCAGTAATTTGTGTCTCTCAAGGATTATTGCCATTTCTTCATGTTACTTTTCATAGGGTTGTTCAAAATAGTGTTTTATTATCCTTTAATGTTTATAAACTCGCTAAGGATAATTTCTCATTTTTTAAAATGTTTATTTATTTTGAGAGAGAGAGAGCACGAGCAGGTGAGGGGCAGAGAGAGAGAGAGAGAGAATGAATCCGAAGCAGGCTCCATACTGTCATCATGGAGCCCAATGTGGGGCTCGATCTCACAACTATGAGATCATGACCCGAGCTGAAATCAAGAGTTGGACGCTTAACCAGCTGAACCACCCAGGCACCCCATTTTTGTTAACCAATCTAGCTATGGGTTGATTGGTTAATTTGTTGATTTATTTCAAAAGAACCAGCACTTGACATTGATAATTTTCTCTAAATTTCTTTGTTTCCTAATTCTTTCTATTTTTACTCTTAATTTTATTTTTTGCCTTTGTTGCTTTCTTTCTACTTACTTTAGGCTTATTTTGCTCTTCTGTTTCTAGCCTCTTATGGTGACATTTTAGGTTTTGATTTTAGACTTATTTTTCTTCTCTAATATGATCATCTAAAAGCTAGTAATTTTCTTCTAAACAGTGGTTTAGCTGCATTCCATGAATATGACATTTTTTTATTTTCATCATCATTCAGTTCAACACATTTTCTAATATTCCTTCTTTGACCCATGGATGATTTTGAACTGGATTGTTTATAGTCCAAATTTTAGGTTTTTCCTAAATAGCCTCTTGCTACTAATTTCTATTTCAATTTTATTGTGATCAGAAAATAGACCTGATATGATCTCAAACTACTTAAATACATTGAGCTTTGTCTTACAGTCCAGCATATGGTATATTTTGGTGGATTTATTACGTGCACTTGGAAAGAATGTGTATTCTATTATTTTATGTAGTGGTCTGTAAAAATCAAATTCCAGGTACTGTTCTTTTTGTCTAGCTTTTTATCAATTTCTGAGGAAAAGATGCTTAAATCTCCTGCTATGATCAGGGAATTATCTATTTCTCCAGTTCTGTCAATTTTTGCTTCATGTATTGTAAGGCTCTTTTGTTAGGTACATGCATTCTAATGTTTTCCTGATGAATTGGCCCTTTTAACATTGTGAAATATCTCTCTTTGAAATATCCTATCTTTGATAATACCCTTTGTCTTGAAGGCTAATTTATCTCACGTTAATGTAGCAACTCCAGCTTTCTTATATTTGATATTTGAATGGTGTATCTATTTTCATCTATTTACTTTCAAGTATCTGTGATCTTACACTAAAGGTGCATATCCTATAGACAGTATATACTTGGGTCTTGCTTTTCACCTATTATGATAATCTCTGCCTTTAAATAAGAGTATTTATTTAGTTCATTGCCATTTAATGTAATTATTCATATGGTTGTATTTAGGTCTGTTATTTTTTCATTTGTTTTCTGTCTGTCCATAATTTTTTCAGTTTTTTCTTCTTTTCTTTCCTTTTGGATTATTTGAGTACTTTTTAAAATTCCATTTTAATTCATCTATTGGATTTTTAGCTACACGTTTTTACATTACTTTCTTTGTAGTTGCTTTAGGGACTACAAAGACCTTACTATATTTTCATTATCTACATTGACTTAATTTATACCACTTCACAAATGTGTGGTAACATTTCAACAATATTTACCTTCATTTACCTGTGCCTGTGATCCTTTACATTATATTTGCCATATGTAGTGCATTTTACAATGTGTTATAAACCCCACATGACTATTTATAATTTTTTTCTTTAAACAGACATATATATTTTAAATAAGTTAAGAAAAAGTATAGTCCCTCATGGTTCCCCCAGTTATTTCCTGTTTCTAATATTTTTCATTCATTTCTGAAGATCCAGGTTTCCTTCAGGTATCATTTCCCTTAGGTGTGGAACCCTTCCTGTGGCATTTCTTGTAGAGTGACAACTAATTCTCCTAATTTTTTGTTTATCTGAACATTTTAATTTCATCTTGGAAGATATTTTCATTCGATATGAAGTTCTGGGTGACTGGTATTTCCACCCCCCAAAACTTTAAAAATGTTGTCCCACTGTGTTATGGCCCCACTGTGTTATGGTCTCTGTAGTCTCTAGTAAGAAATCTGCAATATTTTAAATCATTGCTCCCCTGTATGGAAGGTGTCGTTTTTCTTTGTTGGTTCAAGTTTGTCTCTTTATCTTTGATTTTCAAGTTTGATTATGAAATTTCTAGGTATAGTTTTTTTTGCATTAGTTTCCTAAGGCTACCATATACATTGTTCTGCCATATACAGAAATGTATTGTTTCAAAGTTCTGGAGACAAGAAGTCCATAATCAAGGAGTAGGCAGGGTTGGTTCCTTCTGATTGCCCTAAGAGCAAATTCCATGCCTCTGCCCTAGCTTCTGGTGATGCTGGCAGTCTTGGGCACTTCTTGGCTTGTAGATGTGTCACTCCAATCTCTGCCTGCTTCTTTACATGGCGTTCTAACCATATGTCTCTGTGTCCATATTACACCAGTAATACACCTAATACATAAATATACCAGTCACATTGGATTAGGGCCCACTTTAATCACCTCATCTTAACTTGATTACATCACAAAGACTATTTCTAAATATGATTACATTTATATGTTTAGAGCTTCAGCATATTTTGGAGGGACAACACAATTCAACCCATAACAGTTTTCTTATAATTTATCCTATTGATTCACTGAACTTATGTTTTCACCAAACTGGTGAAGTTTGGCCATCATTTCTTCAAATATTTTTATGTTGAGTGCTCGCTTTCCTTTTTTTCTTGGACTCCACATACTATATGTTAGACCTTTGGATATTGTCCTACAGGTCATACAGGTACAACTGTAAGGCAGTTCTCTTTCTTCCTGTAATTGGATCATTTCTATTGATCTGTCCTCAATTTCACTGACCCTTCTCTATCACCTCCATTCTATTATTATCTCCATTCAATGAATTTTTTCATGTATTAGATTTTCTTATTCTAAAATTGCAATTTGGTTTTGTTTATGTTATTTGTACTTTGCTGATGATGTTTTTAATCTATTTAATCATGACAAGTATATTTTCCTTTACCTCACTGAGTATTATTTGCAAGAGCTTATCTTTAAAGTCCCTTTCTGATAATTCTAACATATGGGTCATTTTTTGTTATTTGTTATTTTGTTGTTTTTGCCATAACAGGCAGTTAGCTTGGTTTAGGCTTACACTGCTATGTGTGTGGTGAGAAACAGCTCAGATCTCAGTTCAGTTCTTTAAGCCCTAACTGCAAGCTGATTTCATTTCCCCTGTGCGTATATGATTCTGTGATCAGCCAGAAACTAGGGCTGAGTTTACAAACAGAATGTGGGTGCTTTCCTTCTTTGCCTCTCTTCTTTCTGGCATTCTTCTTTCACTCTTTGTTGATGCTGGTTACACCAGGCTCCTCTGCCTGGTTCCACCAGCCAAAAATATGTTACGGTTTTTATTGAAATTTTAGCTGCTGTGCACTTCTGTTGGAATAACTGTAGCTGCATTCAGGTCAAAGACCCCCAGTCCCTTATTTCACCGAACAAGTTTTCACAATTCAACTGTATCACAAGTATAAACAATCCTTTTACACTTTTCTGGACATTGCCAGAATTTGGATTTTTTTTAAACAAGCAACAATGGCTGGCTTTCTTCTGTGCTATTCTTTTTAAGGTGCTGTTAAAATCTATTAAACTTAAAAAATAAATCAATATAAGCTACCATATTGACAACATGAAGGAGAAAAATCATGTTTATCCCAGTAGACCCAGAAAATGTAGTTGGCAAAATTTAATATTCATTCTTGATTTTTAACAACTTTCAGAAAACTGAAAATAGAAGAGAACCTCTTCAATCTGATAGAGGATTTAAAATATTAAGAATAATAATGATAAAATCTGCATCATATTGAAATACTTTTAAACATCATATTAAAATACTTTTACTTGAAATTGAGAACAAGATAACAACAAGATAACATGCTTTAGCCACTTCATTTAATATTTTATTAAAGATCCATCCAATGGAATACAGCAAAAATAAAGAAAATATATCACGATTGGAAAGGAATACTGTACTTATTCTCAAATAACATTGTTTAAGTAAATAGTGTAAAATAATTAATAAACCATTAGAATTAATAAGTGAATTTAACCAGGTCACTAAATAATAAAAGGTTAATATATAAACATAAATTGTATTTCTATGTGCAAATAGAAAATAAAATTTTTAAAAAGATGCCATTTACAATAGTACCACAAAACATAAAGTACCTAGGAATAAATCGAACAAAAAGACCTCTATATGAGTATGCAACATTTCTAAGAGAAATTAAAAACAGCTTAAATAAAGAGAGATGTTATATGTTTAAGACTTATAAAATTCAATATTGTTAAGGTATCAATTCATTCTCAAATTGATTTGTGGATTCAGCGAATCCCAATCAAATCCTAAGAGGTATTTCTAATGTTACTTGACAAGTTAATTCTAAATCTATGTAGAAATACAAAAGGTCAAGAATAGGCAAGAAAATCTTGAAGAAGAAAAGCAGAAGGACTTATGCTTCCAGATGCCATGGTAAATATAAAGCTATAGGAATTAAGATAGTATGCATTGGCATAGACAAATAACTATTATATTTAAGTAAATAGATTAGAATAACAAATTAGATACATACACATTGTTTCATGACAATGGTGATATATTGCAATATAGTAAGGGAAGAAGAGCCTATTCAAAATTTGGTGCTGGGTTAATGTACTATCCATATAAAAAACAAATGAATCTTGTGGTGCCTGGGTGGCTCAGTCAGTTAGGCATCTGACTTCGGCTCATGTCATGATCTCACAGTTTGTGAGTTCAAGCCCCACGTTCGGCTCTGTGCTGATAGCTCAGAGCCTGGAGCCTGCTTCAGATTCTGTGTCTCCCTCTCTCTCTGCCCCTCCCCTGCTCACGCTCTGTCTCTCTCTCTCTCTCTCTCTCTCAAAAATAAATAAACATTAAAAATTTTTTAAAAAATGAATTTTTAATGCAGTCTCATAGCATATATAAAAATCAATTCCCAATAGATTATAAATCTAGATATGAAAGTTTAACTTTAAGCTTCTGTACAAGAATTCTTTCATGACCTTGTGGGAGCCGAAAAAAAGGTCTTAAATAGAACATGGAAAACATTAACCATAAAGCAAAAGCTCGGTTAATTGGATGACATTGAAATTATGAGTGTCTGTTCATCAAAACTCTACATTAAGAGCAAGCCTACCTAGAGAGCAAAGAACTAGTATCTAGAATGCACACACTACCCCTATGAATCAAGAAGAAAAGGACACATACTAACAGAAAAATGAACCAAAGACTTGAACAGGCGCCTCACAAAGGAGGTTGTCCAAATGCCAATATACACATAAAAAGGTTCTCAGCTTCATTAGTCATCCAGGACTGAAAATTAAAAGTACAGTGTGATACCACTGCACACCCACCAGAATGGCTAAAATGAAGGAGATCAACAATAACTATTGCTGGCGAGGTATGGAACAAATAAGATTCTCACATTCTGCCGATGCTGGGGTGGTGTGAGAGGGAGGAGGGGGAGAAAGGACATCAGTTAACAAGCAGTTGCAGAAGCTAGGTGGGAGATGATGAAGCTTGGACCAGAATGGTGGCAGTGAATATAGAGAAGTGTAGGTGTAGCCATAATTAGCCATTATGCCTCACTTTTGTCTACTGGGTCCCTTCAATATCCTCAGCTATTATGCACTTAAAATAGGGCTCTGGCATGTGAGAGGGACTTCAAGCAGCACAGGTAGCTCAGGGAAGCTCCTACTTGTAAGGCTGGCTATGAGTCTATGGTAGGTACCAATAACCAAAACATTATCTTACGGTTAAGCCACAAACCACTGCCCTGACAACTGGAAGTGTCAGATGTGGGCATGAACTCACAAGAGTCAGGCATGGATTGACCACTTAGAGTACTCTTCTAGATACCAAGTAGGAATAGGTTGTTACCACACTTAATCACTCCAACAACATCTTGAGGAGGTAAGAATGTTTACTCAACTCCCTGCTAGTAATTAGCAGGGAAATGGCCAAAACCTGACTGACCAAGCAGAGCAAGGGGATCAGGTTAGGCTACAAGCCTCATCCTCCAGAGATAAATAAAGGAGCCTGGCCAAGGCTCATGATCTGTAGAAAGTAAGGACAATTGCTAAATGATTACTGTAATCAGCCAGCCCTAACAGGTTTTAACCAAACTCTGGTTTCAAATAGGTTGTTAACCCCAGTCCTGACTGATTAGAAATTGAGAGATAATTTACTCAGAAATTAAATTGTACTTTTGACCTGGACTAAGTGAACAGTTTCATAAACACAAAAACCACATTTATGAAAGAAAAGCATTCTTCAAAATGCAAAGCTGACTTTGGTGGTGAGTGAGAAGCCCTAACCCAACAGCCCTGTCCCAGGGCAGTAGTTTTTGAGAAAGATTTTTTGAAGTTCTCTGATACAATGATCATCTAAGCACCAAATCAGTTATTGTAGTTCGTTAAACCAGGGGTTTAAAATCATCTGAAAAGAACTCATGAATGAACACCCATGTAAAAACACAAGAGGTTCGACTCCATAATACTGCCTCCGGTTCCCAGGTGATGCCTGAGGCTCATCCACTGAACTCAGAGGCACATTTTTTTTTTACTATGAAATTTATTGTCAAATTTGTTTCCATACAACACCCAGTGCTCATCCCAAGCCTTTTCCCACTTTCCCCTCCCTCCCACCCCCCATCAACCCTCAGTTTATTCTCAGTTTTTAAGAGTCTCTTATGGTTTGCCTCCCTCCCTCTCTAACCTCTTCTTTTTTTTTCTTCCCCTCCCCCATGGTCTTCTGTTAAGTTTCTCAGGATCCACATAAGAGTGAAACCATATGGTATCTGTCTTTCTCTGTATGACTTATTTCACTTAGCATAACACTCTCCAGTTCCATCCACGTTGCTACAAAAGGCCATATTTCATTCTTTCTCATTGCCATGTAGTATTCCATTGTATATATAAACCACAACTTCTTTATCCATTCATCAGTTGATGGACACCTAGGGTCTTTCCATAATTTGACATTGTTGAAAGTGCTGCTATAAACATTGGGGTACAAGGGCCCCTACGCACCAGCACTCCTGTATCCCTTGGATAAATTCCTAGCAGTGCTATTGCTGGGTCATAGGGTAGATCTATTTTTAATTTTTTGAGGAACCTCCACACTGTTTTCCAGAGTGGCTGCAGCAGTTTGCATTCCCACCAACAGTGCAAGAGGGTTCCCGTTTCCCCACATCCTCGCCACCATCTATAGTCTCCTGATTTGTTCATTTTAGCCACTCTGACTGGCGTGAGGTGGTATATGAGTGTGGTTTTGATTTGTATTTCCCTGATGAGGAGTGATGTTGAGCATCTTTTCATGTGCCTGTTGGCCATCTGGATGTCTTCTTTAGAGAAGTGTCTATTCATGTCTTCTGCCCATTTCTTCACTGAATTATTTGTTTTTTGGGTGTGGAGTTTGGTGAGTTCTTTATAGATTTTGGATACTAGCCCTTTGTCCGATATGTCATTTGCAAATATCTTTCCCCATTCCATTGGTTGCCTTTTAGTTTTGTTGATTGTTTCCTTTGCAGGAGGCACACGGTTTGATTATCAACTGGCTGAAGTGCTCCTTATACTTGTCTGTTAGCATCATTTTACAGCCTCTGAGGAAATAAGAAGTGGAGGTTTTGAGAATGCAATAAAACCCAATGCCTCCTAATGTCTCATGAATAGAGCGAGCTGAGTGAGGGCTGGCTCAGCACATCCATCCATGGGGTCAGAGTGTGCTGGAGTTGACTTTTGTGGGCTCACAGCGTCCACTACGCACATCTCTCCCCAGCCTATTTAGTGAAGTCTGCTGTGGGAGTATTTATACCAAGAAAACTTGCAAACACTACAAATCAAAGATGGGATGGGGTGGTGCCTCTTTCACTGATCAAAATTTGTTAAGCTAATGACATCCTCCAGGGCTGATACCAAAAATCAAAAGTGAGGCTAGAGTCATAGGTACCCGACCTAGGTGGATTTCTAAGCATAAAGGCTTGAGAGGTAAAGAAATCAAGTACAGATGAGCCAAAGGGGAGGATCTAGAAACCAAGGAAGACAAGGGTCGGGGATGATGGAGCAGGCAGGTGGGAGATGCCCTGGGGAATTTCAGAGGCGGTATGCAGTTGTGCTTAGCACACCCATACAAGCTGATCACATTTATTTGAAAGAATGAAAAAAACAAAGCCAATGGGAACTAACTCATAGAAACTGCCAAATCCTGTGGTTTGCTTTCCTTACTCATTTAATAGAAATGCTGTTTCAGCAAGGCCCATCTCTGGCAGTGATCCTGTCCTTTTGGGAGGCCTACAGCAGATCCCCATCTTTGCCTCCCTCGTTCTTGTCTTGCAGGAAGTAATGGCTGTGCCCCAGGGATAAATCCCAACTCATGTCAGGCTTTAATCTGTTTAGCTTTCTCAGCTTTTTCAGTGCTTTGGGTAATTTATCTAGAAAAAATAAAGATATATGAACAAAAGCAAATATAGACAATGGTATTTTTAATGTTAAAAATACCAGGGAAAATCAATAGAGTTCTTGTCATATTATCAATGACTTTAATTTGCAATTTTGTTACAACTGAATTACTGTGTTAGGCTATTGATTTCATGTATTATGAAATTATTATTATGGTACCAGCATGATTAATTAGCTAATCTCACATTTTTGGGGTTTGGTTTGTTTTAAAGACAATATATGTATCTGGAAAAATCTTCTGGTAAACATTTAGGTCACTAACTGTATCCATCTTTGTCTAAGAAAACATTACATTTAAGGGAGGCATTAGTGGGTATGGGTGTAACTTAGTGCATTTGTAAGAAAGACATACAGACAGAAGTAATACAGCACAATTCCAGTGATTAACAGAACAATTGAAAGGGAATATTATGCAGCCCACACTTAACATTAAAGAGCAGATGGTAAATCCACCTGATGGTACAGGGAAGAGAAGGGAGTCTGGCCCTAGATGTTGGACCAGCTCTTTAGACATGGATCCCTTAGTGACCTGACTTTTCCTCTGAGCATATAAATACCAAATCTGAGGGGCGCCTGGGTGGCTCAGTCGGTTAAGCGTCCGACTTCGGCTCAGGTCATGATCTCACGGTCCGTGAGTTCGAGCCCCGCATCGGGCTCTGTGCTGACAGCTCAGACCCTGGAGCCTACTTCAGATTCTGTGTCTCCCTCTCTCTCTGACCCTCCCCCGTTCATGCTCTGTCTCTCTCTGTCTCAAAAATAAATAAACATTAAAAAAGTATATATATAAAAAAAATAAAAAACAAATACCAAATCTGAGGCCACACAGCATATAAACCCTTTCAAATATTCACCTTTAAATATACCATTTTATATCTTTTGTTTATTTATTTACTTAGAAAGAGAGAGTGTGTGTACCTGTGTGTATGAGTGAGGGAAGGGCATAGAGAAAGAGGGAGAGAGAGAATCCCAAGCAGGCTCAGCACTGTCAGCTCAGAGCCCCATGCAGGGCTTGATCTAATGACCGTGAGTGGGATATTTAACCAACTGAGCCACCCAGGTGCTCTATAACATACCATTTTAAACATTCAATTCTCTTCTTATTCCTGGACACCCACAAAATGCATACCATACAGCATGATAAAATATATTTAATGTAAGCGAGAAAAATGAAATCAGAAAAATATTTTAGTACAAAGATAAAGTTAGCACATAATGTAAATGTTCAAAGCCTTGTGCACCCTCTAGAAGAACATTAGTAATGACCAAGGAGAAAAGGGCTTCTGACCTCAGAGGAAGGGTCACACAGGTAGTGTTCAGCCTGGAAGCCATACTTTGGTATTTGTCATATAAATACTGCTTTTGATTTGCAGCCAATTTTATTTAGGATTTTTGCAACTATCTATGTTAATAAATGTCCTTAATTTTCTTTTCTTGAATCATTGTGCAGTTTGTATCAAAGATGATCCTCAGCAGACCATTTGGGTAGCTGTCTCTTTTTTTTATTTTTAATTTGAATAGTTTATATAAGATAGAGATTATCTATTCCAAGGAGTTTTGGTAAAATTTACTTATAAAATGACCTGGTGGCAATTTTTTAATGTTGTAATTTATTCAGGTTTCCTATTTCCTCTTGAATTTACTTTACAATTTTTCTAGAAAGTACCTGTTATATATTTGTTTTCTGTTTATTCTTATAAAGTTGTTCATAAAAATATATACAAAATATACACAAATGTGGAGGCTATGTTAGTGTATATATATGTATGATTTTTATATCTCTAGCATATCTCTTTTTATTAATCTGATGCTTTGATTTGCAATTTATAAATTATAAGTCTGAAAAAAGGCCCTGAAAATTTGTAGATGGTAAACTCTCTAAGTCTTTATTATTTGAAAATGTTTTTATTTTTCTTCACTCTTGAATGAGAGTTTAGTAGGTATAAAACTCTAAGATGACAATTATTTTTTCCTCCGCACTTTGAACTATAATTGGACACAAAAACACCAATTTCTCAAACTATGATTTACCTAGTAACAGTCTACACAGAACAACACACACATACACACACGTGCACGCACATGCCCAGGAAGGTGCCACAGTCAAATATGGAAACACTGCATTCTATCTTACAGACTTATGATGCACATTTGTATAATTAAAGCCTTTGTGTTCCAGCCAGTAAAGAACGGTTCCCCTGTTTAGCCCAGTGCTTCTCATCAGAGCTCTCTCTCTCTTTTCTTTTTTTGGGGGGAAGTCTCATCATCATGTGGAAACCAGTTCAGGAGATACTACAGTACACAGATTTAAATACTAAATATCAAAAAATAACTCCACATACATATTCAGAAAGTCTCCTCATCCTGCTGTTACTTACCCTATTTTAGATTATTGTGTTAGGTTTCTATTATTGTGTAACGAATTACCACAAATTTAGCAACATAAAACCACAGCTATTTAGTATCTCATAGTCCTGTAAGTCAGAAATCTGGGCCCACCTAACAGGTTCTCTGCTCAGGGTTCCAAGAGACTTAAATCAAGGTGTTAGCTGACTTGTGTCTTCATCTAACCTTGTTTAGAAAAAAGATTATTTTCAAGACCATGCAGGTTGTTGGTTGGAGACCACTCTCAGCTACTAGGGGCTGTTCTCTGGTCCTTGCCATGTGGCTCTGTCCATCGTCAAAACCAGTAATGGAGATTCTCCCTTGCATCAAATCCCTCTCACGCTTTCCATCTCTCTGACTTCAAAAAATGCCCTGTCTTTTTTAAAGGGCTCACCTGATTATGTCAGGCCCACCAAGATTATCTTCTTTTGTATTAATTCAAATTAATTAATTAATTAACCTAATTGTGGATGTGGCATCTATGATGTTAACAAGCTCCACCTACTCTGTGGAGGGGATTATATGGGATGGGTGGGGAGGGAGAATCTTGAGGGTTCATCTCAGAATTCTCCCTACCATATTTATTAATTCTTCATATCCTGTGGGTATCCATATCACACACGCAAATAGAATTTCACTTTCCTTTTATTTCGGCAAAGTCCACTATAGCATAATCCTTATATTTGATTAACTATTTCCCTCTCTCCATATATACATATGTGTATATGTATATGTATATATATGTATATGTATATGTGTGTGTGTATATATATATATATATATATATATATATATATAATAGTTCATGTAATAGTTCACTATAATATAATCCTTAGATTTTTCTGCCAGAACAATAACTAGTATGGCTAGGACACTGATGTTTCAGTCTAGTGTTCATAGAATATTTTGGCTCACCCACAAGCTTGGATTGTATTTCACTTTTGCAGCACTGGTGTCTCATATGGAGTGGAATTACCTCAGAAGTCATTCATTACCTCATTTATTGATGTGCTCAATACAAAGGTAATGTGTGGTTTCTGTGCACAAAGAGGTTTACTAAAAGCAGATACTACATGTGTATCCTTATTAACCACAAGAATATAAATAAACTATAGAGAAGATATTGAAGCAGAAGAATATCTGCCTCTTTTGATGGTTCCCAAAGTCAGAAAAGGCTTCACAGAATAAATTTTATGTGAATGGGATTTTAAAGGATGCATAGAAGTAGCATGGCCAGGAAGCTGGGAAAGAACACCTCCCAGGCAAATAGTAAGTCTGAAAATGTGTGAAAGAAAATAAGGTCTTCAGGGAACGAGTATGTTCCTGGACCTGGAAAGGTTGGCAGGAGCTGGACATGTCATCAGGACATTTAGATTTCATCCTGAAAATGAGAAGAAAAATGAAGTTATTACCAGAAGAATGAAATGATCAGATCTGTGTTTCAGAGACATAGGTTTACTGGCAACCATAATGAAGACAGGGAGACCAGTTAGGAATGGCGAGGGCAGCCAAAGTGAAGAAGAGATAATGGAGAGTTAGTAAGAGAGTTTAGACTCTGACTGACTGGATGGGCTCCTGCAGGTGAGAGAACATTCAGGTTGGCCCAAGACCCACAGTTGAGGAATTATATCAGTGATGATGGCAATTTACCAACAAAACATGTGCAGATGGTAAAACTGTCAGAGTTACCATAAAGTAGAGACAGAAAAGTTAGTTAAGTTGCTTATGACCACATGGCAAACTTTGGTCTTTGTTCCCAATCTAGTAATTTAATCCCATTCCTTCTTAATAGGTGTTTTTAAGGAATCGTCTTCAGAAGCCAAAGAATAGAGATGTAGTTGTAGATGTGGACAAGGACATGGATATAGATATGGTTGAAGATAGATTGCATGTATGTATAATATGCACTTTTGCATTCATATATTTTATGTGTAATATATAATATACACATTACATATTTACATGCACACACATACAGATCTTGCTTCCCACCGACCAAACCATGAGTAAATCTTGGCCTAACTTTGCCATAGCAGTGCCTGCAAATAAAATTAATAATATTCTATTATGAAACTTAAGATTCTTAGAGCCTCATATAGAGATGGTTGAAGCCCTGCCAAGATCCGGTTCATTTGCTCTTATAAGAAATAGAAACTTCCTGTATATCACAAATTTGTAAGAGCAGCCCTTATTATTCAAAACAGCTAGATTCCCTGCAATTACAAGGCTCATGTCCCAGCAGGATTGTCTCTGGCACTCCCTTCCTAGCGCAGAGTCAAGCCACACATCGCTTAGAGGGGCAGGTCTTCTCCTACACCCAGACTCCAAGGGCACCACTTTTTAGTATAAAACAGTGTGGTTGCTAATGAGAGGGAAAAAAAGTTTCTCTTGATTCAATTATTGCTCTACTAATGAATTTGTTTTTCTATCCTTGACTTTAGGCAGCCCTGTTTTTGAGAGCCATTTTTAAACTCAATGAACAGTGCCACCTGGATTGAAAGCCATGTACTATGCAAGGCTCCAAGGAAGAGTAGCTGCCCAGTTTGCATGCTCCATTTACTTCTTTCCTGCTTTCCTTCTCCTTGGAGAATTTTTGCACGGGAAGCAGCAGGCCTAGTCCATTTAACTTTCATTAGCAATGAAAAATGGTGTTGGCTGGATGGTACCAGGCAGCCTCTTGTGAACAGAACTGGTGTCTTATTTCCCCTTTATGCCCCACTGCAATAGAGGAGAAGCAAAACTGGGTTCCCTTGTAACTGACCTATTTCACATAACAGTTAGGACCACTCTTACTCCCACATCACCAGTTATATAATCTTGGCTTCTAGTTGGTGTTCCTGCCTTACTCCTGAATATCTTCCTACCTCTTCAAAAGCAACATCACCTGAATTAACCATCCCTACTAATTTTCAGTTCTCAACCTTTCCTGACTTGCATAAGTTTATAAATGAGTCACTATACTTCTGCTGTCTCAGACTGGGGTCATCTTTTCTCATACCCCTCCCTAAGCATCCAAGTGAAAATACTTTCCAGATCATGTTGAACATATCTCTTAAATTTCCCACAACTATTTACTCATTTTTTATTATAGTTCCACCCTCACATAGATATCTGTATCATCTTAGCTACATTGAGGCAATAATAAGTCCCATTACTTACTCAGCCATGGCCAATAGAGACATTTCTACCTGTGGTACTATCTTCCCTTTCTACCCAAGACCTGCTATTAGTATGGTTGATCATGGTCCATGAATGACCCATTAGAGATACTATTTTCCTCAATCTCCTTGGTCTTTTTGACCTTCACTCCCATTCATCAGCAACCATCAACTCCGATGCTTATACCCTAGATCTTGTTAAAATGTCACAAGCTCTTACAGTCAACTGTCCTTGCATAATGCAACCCTCTATTTCCATCATTCTGTTCCCTGATTACTTTGGGACATTCAGTCACTCATCCCCTTTCTTCATTCCTAGCTATTAGCCCTCCCACATGTCCTCAATCTTGGGAATCCAATCTTAGGAATTTGTGGCTTCTTTCTCTCTTACATGCCACAGCTCTCCCTGGCCACCCTCTCCTCCTTCCCTGCCAGTCTTCCTCCCCATATCTTACTTGTCTCACCTGATCTGCCCGCCTACAGGTCTGACCTATGTATAGGCCACCTCCTCAGCCCTACCTCATTTCTCAAATGCAGACCTCAGTGTGTCTCATTTGCATGATTCAGATCCTTCAGTTGCTCCCTGATGCCTTTGGGATAAATCCCAGCTCTAGACAGGAAGCTGTTCATGATTTGGATCCTACTTCTCTATCCAGTTTTACCTTACAACAAGATCCCCCCTAGGGCCTAGATGCAGTGAACCACCCTCAGTCCCCAGAGGGACCTGTGAATTCTGTGAATTTCAATCCCTTGCCCATGGCACTCTCTCTCCCTGGAATGTTCTTCCCACATCTTCTTCACCTGGCAGTTGTCTGTCTGCTTATCTGTTAAGTCTCAGTTAAGACATCGCATCCTCTGAGAAGTCATCTCTACTTGTCTATCAGGCTCCTCCCCAACATTATGGATCCTCTCTGTATTCCTCCATCTGGATGAGCCTTTGCAGACCTTCACTAAAAGTACTTCCTGTCTTAGGGTTGTCTACTTACAGCATAAATACTGTGACTGTTAAGGTAAAAGATCTATGGCCCCAAACACTTAAGGGTAGTGGCTGTGCCACCAGTACCCAGCTCAGAGCCAGTGCTCAACAAGTGTTTGTGAGTGTATAATGTTCCCCTTCTTCTGAGTCATTGGTTCCTTTATTAGCGACATTTAACTTCTGCCTCAATTGCCCATTATGGAACTGCTGCCAGTTTATATAATTGCCAACTAAATATTCCCTTTAGTTAGCTACTCTTTTTTTTCAATAAGTTCAATTCATGGAGGTTCTTTTTATAAAAAAAATGCCTCTTTTTTTATGAAGCAAGATGGAACATAATAAATTATGTTATTTCTATAAATGGCCTATTGAGTAACAGTGCAACCAAAATAAATAAATTCCCTCACATATTGCAACACCAGTCTTAACATCTCTCTGGAAAACTGAATATGGCCTACATCAGTGGTTCTCAACAATGGTGATTTTGTCCCTCAGGGGACGTTGCGCAATTTCTGGACACATTTTTGGTTGTCACAACTTGGGAAGTATTACTGACATCTACTGAGTAGAGACGTACTACCATCCACTGCTATTGTTAAGAATGCCAAGACAAAAAATATATATATATTAAACTGGGGATTGAAGAATAGGTTATAAATCATTGGGCTAAATATTTAAGAAAAAGATCTAGATTAGATCGAAGGAGAAGTTCCCAACAATGAGATTATTGGAAGTTAAAATGGATCATTATTGAGAGAACTATGGCTCTTCACCCTGGGTGCACAGCAAAATAACCTGGGAAGCTAGAAACACTACCAGGACCCAGCTCCATTCCCAAGGGAATCTAATTTAATTAGTCACAAATTGGATCCAGTCATGGGTATTTTTGTGAAAGCTCCCCTGATTATGCTGAGGAGAACCAGGGCTGAGTACCAATGGCTCAAAACAGAAATAAGAGTCCCAACAACCTGTGCTCAAGCAAAAAGTAAACTTTTTGTTTGAAAGTTTACTTTTATGTGAAGTTTCCTTTTAACCAAAAGGAAACTTGATGCTCTAGGAATACTGCATGTATCACTCCAGCTCATGCCCAGGCATTGGGCCTTGGACAGCTCTATTTCTGCCCTTGTTGACCAAGTGTAAGATATCTGACCCTTGGTGCCTAAAGTACAGCCGAGAAAGAGAATCCGCTGCTCTAATGGAAAGGTAACCTATGGAACTTTACTATCTGACCCTGGAGACACCTTTGTTTAGGATAGTCTCATGTTTATGCAGACATAAGGAGGCATTTATGTATTGGTTGGTCCATGCATGTGCTCACAACTCTCTAGGAAGCTTCCCAGGTATAATCTGAAACTGGCCCCCATAGGCAGAGGGCAGAGAGAGAGGAGGAAAGAGGCTTGTCAGGCCAGGTTAGTAGTTGGCAGTTTTAATTTTTTTTTTTTCAACGTTTTTTATTTATTTTTTGGGACAGAGAGAGACAGAGCATGAACGGGGGAGGGGCAGAGAGAGAGGGAGACACAGAATCAGAAACAGGCTCCAGGCTCCGAGCCATCGGCCCAGAGCCCGACGCGGGGCTCGAACTCACGGACCGCGAGATCGTGACCTGGCTGAAGTCGGAGGCTTAACCGACTGCGCCACCCAGGCGCCCCAGTAGTTGGCAGTTTTAAAAATAGCAAAGGGAACTTACATATGAGGCGTGCTTTGGGCAGCAGCAAGACAAGTAGATCCCCACGCCACCCTCCAAATCTTAAAAGCTCAAAAAGAGGCTTTAACTGGGTTCAGTCACATGTGCCAGGAAGATATTTTCAACATCACATCACCATCTCAAGCCTATGTCCTTGGAGCAGGCTCTGGGAGTGAGAAAGGCAAGCCGAACCCACATTTCAAGGACAGGGTGGGGGTGAGGAGCCTCTGAACATCTGGGTCCAGCTCACAGGTCATTTGTGGTCTTTTTGATCACATTCCCCAACACTGTTACAGTTGTTCTTAGACGCTCATGAACGAAAAGATGAAGTGGCCAGAATTTAAACCCTAAGAATGTTCAGGATTGGCTCCTTCATTTGCCACATTGGTTATCTTTCACAGGTGAACTGGGATTTAAAAAAAAAAAAGATAAAATTCCCCAAACAGGGCTTGGATCAATAGTGCATCTTTTCCAAAGATCTTTTGCAGATACATTTCATAGATTTCTCTTTTGTCCCAGAACCATGCTATTTCTCTGAATAGAATGACAGAGGGGACATTAGTTATAGGGAAATTGTAGCTTTTGTCTGTACTGTAGGCATTTGAACTAGGCCATATAGATTACTACAAACAGCTGTAGAATTAGTGGTTGTTAAGCAACAGCTGAAATGAGGTAGTTAATTTGAAAAAAGGACAATAATTAGAAAGTCAAAAAGAGAAGGAAGTAGCACAGATAGTTCCTGACTTAGGATGGCTGGACTTAATTTTTTGATTTCATGATGGTGTGAAAAGTGATATCCATTCAGTAGAGACCATACTACAAATTTTTTATTTTGATCTCTTCTTGGGCTAGCAATACATGTGTGATACTCTCTTGTGATGCTTGGCTTATCTAGTGATGCTCCCAGTCAGCCACACGATCGTGAAGGTCAACAACCAGAATACTTTACAACCATTCTGTTTTCACTTTCAGTACAGCATCCAATATTATACGAGGCATTCAACATTTCATTATAAAAAAGGTTTGTGTTAGATGATTTTGCCCAACTGTAGGCTGAGGTAAGTGTTTTGAACGTGTGTAAGGCAGGCTAGGCTAACCTACTGATGTTCAGTAGGCTAGATATACTGAATGTATTTTCGACTTATGGTATCTTTAACTTACAATGGGTTTATTGGGATGTAACTCCATCATAAGTAGAATCTGTAGTGGATGTGGCAGGTGGAATCTGGATAGAGCAGAAATGGAAGGAAAGAAGACAGTTTGGGGTGCCTGGGTGGCTCAGTTTGTTAGGCATCTGACTTTGGCTCAGGTCATGATCTCATGGCTTGTGAGTTCGAGCCTCACATCGAGCTCTCTGCTGTCAGCGCAGACCCTGCTTCACATCCTTTGTATCCCTCTCTCTCTGTCCCTCCCCTACTCACGCTCGCTCTCTCTCTCAAAACTAAACATTAAAAAAAAGAATACGGTTTAATCTAACATGGCGTGGGTCTTTTTTTCCCATTCATTCTACAATTAAAGATGCTGAGCTTCAGAGAGATTATGAATGAGACTCAAGAAGTTGGATGTGCAGAGCTAGAAATATAAGCCAAGTCCATCTCACTCCAAAGGTTCTTCAGGGTCTTCACATAAAGGCCAGGTCAGAAGAACCAGCCAGGCTAAACAGCCCATCCACACTGTCAGTGCAGAACCCAACGTGGGGCTCAAACTCATGAACCATGAGGTCATGAACTGAGCCGAAATCAAGAGTTGAATACTTAACCGACTGAGGCACCCAGGCACCCCTGCTCACTGGTTCTTAAAAGAACCTCACATAGCTGGGGGTTTACATGGACTCCGATAACCATGGCATAGAAGTAAAGGCCTAGTGGGGAGAGCTTGATGCCTGGGTGGAGGGATGGATATATGGAGAGGCTGAGAAGGAAGTCCATATGGAGGGAGGAGAGAACACAGGCATTGCCCCCAAATTTCAGAGTGAGTTTTGCTAAGCTGACTTCAGTGTCCTGTGCAGGCTGCTATACTCAGAAATATTCATTTTAATAAAGGTGATTACATTTTCCATTATGAAAATAACGCATGCTCATTATACAAAATGTGGAAAATAAAGAGGGGGAAACAATCCTTCTTGGTAAGACAATTGCTATTAAAATTGATTGTAATTCTTTCCAGTTTTTTTATTCATATAATTCATATTCTTGTGATCATGAATTAAATATTTCCTGCTCTTATCACTTAGAATTGTAAAACAAGCATTTTCTATCTTTCATTTAACATGTTATAATATTACTATAAATTACTGTACTTTAGAAAATTATAAACTATTCTATCATATGCATTTACTACAATGTACCTAACCTATTGTTGAGCATTTAGGTAAGGATATTTATTAACGTACACTTTAGAATGGAGTTACTGGATCAAAGATACAGAAGTTTTGAGGACCTGAGACAGGGGGGCTGGATTCTTGCTTAGATAGGCCTTTTTAAAGGAGTACCTATTCCTAGATTGATCCTCAAGCTTAGCCTGTCCATAAATTCTGTTCTGTTAGTATCAGGAATGATTGGTTCTTAGGAATTGTATAGAAGTGAACTAAACTAATGTATAATGGAAATTAGAAGCACAGCATGGAGGTATGGAAGTCATTAGTGCTGTTTGCCAAATAATTCTCCACCTCCAGACACACTATAGGATTGTCTCCTGCTGAGACATGAGTCTAGTCCTGATGAGGAGTGGGGTTTGCAAGACAATGCTTATTTGCTGGAGGAAGACACTCCAGAGTTCTCTTTTCTCCACTGTGGCTGGCAACTTTTGAGGGGATGTCTGTTCCATCAGCCTGGCTTCTTGAATAACTAATGAGCAGAGGCCTCTGCCAGTCCTCCGTGGCAGAGTGAGCTAGGAACAAAACTTTACCATCAAAAGTCACTGAAACTCGGAATTTGGTTGTTAATGCAGCACACCGTAACCCATCATCACCGTACAAAGGAGATTTTAACATTAGCACGCTTAACAAATTTAATCTCTGTAATTAGAAATCAACTAAAGTTAAAAGATTCCTATTAGAAATGAATCACAATAAAAAGAAATAATTATCTATTTCAGCTGTTACACAGCCCTTGCTTAAGAGTACTGTGATGTTCAGTATCATTAACACTCTCTTCCCCAGATAGTCTGAGCTGGGCAATGCCAACAGGTACCTCCCTCTCCTTTCCTACACTTTATTTTTATTTTTATGTTTTTACTTATCAAGTTTTATTTTAATTCCAGTGTGATTAATATACCGTGTTATATTAGTTTCCAGTGTACAAGATAGTGATTCAACAATTCCATAGATCACCCTGTACTCATCAGGACAAGTGCACTCCTTATCTCCATCACCTATTTCACCCATCCCCCCACCCACCTCCCTTCTGGTAACCATCAGTTTGTTCTCTACAGTGCAGAGTCTGTTTCATGGTTTGTCTCTCTCTTTCTCTCTCTTTTTTCCCCTTTGCTCATTTGTTTTGTTTCTTAAATGCCACATATGAGTGAAATCACATGGTATATGTCTTTCTAGGACTTCATGTAACATTACTTTCTCTAGCTCCATCCACATTGTTGTAAATGGCAAGGATTTCATTCATTTTCATGGCTGAATAATATCCCATTATTCCATGAATGAATAAATAAATATATATATATATACACGCCACATCTTCTTTATCCATTCATCTAGCAATGGACACATGGACTGCTTCCATAATTTGGCTATTGTAAATGATGAAGCAATAAACATAGGGGTCATATATCCTTTTGAATTAGTATTTTTTTAATTTTTTGGGTAAATACACAGTAGTGCCATTACTGGATTGTAGGGAAGTTCTATTTTTAATTTTTTGAGGAACATCCATGCTGTTTTCTACAGTGGCTTCACCAGTTTACATTCCCACCAGTAGTATACAAGGGTTCCTTTTTCTCCAAATCCTCATCAACATTTGTTGTTTCTTGTGTTGTTAATTTTAGAAATTCTGATAGGTGTGAGGTGATATTAAGTTTTGATTTGCATTTCCCTGATGATGAGTAGTGTTGAGCATCTTTTCATGTGTCTGGATGTCTTCTTTGGAGAAATGTCTGCTCATATTTTCTGCCCATTTTTAAACTGGATAATTTGTTTTTGGGGTGTTGAATTTTAAAAGTTCTTTATGTATTTTGGATACTAACCCTTTATCGGATATGTCATTAGCAAATATCTTCTTCCATTCCATAGGCTGCCTTTTAGTTTTATTGACTATTTCCTTTACTGTACAGCAGCTTTTTATTTTGATGTAATCTCAATAGTTTATTTTTGCTTTTATTTCCCTTGCCTCAGGAGATACATCTAGAAAAATTTTGCTATACCTGATGTCAGAGAAATTACTGCCTATGCTCTATTCTAGGATTTTTGTGGTTTTAGTTCTCACATTTAGGTCTTTTATCCATTTGTGAATTTATTTTTGTGTATGGTGTAAGCAAATGGTCCAGTTTGATTCTTTTGCATGTTTCTGTCCAGTTTTCACAATATCATTTGTTGAAGAGACTATCTTTTTCCCATTGCATATTCTTTCCTCCTTTGTCAAGATTAATTGACCATATAATTGTGGGTTTATTTCTGGGTTTTCTATTCTGCTCCATTGATCTATATGTCTATTTTTGTGCCAGTACCATGTTGTTTTGATTATTAAAGCTTTGTAGTATGACATGAAGTCTGGAGGTAGTTTTTCTCCAGTTTTGCTTTTCTAAGATTCTTTCGCTATTCAAGGTCTTTTGTGATTCAATACAAATTTTAGGATTGTTTGTTCCAGTTCTGTGAAAAATGCTAGTATTTTGATAGGCATTGCATTAACTCTGTAGCTTGCTTTGGGTAATAGAGACATTTTAACAATATTTGTTCTTCTAACCCATGAGCATGGAATGTCTTTCCATTTCTTTGTGCCTTCTTCAATTTCTTTCATCAGTGTTTTACAGTTTTTAGACTTTCACCTCTTTGGCTAAGTCTTTTCCTAGGTATTTTATTATTTTTGTTATAATTGTAAATGGGATTGTTTTCTTAACTTCTCTTTCTACTGCTTCATTATTAGTGTATAGAAATGTAACAGATTTATGTACATTGATTTTGTATCCTGTGACTTTACTGAATTCATTTATCAATTCTAGCAGTGTTTTGGTGGAATCTTTCGGTTTTTCTATATAGAATGCTATGTCATCTGGAGATAGTGAAAATTTTACCTCTTCTTTACCAACATGGATGCCTTTTTTTTATTTTTGTTGTGTGATTGCTGTGGCTAGAACTGACAGTACTATGTTAAATAATGGTGGTAAGAGTAGACATCCTAGTCTTGATCCTGACCTTAGGGGAAAAGCTGTCAGTTGTACTCCACTGAGTATGATGTTCACTGTGGGTTTTCATACAAAGCCTTTATTACGTTGAGGTATGTTCCCTGTAAACCTACTCTGTTGAGGGCTTGTATCATGAATGGATATACTTTGTCAAATGTTTTTTCTGCATCTATTGAAATGATCATATGGTTTTTTATCCTTTCTCTTATTGATGTGAAGTATCATGCTGATTGCTTTGTGAATATTGAACCACCTTTGCATCCCAGGAATAAATCCCACTTGATTGTCCTGAATGATTTTTGTAATGTATTGTGGAATTCAGTTTGCTAGTATATTCTTGAGGATTTTTGCTCTATGTTCATCAGGAATATTGGCCTGTACTTCTGTTTATTTGTTGTATCTTTATCTGGTTTTGGTATTAGGGTAATGCTGACCTCATAGAATAAATTTGGAAGTTTTCCTTCCTCTTCTATTTTTTAGAATACTTTGAGAATAATTGATATCAACTCTTCTTTAAATGTTTGATAGAATTTCCTTATGAAGCCATCTGGTCCTGGACTTTTCTTTGTCGGGAGTTTTTGATTAGTGATTCAATTTCCTTGAATTGGTCTGTTTAAATTTTCTGTTTCTTCCTGCTCCAGTAGGTTATGTTTCTAGGAATTTATCCATTTCTTCTAGGTTGTCCAATTTGTTGGCATAAAATTTTCGTAATATTCTCTTATAATTGTTTACATGATGTTAGGTGTTATTTCTCCTCTCTCATTTGTGATTTTGTTTATTTGAGTTCTCTCTGTCTCTCTCTATCTCTCTGTCTCTGTCTCTCTCTCTCTCTCTCTTTCTCTCTCTCTCATGAGTTTAGCTAGAGGTTTATCAATTTTATTGTTTTTTTTCCAAAAAAACAACTCCTGGTTTCATTGATCTGTTCTATTGCATTTTTTTTTTTTAGTATCTATATCATTTCTTTCTGCTCTAGTCTTTATTGTTTCCTTCCTTCTGCTGGGTTTGGGTTTTGTTTGTTCTTCTTTTTCTGGCTCCTTTAGGTATAAGGTTAGGTTGTTTATTCCTTTTCTATACTCTCATTGCTGGCCATGCCAACTCCTGATAGTCACAATCTTCTTTAATTGTTGTTGCCTTTATTTTAAAAGTCATAAGGCATGCTACTTTAAAAATGAACAATTTAGAATCAAATGAAAAAGGTCCTGCTTTCTGTCCTCCCTACTAGCCTACCTCCTTGGGTTGAGTTTGGAGTAAACCCATCCAGGCATTTTCTTTGCAGTTCCAGGTACAAATGCAATCCCACTCTTCATATTCTTAACATCTTGCTTTTTTACTTTGTTTTTCAATTATCTATTCATGTTGGTGCATATTACATGTTTCTTTTGAACGATAGCAGAGTTGTCAATTTCAAAGATTTAGTATCCTTAATTTAACTGGTTTCCTGTTGATAGACATTTTTGGCCTTTCCAGTCTTTTGCTACTATTAATGCTCCAGTGAACGTCCTTATAAAATGTATAATTTGCACACTTGTGCAAATTAATTCAGAGGAAAAATTCCAGAATTAGAATTCTGAGTTGCGGGGAATTTGCAGCTTAAACGTCAATAAATATTGTCGATTCCTGTCCCAAAGGTTGAATCAATTGAATGAGATTGTACATCAATACAGTGTGAGAGTTCTCTTTCCACTGTCAAGAATGCAAGGTACTATCAAATACTTTAAATCTCTGCCATTATAATCATTAAAAAAGGGTATTTTGTTCCGGTTTAAAGTGCATTTCCTTAATAATAGGTGAGTTTGTGCTTGTTCTTTCTTTAAATATGTTAATACCTTTAGTATAGTGAGGCTTAAGTGGACTCTTTCTCCTTAAGGTGAGTTGTTTTTATTATTTGAATATCAGAGAATAGCCTTATTTTTAAGCATTGAAGAAGTACCTCAATATTACTGTTATTCATTTACTGAATAAATAGGGCTCACAGCATTTCTAAGACCTTGATATATATATTGCCACTGGGATGTTTTATAATGACTTCATCCAAGGCAGATGGACTGGGAATTGGCCAGCCCTTGCACCTCTCAGTTAATTGATGTGACATATAATTTCATTGCAGCAATTCAGCTTTGTGTCCTTGCCCACTGATGTACTGGAAATTGAGGTGAAAGACAAGTTTGCTAAGAGCCGCCCCATCATCAAGCGCTTCTTGGGAAAGCTGTCGATGCCCGTTCAAAGACTCCTGGAGAGACACGCCATAGGGTAAACCTGTGACTGAGACCTCACTATCACTAAGGCTTCAGTGAGCAGACAAAGGGAGGCCTGCAAGCTGCAATAATATAGTCTCATGGTGGTATTGAATCTCTTTGGCTTCTTCCATTAATTTTGTTGCTCGAGCCACAACATTCAATTAAACAAACCCTTACCTTTCCCCTTTTCTGTACCACTGGTTACTTACACAAGACAGCAGAAAATCCTAAGACAATATTGAAAGAAGCCCTTAATGAGGCATTTTTCTAGACAGGTAGAAATTAAAAATTTGTTTTACCATGAAGAATATTATTTCTGCTTGTGGGATTTAATCATTTGAGATGTTTGTATTACAAGATCAAATGCTAGGTTACTAGAGTAGAGAGACTTAGAAAATGCTAGATAGTATGTATGAAATTTTAAAAGCATGAATTGTCATGGGCAACTGCAATTATGTTACTCGCAGAATTCAGTTGTATATAAGAATGTTTCTGTATCTTTTACATTCATCTCCACTCATGATTCTCATTAAAGTGAACTCTAACAGGTAAAATATTTATATATAATATATGTTTCCTTAGTTAACAGCTACTCTATTTGAAAACACTGGGTATGGCTCTCTGGCCATAAATGTATGCTATGCTATACAATGTAATCCTTAGAAGGATATCAAAGGAATGAGGAGAATTTACAGAATTTCCAAGTGTCTTCAATTAAAGCTTTTTGGATTTTCAGGACTTTGGAATCACTAATGATTATCATGGAGACACTTAATTAGAACCACGTGTACAGCTATATGCATATAGACATGCCATTAACTCTCAAGCCAAAGGTAGAGACATTTATGGAGCTACAACCATGTGTCAAACACAGGGTTTGCACTTTCCATTTATGGAAATCCTCACAGGATTAAACAAGCAAACAAATGTACATAAAGAATGCAAAGCAGTCCCTGGTACATAGAGACTAAACTGCTCTAAACTGTTCATTTTTTTTTAAATAGAATATTACATGATTTTTAAAATAAAGGCAACTCAGAAGGCTCCCTCAATTCCTTTGCCTGTAACACCCCAGCCCTTCAATGGCTCTCTGTTTGCCCTGAAGTCCTATAAACAGACCAGGGTGGAGTTTCAAGGTCTATATATGGGGCCGTGATGTTGGTGTAGTTGGACACCAGCCTACAAGTCTTGCTTCGGTCCATCCTGCAGCAGGCCACCTTCTAAGCACTCCACAGCTCCTCACATGGAGGAGGATACTCCAGTAACCATGATGGCATATTTTGTTAGACATTACATATATGTACCGCAAGATATGTATCTGTTGCTGGCAATGTCCATTATTAAGGGCATATTTGGGAAATACCAGCCTGCACAGGAAAAGCAAGCAAAGATACCCATCTTTTTTGTTGTTATTGTTGTCTTTTGGGGGGCTTCTTTTGGCTTAGAACACAGGTTGGCAGGTAACTTTCTGTTAAGGGCCAGGTAGTAAATATTTTAGGTTTTGTAGACCATATAGTCTCTGACTACTCAACGCTGCCATTGTAGCATGAAAGCAGCCCCAGATGGTAAGTAAACTAATAAGCATGACTACATTCCAATAAAGCTTTTATTTGGGGAACTGAAATTGGAATTTCATACAATTTTCATGTGTCACAAAATATTATTCTTCTTTTGCTTTTTTCCCCAACCATTTTAAAATGTAAAAAACTCATGGCTTTATAAAAATAGGTGGTGGGCCAAATTTGGCCCCTGGGCTGTAGTTTGCTGACTTCTGCTTTACAATATCCGAGAGGGATTTCCTTGAAGTTTTACATTGTTGTTGAGCAGATGTAATTTCCCATCTTTACCTTAAGACCATTTCCTATGTACCTGAGTGGATCATCACCTCCTATTAGCAGGGCCTCCCTGGGCTTGCCTACTTCACCCACTGGCATAGAAACCATGCTGTAGAATCTTTAAGGAGAGGTATTGACCAGATCTGTAATGGTGCTTATTTCCTTCTAGGGATAGGGTGGTCAGCTATACACTTGGCCGTAGGCTTCCAACAGATCATGTGAGTGGACAGCTGCAATTCCGATTTGAGATCACTTCTTCCATCCACCCAGGTATTTTTGGCATGAATTCATGTCTTGTCCTAGCAGAGGGTCAGTGTGTTCCTTTCTCTAAAATACAATAACCGTGGTTCTCTCCAGACATGTCCTAGGTTTTGTGGTTCTCTCTCTTCTCCATTTGAGGCCCAGAAGCCAGTGATCTGTTCTGGAAACCAGATTGCTGTCCCCTTGATTGAGAGGCTCCTCTTCATTCTGGTGACCCAAAGGTAGAGGGTTAGACAGTGGAGTGGGAATTGACAATGAGGCCAACGTGGGTATGGAGCCATGTCTGATTTATCATTTTACTTCCAGCACCCACATAGGAGGTGCTCAATAGATACTTAATCATTACATACATGAATGAATGAATGGATGAGAAAATGAGTGAATGTGATACATGTCATATTATTGAAAAACTATTATTATCCAATGGATTTATCACAATGAAAAACATAAGTTGGACAGAAAATTTCAGAATCATCCAGTGTCCAGTTTTTCAAGCCAAAACACATTTCCAAATAAGAATGATGAGATGCCTCCTAATTCCACTTTAGCTCTTCTCCTGAACTCCCATACTAAGTGTAGATCATGCTGAGAATTAGCCAGTCCTTCTGGGCCACATTTACGAGTTGCCGTTAAAGCTAATGAGGCTTTGAAAACTCAGGGTCTGGAGTTTATCACTGCCCGCTCATTAAAGTCCTGTTGTACTTGTCTATGCCCAATATATAATGCAGATTGGAAGAAAACATGCTGTTTGGTCCTTTCACTCAGCCTTTTCTTCATCCTGAGAATAAAATTGACTCTTCCCTCACTGTAGCAAAAAAGAGGGCCTATGGCTCACCAAGAGAGATCATTCCTCTTGAATGAGTCAATTGCACTAGTGCTTTTGAAATGGGAAGTTCACACTGGGCTGGGGATCCAATAGATAAAGCACCTGGGAGGAAGGAGAACTAAACAGTGATTGCTGCTCCTTAAATGGTTGCTTGATGTGGAGATGTGTTTATTTTCCATCGCAATAACCTCCAAATATTGGTGGCCTCCGGGTCTGAGCTACCGAAGGACTGTGGTTGCTCCCATCAACTAGCCATTTTCTTCTCTGTAGTTGCTAAAAACCCAGCTTTCCCATTCTGCCACCTGGTGGACCCAGCCAGAGGAAACACTCTGAGCAAGTATTAACCTTAGCTGCCATGCGCAAGACCCTATAACCGCCCCCCCCCAAGTCTTCTCCGCAGTCTTCCGCCAAGCCAACATTGTTGAGCACCCGCTATGTGCCGGGAACTGGGTAGTTCTAGGCTTTGGATATTTTAACCAAAACTATGAATTCCCTTGAAACAGAATTCTGAAATATATCATGACAGCAAATTGTCATTAACAGAAGAAGTCCTTACAGATTTTTTTAGCAGAGCTTTGGCCTATGAGAAACCTTCATCCACCCTACATCCAATATCCTCACCAGAAATCCCTTAGGATGGCTTACATGGCCGGCAGAGTACACTAATACACTAACCCCACAATGCGCTCTTCTGGAAGAAATGACATTTTCTTCTCGCCCGCAGATGATGAGGAGATGTCCCTGAGCGCCGAGCCTGAGTCCGCGGACATTCAGGACAGCCCCATGAACAGCCTGTTGGCCAGCAGCCGCGGGGAGCCTCCCGGCGAGGCACCGGAGCTCCCCAGGGGCTCCAAGCCCGAGCCGCTGAGCCAGGGCAGCGCCGGGGACGCTGCCGGGAACGGGAGCCTGGAGCTGGCCGAGCCGGTTGAGGAAGCGGCAGGTACCAACGAGGCAGGAGACGACGGCGCGGGCTCTGTGGGACCTGACGGGGCTGGGGAGCTTCTGGGCCCGGGGCGTGAGGACGCCGAGCCCGCCCTGAGTGCGGAAGAACTGGCGGAGCGGCTGGAGCTGGGTGGGGAGGTGCCCCCACCGGGGCTGCTGGAGGACAGCGAAGGCCCGGGCGGCACCGGGGAGCCCGAGGCAGAGGAAGCGGCCACAGAGAGCCGGGCGGGGGGAGAGGAGGAGAAGGAGCAGGCGGAGGAGGAGGAGGGCGACGTGTCCGCCCTGGGGCAGGGGGAGGACAGGCTGCAGCTGCGGGCCTCGGTGAAGAGGAAAAGCAGGCCGTGCTCCTTGCCGGTGTCCGAGCTGGAGACTGTGATCGCGTCCGCCTGCGGAGACCCCGAGACCCCGCGGACACACTACATCCGCATCCACACCCTGCTGCACAGCATGCCCTCCGCCCAGGGCGGCGGCGCGGCGAGCGACGACGGCGCCGAGGAGGAGGCCACCCTCCAAGACGCCTCGGAGAAAGACGGGCTCAGCGAGGTGGACACGCTAGCTGCCGCGCCGCCTCCCCTCGAAGAGGATGGGGAGGAACTCGAGGGGGCTACTCCAGGCACGGCGACCCCCGGCCACTCCGGCCTGACCAACGGCCTGGGCCCGGACGGCGACACGCTCCCCAGCACAGGGAGTGAGAGCGACTCGAGTCCCCGGCAGGGCGGGGACCACAGCTGCGAGGGCTGTGACACGTCCTGCTGCAGCCCCTCCTGCTACAGCTCCTCGTGCTACAGCACGTCCTGCTACAGCAGCTCCTGCTACAGCGCCTCCTGCTATAGCCCCTCCTGTTACAACGGCAGCAGGTTCGCCAGCCACACCCGCTTCTCCTCCGTGGACAGCGCCAAGATCTCTGAGAGCACCGTCTTCTCGTCGCAAGACGATGAGGAGGAGGAGAACAGTGCGTTCGAATCTGTGCCCGACTCGGTGCAGAGCCCGGAGCTGGACCCGGAGTCGGCAAATGGCGCCGGGCCGTGGCACGACGAGCTGGCCGCCCCCGCCGCCAGCGTGGCAAGAACCGTGGAAGGTCTGGAATCCCCCGTGGCAGGGCCAAGCAATCGGAGAGAAGGTTAGACCTCAAACCTGATCAGAGTGAGAATAGGACCAGCAGGGGGACACAGGTCTCACCAACATGGTTTAAAAACAAGTGAGAGGATCAGTCTCCAGTGGGGTTGCTGGGGCAATGTACGCCTGTCCTGTACATGTATGTGTGCATGCGTATATGTGTATGTAAGTATTCGTGACTGTGAAGAGCAGATATCCACCACCTCTCAGGTAGACACCAAGAATCACAACTAGCACACTCATGTGAGTGTGCACTTGTATGTGTGCATCTCTCTTTTAACTAATCATTAGAACTGGTTAGTGTACATGTTACCTTTCTAGTCTTGACAGTGACCAGAGCACCAACAGGAGTATCTCATGATATAAGCAGAAAATATTCATCAACATTCAGTGGATAATGTATAAATACCTGCTCACTTCCCAAAACATACTGAAGATTAGCAATAAATGTTAATATAAATTGAAAGAACATTGATTTTACCTCTGCTTTAGAATTTAACTTAGCCTGTGTACATATGGATATGTATAGCTTACATATATTTGTCATTATTTCTGTCTGCTCAGTTCTCGTTATTGTTGGTTTTGTTTTTTTGTTTTGTTTTTGTTTTTTTTTTTACTATTATTCAATCCAAAAACAAAAACAGTTCACCCATTTCTCTCACCCCCACTCCCCCCGGCAACCATCAATCTGTTCCCTGTTCTCTTGAAAAACTACAAGACAGTAATGAAAGAAATTGATGAAGACACAAATAAATGGAAAGGTATTCCATACTGATGGATTGGATGAATCGATATTGTTAAAATGTCCATGCTACCCAAAGCAGTATTATTGCAAGATTGCAAGATTCCATGCAATCCCTATCAAAATTCTGATGGCATGTTTCACGAAAATAGAACAAACAACCCTATAATTTATATGGAACCATGAAAGACCCCAAATAGACAAAGCAATCTTGAGAAAGAAGAACAAAGCTGGAGGCATCATGTTCTCTGATTTCAAACTACATTACAAAGCTATCGTAATTAATTACGGTTTTGTTTTTTGTTGTTTTTTGTTAGTTTTGTTTTGTTTTGGCTATTTTGGCTAATGGAAGGAAAAATAACAGGAATTCGTAAATTGCTTTGTTTCAAGTGGGATTCTAACCTAAAAGCTGCCACCTTCAGGTTTAAAATGTATTCAGTATTTTAACTCAAGATGTTTCTTCTTAGTCATGCCTGTGGAATCGTGTGTAAAATTAACTCACATTTCTTTATCCAGAATTGGGAACCATTTTCCAGTCAAGTGACAGTGACATGGGGGAAATAATTCAAAGGGCACAAAATAATATGAAATAATTCAGTTGTTTTAAGAGCAAAAAATATAGATTCTGCTATTTTTCTGTTCTACTGCTTATATTAGCTTCCAAACAAAGGTGGTGGTATTGTCTCTAGATTGTAAGCTCATCAAGGGCCAGAACTGTATTTTCTTTATGTTTCATTCTTAGCACCTACACAAATGCCTGACACCTGTAAATTTTTATAGGAACCAAAATGAGCACAAAAATTCATCCTGAGTATTTAGCCATGCCCAATTCTACATTTCAGAAAGTGGTACATGGGCTAAGGAGAAGTGCGAGGAGACTGGAAAAGAAAGAGAAACACAGAGAGGAAACCATAGCGGCATAGAATAGGAAAAGGCACAATTGAAAACGGGACAGACAATTCCTTTCTTTAATGTGGATGTTTTGAGTCCCTTTGTTCTGGGCCAGATGCTATGTGCTGAGCACAGGGAGATGGATCAGTGTCAGAACCTGTGAAAGGTGCTCAGTAATTATTAACAATTAAAAATAAGTATAGTATAAGGAGATTTGGGGATACACATAAAGGGCGCAACTAGGAGCTGGCAGGGATATTTTAGTCCAGAGGTCGGCAAACTTTTTTTATAAAGGGCCAGACAATAAATATTTCAGGCTTTATAGATCAAGAGATAAAATTAAGCAACTCTTCTCACCAAAGGCTACTCTTTTTTTTTTTTTTTTTTAAACAGTTTTACCTAGCTCAGAGCCATATAAAAACAAGGCCAGATTCGTAGTTTGTCAACCTGCTGCAGCCTATGGTATATATTTTGACTGCTGTGTTGGGAGACAACCCACATATGATTAGTTGAAAATTGGCTCAGTAAACAATTGCCTTCATATATAAAGGCATTATGAAAACAAAAACAAAACAAAACAAACAAAACATGCCTTTGAGGGACTAACAGCCCAATGGGGGAAAACTCCTCTTTAACAGAAAGGACAGGAAAGCATTTCAGAGACCTAGTGGAAGTCTTCACAGGGAAGTTTTCTAAAGACATTTCTGAATTCCTGAATTCTGCAGACTATAAACTCAGAAGAGGTTAAGAAGCACCTACAGGCTTCACTCAGGTGGTTGCAAGGGGCAATCCGAAGATTCCTGAGACTGTCAATCTCACGAAGGCTGGGCATATGTTGGCGCGTGACTTCTTCACAGCCCATCTTCTCCCCTGTCAGCAGTGAGCCCCTGAGCTACCTGTGTCAGTGATGTGGCTCTGTCCCTCACTGGCACATGCTCTGAGAAAGCAGGGCTTCACCACAACCCACCCGATATTTGCACAAGAATCTTCTTCCACAAGAATCACTGGTGCCCCTTTACTGTGACTTCTAAGATTGCAAATTCTTTCAGTTAACTTAGCAAAGGTAGACTTACCATACCCATGCCCGCAAGACTGCATCTGCAGCAATTTTGGGAAGATGTGTTCTGTATCTGTTTTTTGCTTTTTTTCCCCCCTCTGTGAAAACCTCCTTTTTAACCTCAACATAAAATACTTTTTTAAAAAATTGTCTGCAGATCGAATGAAAAGAGCAATATAAAGTTGTGATTTGAGCTCGGGCCCTGGAGTCAGGCCTCCTGGGTTTAATTCAGCCCCGCCACTTTCTGGCTGTGATACCCAAGCCGAGTTACCTGAGTGCTCTATGCCCTTGTCTGAAATGGGTGCAGAGGTAGAATCTATTTCAAAGGCTTGTGGGAAGGATTAAATAAGATAATACATATGAAGCGCTTGACTCTCGTTGAGTGAGGGTTCTTCCAAGCAGATAAGCAGTGAGGCTAACTTTTTAAGTGGAGTATGTTTCCTTCTCAGGGATTCTAGCAGCTCTGAACACTTGCTTTGTGTTTGAGGCAAGGGTGAGTGTGTGGAGCCGTGGCCTCTGCAGAACAGAATCGCTTGCTTCTTTCGTGCGCTCCATCCATTCAGTAGGCTGAGCTGCGCCCGTCACATCATTGCATTTGCTTGGGTTTCACGAGCAGGCGGGGTCAGCTCCATTAACCCCAGCGAGCGGCAATATTATGTTTCCACTAGCTTGGAGGAGTAATTAACCTGATTGGTTGAATTAATTACAAGAGGTAAGTTTGTTGTTCTTTTTAAGAAACCAAATTGAAAATGCAGCAGCTGGTGACATAACAACTGTGCCATTGCTTTTTAGTTTCTGACACGAAACACCTACAACGACAAACATGAGTGTGAGATCCACTAAAAACAGAACCCCTATCTGAAGCAGGAGTCAGTTCATAGGAGCTGTGCACTGAGACTCCACCCCAGGATTTGAGTCACATACCAAAGTTTGCACAAGAAACCATGCTATATACTTAACATTTAAAAGGATCCGTTGTTCCTGAATACATCTCTGTTTTTGCTTTACAGTTAGCTCTAGGAATCAAACTGCCAAATTCAACCTGCCTAACTTCCTTCCTAATTAATTTCATCAGTTTTATGGATCCAGAATGAGAAGAAATTACCGTCCTTTCCATGTATGGACATTCTAGGAAGTTTTTGAAATGTGAGATCCCATAAAGATCTTAACCACCGTTTTTCAGTTTCTACCCTTTTTGACTCAAGGGATAATGGAACACGTGATATTTCCATCAGCCATGGAGGGCAGAAGAAGGAGAAGGCCTGACCTTTGTCCTCTGGCTAATAGGGTCTATTTTGAGAGAGCCATGAGCGTGTGAGCTGGAGGGATACCAGTCTGAATGGGGGCTGTCTCGTGGCCCTTCTAGCTCTCCAAAGGTCAAGAGCAATTGCCTCTGATAATATGCCCTAAACAGCTGGTGAGTTGGCCTGCCTTCCACATAGCCACTCTCATGCAGTATTACCAGGACCTGAGGATGTCATGAGATAGGAACATCATTTTAGGACATTGTTCAGTCTATTATAAGTGTGAATGACAATAATATCAGCTATGTCTATAATAATTGAGGCATGCATTCTGTGGATATGTCTACTTCTAAAATCTCTCCATGTCCGTCTTTCTTCCTTCTATCCCACTTCTGTGTTTCAAGTTTTCCTGTCTCAGTCTTCCTGCCTCTTATCTACTTCCTTCGTCTCTTGTCCTTTTCTCTTTCCAGAGCACCCTGACTTGTCTGGTTTTTCCTCAAGATAATCTGGAACAATCACAAGATTCCATACCTGCTTGGCTCCCCACCCCAGCCCCTACGCTCCCATACTACAGGAATATGCCTTCTTGGCCCACCAGTTTCTCAGCCCCATCTTGGAAAGGCACCATCTAAGAATCTCATTCCAAAAACAAAACCTGAAAAACAGCATCTTAGCAGCCCTGTGATGAAACCGATCCAGATAAGGACCTATGGTTTTACACTGGCTCACCGAGTTTTATGGGACCTTAGAAATGCCACACTTCCCTCAGACAGGCCTGTTTCTTTAGCTGGGCTAGAGTCAGGCTCTGCTCATTTTCTTTTGTGTCCCTGTCTGATGCCACCTTCCCATCAAAGAAAAGTCAGGTGGTTATAGAATCAGACCCTGATCCCCACATATTGGTCTGTGTGGTACAGATCATAGTC
Source organism: Panthera leo (assembly GCF_018350215.1). Lineage (NCBI taxonomy): Eukaryota > Metazoa > Chordata > Mammalia > Carnivora > Felidae > Panthera > Panthera leo. The sequence continues at coordinate 69,820,343 of NC_056680.1, read as the reverse complement.
ATGAAGTGTTTATTTTCTTTGGGGTTTGAAACAAAAAAGTGCCCTCTACTCCCTCTCTCATGAATGACTGTGAATGTAGCAAACTGACATAAAAAACAGATTTCCCATCCTGGGATTTTTTTTCTTGTACTAGTTTGTTTTACAGTCATGCGTTTTTGATGGCGTTGCTGCAGCAATGAGTGAATCTGAATGTCTTGACTATCTTGTCCGTAGGTGAATGTCCTATACTCCATAATTCCCAGCCAGTAAGCCAGCTTCCTTCCTTGAGGCCTGAACATCATCACTACCCAACAATCGATGAGCCTCTTCCACCAAGTAAGCTTTAGTTTTTAAAATCTATGTCTTAATTCTTCCTATCAAGTCTGAACAGGTCAGTATGAACTTGTATGTACACATCCAAACTCTTCCCCAACTCCATACTTCACACTGTGATCAAAAATCAATATGGCACCTACTACTATAAAAATGGGGCATTTTGGACTAATGATTTCAGTATGTGGTCTTGAAGAGATAACCCAGTATTTTCAGTGCCCCCTCACCTTCTGAAACAGAGAGTATTTCTTTATAAGACTTGACTAGTCCTTGCAAACTGCACCTGACCTTTAAGTCCTAAATTCTACTATTTCATATTTAAAAGTTCACAGGTCAAAATAGAATAATTCTGTTGTTCTCCATTGGACCTATTATGCCACAGGCACCTCCATATAATAAAACATTCCACCCAAGAGAATGAAAGAACTTGCGTTTTCCTTGCTATCAACTTCCATCAATAGGAGACAGTCTCAAATTTCTTCTGTAGTTCTTAGGGGTTTCCAGAAAAAAATATATACATATTATCTTTAGGGATGGTATTCCACATCATTTTCTGGTAACTGCAAAACGCAAAACTAAGAAAAAATGCCTATTCCCTGATGGATCGATTCTTGATAATGTGATATATTTTGCATTTGCACCATTCTTGTCCTATTCAGTTGTAATTTATCACTGACAAAGCAATAAATACCTTGAATATGTAAACATTTAAAAGAACACTGTATTTGTTTTGGGGGGGTCAAGGCAAACATTATGTTCTTTAACTTTTGATAACCGATTTCTTTATTTATACATTGATTTATGGATAGTCCACAAAAGACTAGTAAAATTTCAGTGTCTATACTTTCTACTTAGCACTTATGTAAAAATATCTATCACATGTTCTCTCCAGTGAAGGAACACTTTCCCCACAATAAATAACCTATCAATGCATGTATGCGTGAATTGACTTCCAATCCATGCAAGAGTAATAACTAGTTATGTACACAAACCTTGTAAATAATTGAATGTAAGTATATTTCAAAGAATTGCTTTATACAAGCTGCTTTCAATAATGAAAACAAGATCATAGATTTCAATTCTCTGTTCATGCAACCCTGAAAAATATTACAGAAGCTGATAGTGAAGCCTTATAACAATTTTCTAGGTAATCTCATATGGTACATGGATGACTTCATTACTGATATCCATTCAACAAATATTCATTAAATGCTCACTCTGTGTGAAGTACTATCTTAGGCAAACAAAACAGACCAAAGATCCCTGCCCTCATGGAGCTTATAGTCTAGCCTGACAGAGACCTATGAATAATAAGAAGAGTGAATGAGGCAATAGTATAACATGTTAGATGGTAATAAGTGCTATGGCAGAGCATGAGCAGAGCATGCTAAGGGGAATTTGGAGTATATGGTGGTGGCTGGTTTGCCATTTTAAATAGGGTGGTCAGGTAGGCTTCATTGAGAGGCAACATTTGAAGCTAGCCTTAGAGGAAGTAAAAAGGTTATCCTTGGGGAGGAAGAGCTTTCTGAGAAAAGAGAACTGCCTGCCTGGTAGGTTTGAAGAACAGCATGGAGGCAGTGTGTCTGGAATGGATTTAGGAAGGAAGAAAGCAGTGGCTGATAAGGTCAGGGAGATATCAGGGACTGGATCACAGAGGGCCTTGTAGATCACTTAAAAGCTTCGGCTTTTACTCTGAATAAAAGGGGAACATTGTAGATGTAGAGAAAAGAAATGACATTCTCTGACTTAGGTTTCTATGGTTGCTCTGTTGGCGTTAAATTTGGAAGAGGAAGGACAGAAGCATGAGACCCAACATAAGGTTATCACTGTGGCCCAGGTGAGAGGCAGTGGTGGCTTAGGCCCAGGTGGAAGCAGTGGAGGTGGTGAGGACTGGTCAAGTTCTAGACATATGTTTTGTAGGTAGATTTGTTGACAGATTAGATGTGATGTGTGAGACAAAGATAGGAATCAAGAATGACCTCAAAAATTTTAACCTAGAAGGATGGAGTTGCCCTCAACTGACATGGGAAGGGAAGGCTGATGATAGAGCATGTTTGGGTGGGAACGATCTGAAGTGTGGTTTTGATCAAGTTATACTGGAGATGTTATCCAAGTAGTGATGTCAAGAAGGCAATTGGATATGTGGCTAAAGTTCAAGGGAAAGGTCTAGACTACAAACATGATATTGCATTTGTTAAAGTAAAAAGAAAAAAAAGGGGGGAGGAACAGTTTCACAGGCTTTTGTTAGTATAATAACTAAAAATGATACATTATTAGGCTCTACATTGTTCCTAGACTTCTTGGAAAAGATATACTTCTGTATCTTATAGGTCTTTCAGTCATAAATGAATGACCCTAACTTGCCCCACCATCATGAAGGTAATCACTGGCAGAAATCTATTTACACAACACAGTCCTAAATCCATCAGGACATGCTGAGGCCTGAAATTCTGTCTTTCTTTACACAATATGTGAAAGCAAATTCTTTACAAAGCAATCCAGAAAATACACTTATAATCTATAAGTGTGCTTAGCTATTACTTTCTGAATATTTGTAAGAACTTAGCACTATGCATTTACAATTAGCACTATTTGTTGTTTAATATATTGACAGGATGGCCTGTCCACCTGGCTTGCCATCCTTTTCCATGAGAGATTTGGAAATATGGAAACTTGTACAGTGAAATTGTTATTACCACTGCGCTATTCTCTAATGTTTTCCCTAGCAAATTTCTGAGACTTGAGCCATGTCTTTGAAGGAATCCTTCCTTTACTATAGGAACCTGGAGGGCGGAGGCATTAGTTTCTCAGCAGTGTGTCCAGGGGACCTGGCATGGTGTCACTCCTAGAGAGTGTTGGGAGGAGTGTGTTTAATTGAACTAGAGACCACAATACTCTTCAAAGATTAATGTTCATTCTTTGTTGGAAGACAGTCATGTTGAATTCAAGAAAAAAAGTGTCCAATTGCTACTAATTTGGGAATCACTGAAATTCCAACATTAACTACCTAGTAGTTACACATATGCACAATTTCATCAGTGAGCTAATTAACATTTACAACTAACAGTTGAGCTGGATTATATAGTAAGCAATTTCAATCAACACCTCCTAGAATATAGTTATACAATCTGACTCCATTTTCCTTCAGTTTGTCTTAGATAAGGTAAATTTGGTGTTTTCTGGTATTTTGGTTTTCATTGGGCATTATTTGACAATTCCTCAGGTAAATGTCAGACATAAGCCACAATCTTCACAAACAGATGTACCATGCACATATAATACCAAAATTAAACCAAATACATTGATTTTTTTTCCTTAAGAAAATTGAGAGTTGCTATGTCATTACCTGAATAATCATTTTTTAATAGAATTGTTAATATCTGACCTACTCCCAAAAGCTATTGCTTTTTTCACTTAAAAAGCTGAATAGTTTCCCTCCATTTGCAGCCATTTTTGCTTTTTCTTCTTTAATCAAATGCATTTTTCAGCATAACTTTATCATGAAGCTGTTATTTCCAGCACGTTTTCACATGTGGACTCCAAAAGCTTTGCCCATTGCTGTACAGCAGACATTGCTCTTGTGTGTGAAGCTCAGATATGTATGTATTATTTCCAGCTCTTCCAGTTTCGAGGACTTTTCCACCCACCCACACACCCCCCCATATGTATTATGTAGTGTATCATCCATGCTTCTACCTTTCAGTCTGTTGGTTTTGAAATCTGAGAAGTAAAGGAATTTATCTTAGTCTTGGGCTCCCTCTGCTGTTTGCCATGGTTATTTATCAACAAAGAGGTATTTAAGCGCTTGATGTGTGTTAATAGTCGTTATTGGTTTTGTTTTGTTTTGTTTTGTCAAGAGATATTTGGCAGCCACAGGTGGGTTGAATATACACTGTGAACCTACAACTTGTCAAAAGGATGGTTTGAAGGGATCAAATCCGTCCATTCTTCCTCTCAAGAGGAATGGCAATCAATCAAGGTTGCTAAGTATTGAATAGAGGTCCTCTGAAGTTTCAGGTACAGTATCTTAGAACTGTAGTTAAAGGTGGTTTGAACATGAGGGCCATCATTCCCTCACCCACTAGTTGCTGTCCCTCAGATTTAGCAAAAAAAGGATTCTCCAGCATCAGACTGTGCACTCTCAGTGCAGGATGCTTCCAGTCTTCCAGCTGTAAGTTGAGTAGCCAACAAGACTGACATGATGGAAATTGTTAAAGGAAGAAATAAAGTAAATATCAGCCTTTCTCTTTAGAAAATGTTAGACTTTTTAACACAGGTCGTATTTGAGGAAACAGTTACTGTTTAAAATGGCCCAGCAGAGAGGCTGAGTCCAATAGGCTCTCTTTTGGAATGCCAATTCAATACCAGTACCTCAGAAGTCAGGGCAGGTGCTGTGAGCAGTGTCTGGCCTTCAGCCAGTAACCAATAGGGAGTTCTACCCACAGAAGACCCGGAAGTGGTATCTGTTTCACATGAATCAATAGTTTGTCCTTGATTTTTATTTTTGCCTTTTTATTACACACTAGACTGGGAAGCTCGCATTGACAGCCATGGGCGGGTCTTTTATGTGGACCACGTGAACCGCACGACCACCTGGCAGCGGCCGACAGCAGCAGCCACCCCCGATGGGATGCGGAGATCGGGGTCCATCCAGCAGATGGAGCAACTCAACAGGCGGTTGGTGATCAGCATGCAGTGAGCCCCTGTGAAGCACTGGGAAAGGAGAGTGGCAGCCAGAGAAGCCCCCTCTTACACTTTTCTGCTCAGATTGTATGAGGAGACTGGGAAGTAATTATGTATCTTAAGAAAACCATTTACAGTAGGTACTTGGGAAGCTAGACTCAGAATTTAGTGGCAGGAGCCAAGCTAAAGTCTGAATGTCATTTAAGCATAGACAATCCTCTGAACTTCTTGATGGCACATGCTTGAAACGAGGTGTTCTTAAACCAACAGCCCCCAGAACGCCCGCCCCCTGCCCAGTATTTTATGAGGGTGCCCCTATTCCATGAACCGTCCAGAAATTGTATGCAAAATTATATATGGATGCACATTTTTCTGTCCGACTGGTCCATATGAGACTCTCAAAAGGGTCCAGAACTCAAACAGCTGAAAACATGCCAAGGATGGTTCCATAGAATATTAAAAGCTGCCTGGAGAAAAACAAAAAACAAAAAAAAAAACACAAAAAAAACCCTGTTCTAAATCACTGTATTCATGTTTGCGCTGGTCTCCTAATTGCTATATACTCAGGAATAGTAATTCCTAAAAAGTTTTCATCTTAGAAAAAGAAATCTTTAAAAACAGTTTTTGAGAATTGTTTTGTCTAAAAGCTAGACCCTTACTTAACTTGTAAAGATGCCATTTTGTTTTTAACCTGTAAATGAGACCCAACATAACATTTCTCTCATGCTGTAAGCTAGCATGAGCATCGTATGACCTCTTGCTTCAGGCCAAGACTGCAGCTTTGGGATACTTTTAGTAGCCAGGAATGCAAACTTCACCTGTCTCCACATGCCATCTCATTAGTACAAAATAAAGGAATGGTTGGGAGGAATTATAAAGAATAAGGAGCCCCATGGGCTTGAGGGACACATCTCTTGATAACAGATTTCCTTTGGAAATTAACTGTATCAGCCAGAAAAATAAAGTGGACAGTTTAGTCCTATGAAAAAATACACAGAGACAAAAAATTTCAACTTCTAGTTACTGTTGTACACAGAGCAGCATGATTTGGTAAAAATCATCAGGATTCTTTAATTGCTTGAGCATTGGGAAGACATTCACTTTCCACTTTTTCTCCATCAGTAGCCGAGTGTTTAAAGTCAAAATGAGAATCAGGAAGGATTTTCATTGGCAGTGCATTTCTCTACAGTCATTCCCACAGAAAGAAAACACATTACAAGAGGAACATGTGATAACCCAGTTTTACTAGATATGAATGCACCAAAACTCCATGGGAGAGTCCTTTCATGATGATTGCAACCAAACTCCTGTAAATAAAAATGTAGAGGACACAGCAAGCTCATTTTACGTAGAGCCCGGGTTGAAATTCCATAGGCAGAAATAGTCTCTAGGTCTGTCTTGCCAGAACAGAGAGGCTGAAATTGGGAGAGCATCACCAGGCTATATCTATGAGAGGTGCAGTTTGAGCACTAGAAGAAAACAATAAATCAAAGCAAAGTAAGCACCTTGACCTCTGACATAAAAATCCATGAAAGTTCATCATGTTCGTGTTGTATAATATAAAAATTAGTCCAAGTCCATCCTGAATCAGGCCTCTAGAGAAGTTCTGAAGGCTTTAATGTGTAAATTCCTGTGCCCTCCATGGAGCCCAACACTCTGGGAGAGGCAGCCAGACTTTGCGGAATAGGAAGTTGTGTTTTGCTGCATCCATCTGGACAGATAAAAAGAAAAGGAATTTAAAGATTTGAGAAAGTACTTATTTCTTGTGAAAAAGCCTGCTTAGGGAAGGAAAGGTCAGATGACCTTGAGATAAGTATTCAGGCTCTTCAGCACTTATCTTAAGCTATCACTTTGAAGCATGTACGGTTTTTTAGTGATTTGGCATGATAACAGCAGCCACAGAAAGTATACTGCCAGTCTTTTCCCCATCACGGATGTGATCAGTCACGGGGGTCAGTTTTTGATAACCTGCAGTTGGTTATCGGGAGGAGTTTACAACCATCACTGTCTAACAGCAAAACGGAAATATTGTCAGTGTTGCAAGAAGATGTAGGGGAGGAAAACTTCCTAAGGAAGGAAACTTCTAGGTTCTTGACGTAAGATTAACATGAGAAAAGCAAACTTAATTTCTTATGGATGGGAGCTCCTAGAAATATGAGACTCAAAGAAGTGACCAAAGCAGACAGCTTTTATATCTTTTAGAGAAAGAAACATTTGGGGTGGGGCAGGGGATGAAGAATTGACAAGACAAAAAAGTTTCGGCTTGGGGTAATAAATTAGTGAAGAGTAACAAGGTTTGTTTACACAGTCTTCCCCACCCTGATTCCCTATCCCTGGTGATAAGGATGACTTCCAGCCTCCGGGTACAGGAAGGGTGCCCTTCACAAGGCGAATTCATTTCCTGCTTTCAGGAGAACAGAGGAGGGTCAGAGTGTCCTTCTGCACTGGCTGGTTTTTAAGTAACTTTAATTCAAAATAATCAATATGCCAAAATGGCATACTTTAAGGTGGCCTGCCCTGGACCCCATCAAAGGAGTTTCCCTGGACTCCTGACAGCATGATTGTGAAAGTCAGGTGTGTTTGTGCAAGGAGACACACACTGAGAAATGCAGACAGAGTGCACAAAGCAGCCTATGGTGACCACACTCAAACTTGGCCATTCCCCAAACTTAGCACACCCTTCCTAGCCTTTATAGCTTTGCCACGTGCTCCTACTGCACAGACGTCCCTCACTGTCTGCCTTCCACCTGGTATCCGTCTCCATTCTGCAAAGGCTCAATGAGAACATCGTGTGGTCCCGGAAATCTTCCCAGAACCCTCCAAACAGAGCCCGTGGTCACCTCTACTACAACCCTATGACTGATCGTGCCTGCCTCGAGCACAGTCCTTACCTTCCATCTTATTCTTCTCTGTATCCCTGCCAGTGCCTGGGATGGTGCCAGAGTTTAACAGGACTCAGTGTAAGACAGTTTCTCTAGTTAATTCTTACACTTTCAGAATATCCTGAATTAATTAAATTTACCTTCACAGATATTTATTGAGCAAACAGAAGATAGAAGTATATATTCGCATTTTAAATAATACACTTAAGGTTGGTTTTTTAGTTATTTGGATGAAGTTTTTCTATTATTGAGAAATGGAATTTTTAAATAGGAAAAAAAAGTGATGTATACATAACTCTTCCACCCCAAGGTTGACCTTTGAAAAAAATCTTACCTCTCTTTAATCTCCATGTACATGCACAGGACTTGCATAGTTGTGATGATAAAATATAGTTAGTTTTATATTCACATTTCACTTGCCACACTATAAGCATTTTCCTATTGCTACATAGCCTTAAGAGTATCATTTAGATGGTTGTGTAGTATTCCAATGAATGGATGTACTTTAGTTAATTTGCCATTTTATTGGATGTTTTCCTCGCTGCTTTTTATCACTATTTTGGATGAGGCTAAAGTTCCTGTTAAATATTAGTATTGTCTTATGTAGAATGTTTCCTGGGGGTTATAGTTCCAAAAGAGCAGGCCAAGGGGGATCACTGTGGTTTTGGTATTTGATATCAATGCCTAAATGTTTTTTAAAGTGTTTCTGCGGTTTCAGTATGCCAGCAACAATAGCTTTACTTGGTCTTGTCTGTTGGTATGTTTTTGTTGACTTAAGAGGTGCTCCTGGTATTTTGGTTCTTCTTTAGTTTCACTTCTTACAGGGAGGGTCAACTTTTGTTTCCTTAAGCTTTTCTTTTACCAAGTGTAGCTCCTCCCTTGAGAGTTGTGTGTTCTTGGGCTTTGTTTGGGTTTTGCTTGCTTTGGCTTGGTTTTGGAAGGTTTTTTCCTTGTTTGGTTTTGTGTGTGCCTGTGAGGGGAGGGCTGTTCATTTATAAATTAGATATTCCAGTTGTCTTTCTTACCAATTTCCATAAACTCTTTATATAAAATTTGGCCTTTTGCTGAAAAAAAAAAAAAAAAAGTCAGTGATGACACTGAAGGATGGTTCTTGATGAAATGTAAGAGAACCTGCTTTCTGACTCCCTCTCTCACCTTTAAAGCAGAGCAAGCCTCTAAGGCTGCCAACCTGCCCTTGCTGAGTGATCCCTCCACAAACTGCTGAGTGACCTTCTTCCCCAAAACTTCCCCTATACTTCAGCAAAGATCAGGGTGGTACCTGAAATTTGAGGCAGTAAGGCACAAGACAACCAAGGTCCAACTGCAGACACAGCAGGTTGCGAAATTACTGACATCTTCATCATCAAATGAGATCATATTTGTTCATTAAAATTCTCTTCTGTGGTCACTGCTCTTTGGGAAGGAAATGTGAGGCTACAACTTTGTCTAAGCTCTGTTCTGAGTATCTACTGCCGAGTAACAAACCACCCAAACCTGGTGGTGTAAAACAATGATAATTTATTGCTACCATCATTATTATTATCATTATTGTTACTTGTCATTGTTCTCATGGTTGACTGGGTTCAGTGAAGCCATTTTCTCTCAGGGTATCTTATGGTTGCAGTAAGAGTGGGCTGGGCTGGTGACCCATATATCTGGAGGTTCATGCTGGCTGTTGGCTGGGACCTCAGCTGTGACTGTCAGCCAGAATACCTACATGTGGACTTCCGTGTAGCCTGGGTTTCCTCACAGCATGGCTACAGCATTCCATTACAAACTGTCACTTACATTATTGTCAGTTAGTCAAGGTCACCACACGATCTTCCCAGACTCAAGGGGAGGGGGCATTGATTCTACTTCTTAAGAGATGAGTCTAGAAGGTTCTAGAAGAGCATGTGGGACTAAAAATATTATTGAACCATTTTTGGAAAATGCAACCTGCCATGAGTCATTTAGGGGATCCTCCCGACAGCAGCTCCCTTGATCTTTGGCAGGCCCCATGCCTCCCCTGGTCAAAGTTGCACACTTACTCCCACCATGGGGCACTCCCTAAGTTCCAACAAAGAGAACACCTCAGACAGCCATCCTTCCTGACCTTCCCCACAAGGGGGTAAATAAACATGGGTATTTCTCTGTACAATTCTTTGCTCATTCCTGCCCCCTCCATGTTTTCTTATTAGAGGCCTTCTCAGGAATGCCTCACAGTAACTGCTACAGGCGAAGGTGTCTTCTGACAGGTGTCAGGAGTGAGTGGCTGAGCCTCTCTAGATAAAATACAATGTAAAGAAACAACCAGTGATTCTTAAATGTAGATGTAGGTAATGCTACCTGAAGAACTTCTTAGAAATGCAGATTTCAATTTTATTTCAATATCTGCGATTATAACAGTTACTCAGCTGATTCTCTCCCAAGTGGTCAGTCTAGAGACCACACTTGAGAAAAAAATTCTTTTTTAAGGTCAGGGAAAGAGGTCACTGGTCTTCAGAAGCCCTGCCACAACAGACCTTGTCTATCATGGTACGTCCCCCTCGCCCCATGTTAGACTGCATTTGCAGACCTGGTTATTCACTGCTCCCCAGATTCTCGCTCTCCTCCTCTTCATACCTCTTCCTCTACCCTCATATCTCTTCCCTGGGCACAAGACTCATACAGCAACCATCGTTCCCTTGGCTGTTGTCACTTGTATGATCTTAACGACCTCCAAGTCAAGTATCCAAATCCACACCAAATTTTCCCTCCCCACCTGCCTGTCCTCCTCTTAAGTGTTGACTCCTTCACCTGCCTTCACAACTGTGTCCTCTGTCTTCAACCTCCACATCCAGGCAGGCCCCAAGTCCTATTGAGTCTACTTGTAAAATCACACAAATTCTATGGCTAAATTTCTCTTGAATTTGGCTTTTTCTCCCATTCAGGCTGTGCCTTGAGGAAAAGGGAAGCTGAATCCTGGTCATGTGCCTCAGCAGGCTGAGACATTAGGCAAAACAGAGGTTATATGGGGAGGAAAAGGAGGCTACCCGGCATGGAGGAAGGAGAGCAGGGGAACAACACAGCTGGACATCTGCCTACAAAATACAGCGTGAATTACACAGAGCAGGCTCTCAGGGGCAGGGAGGTTTAGGAAATTTCTCTGAGGATTTGGGGGGCAGAGGTAGGAGATCTTAGTATCCCTGCAGTGTGTGGGTCCCCCCCCCCCCCCCAGCAGCATGCCTGCAGAGCCACCATGACCCACCATCCTTGCCCGGGTCCAAGCCTTTAGCACCTCCAGCCTAGACTGCTGCTGTGGCTGGTTCCCAGCTGCTTTCCCTAATTCACACTCTCCTCCTCCAATGGATTCCCCACCCAGATGGCATCATCATCCTCAGTGCATAGCTCAGCCTCTCTCTCTTTTTCAGCAGCTAGCCAGCCCCTACATCAGTGGTTCTCAGAATTGGTCCCTGGACCAACAGCATCAGCATCACCTGGGAATGAGTTAGAAATGCAAACTCTTGCCTCCTCCCTTCCCAGACCTTCTGGATCCGAGAAATTCTGGGAGGGGGGGCCAGCAATCTGTGCTTTAACAAAGCTGCAGGTGATTCAGACACAGGTCAAGTTGGCAACTCTGTGCCTAGAGAATCACATTCAAACTGTGGCCAGGGCATCCTGTCAGCACTCCCCACCTCCCCCCCCCCCCCCCCCGATGCCTTAGTACCGCCCGGGAACCACACACCCTGATGCCACCCCTACGCATCTGAGAGTCCCCCAGGTGAACCCTTCTGTGCATGGTAGTCCACATTCTTTCCCTACAAGCTTCCCAAAAGGTTCACACTGACTTCAAAATATATACAGCTTGGGTGGGGTGCCTGGGTAGCTTTGTCAGTTAAGTGTCCAACTCTTGATTTAGGCTCAGGTCGTGATCTCCCACTTCATGGGATCAAGTCCTGCATCAGGGTCTGCACTGTCAGCCCAGAGCCTGCTTGGGATTTTCTCTTTCTCTCTCTCTCAAAATAAATATATAAACATTAAAATATATATGTGTGTGTGTGTGTGTGTATATGTATATATATATATATATATATATATATATATATATATATACATGCAGCTAGGTGTTTCCGCATCTATGTCTTACACATCAGGACAGTTAATTCACGTTGCTAGAGTCATGGCTTATATTCTGTCCCCACCCTTGTCCTGTCTTGACTATGTATGTTCAGAGGGTGATATCCTATTCTCATCCTGACTTTGATCTAAAAGTCCAGGATACAGCCTGGGCATATTGGAAGAGTTAGTAAATATTTAGCAAGTACCTGGCCAACTGCCAACTGACTGATTCCCCAACTGGGGAAGAAAAATAAAATGAGCCTTCAAATCAGCAGAAAACATTCATTTGTCAGCCAGCATGTGTCTAACATTTAATATTTCCACAATTCCTGCCCGTGGTATCAGTTACCTGTCGGAGAAAAGTAAGTGAGCAGGACTGTTATTCTGGCTTGTAGACTTGTCACAATAACGTAAAGGTAATGTGATATCTTAGTTACAACGTTTAAATTACTTCCCATACCATTATTTTGGACTTAGCCTGGTTTTGTTTAATGCAGGGCAGAGGCTGTTTTTGTGACTAGTTATTATTTGTGTTGATGTGTAAAATGTCACTATACTTGAAACTCATCACAGTTTACAAAACAAAAAGAAGTGTAGCCATCCAGAGATAGTTGTCTTGTTAATTGTTTTGGTATCTTATGGGAATTTTAAGCATTTCTTTCCTGACATCCAAGACAATTCTTCACAGATTTCTCCAGTTATCTGATTCAGAACATCAGCCCCCAACAAGCCAATAAGCAAAAGTTAATTCCTGTCTTTCCATTTTCTGATGCAAAGGTATCAAAATATTCAGCGAACCATTGCAACAGAGAGACCAGAAGAAGATTCTGGAGGCCAAAGTTGTGAGCAGGTCCCAACAGGAGGCAGTGGAGGTGGTGGGAGCGACTCAGAGGCTGACTCTTCTCAATCAAGCTTAGGTATGGGAGGAGGGGGGCCGAGACTCCTGGGATGGCATTCAGCGGCAGTGTGACAGAGAGTGTGAGCCCCTGCCCTGCCTTGTGGGATGGTGCCTCGCAGTGGGCCTTGGGAATGGAATTGGGGAGGTCAGGGTGGAGGGGAAAGAGGCTTGGTGCCAGCAGGGAGAAACAGACAGGAGTTTCCTACCAGGAACATCAAGGAGAAGTGAATTCACAGTAAGAGAACTCATACTTGTGCATCAAGGCAATTTGTTCAGTGGCCTAATCATTTCGTGTTAAGTAAATTTATCTGTTGGTGTCCTAAGGATTTTCCACTTATAGATAAAACATGCAATGAAATTTCACAGTCTACTTCAAAGAAGCCCCATGACAACACTAGGAATAATTATTTGTTTGCATTTAGAATAAAATACAATTCCCCCTGAGGGAGCAACCTGGAGTAAAGAGGTTTTCCGGAGAGTTTACCTGATGCACTCCACCCCGGAGTCTGTTTACCTAATACTGTAGGCGAGGCATCTGCCAGGGGTCTGCTTTTCATGTCTCTGAATCTGCCTGAGTGGAGCTCAGACAAGAATATTCGAAAGGCATAGGAGACTGCCTTCAGCTTTTTATACCTGTGATGATGTAAGCTTATCACCGTGACATCCTAATAATCCCCTCTCTCTTAAATTGGGTTAAATGACAGCACACTGGAAGCAGTGAGCAAGCAGGAATGTGCCTCCCGTTCTGCCAGCTCGCAGCTGCCTACAGTGATGCAGATTAGTGGACATTTTCATGTGTGTACACAGTCCCACCAACAATTGTAACTGCATCCATTCTATTCATTTTACCACATATGGTAGCTAAACTTACTGGCTTAGGTTTTTCTGTTATTAATTTCTTCGACCTCTGGGAGAGATGTGGTAAAGTGGTTGAGTAATTAAAAACATTAGGAAAACAATAAACAGAAAATTTCTTTCTGAGTTTGGTATTAGATCCCTTGGCATTTGCTGTGTAACAAACTATCCCAAAGTGTAGTACCTTAAACTCCCAGTCCTGCATCTTTCCCACAGGTGAGCCATTGGCACTGAGCTCCGCAGGGCTCACGCACGCATCCTGGGTCAGCTATCAAACTAGCCACTGGCTGGCCGGCCTGAGAGGACCTCAGTTGGGCCGGCTTGTCCCTATTCCCCGTAGTGTCTCATCTTGCACCAGGGTAGGCCAAGCTTGTCCTCACGGAGGTGCAGGGTTCTCAGAGAGAGTGGGGACACACAGACTTCTTGAAACCCTGGCTCAGAACTTCTGCCAAATCCTGTTTCTTAATGCAAGGTACAAGGTTGGCTCAATTCACCAAGGGGAGAGGCACAAGGCTACCCCAGCTCCCCAAGGGGAGAAGCTGCAGTCTTGTACAGGTGGGTGTGGATGCAGGGAGGGCAAGAATTGTGCTCCTTCCTGCAAACAGCCAAGCTATGGTTAGCAACTCATAAAGAGAATAAGAAGTAAAGTCATTGTAATAAAAGGGACAAGATGTTCAAGGACCTGAGCCTAACTGAAGTTATGCAGAAGGTCTCTTAGGAAGCAATGACTCTTAACTGGCACACACAAAGTGATACGACACCTGCTCCTATCACTGTGACACCTGATCAGATCACCATTCAAAACAACAGTCTGTTCCAGCTGTCTGGGTGAAGGCTTGTGTGCTGCTGTTGTAGAGAGAAGCACTGTATTTGAAATGCCTTTTCTGATGCATCCTTTGCTTTGCTTCACTTTTTTTCCAGATCTGAGGAGAGAAGGGTCACTTTCTCCAGTGAACTCACAAAAAATCACCTTGTTGCTGCAGTCCCCAGCAGTGAAGTTCATTACCAATCCCGAGTTTTTCACTGTACTACACGCCAATTATGTAAGTGCTCCAGAACGCATAAAGAGCCCACCTGGCTCCCATCAAACCCAAAACACTCTTTTGCAAAGTTGTTTGATAGATTAAAGAGGGTAGCATTTTAACCCTGGCAAGATTGAAAAAACAAAAAAAAAAACACCTCAGCCCACTGTTTTTGTTCTCTGTGAGTCTCCCAAAAAGGAGAAAAGCTGGATTGGCCATGCTGTTGCTTCTTCAATTTTGTTAGGCTCAAATGTATTAATGTCAGTGAAAGTGGTTCAGAAGTAAATGCATGTTTCTCTTACTGTTAAAATTTTAAAGGAACAAGATTCTGAAGTTGACAGATTCCCTTCAGCCTGGATTATATTATAAAATCACTTTCATTAAAGAAATTTTGAAATAGATTTCTCCTAGATAAATATCTAGTTTTCCTTTTAATAAAACTAGTTGTTTAAGTATCATGCTTAAGTTATATTTGATGTGAGTTTTACATACAGTTTTTCTTTTTCTTTTTTCTTTTTTTTTTTTTTTTTTTTGTATTTTCAGGAAAGCAATGACATGCTATCACTATATTCATTAATCCTTTCATTTGACAAACATTTTCTGTGGACAGATACAGACCTAGGTGCTGGCATTACAGAGACAGTGTGACACCTGAACGGTACAAGCTGCCCAATTTCTGCAGCAACAGACATGTACAAAGACCAGCGTGATGAGTCAGGACAGGGCCTGACCTCAGGGAGGAGTGAAATGCTCTGAGAACACAGGAGATATAACACAGGGGAGCCATCCCTGATGAGGCAACTGCTGAATTGAGTCATAAAGGTTGAAAGTTGGTGGGGAGAAGCTCCAGAGAGAGGGAGAGAGGACACAGCTGTGACCCAACCCAGCCGGGGGTTGGGTCTGTGAGGGTGGGATGTGGTGACCCACAAAGCTGGGAAGAGGGGCTGGAGAATGAGTAGCAAAATGCAGGGTAAATCATGAAAAGGAGCCTGGTTCTACTTTGAAAGGAACCAACAACAGTCCTAGGCATTTGTGTCACATGGTCCAACATTTGATTCAACATCTTCTCGAGCAGAAGTGCAGGAAAGATGAAGGAGCTGTGAGGCTAGAGGCTGATCCAGGCTCATAACTGAGAGATGATGGAGGCCCGCCCTAAGGAAGGGGCCAGGAGAATGGAAAGGGGGACAATTGTGATGGAGGAGTGGTGGGAGTGAGGACTGGAGAAAGTCTGAGTCCTTTCCACTTTGGGCACCTGAGTTAGGGGGTGTTTCCATTAGCAGGTGCAATTGTTTGATTAGGTGACAGAGGCTATGGCTGGGGAGGAGACCAGTTTTTAGCAGGTTATATTTGAGAAGCTACTGGGACATCCATTGTTAGACCCAGAGCATCTGCCCACTAGTACAGGGATGAGTCACAAAGGGGGCACAGATGCTGGATATTGGTGCCCTGGAGCACTGGGCCAGCAAGCAGTGTTTGCTTTCACCACATGCACACCAGCCCTGTGCACCATTTGGTGTCGTTCTAAAGTTCTTTCTTGTCCAGCAAGGAAGCAGGATACAGGATTAAAATGCGAGATGGCTCAGTACTCCTGTATCCCTTGGATAAATTCCTAGCAGTGCTATTGCTGGGTCATAGGGTAGGTCTATTTTTAATTTTCTGAGGAACCTCCACACTGCTTTCCAGAGCGGCTGCACCAATTTGCATTCCCACCAACAGTGCAAGAGGGTTCCCGTTTCTCCACATCCTCTCCAGCATAGGGGCACCTGTACCCCAATGTTTATAGCGGCACTCTCAACAATAGCCAAATTATGGAAAGAGCCTAAATGTCCATCAACTGATGAATGGATAAAGAAATTGTGGTTTATATACACAATGGAATACTACGTGGCAATGAGAAAAAATGAAATATGGCCTTTTGTAGCAACATGGATGGAACTGGAGAGTGTGATGCTAAGTGAAATAAGCCATACAGAGAAAGACAGATACCATATGGTTTCACTCTTATGTGGATCCTGAGAAACATAACAGAAACCCATGGGGGAGGGGAAGGAAAAAAAAAAAAAAAAAAAAGAGGTTAGAGTGGGAGAGAGCCAAAGCATTAGAGACTGTTAAAAACTGAGAACAAACTGAGGGTTGATGGGGGGTGGGAGGGAGGGCAGGGTGGGTGATGGGTATTGAGGAGGGCACCTTTTGGGATGAGCACTGGGTGTTGTATGGAAACCAATTTGACAGTAAATTTCATATATTAAAAAAATAAAAAATAAAAAATAAAAAAAAAATAAAAAAAAAAATGCGAGATGGCTAATGTCCAGGAGGAGACAAGAGCCCTGATTAAGGGTCCTTGCTCTGTTTTTATTAGGATCAGAAGTCTTACAAACATGGTGATGGACGTGCACAAAGAGACAGTAAATCTGTGAACATTAACTCATGGGTGTGAGGGAAAGGGGGCTTCGAAGATATCCAGTGTTAGAGGTTTGGGTCAGTATAAAACAAAATCCTGGTGCTGGGCAGATGGTTGTTAACGGAAGACATGAGGTGCCGTGTCTGTTTATTTTAGCTCCCTAGGGGATAAGAAAGCTAAAGCATGCTACCTCAGGGTCAACAAGGTGCCTTTATTTTGCTAATTAGCTCTGCTTTGAGCAACTTCATCCAGCAGAGGTCTATAGCCCTATTTACCTGTTTACCTAATCTGGTCCTTCCTTCCTGTGAAAGCAGCTTTCTGCCATAGTACTAAATTGGGGGGTATAACCACCCTCAATGCCTAATCTTATTTACCTCATATACCTTTGCATTGGGGCCTTTGCCCCACCCTCTCTATACTGGGGCCTTTGCCCGGCCCTCTCTACACCTATTTACCTAATCTTGTTTACCCAAACTTGGGTGTGAGCATCCTATGGCTTTGTAATTCTTTATGCCTTGTTAACCCATCAGTGCAGGGTCAGGGAATTCCTAAACTTATTTCCCACAATTTGGCACAATTGCAAACTCCTGAAACTTTCTTCCTGTCTTCTCATCTCCAACTCGTCCACACGCAAAGGTCCAGCCTTAAATCCCCAGGGACCTTAAGTTAATCCTCCTTGTTACAGACCTATAAGAGGAGGGAGGGCAGACCTGTGCAGACTAGGAAGGAAGGGTGGAGGAGAGAGCAGCAATGGTCCCAACGGTGGAAGGAGACTCAAGAGAGCCCAGTCCGGTGCTGACTGACAGAGGAGGGACGAGGGGCAGGAGAGCCTTTGAGACGCACCCGGAGGTCGACAGTGTCCAAGGTTGCAGAGGAACTTTGGGTAGAGATTGCCAACAGGCCCATGTGTGTTTACGGTGCACATTTAATTTGGGGGCAAGATCTCCACCTCTGAGGTTTCCCCCTCAAGGCTCACAATAAATCACTGTGTTAGCTATCAGGTTACACTTCGTGGCACTCAAAGTGTACTTGGTCTGTGTTTTTCTTACCCACCCCCTCCCACACCCCACCCAAATCGTCCCTGACCCCCTCTCAGGGTGCCTACCGAGTCTTCACCAGTAGCACCTGCTTAAAGCACATGATTCTGAAAGTCCGGCGGGACGCTCGCAATTTCGAACGTTACCAGCACAACCGTGACTTGGTGAATTTCATCAACATGTTTGCAGACACGCGGCTGGAATTGCCCCGGGGCTGGGAGATCAAAACGGACCAGCAGGGAAAGGTGAGTGTGCCTGTCATTAAACAGGCTCTTTATGTGAAAGAGAAAACCCATGAGAAAGTGAGCAGGGAAATTGTGAGGACAGGAAAGTCTGTGTCTCAGAGATGTGCCATCAGCTACCAGGAAGAAGAGAGAGGTAACTATTCACAGCAGGGTTTCCATCCTGTATGGGAAGTTTAGCGGCATCCCTGGCCTCTGCCCAGTGATGCCAATAGCATCCCCACCAACTTGGGATATTGCTATATGTCCCCTGGAGGGTATAATCATCATGCCCAGTTGAGAACTATTGTTTCCATGATTTTAAATTTAGGTTTGGAACCTGAAACCAGAGTCTGTTCAATGACCTTTCTGTTGTTATGCCTCCTTAGACAGCTAACTCTCAGGGAATGAAATTATTAGTTAAATGGGAGTGACATTATTAGATTACTTGTTGTGATTTTCCTAATAAGCCTTCAGTTCTCATTAAAACAGCCTGACAAACAGGTAGGGTGTATTAGGCCCATGTGATGTTATTGGCTTGCATTGTGCCTTCGTGTGACCTTAACCAAATTGATCTTTCCCAGTGATGTTTTGGAAGCGTAGTTGAGTTTGCTAAAACAAACATGTTTTTTTCTTAATCACTATCAATGACATCAAAGGTATTCATAGGACAGGCTTAACTGTTTATTAAAGAATAGTCTCTGTGTATTCCTTTATGATCTGCGGAAGGGAGAATCCCTCCCTTTTTTTGGGGTCAAAGGAATCAGAAATTTTGTCAGAAGACATGTCTCAGGGGGAAACTACATTACACAGCTCCTATGCCCTGTGATGGTCAATGTGCAAAGCTGCAGTTCCCCAAAGTAGGTTTATAGGGCATTGTTGTCCCCTGGGATCCACAAATTCCTCCCCACAAACCCTTAGCATGTCTCAGAATCTGGCTCTCTGGAGTGTGTGGAGAAAGGATTTCCACCAATGCAAGTGTGTTAGTTCCATAAGACTGTCTGATCGGCTCCTGTGTGGTTGGATGAGTTGGAAGACAGTTGGGATAGGGGGCAGGGGTGGCTTTGTGTAGTAGAAAGGCCACCATAGCCAGAATCTGCTCCTCGGGACCTCCTCTTTTACCATATGTGTCTTCCACTTGGAGAATGACAGTGGTTTATGCTGGGAGGACTTGGAAATGTGTGTTAGGGTGGGAAATAAAGCCTGAGCCGGAACAGAAAGTAAAGGAGCATCTCATCAGAGCTGGGGTGCGCATGCCTCATCTCAGTGGTCTGTGGTGGCCCCAGATACATTTATTGGTTAACCAAGCTGCGAAGAGTACACCACTATGAATCAATGAACAGAAGGGGTCACTATGGTGTATTATGCAAATAGCCCATGCTCATGCAAACACCTTGCTTAGACTCAGATCACCATGAGGCCATGACTGCAGCTCTCACACTAGGGTTCAAACAGCAGGAGGCCCAGTGGGATGCCAGGGAAAACCCCCTCCCAGTGCCATCAGTCCTGGTCCTCCGTGGTCCACGTGGCCTCCTGGTCATCACAGTAGCAAAGAAGCACAGCAGCTGAGACATGCACCAAGAATTTTAGTCATCTTGAAGTGCATATTTCTGGAAAAACATTTCCCCCCTAATTTTGTTTAGTGAGATGGTATCATATACAAAAAAAGAAAGAAAAAGTCTGCATCTAAAATGAAAGGGCTTGGGGAGCCTGGGTGGCTCAGTCAGTTAAGTGTCTGACTTCGGCTCAGGTCATGATCTCGCGGTCCGTGAGTTCGAGCCCTGCATCGGGCTCTGTGCTGACAGCTCAGAGCCTGGAGCCTGCTTCAAATTCTGTGTCTCCCTCTCTCTGCTCTCTCTCTCTGCTCTCCCTCCCCCACTCTCTCCCTCTCTCTCTCTCTCTTTCTCTCTCTCTCTCTCTCTCAAAAATAAATAAACTCTAAAAAAAATTTTTTTTAAAGAAATGTGTCATCACAACCCACAGAGTAAAGAGCAACAATGGAGGATAGAGGGGAAAATAGGAGGAGGGGGATGTGTAAAAGGCTGCCCCATCCCATTCTAAACACGTTGACTGGGGGCAAGTCCCTTTATAGCTGAGCCCCACGTTATCATAAAGTAGCAGTAATAATGCCTGCCTTCATGATTTTATAGCCAGATGTAAAGAGCAAATAAGTGGATGTGGGAATCTATGATAATACAGCAGATTAGTAATATCTGCTGTTCTTCCTCTTGATGCTGTGGGAAATATCCACACACAAAAATCCAACATCAAGACTGGCAACTGGGAAGAATGCGAGAATACCTCATTGCTAAAGCCCATCAATGATGGGAATAAGTTGAGAAAAATATTTTTGGACTATATCCTACAGGCTCAGCCCTCTGACTTGGAAAGAATGTGCTGCATAGGAGCCTGGGATTTAGGAAACCCACTCACCGAGAAATGGTGTGGTGATAGCTCTCTATGCAAAAGCCATCTTCATAGATGGCCAGAGCAGGTTCCAGAATGCCACATCACCTTCTCATCCCATCTGCTTCTTGCTTTATTAACACATGCAGAGACGACAGCCTTCGTTTTTAGTGTATACCGTAGTAGGAATAGAAGGACCAGGACTAGCTGTTTGGGGTCTTTGATCATCCCCACAAAGGGTGACAGGGACAGACCTCTGAGAGTTGCACCACTTCAAGAGGACTGGAATAAAGGACCAAATGGCATCTGACTCATCTCTTGTCTTGGAAAGGACACAGCCTCCTACCAACTTCGGTAGAGATTGTGTGTGGGCTTCAAGTGGGTCTAGGCCTGAGCCGATGAGGGGGCTCATCCACCAGAGACGGGGTGGGGCTGCAGGTTTGAGGGCAGGTTTGCGGGCCCTATCTGGGGCCCGGATGAGGCAGAGGCAACCTCTACAAAGGAATGGACACACAACAGCAAAGTTAAAAGGAGCCTATGAAGACTAAACTACGACATGAAGGAAACAGAATCTTTATCTGAGAAAAAATATATCTCATAGTATAATATTCTTCAGAAAACAGAAACATTTCAAAGGTATCTGATTATCATCCACAAAATGTTTAGGAGAACTTGACTTCTATTGAGTGAGAAGCAGCAGCCACAAACAGGAAAAAAAAGCTGAGAAGAAGCAGATATAAGAAAAAAGAACTACCATGTGATCTGGCATCCCACTTCTGAGTATATATCCAAAAGAATTGAAATCAAAGTCTCAAAGAGCTATCTGAACTCTCATGTTCCTTGAAGCGTCATTCACAATAGCAAAAATACAGAAACAAACTAAATGTCCATTGACAGATGAATGGGTAAAGAAAATGTGGTATATAAGAAAGGAGGTGGGTGGGGGGATGGGTGAAATAGGTGATGGGAATTAAGGAGTGCATTTGTTGTGATGAGCACCAGATGATGTAAGAAAGCGTTGAATTGTATACCTGAAACTAATATTACACTGAATGTTAACTAAGTGGATTAAAAAACTTTAAAAAAAAAGATGTGTTTGTAAACTTATGTGTAGAAGCATATGGGAATAGAGCTGCTTTTAATTCAGTGAAACTACACAGTACATAATGCATCTTTCAGGTAACATCTTTTATTAAGACCTAAGTGTTAAACAGGTGTTGGCAAGGATGTGGATGAGGGGGTACCCTCTTGCACTGGAAATGCATTTCCTCTTGGTGGAAATGCATACTGATGCAAACACTCTGGAAAACAGTATGGAGATTCTTCAGAGAGTTAAAAATAGAACTACCCTACAATCCAGCAATTGCACTACTAGGTATTTAAACCCAAAGGGATACACGCACCCCAATGTTTATAGCAGCATGATCTATAATCATCAGATTATGGAAAGAGCCCAAATGTCCATAGACTGATGAATGGATAAAGAAGATATGGTGTATATATACAATAAAATATTACCCAGCTATAAAAAAGAATGAAATCTTGCCATTTGCAATGACATGGATGGAGCTAGAGAATATTATGCTAAGTGAAATAAGTCAGTCAGAGAAAGACAAATACCATATGATTTCACTCATGTGGAATTTAAGAAACAAAACAAAGGAGCAAATGGAAAAAAGAGAGAGGCAAACCAAGAACTAGACTCTTAACTATAAGGAACAAACTGATAATTAGTGGAAGGGAAGTGGGTGGGGGACTTGGGTTAAACAGGTGATGAGGATTATTGAGTGCACTTGTGATGAGCACTGGGCACTATAGGAAAATGTTGAATCACTATATTGTACACTTGAAATTAATATTACACTAAATCAACTGGAATTCAGAAACTTATAAAAAATATATGGTATATACATATAGTGGAATATTATTCAACCTTAAAAATGAAGGAAATTCTGACACATGCTACAAGGTGGTTGAACCTAGAAGACATTATGCTCAGTGAAATGAGCCAGTCACAGAGGGACAAATGCTGTACAATTCCCCTTATATGAAGTATCTGAAATAGCCTCAGGGTAACAGAGCCCAATGGTGGTTGCCAGCAACTTGTGCAGGAAGAAATGGGAGTTCAGGTTCAATAGGTGCAGTTTACCAGTTATTCAAGATAAGTAAGTTCTAGAGACCTAGAGACCTGCTGCACAACATTGTGTTAACAGTACTGTTCCATCCTGTGCACTTAATACTGTACAATTAAAATTTTGTTAAGAGAGTAAGTCTTATGTTACATGTTCTTACTACAATTTAAAAAAGAAAGAAAGAAAGAAAGAAAGAAAGAAAGAAAGAAAGAAAGAAAGAGAAACGGAAGGAAGGAAGGAAGGAAGGAAGGAAGGAAGGAAGGAAGGAAGGAAGGAAGTAAAAGGGGCCCCTGGGTGACTCAGTTGGTTGAGCATCTGACTCTTGGTTTCAGCTCAGGTCATGATCTCACAGTCCATAGGTTCGAGCCCTGCATCAGGCTCCACACTGACAGCTTGGAGCCTGCTTGGAATTCTCTGTCTCCCTCCCTCTCTCTGCACCTCTTCTGCTCACTCTTTCTCTCTCTCAAAATAAATAAATAAACATTAAAAAGGAAAAAGCAGACAAAATAAACGTTTTAAGATTGCAAGGAAAAGCAAAGTGTAATAGCATAGGGATAAAACAGAGCATAACTGATGCTGTGTAAAATCAAATCACTGATATAGGACATGGAAACTAGCCTCAAAGTGAGGGAGGGAACCAGATTGCAAACAAAGAGGGATAAGGTTAAAAAAAAAAAGTAAAAACCAAAAAGAACAAATCTCACCTTTTCAGCAAGGCCTACCCTAACCACCTAATTTAATACAAAAAGCATCCCAAGATCTCTAACCCATGTGTTCCACCATATAATTTATGTATTTGTTAGATTTACTGTTTTCTCTGTTTCTCCTCGCAGAATTCTAAGCTCTTTGAGAAAAGGCATCTTTGTTTGCTCATTGATGAAACCTCAAGGACCTAGAATATTCCCAGCATATAATTGGCAGTCAATAAACATCTCTGTTTGATGAATGATCTATAGATGTTTCTAAAGAAGAAACCAGAATAATAGGTACAGCAGCAAAAATTAAATACTAAATATAAATATTAATTAAATTAAATTATTAATTAAATATTGAAAATAAAACTCTGTTCTAAAATAAATTGTTCAAGTAGGCAAATTAATTGGGCTCACTGAGTTATAGTAAAATCAATTAACATAAATTCTATATCTACACATACTCTGGAATGTGTAGATGGAGATTTAAAAAAATCTTACCAATGTATAGCCATGATAATATGAAAGTCACCTAAAAAAGGATAAAAATAAGACAAGCTTAAAATTTTCCATTTATACAACTCAACTATAGAAATCCACAGGGCAAAGAGTACAAGTTATTGGTGAGAAAATATTATAGCCCCACAATTCCATATCCAGAAATGGTGTCATTCAATTGTGAAGACACTAGAAAAATTTCAGAGCTCACATCCTCTTTTCCCTGTCCGAAGTAAACACCAAAAGCCATTTTCCAGATGGCTCACAAATGAAGCAGAACAAGAAATCAATAATGGGGAAAACATAGTATAAATGGACTATGGTGGTAAATATTTATCAATCAAATACAGGAATATTAATACAAATAATTGATTTTAAAATGCTTTAAAATGTTTTGGAAAAGACTCAATAAAATATGGGAAAATATGTATAAGGAAAATGGAATAAATGTATAAAGACAATCTGAATCATATCTCTAGCCTGGAATAAAATTGACAAGGAAGCAGAAAGGGGACCAGAGAACGGGGCAAAGAAGGTTGTGCTAAGTCCCCAGTTGAGTGTAAGAGAAGTCAAATTGGATAATTTGAAAAACAAGGGCTAAATATAGTTATTTGATCAACTTAAAAGGCAACTATTTGTACCATTGAAAACAAGATTGCTGTTTCAAATTCCTACAAAAATAAAATCAAACAAAATACAATTTACATAATAAAACACCAAAAAATCCACCAGGAAGCAAAGAAATCAGAAATAATAAAAATAAAATAACATAAGCACAGCCAAGCATAATAGTCATAGTGGTAGATGGAAATAGGATAAACCTGCATACCAAAAGGAAAACACTTTCAGATTTAGTAACAAACAGATCCAGCTTATTAAAAGACATACCCAAGAAATGATCCAGAGAGTTTAAAAAATAGAAGAATAAATATTAATAGAATTGGAAAACATTAACAGGAAAATCAGTGGCGGTATATTAATATCATACAAAGGAGAGTTCAAATCCAGAACCATTAAATGGAGTCAAAGTAAGATTTTATATTAATCAATGGCACAACTAAAATAAAGTTACAATAATCATATATCTTATGAGTGAAATAACATCTACCATATGAAGAAAACTAGAAGAGAAATACAAAAGGAAATGAAATAAATACACAATAGGAAAATGTGTTTTATATCCATCAGTTTGACAAACAGACGAAATAAGTCAGGATTTGAATAATTTTGTATTAATGGAACATATATACTTTTGTTAAAAATAGAGCTAACATAGAGCTTAATTACATACAATTTTATTTGTCAATTGTACCTCAATAAAGGTGGAAAAAATAGAGATTACATGAATGGATAAACAAAATGTGCTATGTGCAAACAGTGGAAGATTATGCATCCTTAAAAAGGAATGAAATTCTGACACATGTCGCAACATGGATGGACCTTGAAAACATGCTAAGTGAAGCAAGTCAGAAACAAAAGGACAAGTATTATATTTCACATGAGGTATCTAAAAGTAGCCAAATTCATAGAGACAGAAACTAGAATAGAAGTTCTCAGGGGCTGGGGGAGGGAGGCAATGAGGGGTTAGTGTTTAATGAGTACAGAGTTTCAGTCTTGGAAGATGAAAAAGTTCAGGAGATGAATAGTGGTGATCGTTGCACGACACTCAGAATGTACTTAATGCCACTAAATTGGACACTTAAAAATTATTAAAAGGGCAAAATTTGTGTTTTGGACATTTTACCACAATCTTTTTAATAAGGAATAAATAGTTTACAACTTCTTTACAAGATCCTATGGAACATTTTTTTAGGGGATAATATTTTGTAACACAAAGGAAACAAAAAAGCATAAAATACTCATGTTGCATTCCATGGCCATAAGTAATAGAGCTAAATTTTAAACAACAAATTTAAAGTCAGTCAGAAGAAGACAAATACCATAGGGTTTCACTGTATGTGGAATTTAAGAAATGAAACAGATGAACATGGTGGGGGGTGGGGGCAGAGAGAGAGGCAAACCATAATACAGACTCTTAAATGTAGAGAACAAACTGAGGGTTGATAGAAGGATGTGGGTGGGGGATGGGCTAGACGGTTGATGGGGATTAAGGAGGGTACTTGTTAGGATGAGCACTGGGTGTAATATGTGAGTGTTGAATCACTAAATCCTACATCTGAAACCAATATTACACGGTATATTAACTACCTGGAATTTAAATAAAAACTTGAAACAGCAACAAAAATAAACAATAACTTTAAACACAATCATCAAAAACCAACTATTTGCCACTTGGAGATTCAAAACAGTATTCTTCATGACTATTGGGTTTTAAATAAAATCAAGACTTATAAACCATTGAGAAATTATTGAAAATGCATATCACCAGTACTTAATAAAACGTGATATAGAAAGACTGTGCTCAAAGGATTTGCACATTGGTTTTTATTATCAAACAAGAAAAATTTTAAAATACAAGCTTTCAAATTAATAGAGAAGGTTAAAAAGCAACAGTAATTGAAGCAAAAATTTATTTCCAAAATTTATGTGACAATAAAAACCCAGAAGTTCATGAACTGGAAAACAGTATAAGAAATAAAGGTAAGAGTTGTTTTAGAAGAGAAATAAATCAATCTAAGGAAAATAATAAATAAAAACAAGGAATGAGTTATAAGAGATGCAGGGAAATTTTAAAGAGAAAATGCATACCTACTTATATAAATGTTTGAAATCAAAGTTAGAAAATCTAGAAGATGACGTGCCTGGGTGGCTCAGTCGGTTAAGTGTCTGACTTCACCTGAGGTCATGATCTCACAGTTCATGAGTTTGAGCCTTGTGTCAGGCTCTGTGCTAACAGCTCAGAGCCTGGAGCCTGCTTCGGATCCTGTGTCTCATTCTTTCTCTGCCCCTCCCTGCTGGTGCTCTGTCTCTCAAAAATGAATAAATGTTAAAAGAATTTTTTTTTAAAAAGAAAATCTAGAAGAAATGGATAATTTAAAAATAAATATATGTGATTTAAAAATTGACTTAAGAAATACAAGAAATCAAGTGGACTTATGGAATAAATTGGAAAATGCAACAATGAATTACTTGCCCAGTGCCACGTTTCTTTATGATCTATTCCATAGTGAAGGGAAAAATAGAAATAGAAACAGCATAGTTCATTTTTTGGAGCAGTCATATCTTTGCTAATGAAACCAGACAAAAAGCAAAAATCATTGGCACAAATTTCAGTAAATTTGCACCGTAGAATTTTACTCAGCAGTAAAGAACAAACTATTGGTACAACAACTTGGATGAAGCTCAAGGGAATTGTACTGTGTGGGGGGATAAAAAATCCCAAAAGGTTACATAGTGTGTGATTTCATTATAGAATATTCTGGATGTGACAAAATTACAGAAATGGAGAACAGATCAGTGATTGGCTGGGAATTGAGG
Organism: Panthera leo; assembly: GCF_018350215.1. Classification (NCBI taxonomy): domain Eukaryota; kingdom Metazoa; phylum Chordata; class Mammalia; order Carnivora; family Felidae; genus Panthera; species Panthera leo. The sequence goes on along the minus strand of NC_056680.1, from coordinate 69,792,786 downwards.
GGTGGAGGAATAAGGGAGGGAGATGGGTGTGACAGAGGGGCAACATGAGGGATCCTCATTGGAGAGAACCATTCAATAACTGTGGTGGTGGATACGTGAACTTACACAGGTGATAAAACTGTGTAAAACTAAATACACACACACACACACACACACACACACACACACACACGAATACGAGTAAAAGTAGGGAAATCTGATTTAAAAAAACAAAACAGAACTGTAGGCAAAACTCACCTGAGTTCTAGAAAGTTCATATTAAAAAATAAAGTTGAGGGGTGCCTGGGTGGCTTAGTTGGTTGAGCATCCGACTTCGGCTCAGGTCATGATCTCATGGTTCGTGAGTTTGAGCCCTGCATCAGGCTCTGTGCAGACAAGCTCAGAGCCTGGAGTCTGCTTCAGATTCTGTGTCTCCCTCTCTCTCTGCCTCTCCCCTACTCGTGTTCTGTCTCTGTCTCTCTCAAAAATAAAATAAAACATTAAAAAAAAAGTAAAATAAAATAAAATAAAAATAAATGAAAGTAAAGTTGAATTAGATAGTATATTGAAAGAGTGACCCACCACAATTAAGTAGGTTTTCTCCCAAAGATGTAAGGCTCATTTACTACTAGTAAATCTATTATCTCTAGTACATTAACCAATAGTTTATAGGAGAAATTTTAGTTGATTATTTTAAGAAATGCTATACAAGTACATGATAAAAATTAAGTACACATTTATATTTTAAAAATAAAACATAGTTTTAGTAAATTAGGGATGTAAATATGTTTTCATGACATTATAAAGAAAGTATTAATTTTCTCTTTTATGAGAAGTAATTTTAGATTTAAAGAATAATTTTTGTCATATATTGGAACATGTAATCAGACATACTGCAAAGATTTATGAACAAGAGTGTTTACTGAAGCATTATTTTAAAGCAGTAAAAAAGTAAAATGTCCAATGACAGAAGGTGCTGAAATTATTATGCATCCATCTGAATACCATATGCTTACTAAAATTCTGTGTTAAAAGAATGTCTAATAACTTAGGGAAATGCTCAAAAAATAATAGGTGAAAAAATTCTTCCAACAAAATTGTAAGTACCAATGTGGGGAAAAGATGTAAATAATTGTATATTTGCATAAGAAAAGAAAAAATAGAAAAAAATTTATCAAAATATTTTGGTGATTACCCTTAGATTGTGACATTTGGGATGATTTTGGCTTTCTCCTTACTTTTTTATCCTTTTAAAGTTTCTTCTCAGGGAGACTGCTAATTCTTTAACCAAAAAAAAAAAGAGCATTTATTTAAAAAATAAATAGAATGCTTCACAAATTATTAATTACTAGTTATTTTACTGTCTCAAAGTCTCCATTTCTCTTCTTTTCCATCGTGAATAAAATGCTGTGATCATGACTCTGTAACTGTGTACTGTAAAGTGCTTATCAATGGCTGGTATTGTTTCATTCAACTACTGAGCAAACAGATGCACAGTGCCCCAGTCTTCAGTCTAGTTTTGAGCAGATAAAAAGGAGGGACAGAAATAAACATGAAGACTGAGCCCCGTCGCGTTCCCTTACATTACTGACTTCATTTTGGCTCATTCTCACGCAGTGTTCTTTTTTATTGGTCTGTCTGCAGTCTTTTTTCGTGGACCACAATAGTCGAGCCACCACTTTCATTGACCCCCGAATCCCTCTTCAGAACGGTCGCCTTCCCAATCACCTGACACATCGACAGCACCTCCAGAGGCTCCGGAGTTACAGCGCTGGAGAGGTAACACCCCCAGGTCCCCTGCCACCTTCACAGTTCCTTAGGCCCCTCGTTTAGTGGGGCCAGCACTGTTTTAATGGTTGGGATCTAGGATTGCCTGTTCCTCAAGGGCCTCTGCCATATCCACACTGCTCTGTAGAAGAATGATAAGTCAGGGACACCCACTGAACTCCCTAGACCCATCTTGATATCGCCTTCCTTCTGCCTTCCCTTTTGTCCTAACAGTTGTCACTATGAAAAATCTGTCTAGCTTAAAGGAAATTGAAAATGCAGGGTCAGGAAGGAGATCCCTACATTATGGTTGGAGCTGTGCTTCCTCAGGCCTTCCAGTCACATGTGAATTCTTAAAAGATCATACAGTGTGTGACCGACATTAAACTTCTGGCTTTTCATAGATCCTGGAGAAGACATCAATACTATATATATGAACTAAAGATTGGGGGAAATCAACAAGGCACATGAGTACTCTGTTCCCATCCTACCCTGTGCTCTCTCCTACCTGCCTGTGGTCACCTTCCATTGAATCATGAAAAGCTGAAAAGATGAAAAACATCATCTTAAAACATGATGTTCTTTGCCTTCCTGAATTGCTATCTCTGTATTCCATACCCTTTCCTGGCCTCCTTTCTCAAGCCAAAACTCAAAACATAGCTCTTTTCTACTTCTAGTCAGTTCCTGGCAATATTACGAGCAAATCCCTTCTTATGTCCTGACTGACATTTCCCAAGTATCGGTACCATGTTTTCATAAAAATCACCAGGATCTCAGGAGATGTGGGTGCTAAGAACCACTTCTCATAAAACAGCTTGTAGAGTTGGATTACAATGAAGTAAAAAATGAATAAATAGTGTAGGAAAAAAAAGTGTATATATATGTATTGTATATACAATATATATGTGTGTGTGTGTGTGTGTATCCCCCTCTCCCACCCTGTCCCCCAAGAGTTATTCCTGGGAGAACTAGAGTGAACATCTCAGGAGAAATGGGTAAAATAACAATCTACCTGGCAGACTCCAGACAGCAAACATAAGTCTCAGGGGAAGGGCCTGTTGCTGGTGTATCGGCACCACTTTACTACTTTTTAAGGAAATCATCTGAATGCTCTGACAGGCATAACTGTTTCCAACCAAGGGCATTCACGATTTAAGGCCAGTGTGATAAAATGAATTTTTCTTTCATGGCTCATCTTAGGTATTGTTTTAGGAAACTGCTGAAAACGTGTTAATTCTTCCTTTCTGCATAGATGTAAAATGTGTATGTGACTATGCAGAGAAGGCATATTATGCATCCCCAAGGGTTATGTGGGTGTCAGGATGCTCAGGTAGCACACACTCAGCAGCAGGCACATTCACAGATTACGGAAAACAGTGCCCTGACTTCCCATCTCAACATGCATTGTATCCTTCTCTGGTGGCATTTTTACAATACTTTAGAAAGTACAACATTTATGAGATAATAGTGGATAGATTCAAAACTCTGCATCAATTTGAAATATGCTGTTTATTTAAAATTTATTTAAAATTTAAATTTATTTAAAATTTTGAAATATGCTGTTTATTTAAAATTCTTTAATTTTATTAAGGCAGTTTCAGTGTTAATATCGAGTAATCACATTTGATAAAAGAATCTGAGTACTACAGATTCGGTATCAATAAAACAAAAATGTAGATTACTCAAATGTAAGATGAACCCCCTAAAGATATAGATCTCTCACATTTATAAGAAATTAACTTGAAAATACAAGTACTAAAACATTTCTGTTGAAACGAGATTAAGATCACGAGTACCACTTGCATTACCAGTTCTAAAACATTCATTTAATACAATTGAATAGCCCAAGCCCAGTTACATTGAATATCAACATTAATGACAAAGGACCACCTGCATCAGTCCAGAAAGACTGTAATACGTAACAATGAAAGGGCATCAATGTGTACCAGCGATCTGTATTCTTCCTAATTCATCCACTCGCCAACTGATTCAATTCATCAGGTTTTCAAACCCCTCCCGTCCCCCTGTGCATCCACTCTCTGCTGGTACCTTTGCACTGACACAGGGAGAAACCAAGAAAAGCAACAGAGAGAAAAAGCTGGGAGGCAGAGACTATCTGATCTAGAAGCAGCATACCAGAGAAAACAAAGACCCAGCCTCTATGAAAACAAATATCTGATTCCTCCTGCTGAGAGAGCCCGCAGCCTGGGAATGAGAAGATAGGAGGATCTTGATATAAAAACAGAGGGAGGGGGTAGTGAGAAAGGTTAATTGTGTTTGCCGTGATGTGATTTTGCTCAACAAACATTGATTAAGTTCATGGCCTGCTCTGAGCACTGTGGAATGCAAGGAAGTATGAGATATGATCCCTCCCTAGGAGAATTTTATATTCTATGTTTGAAGCCAGGCCAAAAAAACACAGAGTTAAGTAACAAGAACAATTAGAATATGATTGAGTGCCAAGAGAGATGTTAGGACAAATGCAATAGGAGTTCAAAAGAGGCCAAGGAAAGGCATCTTTAAAATAAGGTACTTGGGGCACCTGGGCGGCTCAGTTAAGCGTCCGACTTCAGCTCAGGTCATGATCTCGCAGTCTGTGAGTTCCGACTCTGTGCTGACAGCTCAGAACCTGGAGCCTGTTTCTGATTCTGTGTCTCCCTCTCTCTCTGACCCTCCCCCATTCATGCTCTGTCTCTGTCTCAAAAATAAATAAACGTTAAAAAAAATTTTTTTTACATAAAATAAAATAAGGTACTTGACCCAACCCTAGAAAATTGGTAGAATCTAGCAAGGAACAAAGAGGAATGGCAATCCCTCAGAGACACAGCATAAGCAGAGATGCAGCGGTAGGATTGAGAAGTGTCAGTAGAGACACAACAAACAGTTTGGTATGACCAGAATACCATTTCCACTTGGTTTTTGTCTTGGTTTTTGTTAAGTTTTGAATGCCACATGGTTGGCACTTTCTTAAAAGCCCACTGAATGAAATTGAGAGGAATAATATGATGGTTTTTGTATAAAAATGGGCTTTAGAGATCAAGTCACCCATTGTCCCTCAAGAAGAGAAGGTTATTGGCATTTTGAGGACAATTTTGTGAAGTGTAGAATTGTCTTATGTCATTGCTGGACCTTTTCTTCCTGGTCACATCCATTAAATGTCAGGAGTGCCCTCACCTCACCAGTCACTATGACAACCAAAACAAAAAAACAAAACAAAATACCCCTAAGCATTTCTAAATATTCCCATGTGGCAATGCCACTTTAGTTAGGAATTGTATTTTAAAGTCAGGTAAACTTAAATACCAAAAACTCAGGTGACACAGGGTGTTCAAGACCACAACTCAGATCTCCTAAGTCCCAGTCCAGTGTATACTAGTATTTTAGAAAGGAGATAATGATGGCCAAGAGGAGGAAGGATTGTGGCAAAGAGTGATCTGCGAGAGAAAGACCTGTCAGGGGCCTCTGCCACAGACCAGGTATAAGGTGGGGAGGCCTTGGAAGCAGCAAAGAGACAGAAGATAATGGACACCGTGTGGGAAGAAGCCTCAGGTGGTCAAGAGGTGCAAAGGAAGGGGTACCTGGGACTTCAGTTAGCAGACAGAGTCTCAGCTCTGGCTTCTCCACAGAGGAACTGTGTATCATTGCTCCTTCCTTTCCTTTCTGGGGCCTCAGTTTCCTCATCTGCAAGTGGAGACAAGGGAATTGGATGGCCAGCTAGCTCTGTGACTCTCAGAGTCTGTGGGGCTTGACTCACATTATCAACACATTGGTAAGATGAACAGGAAAGCCAGTTGGGGACAATGGTAGATTTGCTGTTAGATAAATTGATAATGAGTATGAAAACAGCAGGATATCCAATTTGAAAGGACAGTTAAGCAGACATAAATATGGAATAATTAGACTCACAAATAATCAATGAATTGTTTTTATAATCCATCGTTTTTCTGTGTCACATAACAGGGGCAATGGGGGATTTACTATAGATGTTTCTTATACTACAACCTTAGGAATCAGTTATTTTCTGTTCACCTTCATGGGCCATTCTCTCGAGTGTTGCTCAGCAGTTGATATTTTTATCAATTGAATTTAAGGATAGAATTGAAATCAGTTTCTATATTCAGGATCCTAATTGATAAAAATTTTTCTCAAAACCCCTAAGATAGGTTATTAAAAGAGACACAGTTAAGTGTCTTTTGGATTAGCCTTTACTTCAAGTGAACATTTTTCAGGAAGTTTGCTGAAAGCCATTATCAGGAATATAATACTTTATGCATAAAAAGATCATTATTTGACACTTTAGCCTGCATTTTAGTACAGGGTCACGTCTGTCTGCAATACACAAAAAAAAGTACTAACAAAACAAGTCTGTATCTTCCCATAATGTCCCAAGGGAAATGGACACAGACAAATGGAAAGAGCATATAGGGCTATAAATATTGGTTTCCATCTCTCTATCAGTAAGGAAGTCACTGGAGGTCACATTTGCCTTATTTATACTGCAATTAGCAATATAAATTAACATTAATAAGGAAGGATAACAGAGCACCTAAGTTTTATTTCTTTTACCAGTTTAGAAAATCGTTAGTCATAGAAAAGTTCTGGAAGGGTACACACATGGGTGCGTTGCCTCATGAAAGGATAAGAATCTGGCAGGGAAGAGAAACTGACTTTTCACTTTAAAAGCAGAAGTCACTCTTGGTCGTTCTTTGCAGTGAGATTTTTTGATGACAAAAGTTATTTCACTGCCTCGGATGACACAGGGAAGTGTGGGGAGGTAACTTCTGCACTGCTTCTAAATTTTGGGAATTTTTCTCTTGATTCCATGCAACCAATATTTGATTACAGTTTGGTTGGAAGTTTATAAAATTCAGGCACCTATGAAAATAAACTTTTGAATTATCAACAGTAAGCAATGAGTGTAGAAAACACAGACACAGGTGGGAAAGAAGTTAAAAGGCGAGTATAATTCCCGATCTGGAGACACTTTCTGGTAACCATGGAAATAAAAAATTGAATCATGTTGTCTATGGTTCTGCATCCTATTTTACTAATACAGTACCTTGTAGACTGTCCCCATGCAATTAAAATTCTTCTATATTTATTCATATAGATCTACCACAATTTAAATCAAGCCTTTCTTTGTACATTATTTATCGCCCACTTTTCGCTTTTATAAATATGTTGAATAGCTCAAGATCTCTCTCTCTCTTTTGTTTCCTTAAGCTAATTCTGAAAACTTTGTTAATGATCTGTTTTTAGAACACAAAAGGATTCTAGAGATGAATTAAAATTCATCACTTGGGCCTTTCCTCTGAACTCACTATTTTTTTCATCATCAGATCTCCAGTGTTTTCAAAGAGAGTATTCACTGATTATTAACCCAAATTCAGTCTAAAACCTGCAATTTTCAATCACATCTTTAAAAAAAAAAACACACCAGTTTACATTTCTAAATTGCAACACAGAAGAGAAATTTGTTTACCAGTCACTGTAAACTATTTTCTGAGCATATCTACTTTTTTTTCTGGAGAGCTAAATGTTTGAAGTTTTCACATTTGCAATTATGATTAAAGCTATTTCAACATCAAAAGGAAAAGAAATCTTAAAAGTAGTCCCTACTGGAAACTGGGTTTTAGCCAGTCATAGAGTAGTCATAGCATGTCTGGTGAGAGGCAGGCCACTGGGGGAGTCCCTTCTTTGTCTGTCTCTCACATACATCCCTGAGAAATTCGGGAACACAGAAGGTGTCAAATGCCAGGGAATTCAGTGAGTCGTATAATTTTGGTTTTAAATGGAAAATTCAAACTTCTAGTCATTTTCAGTAGTTCGGAAAGCAAATGTTAGCATCATGTTTGCGGTGAGATCCAAATCAGTTACTCAGTCGATACCTAATATTCCTCAGGATGGACCATTTCGTATTACTTTAGGGCTACAAGGATCCTAGCACATACTAAACTCTCGCCCAATCTCAGAATTCTCTCTAGCCCTGTCTGGAACTGTCCTTATCCCTATAAATTCCTGGCTCCTTGTTGGAGAAGCCTGTTTCTGTTTAACCTTCCCATCCTCCAGCTCATCTGTAGACCTTCCAGTACTACTTTGCAATCACCTCCTTTGCCCTTGGCAGTTGTTTCTATGGTTCAGGTACCCCACATGCCGCACCTTCCCCCTGGATTGTTTTCTCCATCTCACTCGTCATTGTCCTGAAGCATATTCATCAGTCAGTCATCTACCTTTGGGGTGGCTGGCCTTCATCTGATTTCTGAAGTTTTGCAGTCTGGCTTGGTTTTGCCGGTGAACAGGTAACCTCAGGAGAAGGCACCATTTTCCCCTAAAGCATATCTGTAACACGTGAATTCCCTCTGACAGCTAGGAAGAGAAGTGAGTTTCTTCCTGTTTCAAAGCCCCATTTATTTCAGGCAACCCACCAACAATGACACACTTTAGCCCAGGGTGTGACAGCAGACATCACCTGAGTTCTGTATTACAGTCATGCCTTCCTGAAGTCTGCTATCAGATCCACTTCCTCAGTTTCTCTCTGTAATGCATCATTTAGATAATCTTCTGCTGAGTGGTCTTTGAGATTCCTGTCTTTACAGCATGGAAAATATTTCAAACACACAATAAAGCAGACTGACATAATTCCCTCTAAGGAAAAGAAACCTAACATTTCAGTGCCAGAAAGGCTTTACATATTTACATATTAATTCATGGTGGAAGAAACGTAGAGACTCGGTGTTGTGTATCTGAAGAGCCAGCAAACCTTTCTTTTACCACTTTGCGTTGTAACCATTTAATTGGGACTGGAAAGTGCTGTTGTCGAAGTACCTACTTCTAAATCTTGGTGGCTGGCTACAGTAGCTGAGGGTTAATGACACCGAAGTGAGAAGTCCACCACAATGGCACAGAATCCATTTCCTTGTCCCTCAAGTAAGCAGTGAGCAAGGAGAAGAACCAGGAGAGAAAAGGGATGGATCTTCATCTCTGCTACTTCCAGAAGAGCAGTTCAAAGACCGCCATGTACAGACAGTGAACTGATAGCACATCTCTGCAAAGGAAGGATGTTCATCCTGTCTGTGTGAAGTATGGAAGTAGGACCCGAAGGAAAACCTGCAATTACTATGTCTTTAATTAGTAAGCCCTAAGTAATCTGTCCTGTTTGTCATCTGCACTAGGACACATGGTCTCGTCTTAAATGACCCCTTTGAGATTGACTTGACCTTTCTGGACTTTGTAGCATAGGATCTCAGTACCTCTCCTGAATTCTGTGGGAATGAATTGTATACTGGTCTCAGAGGGAGAATTTTCTCTCCTTTTTTGTCTGGATGTTTGAGCTTTTTATAAGTATGTTACAAAGTAATCTTCAATGTAATTCTTAAATGTTTTTAAAGCCTATTTTGGCATACTTTACCAAATATCATAGAATGAGTCATACTCTACAGCAAACCCATATATTTGTGGAAGATCTATACAGCCTCTGTTTAAATAGCTTACCCTTCAAGAGTCCTTTAAGAAACAGAATGTACATGGAATCACAGTAGAAAGTTCATCGTCATGCTCTAGGACTTAGGGGATTTCTGAAATTTAAAATTGAGTTAAATCAATCATCACAAATATCAGCTTTAAGCTGTGCAAGTTTTGTATTCCATGACGTTTTGTCAAAATGCCCATCCAAAACCAAGGTACTGGATGCAGGCTAGCAGCATGAGAGAAGTCAACAAATGCTTTGCAATCAAGCAAATCCTGGTTCTGCCTCTTACAGTTGAAAATTTTGTAAAAACTTAATTTTATCCAATCCTCAGATTTTCTGCTTGTAATATGTGGTTAATAATGCTTATCTTCCAGAATTTTGAGAAAATAAAAAGATACTATGTTAAGGAAGAGTAGCCAGCACAGTGAATGGAATAATAGGCAATTAGCAAAGAGCGGCCATCTGAGGGTGATACGTGCTGTTGGAAAGAGCAAGTCCATTCCACATTCAGTTCTGAAGTTCAGTACCAACTCTCACAAATTAAGGTCATAAACCCATCTTTATTGATAGTATTCATGTAGAATTCATTTATGTCTCTTGAACATATTTACGAAGAGAAATGTTCTTTAGTCAGTATGTTAATCTAGTTAACATTTAGGACATTTGGCACAATCACTTTCTTTTTTTTTAATTTTTTTTTAACATTTACTTATTTTTGAGACAGAGACAGAGCATGAATGGGGGGAGGGTTAGAGAGAGAGGGAGACACAGAATCTGAAACAGGCTCCAGGCTCTGAGCTGTCAGCACAGAGCCCGACGTGGGGCTCGAACTCATGGAGCGCAAGATCATGACCTGAGCTGAAGTCAGATGCTTAACCGACTGAGCCACCCAGGCGCCCCATGCACAATCACTTTCTTAAAAACCCTAACATAGCACATCAACCATCCTACCTAATCTTTTTTTTAACTTGCTTATTTCCATTCATTTTGAAGATTGTAACTTCATTGCTTTTTAACTTAAGTGATATCTGGGTCCTTTCCCCCTCATATTGGAAAATTAGTATCAAAAGACCATCTGAATTTGATAATATTTCCAATGCTAACAATTTTATTTGAAATTAGGCTTCAGAAGTCTCTCGAAACAGAGGAGCCTCTTTACTGGCCAGGCCAGGACACAGCCTGGTAGCTGCTATTCGAAGCCAACATCAACATGAGTCATTGCCACTAGGTATGTATCATGCTTTTGGGATCCTGGATACCCAGTCCTTAGCCTTGTTTTTCTTATCACAAGTCCTTTAATATTCAGGATTCTGTATTTTCTTTTTCCTTTCCTATGATAAAATCTATCCCCTACCCTTTGCTTCCATCCCTCCTTTGCCCTTTTTCCCTTTCCCTCCCCTCCTTGATTTGTTCTTCCCTCTTCCCTGTCTCAGTTATTTTCCAGGCTCTCAGCCCCTTCTTTATTCCTTTCAGTGATTTGTTAGCTGAGTACAGGAGAGCATAGTTTAAATGAGGTGATGGATCTTATTGCTACTAGATGCAGTTTGTAATTTAGACCTCTTTTCCCATGTGTGTCTGGGGACAAGTCTGTGTAGTCTTCATTCCTAACCTCAGCCACCTCCTTCTAAAACACGTGCCACTTGTATCAAGGGAAATGAGGTAAGAAAGCCCAAATGGATTTGGATATTTCCATTATGACTACTGGGAAATCAACCATGGCCACAGGTTGTAAGTGTCAAGTGTTCAGAAATGGATTTCTTTGAAGTTACAAAGAATCTTTGGCCATAATAACTATGCCAAAATAACCAAGAGAAGTCAGAAGGAAGAGAGTAAAATAGCTTGTGGAAGAATGATTTTATTCTCCTTCACCTATTCACACAGGGGTGAGTTAACACCCCGTTAAGGTCTTAGAATATTAAGGATAATTAACTTAGATCTAGTTCACTTTGGTTTGATCTTTTAGAAATGACAATGCTATTATGTCACAGACAAAGAGCCCTCGAGAGCTTACATTTTTCTGATGAGTGTGCTACCTGCCCTTCGAACTCTTGCATTAATCCTGGTATCAAGCAGCTATTTTCCAACCATTAGAGAAATCATCTCTGGGCTGAAAACTCAACCACAACTTGCACTTTTGTCTGTTTCAGCATATAATGACAAGATTGTGGCATTTCTCCGCCAGCCAAACATTTTTGAAATGCTGCAAGAGCGTCAGCCAAGCCTGGCGAGAAACCACACACTCAGGTAAGGGCTTGTCCCTCACCCTGTAGCTCCAACTAGTCGTCCAGGTGGGACAACATATCTGTGGAGAGAGCATAAAAGCTTATGATGCATTTTGTTCATGCATTTAATTATGTCTTGAATACTCCAACTGAAGGATCCAGGAATTCTAATGTTCTCTGAAGTTCCACAATGTGTTTTTTATTTTATTTTATTTTCTGTGTGTGTGTTTTTTATTTTAGTCATTCTTACAGGTGTGAGGTGATATCTTACTGTGGTGTAATTTGCATTTCTCTAATGATGAGTGATGTTGAGCATATTTTCATGTGTCTATGGGCCATCTGTATGTCTTCTTTGGAAAAAAATCTATTCATGTCCCCTGACCAGTTTTAACTGAATTTTTGGGGGGATTTTTGGTGTTGAGTTGTGCAAATTCTTTATATATTTTGATATTAACACTTTATTGGATGTATCATTTGCAGATATCTTCTCCCATTCACTAAGTTGTCTTTTGTTTTGTTGGTGGTTTCCTTCACTGTTCAAAGGCTTTTTATTTTGGGGCAGTCCCAATAGTTTATTTTTGCTTTTGTTTCCCTTGCCAAAGGAGACATATCTAGAAAGATCTTTCTATGACTGATGTCAAAGCAATTACTACCTGTATTTTCTTTTAGGAATTTTATGGTTTCAGATCTCACATTTAGGTCTTTAATCCATTTTAAATGTTTTTATTTTTAAAATATCATTGTTTAATGGTAAACCAAAAACTAGATGAACACATTAGAAAATAAACCAAAAAGCAAACAAAAAGTATCAAAAATATATGTTCTAACTAGTTAAATCTTACTGTCCATTAATGTCATTGTTGCATGAGTGTCTCTGAAACTGAGTCACTTCATTTGGAAAGGATAGCCACCAAAAGTGATAAAAAGGGAAAATATCCTCCGAACTTAAATCCCACTTATCTCAGTATCACTCTGCTTCAGTTGACTACACAGCATTTTGGAAGCTGGCAATGCATGATGGTTAAGTGTGTCCCCTTGGAGTTCGAATTCTTGCTCCAGCTCTTGGGAACCATTGATGGAGGCATGTTATTCAGCCCAAATCTGCCCTTAATCTCCTTGGAAACAGGTCACTGTGTGGGCACTGGGGAGATGCTTTTATGGGTATGTGTATAAAGGATCAGGCAAGGTGGGTGGGAATGCAGTCACTGAATGCCTCTGATTCCTTACCTCCCATTTGGTGGTCTTTTGAATCTAGTTGACAACTGTAATACTCTGCCTTGACTTCCTCAGTGAATCACCAACACCTGAAAATAGTCTCTTTGCTATTCAAATTCCTATTAATCATGCCAGAGTGGATCATTCGCTGTCCTTCCCCCTCCACACACACCCTCACTGACACCTCTTTCCCTTGTGTTTTACTCTGTGTGAATTAGAACCACGTCCTCCGCACTGCCTTGTCTCAACTCCTCCCTCTTTCTCTGTCTCCAAACCCAAACATCTGCCTCCTCACTTTCTCTCTTCCAGCTTTTTTTTTTTAATTCTTCCCTGTCACGGCCTGTGTTTGGGTGCTCAGCATTTCTCTCCTGGATTTTGCAGGAATGTCCTAGAAGATACCATGTATCTCTCTCACCCTGTTATAACCAGAATTACCTTATTTTGACATAGACTAAATTATACTACTACTTCCCTTCAAAAAAAAACAAAAAACAAAAAACAAAAAAACACCTTCCCATTGTCTGTGAAATAAAGTCAGGATTTCTAAGCACAGTTTCCATGGTCTCCAAAGTCTGGCCCTAACCTAACTCGCCATCCCACACTAGTTTTTTCCTTCTAGAGTCTTCTATCTTCACCAGACAGTCTGTGTCATCTCCTACCTCTGCCCCCTGGGGAGTGGCTTTTCTCTGAAGGACCTCTTAACTCATTTTAAAGGCTCAAACCAAATGCAAAGACTCACTGACCCAGGCAAACTTTAGTATTTCTTTTACCTTGCTTTAACGGCATTCCTTTTTGTACCTCTAGGATATTTTTCCATTATCTCTTATAGTTGTCCATACTGATGTCTCCCCACAATACATAGGTTCCTTAGAGCAGGACCTTCCATTCTTTGCCTTTGTGTCACTCTCCCCTTCAGAACCTAGTCCTCTTTGAAGAGAAGAAGGACTAATTACATTTAGAGTGAATGAAAGATCTTTAGCATGAACAGATGAACTTTCACACAAGTGATTGTCATTTCCACTTATGTTCAGCTCTACCCATTTCATTACTGTGTCATTTATTTGTGGGCTATTCTCTGACTCATGGTACATCATAATTTAAGGGAATTTCAAGGGATTTTCAGAGGAGTTGTACTACCTGAAAAATTTCTGAGAGCTTGCTGCTCTTGAACATTTTTTATGTTTCTGATTCTACCACTAAGTAATGAGTTTCACAGCTTATTTTTTGGAGGAATTTGATCTCACCAAAGGCACTAGAGTCCCATTTAAGTTATTTTAAAAGTGAAAAATGTAATCCCCTGGGTAAAAGAGTGAACTGTTTTCAAGGGAAGGGAAGCCATTTTCTGTACTTTTGCATAGTATCACATGCAATAGTGATATTTTTTAAAGGCTTTTTTAAGACTTTTTTAAAAAGACTTTTTAAAAGACTTTTTAAAGGCTTTGTTGCAGTGCAGAATTGTATAATTATGATTTTCCAGATATGGCAGAACTTGGAATTAGGAGATATTGGAATTGAAAAAATCTTGGCAATTATTTTGTACAGAAACTAATAACTTCTTTAAGATATGGATTCTTTTAAGGACCTGTAGACCCAAGATGAGAACCCAAATATCTCATCAAAAACAGAAGGCCCACAACGACTAAGAGGCCATGGATTTAAAAAGGGAGAACAAGAACAAGAAATTGCTCCTCAGGGAATCAGGCTTACAGGAAGCAGGAAGCCAGGCACTAGTTACCATGACTGGGCCTGTGCCTGCCCCTCGATGTGCTGTGAGGGTGCATCAGCTCCATTTTATAGGTCCAGAAGTTGAAAAGAAAACCTGCTTCCTCTGTTGTCCCCAAGTGGAGACTGTGACCCTGTTAAGCCATTGCTCATCTCAGGGAGCCATCGATCCACTGTCTTGGGTCCACAAAGCCAGTTGCTGAGTTAAAGGGTAGAGAGTGAGTTATCAGAAAACTGTGTTCAGCAGACAACAGTGAATCATAAGGAAGCCACATGTGGAGAGGCAAGATGGAGCCAGAAAACCCAGAGGTTAATGACATCTGTTCACATTAAGGGACATGGTACTAGTCCTCATTCATTCATTCCTCTTTCAACTAGTGCTTTTGTTGTACCAGTATTCTGAATCAGGATTGTGCTGGATTTGTGTATGCAGTAGCATAGCAAAACAGACATTGGCCCTACTTCGCATGGTATTTGCAACCTATTGAAGAAGGCAGACGATAGACAAATTTGACTTTTTGTTTTCCCTAAGTCAAATATATAGCTATAGCATGTGTTTAAAGGCCACAAAAGACAAGATCAGAATTCAGTGATAATGATAGAAGAATGTCAAGGATTTCATTTGGATATTAAGCTTTGAGGTCTTTGAAGCTACAAAGGGAGATGTCAAGATTTCAGAAAGGCAGGTGGCTCTACTGAACTGAGCTCTGAGGAGACTTTTGCACTGGAGTTTTCCTGGTGAGCAAGGGATATATGTTGAAGGAGCAGATGGCCTTCTTGCCTTCAGAGATCTTTCCCAGTTCCAATGGAACTGGAGTTGAGTCCCAGAGGCATTTGGAGGCCCCCCAGACCACTGGGTCTGCATGAAATTTTCATATATGTGACAGAGGATGCAATGTCCTGTGGAAAGCCACTGAAAGTCTCAGAAAACTGTGTTTGGCTGATACATGGATATGCTCCATGTGGGTGGTGAGATAATAGAACTACTTTGCTGCCCTAGTAGAGTTGACCCCCTTTGGACTTCGTTTCCTCAGGGACCCTGGGAACAAAGGGCAATCACTAGAATTTTCTCTCCATTTTTCCTCCAAGCAAGGAGACCAGGGGCTTACCCACATATGGGTACCTAGGGCAACAGGATAATCTGCCCTAGGGACATTGTCATTGGGAGGACATATGAACTGAAGAGTCCTTTGTGGGGCTGAAGTCAATTAACCACAAAAGTCTTCCAAACAAGAGGCCTGTGAGGTGGTATCAGGATTTAGAGGCCAAAGCTCAGGAACATGGAATCAAGAACATAGGGACCCGGAGGAAGAAACAGGTGGTGGAGGAGGCATGGTGTTTGCACTCTTGGCTAGGTTTCCACATCCTCCCTGCAAAATGATGTGCGGAAACATCTGCTCTATTTTTTTTCAAACCATTAAAAACCATTGGTTGTGGTATTTGTAATATTTGAACATTTGTTTTTGTTTTTTTAAATGTTTATGGGGGGGAGGGGCAGAGCAGGTGGGGGGGAGAGAATCCCAAACAGGTTCCATGCTATCAGCACAGAGCCTGATGCAGGGCTCAAACTCACGAACTGTGAGATCATGACCTGAGCTGAAATCAAGAGTCTGACACTTAACCGACTGAGCCACCCAGGCACCCCTATAATATTTGAGTATTTGAATGTCAGAGAAGCAAAGTACAAAGTTCATTTGATCAAAATAAATGTTATTTATCTATAGACTCGGAATAATTTGCCAGGTTATAGTTGGAGGTCATGAAAGAGAGAATGCAAATTGTAATTAAACAGAGAAATTGATGCCTGTGCTCAGACTGACCTAGGGGACTCTGGCATTCTGAACACCAGACCCTCCCTTACTCAGTGTGGCATTATACATTTTCCAGCAGGCGTAAGTTTTCTCAAGAGATTTCCTCTTGCTCTTTCCTCCCATGGCTCCCGAGACACCATGAGCCCATGACAGTCCTCCAGCAGCTCTCTTTATCCATCTTCACTCCTGACTGTCATTGCTATCTGAGGTCCTATCCTTGTTGTGTTCCTCAGCTTCCATCCCTGTGTGAGTCTGAGGAAGGGTGGTCCCTAGTAGAGCATCATGGGAACCTGCAATAGAAACTTAAAATGCCACAAAACTCACTGGACATTAGAAAATTGCTATTCAGCCATATTGACAGACAAAATGAATCAGAAAGGGATTTATTCCTTAGCTTATGTATTGGTGTGTAATTCTTATTTTCTTTCCCACATTGTTCTAGGGAGAAAATCCATTACATTCGGACTGAGGGTAATCATGGGCTTGAAAAGTTGTCCTGTGATGCAGATCTAGTCATTTTGCTGAGGTAAGGGGCTAAGCCTGAAACCCTTCTGGAAAAGCTGCTCTGGGTAGTTCTCCACTACAGCTATGACTGAAACATTCAACATTTGTTCTAGAGGATTCTAGTGACTGCAACTAAAGTAGGGCCCCACCCTTATACCTGCTGTCCATTGCTTTCTTTACATTTACAACTGGGGTATCAAGAACTGTGTACAGTACTTGATAGAGAATTTATTTTTGTATGATTAATTAGAGTATAAAATAACTCTGAGAATTTGCATACTGGCTTTTGCCTAAGTGAACCTAAGTGCTTTTGTTGCCTTGTGAGAACTGTAACCACTATCACCCCAATTCGTGAACACTCATGGACAGAAAACTAACTTTTTTCCTTCCTTTCTTTTCTTTCTTTCTTTTTGTTCCTCTTCTCCCCCTCTTCTTCTCCCTCCCCTTCCTCCCTCTTCTTCTTCTTCCCCCCTTTGTTTCTTCCCCCTTCCTCCTCCCTCTCCTCCTCTCCCTCTTCTTTTCCTCCTCCACCCCTTCCTCCCCTTCCTCCTTCCTCCCCCTCCTCCCCTTTTTCCCTTCCTTCCTCTTCCCCTCCTCCTCCTCTCTCTTCTCCTCCCCCTCCTCCTTCCTCCTCCTCCCCCTCCTCCTTCCTCCTCCTCCCCCTCCTCCTTCCTCCTCCTCCCCCTCCTCCTTCCTCCTCCTCCCCCCTCCTCCTTCCTCCTCCTCCCCCCTCCTCCTTCCTCCTCCTCCCCCCTCCTCTTCTTCTTCTTCTTCTTCTTCTTCTTCTTCTTCTTCTTCTTCTTCCCCCCTGCTCTTCCTCCTTCTCATCCTTCTCCTTTACCATTTCCTTCTCTTTCTCCTTCTTTTCTCACTGTGCAGTCTCTTTGAAGAAGAGATTATGTCCTACGTCCCACTGCAGACTGCCTTTCATCCCGGGTACAGCTTCTCTCCCCGCTGTTCACCCTGTTCCTCACCTCAGAACTCCCCAGGTAACTTGAATATTTGGCATTCTGTATCCTGTAGAGACATCTGTGTTTCCAGATGAAGAGGAAAAAAGGTGATTGTATATACATCCTCTCTCCCTTCATCCCTTTCAATTTCCTGATTGAAAGCACACTGTCACATTGGGTGTTGACAAATTGCTGGCTGTTTTTGTAATGCCCCCAAGCTACAATGCTTTCTACATTTTTAAATAATTTGAAAATGTTTTTACAAAAACAGTATTTCATGACATGTGAAAATTATATGAAATTCAAATTTCAGTGTCTATAAATAGAATTTAATTGGACCCCAGCCACACCTATTTATTTATGTATTTTCTATAACAACTTTCATACTACAACAGCAGAGTTGAGTGGTAGCAATGAGACCAGATGGCCACAAAAGCCTAAAATATTTACTATCTGGCCCTTCACAGAAAAAGTCTGCTGACCCCTGTTCTAAATTACTATTACATTCCAAAGGTACTCTGCAAGCACTTAGAAGGGAAGAGCCCTTTCTGAAACATTCTGCCTTATAATTCTGAATGTTATTAGATACCGATTTTAGTAACTTTGTGTTAACGTGTAAAGGAATTACTAGGTGATATGGTTACTAGGGACCACCATTATGTACCCACCAAGCTGTCTGTCGAAGAGTTTTCTTACATGTGAAATTGTTCCCCTACAGTTTTCTTTATGTGTTAGGATTAATTTACTCATATCACAGAAATTCGTTATAGGTAATTTCTGTCCCAAATGAGGAAATGTATACTGAACTGTTTAGTGAAAATAAAGAAGCTTTTGTTCCTGGGTTCATCCAGATAATTAGTGTAAGTCAAATTCATACTCCCAAATGGGATCCAGACACTGGAAAGTTTTTCCTCACTTGTTTGATTGCAATACCACCTTGTTCTAAGTCTTGAGGATAAACCCAAATTTCTTTTCATAACTTTAAAAGTAAAGGGATATAGATATATAGATAAATGTAAAGGGATTTAGTTTCAAAAATCCAGTAAGGGGGGCACCTGGGTGGCAAGGTTGGTTATGCATCTAACTCTTGATTTGGGCTCAGGTCATGACCTCACAGTCATAAGATCAAGCCTCACATTGAGCTTCTCACTGGGCATGGAGCCTGCTTGAGATTCTCTCTCTCCTCCTTCTAACCTGCACCTACGCATGCACATTCTCTCTCCTTCTCTTTCTCTGTCTCTCTCAAAAAAAAAAAAAAGAAAGAAAGAAAAGAAAAGAAAAAAAAAAACCTAGTAGATTCCTATCTCACAACTTCTAGAGTCAGAATCTGAGCTTGGCTTTTGAAACCAGTGGAGAAACTCACAAGAAATACAGAATTTAGCAGTGTGCTCAGTCCCTCAGAAGGGATGTCTCACTCAGCATCACTCAGTACTGCCATAGGTCTCTAAAACTAGAATATCTTTTAGTTTGCCTCTTCCAACTCATGTCACTCAGAAATGTCTCTTAGAGTTTATTAATTGCTAAAATCTGTTTCTAAGTCAGTGTCTCCTTGTCATTTCCTCCAAACCAGTGCACCAATGGCATTGCTGAGGAAATGCCCAATGTGTGCTGCCTCTGACATACAACATAATTGAGATGCCATGGCCTGGGAAAAGAAGGACAAAGAGCTTTTCCAGAGCCAGCATCAGGACAGTCAAATGTTCCTGTGCACACAGGATGACTTACTTTTGGGAAGCAGAGCCTTCCGTTTGCGGGGACCATCATCTGCATGATGATCTGCCATTTTCTTATAGAGATTGTTCCAGCCTGATAAAGTATCTGCACTTTGGTTGAAACATTTGACACTACAGTATGCTTTTAACATCATTGCATGGGGGAGATATCATATTACAAATAGAAAAATAATAGAGAATAAAGAGTTATTTGCTAAATGAGTATTACTTGTATGACTTTTATAAAAGGAATCAAGTTTCCTAATGAGGCATTACTAATACCATGAATCCAAACAATCATTCAATTCATTTTAATTCTTTATTATCCTAGCTCTGATCATGAGGTTCTAGATTACGCAATCCAAAAATTTTGATGTTAAATTTTGTAATTCTCATTTTTCTAGACTTTCATGAAATTTATCTGGGTGCTACAGAGATAGCAAATCGTAGATATTTATGCCAAAGTACTTTGTAAAGCATAAATGATTAGAAAAATACATCATGGGCAGTGGTAATACCAGAAGCATAAAAATCATATTATAAAATATACTGTAATCTACTGGACAGAAAATGATACTTGCACCTACAGACTTGTATTCTAGTTCTACCTGTAGCCTGAAACCTGGCATTTCACTGAGGATACATCTTTTCAAGTGGTGGCTGTTGGTTCCCTCACACTTCAGTTGCTGGGGAGCCCAAAGGTGGGGCTGGTGCCCTTCATGTTTCCCTGCTTGTACCATTCAGATGTCTCTCCCCCCACCCCCAGTTGCTGTCATCTACCAGCCTTTTTCTTATTCCCAAAGACTATGGTACCTGTCTCATAGTCTCCCTCTCCTTCGCTGAGTCCTTCCATCATCCTGAATGGCTTCAACATCCACAAGGATACCCATTCATTTCCCTGGCCTTCAGGTTTCTGGAATTCTGGTCTGGAATGACCTTCCCCTTCCCCACCACAACCACTTGTTCCCACAGTCACCTTCCCACCCTTGTTGTCATCTCTAAAATCACTGACTCAAGCATCCTGTTCCCGTCCAACACACTTATTCAACTGCTGTCCCCGTTATTGTCCTTTGCCTTCATCAGGACCTCTAGTTCATGCACACCTCTCCCCTCCCTTCTGTCCTTCCCTTATCTGGCATAGATTCCATGGTTCATTATTTCAGTAACATCTCTGCCAGTGATATAAATTCCACGGTCCCCTCTTTTTTTTTTTTTTTTTTTTCAGAACTGTGCCCCTAGACAAGTGTGCTATCTGCATCTTCTACATCTGTGCTCAGGCGTTCTTGATCAAATTCACCTGACAGGGCAGATTATAAATTATAAGTTAGTCATCTCTCACTTCACATGGACCTTGAACACCCAAAAGAAAACTCTGCCACATTTCCTTTGTAAACTTCTCCACTGCAATCTCAAGTGTTTATGCTCCCCTCAAACCTCCAACCCTCTGTGTCTCTCCTAGCAAATATGTCCCTTCTCCCTTCACTGAGAAAATTGAAGCCATTAGATAAACATTTTCTCAAATGCCTGCTACCAATCCTACAAGCTTACAAAGCCTGCCTCTCCTTCTGCTCCATACCTGTGCATTAGAGGAGGTGTCTTCACTAAGGTCACCATGACATCTGGGCACACAGTTCACTGGGTAATTCTCACATTTAACACTAAGCCACATTTGACATTATTGACTGCTCTCCCTCCTAAGTCACCTCTTCAGTTAGTTTCTGTGACACTACTGTATGCATTTCATCTACTACTTTGGCCACCTTTTCAAACTCATCCTTCACTTCCTACCATGCTCAAGACTCAGTCCCAGGTTTCTTCTCTTCTCTCTCAACCTATATCTCTTTCCAATCATCCATTCAAAGATAATGCCATCAAAGGCCAAGCTCATTATCTCCCCTACAGATCTGTTCTTCCATTGTTCCCCTCTCAATGACTGTCACTGCAGTCCCTTCAATTACAAAATCTGAAGCCCACCTCTCCCTCACTACCTATGTCCAGTTCATTGCCTCCTAAACACACCTCCAGTCTGTCTACTTCTCACCTCCACTGACACCACCCTAGTCCAATTTAAGCTCTCTAAATCCACCTTATCCCTCTCATTTATTTTTGCCTCTACTTCAGAAAGACTGATGCTTTCATAACTCTAGTCTCATCATGTCAGCCCTCATGCAATGGCTGCCTATTGTGCTTAGCATTAAACAAAACTGTCTAACAAAGTAGACTTTATCCTGTTTGATCATCTCCTGCCCACCTCTCAACGCTTGTGTTGCATCACTCTGGTCCTTATACCCTGTGGTCCAGATAAACTGGAGCACCACTTTCCATTCTGCTGCAGTACCTTTGCACATGCTGATCCTCTACCTAGATTGCTCCTCTCCCAGCTCATCTCTTGTCTTAGTTCAATAGAGGCCTTTCCTAACTAGTTTAGTCTAATTCATGCTTACTTGTTCTTCAGCTATTTCTTAGGAAAGCCTTCCTGAACTTGTCCAGAGGGCAAGTTCTCAAAGAACATGATCTCAAAGAACTGAGTTCCATTCCTTCATGAGCAGCAATCATCTCAACTTGTAATTATATTCTCATTCCTGTGAGTTTGTTGGTATCAGTCTTCTTTAGAATATAGATTCAATACCTGGAATATAATAAGTAGTAATTAAAGGGGCTTCAATAACTAATAAATAGTTGTTAATAATATAACTATTAATTATATAATTATATATAATTATAACATACATTGTAATTATATATTATTATATATAATATATGATTATATATAATAATATACAATTATATGACTATTAATATTATATTAACAATATAACTAATAAATAATACCTGTTTATAAGTAATAACTATTAAATATAACTATTTATTTGTTATTGAAGGGGCAAGCTGTATTTCTATCCATCTGTAAAACTTGGAAAAGAATGTTATTTTTTCCACTCCTTATTTTCATTAAAAAGTGTATAAAGATAATAAAACATTTACAAAGATCCTGAATGATATAAAAACTCTCTTCTATATAGAGTGAATGACTTATTGTTGTTGCTGTTGTTGTTATTATTATTATTATTATAAATGTTTCTTCTATGATGCAAGGTAATCTAATTCAAATTCCTAAATGCTCTGGGCCCTACTGGACACCTATGTTTAATTTAGGATCAATATAGTTAGAGAAGTATGACATACATATGTATTACAGTCTGACTTGCCTCATCATAGTTACAATCACTTCTTATAGTATAGAAACTTACAAGAAAAATTGAGACTAGTTTGATTTATGTTGTTTTAGATTATTTAAGTACAATTAAGCCAATAGATATGCTAATCAAGGTATTTTTAAGAGAAATACAACTTGAAATGGAGTGCAAGACTTAAATGTTTATTGTCATCAGAATTCCTTTATCTCTTTATTAATATTTTTTCCATTTATTATAAAAGTAACTGAAAGAGTAATGGAAATCAAGGGAAACTTCTTTGAGAAGAAAAATATGAAGACATAGGAATGTGCCTCTGGTTGGCCCTTCTTCTAACATTGCTTCACGTATCAGTGATGGCCTTCAGACCATGTGCTTCTCTCTGCAGGTTTACAGAGAGCCAGTGCAAGAGCCCCTTCACCCTACCGGAGAGACTTCGAGGCCAAGCTCCGCAATTTCTACCGAAAACTGGAAGCCAAAGGATTTGGTCAGGGTCCAGGGAAAATTAAGTGAGTGCTCCTGTGCTTATTCCTGAATTCAGAAGCTAGATTTTTCTATCCTTTTCTCCCCCATAACCTTTGTGATACTTTTTGGAGATTGGATTCCTTGGTGTGGTAATATTCATGTTCATGTAAAGGAGGAAAGAAAAAAAGTTGGGAAGAAAGAAGAAAGAAAGTTAAATTGGAAGAGAAGCAGAAAGAAAGGAAAGAGAAGAGAAGGAGGGAGAGAAAAATCAGATTTCAAGCAAAGACATATATATAAAATTAATGATAAACCTTTTCAGAAAACAAAGAATCTTGAACAGAATAAAATAATGTATATTTCCTTTTACTTATTTTGGGGACAAATTTAACTCATTGATCAAAGCCATGGATTCTATAGCTTTGTAATTGGGGTCTAAGTGAATAGTTGTATTTTTCCCCTCTAGGTTTATTATTTTTATCTTTAAAATATGAGTCTAAACTGAGGTATCCAACTTAAGAGATTCTTTTTGGAATTCATCAAAAAGAATCCTAAAAGTAGTCCAGTATGATGGAATACATCCAATTATAAAAGTGTACATGTTGTCCTTGTGCTCCCAATGTTTTGCAAAGAGCATTAAAATGAGTCCATTGCTGAACTGATGGAATCTGCACCTTGTTGGAGAGGCAGGGCACCCACAGCTCACCTAGAACACCCTCCAACATCAGAGCTTGGAGCCACCACTCACCGCCCACATGGCTTCTTCTTCCCAGGCTCATCATTCGTCGGGACCACTTGTTAGAAGGAACCTTCAATCAGGTGATGGCCTATTCCCGGAAGGAGCTTCAGCGAAACAAACTCTACGTTACCTTTGTTGGAGAGGAGGGGTGAGGCACCAGCAGTTTTATGCAGACACCTCACTCAATGTGGGCAGGCCAGAGCCACCGTATCTTGGTTATTTTGCTCAGGAAAGAGGAGGCTGGCTCTTAGCTTTGCCCCAAGGTGATTCTGATCATGTCCTTCCAGGAGGTCTTTCTCTCTCCAGGTATTGCCAAGCTTTAGATTTCATGTTCTTCAAAAGCCTAAGATTATTGACATGTGCTAGAGTCTGAGGTTATACCCTTATACTGTGCATGAGCCAAAAATACAGACTTAAGCTGTTGGATCTTCACTTTTTCAGGTGGCATACACTTCTGAATATCTGATCACAGAGCTCCTCCTCCTAGAACACGCATACACCACTACATACCAAATTTTTCATAGCATTTCAGTGATTTCATAGAAAACCATCTCAACAGTGGAGGATCGGCCTACCTAGGAGAGTATATCAAAACAAACTGGGAAGTTCTTTCAGTTCATACACATGCACTATCACGGGAAATTCTTTTATGCCTCTCACAACAAAGTCCTTCTTTTCAATGGACCAGCTGTGTGGTTTATACAATAGGTGTTATATGATTGAAAAAAAGGTTAAGAAATACTGCCCTAAGGGTTTATTCATGGACATCTAGTAAGCAACATCCCTACCAATTACTGCATCCTTACTTTCTACAGCAAGTTATGCTTCCGCAGGGATCCACTGTAAAGAACAGAGGCTGCTCTCTGCTTTCCCTGCACTGAGTCTGAAAGAACACACTAGAACCTGGATAGAAACAGGCCCCCACCTCCCGCATGTAACGAACTTCCCGGGCCTCTGCTTCCTTTGCAGTCTGGACTACAGTGGTCCTTCGCGAGAGTTCTTCTTCCTTTTGTCTCAGGAGCTCTTCAACCCTTACTACGGACTCTTTGAGTACTCTGCAAATGATACCTACACGGTGCAGATCAGCCCCATGTCGGCATTTGTGGAAAACCATCTTGAATGGTAAGATCTGGAAGGCTGGCTTTCTGTGATTGTAAGTTCTGGTCTTTCCTGGTCAGGAGTCAGTAGGATTGTATTTCTTGAGCAGCACTATTTCTTGTTTAGAGCAGAGGGCCAGATCTTATGAGGGGTGATGAGAGTGAACAGCAAAGCCCTAGAAGGAAGACTGTTAATTTTCACCCAGAACATGAAATAAATTGCTAAAGACACTGCAAATTTACTATCAATTGCAAATTGATGTAAAATCCAGTAATTGCCTTCTGAGGAAACCCTAAGGTAAGTAGACACAGTTGAATGTTGAAATTTTTACTAAATATTGAAAACTCTACTAAAATCATTAGTCCTTGCTGGAGGCTTCTTAGAGGTATTTGTGGGTTTGAATTTTTTTTACTTTGGACCAGAGGTTTTAGCACTGTGGACGTCAGCTTCTGCATCTTACTGGGAAATAAGGCTGTTGGGCCAGGTGCTCTCTGAGCATCCTCCTGACTTGAAAATCCAATCTCTCTTTTGTTCTCTTTTATTGAGGCATATTACCACTTAGATGTGTAAGAAGATAAGCATCAGTCAACACAATGCAATTCTGTGGATGAGATACCTCAGATATGGGTATTAGAAGTCTCCAAAAAGCCACATAGGACATCTAGGTTGCAAGCTTTTTCCTGCTGTGGCACCACCACACCTGGATTGAAAATTACCCCCACTCTCACTGCAGGTGCTCCTGCTGTTAAGAGGGAAATGAGTCCTGGAAACTGCAGATGTGGGTTCTTATCTGGCATTGCTTGTTTATCATGTGTTGCAGCAGCTACTGGCAAAGGGAATTCCTGGGGTGATACGTGGCCTCCTGGGCTCAGAGCCCTGATCCCCGCATTTTGGTTTACAGCATCCGAATAACTCACCTCTGCTGAAGCTTCCAGCTATTGCACACGTCCTCTCTCTCCAAAAACTCTGAGCTCTGAAGTTCTTGAGCTGAGGCAGCATTGTGTCTACATCAAGTGTTTGACATAAGGGAAGAACCAAAGGTTGCCCTTTGTTGCTCCTTTTCCTGTAATTTATCAATGAGTGGATGTTGAAGTCTGTGAGGCAGAAACACAGAGACAGGGCCGGTGGAGCAGGCAAGTGGCCCTTAAGGGGACTTATGACCCTGACAATTGAATGCCAGCTCTGACTTAGGTCATATCAGGCAGGGTTCATTCCAACAGTAGAGAGTGCTGTAGTGCCCGTGGCACAAGAGTACCTACATACACAGATTATACTGTGAGCATGAAATTTAAGACGGTGCCTTAGGGGCGCCTGGGTGGCTGAGTCGGTTAAGTGTCCGACTTTGGCTCAGGTCGTGATCTCGCGGTCCGTGGGTTCGAGCCCCACGTCGGGCTCTGTGCTGACAGCTCAGAGCCTGGAGCCTGTTTCAGATTCTGTGTCTCCCTCTCTCTGACCCTCCCCCATTCATGCTCTGTCTCTCTCTGTCTCAAAAATAAATAAACATTAAAAAAAAATTTAAAAAAAAAAGACGGTGCCTTAGAAGTCATGAATGAGAATGAGCAATCAATAAATATTTTCATCAAATATGATACCACATATGACTATGCTAAGGTATTATGGGGATGCTTCATGAATTTAGCAATTATAAACCAAGTATGTACTATGTGTCAGGATAATATAAAGATGAAATTGTGG
This sequence comes from Panthera leo, assembly GCF_018350215.1. Lineage (NCBI taxonomy): Eukaryota > Metazoa > Chordata > Mammalia > Carnivora > Felidae > Panthera > Panthera leo. Next base: position 69,766,248 of record NC_056680.1, on the reverse strand, counting down.
AGTGGGAGTGGGAGAAGCACAAGAGTAGACCAACAGCTACGCTACAGTGTCCTAAATGCCAGGTTATACTTAACGTGCATGTGCATTTGTGTGTGTTAAGTCTGGGGTGCATATATAAGCCCGAGAACTGTGCTAAATCACAGGAAGAAATGTCTCACTCCACCCAAGGTAGGGGGTGGGGAGTGGGGAGTGAACCCAGTATATCTTATAAAAAAAGGGGATGATTAATTGCACCAAGTCTTAAGGAACAGTTGAACAGGAGACTCAGCAGAGAAAGGGAGAGAAGACCTTCGCAGAAACCAAAATGGGAAGTAAGAATTGAAAAGCATGAAAGGGAATGGAGCCTTCAGCAAGCAGTGAAGACAGATCAGAGCAGAGAATGACCTCGGGGTTGTGGTGGGAGGTGAGGCTGGGGACGGAAGGGAGAGGCAGATGACCCTGTATGGAGAATGCTGTCACCGGATTTGTGGTTTTGAAAAACAAATCTTGCTATAGCATGGAGACACATTTGAGGAGGTAAGGCTGGAAAGAGCAAGGCTAGCTATAAAGCTGTTGATGAGTCAAGGGGAGAAATAGAGGTTCAAACTCAGGCAGAGGCAGCATCTGAAAAAGGAAGGGACTGACTTCAGGGACATCCTGGAGGGAGAAGAGATGGAGCTAGTTTGTTCACGGACAGAATGTAGAGGTGAGAGAGAGAGAGAAGTATAGCATGTGTCTGGAGTTCCCGGTTGGGTGGGCTGATACTGCTAGCTGTAACAGGAGTTATGTGAAGTAAACAATATTTAGAGGAAAGATGAGGAATTCACTCTTTTACAGGTAGTTTGCAGTTTCTGTTATAAAGACAGATTGATGTATTATGTAACTGGAACTAGAGCCCTGGTTGGCAGGAGAGCATCTGGGCTAGAAATTGAGGTTTGGAAGACAGCCGAGTGACTTAGCTGTGAGAGGAGGTGAGAGCCCGCAGAGCTTGGGTGGAGGGCCAGCAGAGCAGAGGACCGCGGTGAAGTGGACAACATGGATGTGCAAGGTGTGGGCAGAGTCGCGGGTCCCTGAAAAAGCTAAGAAGGAATGGGCAGAGAGCTGCGCGCCTAGGATGAGAGTGACAACAGAAGGAGCAGCCTGGTGGAACAGGAGGTGCTCAGGGGAGACCTGCTGGGGCAGGGAGAGGAGGGCTGGAGGGGTGGAAGCAGAGGGGGTGTGCAGGCAATAGAAGGGGAGCTCCAGGGCTCCAGGGCTCCAGAACATATGATTCAGTGAACAGAACTGAGGTCATCAAGGAAGTAAGAGCGTTGAGATGACCAAGGGAGCCGCATTTGGATGGTGGCACAGGGTCACGGGGTCAGCTCTATGGTGGCATTATGGGGACTCAACATTTTGAAGAAAACCTTGCAGTTGAGCATGTTTTCGTGCAAACAGGGAGTGAGGCTACAGATGGAGGTCTAATGAGAAGCACAGAAGACTTGCTGGACTTGTGACCTGCTCATGTGCTACATGAGGGTGGCCTCAGTCACCTGCCACTGGATAAGGTGGCTGGCCAACTGCCCAGCCCCTGCTGTCAATCTGGCTGGTTGCCCTCTGCTCATCTCTGGCACAGAGGCGCTAAAGATGCTCTATCCATGTGTGAGTTACTTCACTGCAGTGAGGAAGGAAACTGGCTATTCGGGGATATTGCAGGCAGTAACAGAGTTCTCTGGATGGCTCCTTCAGAAAGGTCAAAGGCCCGAAAATGACTGCCCTGGAGGTGCTAGCTAACCTCATCTCCCCAAAGGAAGGGATGTGAGGACTTCCGCCTGAGGACGTTCCCAGTCTCCTTGAGGATATTTACTGTTTAGCTTGGAACAAAATTGCAGGTAGCTTTCTGAGCAGCTAGCAGTCTACACAAAGCTCATTCAGATGAGTTCCCTGTGGTGCTGCACGTTGCACAACAAATTGTTATAAAGTGAGCAGGGACCTCTCCTCTGATGTGAGGCTGAAGCTCTGAACCTCCAGTCCCTCTAGCCCTGGGCTGGTGGAGACAAGGGATGCAGAACCAGCACAGGCGCCAGATTGTATGGTGAAATTCACGTGGGTGTGGGCAGAGTCGCGGGTCCCTGAAAAAGCCCTGAAATTCAAACTCTTCTCTCATCCTCACCTTGGGGGTCCTGGGAGCAGGGAACAGGTTTCCTTTGGGCGGTCATGGCCATGGCTGAGCAAACCTAGGCACTGGGGCACAGTTTGCTTTAGCTTTGGGAGGGAAACCTGGGTTGTGGGCATCTCAGCCAAATGGTGATGCTGCAGCTATCCCTTCGGGGTATTTTCCTACGAGCCATCCTTGTGTCTTGTAGCAAATGGTTTTACAAAGAAAACTGAGCTCCCTCAAGTGCTAGGTTAGCTCTTTGGTGGGCCTTATACTGAGGGGCGCCAAGGAGGGCTCACACCTTGACGTCACTCTAGGCCTTGCACAATGTGTGGGCAGTGAGTGGGTACTGAGGCCCCCGCCCGAGGCTTTGTTACTGTCACCCTTGCAGCCAGGAGGTTGACAACACTGAGGAAACCTGAATCCTGAGTTCTCAAATCTGATGGCCCAAGCAGGTGCCACTCCCCCCACCCCCAACCTTGGGCAGAGCTGTGGCTGATCTTAGACCTAGGTGCAAGGCTCTCCTTCCTTCCTTAGTCCCCAGGACATTTTATCCCACCACCCACATGCGCAGTTAGAAAGATGATTCTTGATGTGACCAATACATCACACCTAAGAAAACAGATCATAAAGATTAGGAGACCCATCACGGTCACAGCCTTGACTTTGTAAAGCTGGAAATTGTTCCTGATGCAGAACAGGCCTGTGCAGGGGTCTGCCAGGGAGGAGGAGTGACTCCCTCCTTTTCACTATATACACCAGAAATGAAAAGTGAGAAAATTAGTCAGCTTTGCAGGATTCAAACATCACCCAGGCTTGAAATGTTGCTCAGGTGTGGCTGGAGGAGGCATCCTTGCACTGGTCACTTTTTGCTCATTTGTTATTCTAGTCTTTATCTTTCTCTGGCCTTCTTCTGTGTCTCATACTCTGTTTTATGTGATTCCCCCCTTGAAAGTAAACTCCATTGGAGCAGAGACAGATCCATCTTATTTTATTTTAGCACACACCTGCTACTTTGAGGTGTTTGAAATAACATGTCTTTGAAGATTGGCTTCATAAATGAGTATTGTTCCACAAGCCACACCTTCCTTGTACCAGGGCCATTAATATAGAGGGCTCATACCTTCCATGTGCAATTAATTGCTCAAAAGTCACACTTTTTTTAAAATCATCTATGGTTTTAAAGCTCTTACAATGTCAGCAGTAAACGCACATGTCCCCTGGGAGCTTTGCACTCTGCTCGGTGCCCAAACTCTACCTGTTACTGACAGAAAGCCTCCATCTCTTCTCACACTGCTCAGGGCCTCTCCATCAGTCACTTGCAGGCCAGGCACTACCCAAAGAGATGGGCAGAGGGGCCTTCCCTGCAAGCTCCCACCTGACTGCAGCCACTTGAAATTCTCTGGCTCCTGCTTGCTAATTGTGGGCTTCACATACACTGGAAAACAGCCAGGGAAATCCAAAGCATATATAGAAGGGTATATGGATTCCACTTGCTTCCCTTTGTTTCTAGTCAAGTGTCAAGAGATCCCAATATGAATAAATACAGTGAGGAATCTATATATACAATTACTAAACTAAAAAAAAAATCCAAGTTTTTGTCATAGCCCTAAAAGGATGTCTTGTAATTGCTGTTTCTTTATTTATCTGTACCACTGACTTTCCAAGGTGATAAGGATCCTGTCAATCAGCAGTGATAACACTCATGACAAGCAAGAGAGAGCAGATGGAGTTAAAGCCCTGTTGGTCCTCTCATGGGACTTGTGGTCACAAAAGACATGAGTCAGGCAGAGACTGGCTGGAAAAGAGTATCCTGACACTTTCTTCCATCTTCCAGTCCCATCAGCCAAACCAACCATAGACCAGAAGGCAAGAGATCTCCAGATTTTGTAGCCCATAGCAGCCTGTCCCAAGGTCACCATGCAAGGCAAGGAATGGTGGGAAACCCATGAAGGTGTAAGGCAGGGATTAAAAATAACCAGAAGAGCTTCTACAATTCAGGACTTTCAATCCATCCACTAGAGTTATTACCATTTGCTAAACTGTATATCTACCGTATGTGTCTTTGACTACAAAAATCTCAAACTAATACTACAAATTCCATATCTTACTTCTTTGATCATGATTATTCCATTTGCATAGTAGTGAGGTGTTCATATGCTGATATTTTTATTCTTTTAATCTCTATTGTATGCTGATTTTATGTCCCTGGAGATACAGAAATTAATATAAAACTAAATAATAAAGCATCCATTGAAAGCTTACTAACCATGCCAGGCAATGTTCTAGACATTTTTGTATAACAATACTATAACCCGATACTGAGTATCCTGATTTTACAGATGAAGAAAATAAGGTACAGACATAACCAAAGTCACAGAGATAGTCATCAACTAAGTTGGGATTGGAACCCAGGCAACCTGGCTCCAGCATCAGGCTCTAAACATCATACTAAGGCAAAGGCAGGTACTTAATAAGGCAAATTACAATACAAAGTGATAATTGCCATATATACCTTATTATGCACATATCACATTGTATGGTAATTGGTATTAGGTATAAGGAGCTTTAAGAATGAGTGGGAATAAGGGACTTCCAGATAGAGGTCCCAACATTCACAGTGGGGTGGAGGGGTGAACAAACACGTCAGTTTGGTGTGGATGCAAAATGAGACATAAGGAGGATATAAAGGCATCCTCATGTCCGGTAGGAAAGGGCTTCTGATGGGATTCCAGGGAGTTCAGATTTTATCATGAAGATGACAATGTAATATTTTTAGAGGAATGTCTTGATCAGATCTGTATTTTAGAAAGTCAGCTCTGGTTATAAGTAGTTGATTTGGAGTGGGTGATGGGGTGTCATTTAAGAGGCTGTTGAAATAGTTCTTTCAAAAGAAAATAAACTAGGGCAGAAACAGTGGTAATGGAAAGTTATTTCAGAAGGATAATGAACAAATGATCAACACTTGATGTTGGATTATAGATGATGGGGGTTTAAGTATATGAAATTTCCCACTTGCCAAATATGATGTATAAGAAAATATCAAGTAAGAAATTCTCATAGATTTTTGAATGGAAGCAACAAAACTATAAATTTGCAAAACTCCAATCTTATTTTTGTATCTACTATAAAGTATGAATGGTGAAAATGCATATATTTTCAGATTATTATGCTTGAATAGTAAAGATTCACATTCAGCTTAAACATCTCTAAAGGCCTGATCACTCAATTTAAAATATCCCATCCATTTATAATTCTCCAACTTAACAGCTTTTTATAGTGACAGAATTTATTGCTATATGAAATAAGGCATATTTATATATTTAACTTATATACTTATAATTCATTATTGTTTGCCTCTCCCCCTAGAATGTAAGCCCTGTAAGACCAGGGTCTGTTTTCCTAATCACAATTTGGCACTCAATAAATATGTGTGGAAGGAAGCAAAGAAAGAAGGATGGAATGGAGGCAAGAAGGATGGATGGATGGATGGATGGATGGATGGATGGATGGATGGATGGAGTAACCCTCAGTTAAAAATCCTTTGCTATAAGAATTTCAATCTCATTTTAATTTTTAATTCAGAATACTTGGGATTCAGAACAAGTGCTTATTTTTGAATGTCATTAAAGATTCTACCAGTTGTCCTCTCTGAAATTACCACTAGAAATTCTTTTTCTGTCTTGATGATTCTAAGTGCCACTTTTCCCAGAGCAAATCTAAGATGCATTGATGTCTAAACAATTGAAATAGGTGAACACCTTCTCTATTTTGAGGCCACATGCTGGAGTGTCAGACACACTCTGTTTTAAGTATTATCATGCATCATTTAAGCAGTTACTGTGGTATGAGTCACTCTTTCCATAGTTGTCAGCACAAGAAGAATTTTCAGAAGCCAGGTTTCAAATCTGACACTGCTTAATCAGTTTTTGTGCAACAACTAGAGTCCATGTGGTCATTTCATGTCAGTAATGGTGACAGATCTAACATTATCAGTGTCACAACCAGAAATTCTAGGACCTCTCAAGCGAAAATCTCTTAAAGCCTTTGCCTCTACCCTGACCTCTCTCCCTTTCCAAGCAGACACTACTTGGGTGGTAAAAATCTTCTGCTTTCAGGTCTTTAGCAAGGGGAGGTTGGGGGGAGGAGGGAGGCTCCTTTGAACATGTTTAGAGGTTGGCCAAGTGGGTATTAAGTATAATTGTAGAGTTTTATGGAACTTAAGAAGTCCTGGATAACACACTTTAAATATCCCTTGCTACATGTGCAGAGCCTTGAATTAGTAGTTAGAAACCACAATGTCACAAGATCCCATTGGATGTCTCCTGGCCCTTCAACCTCCCCTTACAGAAGGGGTCCCTCCTTACAGAAGAGGTCAGTGTGTAGTTTTCATTTGAGTCAAGGATCAGATGAACTCCCTTGCCCCAAGTCATCCAACAGCAGTCCCTAGGATCTTTCCTAGACCAAGAGCTTCACGGCTCTCATCTATGACTGAATCTGAGTAGCCCTCCCAACAATGCCCTAGAGTAGCTGTGGGGCATAAATCAGTTTAGATAGAAGTCACCATTCAGATGTGCATGACCAGTTGTGACTGTGTCCATTTTGTTCATCTCTTAACCCAGCTTTCTTCAGAACTTGTGAGAAATTTCTGGAAAAGTTTCAAAACCATTAGAAAGAATGCTCCCTTTGAACACTTGCATTATCCGAAATAGACCTGAGGATTTAATATATGTACTTCAATTCAGCTGGAAAAGAATGGATTCATTAGTTAGTGATGCCAATACAATTAGCTGTGCAACAACAAAAATAGGTTCAATTTCTAATTTGAAAGCATATGTAAAAAAATGTAACAAAATTTCTTCAAACCTCAGTAATTCAAACCTCTAGATATTCTAGAACATAAACATTAAAAACATAAAAGAAACTCAGAAACCTTGAGTGGTAGAAACTTTTAAAATCATTATTGAAACCCTAGAATCTATAATAGAAAAGATATATTTGAATATTTAAAATTAAAATACTTTTGATGACAGAAATACCATAAATAAAGTCAAAAGGCAAGCTTTTGATTTTGAGATTGCAAATTTATAGTATGGATTTCAAAGAGATCTTACAACTTGAAAGGAAGAGGGAAGACAATTCTACAAAAATCAAAGGAGACCATGAAAAAGCTGTTCAGAGAAGAGAAAATTCCAAATAATCAAAAAGCCAAAGAATTTCAATTTTACTGTCAATTTTATGGCCATGGGAATGCAAAATAAAGTAATAAAGATTTATCACTTCATAACTATCAAATTGGCAAAAATTAAGAAGTTATATTATCACTTTTGGAAAGGGATATGGGTAAAAGGATACTCTCATGTATTACCAGTAGGAACATGAATTATTACAGCATTTTTAAAAATGCAACGAATGATATATACTAAAAATGTAAAACCCAATATACCCCTTTGGCCCATGAATCTATCTCACAGAAACAAAATCACAACTATGAGGACTCCTATAGTAATAGCTAATATTGGGGCACCTGAGTGGCTCAGTCGATTAAGCATCCAACTCTGAGTTTAAGTCCTGCATCAGGCTCTGCTCTGTGAGCTGCTTGGGATCCTTTCTCTCCTTCTCTCTCTGCCCCTCCCCTGCTCACTCTCTCTCTCAAAATAAATAACTAAACTTTAAAAAATAATTATAATAGCTAATACTTATTAAGTGCTTATTATGGACCAGGTATCTTTTAAAGGCTCTACATGAGTTACACATCTTATTATGATCTTCTATTTTACAAATGAGGGAACTGATACTCAGGTTTAATACTTTCCCAAGGTAACACAGCTAATAAGTGTCAGAGCCAGAAATCAAACTCAGTCCAGCTCTAGAATGTAGACTTTTAACAGCTGTCCTGTGCTGCCTAACAAAACCAACAAGGGTGTTTATTTCAGCATCCTCTGCAAAGACACGATGTAGAAGCAACTAAATGTCCATCCTCAGGGACTGGTTAACTTCATTCCAGCAGATCCACATTGTACAGTGACATGAGGCAGCAAAGCACTGACATAGAACCTTGCCAGATGATGAAGGGGGATTTCTTCAAGATATGTAGAGAGAAGAAAGAAGTAGAAAAGTATGAACAATAGGATCCAAAATTGGGAAACATTGATGCAAAACCTATGTGTGTATAAACACAGATATATAAATATAAATAAATTAGTATGTGATTATAGGATTTATATGAAAAATGCGGGAGGATACGTCTTAGTCAACGTGAGTCACAGGAGATGAGGTGAGGAGAGAGGAGCCAATCGAGCCAGGAGAACACAAAACCAACAACAATAAAAATTTATCTAAAAATTACATGTGTGTAATTTTTAAAAAGTAAATTCCTAATAGCTAAAATGCCATTTGCTACAAAGGGCTTAGCTGATTATTGGAGGGAAGCACGTCTCAGGCATGAATTCCTCTGTGCGCTCCCATTCCTGGGCACTTGGTGCTGGGCACAGGGACGGCCCCGCAGGGAGCCTCCTGGGGCATGTTGTAAGTGCCATGTGTACATGTGCTACCTTGCCTCTCCCAGCCTGGTCTCCTCCTTTCTCCACCTCATTCTGCCACCCCTCCCCCTGTCACTCGGCACAAAAATCTTCACTAATTCCCACTGTCTACAGAATGAAGTACGGCTTCCTCAGATCCTCAGGACAGCCCGAGTTCTGAGACCTCTGGCCTTAAGACACCATCGGACTCCCCTGGCCAGCTCCTACTTTGTCCTCCCCCTTCATCTCCCCGGGGCTGCACTCCACTCCCTTCCACTCCCTAATGTTCCTCTGTCCCTCTTCTTTCAGTCACAGGGGTCCATGTTTCACTGGCCCTTAAAGCCCATGTAAAATATTTTGTGGTTCCTTCCTTATTGCTCTCCTGAACTTTCTTCTGAAAAACAACTTCATCTTCTCTTGAGTTCTTTTAGAAACAAAGGCGTTCAAATACTTTTAGCTGAAACTTTGCTTGCCAATGGAATTCGTGTTCAATCCCAGTACCCAGAACAATGAAAGCAGAGCCTGTCACCTCCAGGAGCAGAGTGGCTGCTTACCTGCGCACTCAAATCCTTCTCCTTCCCTATCTCTATGCGTCTGTTCAAAAGAGTTTGAAAAACACTGCTCTGGGTGCCTCCTGCCTGCATTTCTCTTTCCATCTCTCCCTGGCTCCTTGCATTGTAAAGATCTGTGATAGTTCTGAAACTGGATCAGGCAACCCCCCCTCCCCCACCCCCATTGTCTTTGTTTACCCTTTGCACCCAGCATGGTTTCTGGCATGGAGGCAGCTCTCCAGTTCCTAAGGCAGGGTGCCATTCAGCAAGGGTGATGACATCAGAGCCAGGCAAACACGGGTATAAATTCCTACTCCAGCTCTTCATTGCTGTGTGAGCCTGGTCTGGTGTCTTACCCTGTCTGAATCTCAGCGTCCTTGAGATAACAGTGCCTATTCTGCATGGTGGTTGTAAAAGTACTGAGTAAGTAATAGGCACCCCATATGCATTTAAATGTAGATGCTATTTTTCTTTCCTTCACATTTTACAGGGACATGAGAAGGTGCTAGAGAGAGCTAGAGTGCTTCCTTCGATCTGATCCGCAATTTCTCAGCCTCAGCACTGTTGACATTTGGGCCAGATAATTCTTTACTGTAGGGACTGTCCCATGTGCTGGAGAATGTTTAACAGTGTCCCTTGCCTCTGCTCACTAGGTACAGTTGCACCCCATCACCACCCCCAGTTGTGACAACCAGAAATGTCTCCAGACATCACCAAATGTCTCCTGGGAGGCAGATGTCTCCCGGTTGAGAACAACTGTTTTAATGTTCCCATATGGAAAGGGGTTCGGAAGAGATTAAGTGTCTTGTGGCTGAACCAGGGCAGCAACATTTTTGCAGGATAAAGAATATTTCTGCAGGCCTATTTTAGTGTCATAAAAACACAGTCAACATTGGAACAAGTCACCTATTAGACATCTCTGGCTACCTGAGCAGCATGACTCAGCCTCTGAGTGGGGACCAGGCAAGAACCTCGGTGCAGTCAGGCCCCTAACTCCATGCTCTGCTTCCTTCTTGTCCATCCAGAAGGGAGCCTCCCACCTACTGTAATCATTTGCTTCCACAACCACTGCCACATGGACCCAGGGGCAAAGATTAGAGGACATCCCTCTCAGGGATCAGAATACCAGTGGAGTCCCTTGGGAGGGCTGCAGGCAGCCGGTTCTCTTAGGCTGAGTGCTGTCATCTACACCACCGGCTACCCTGTCCCTTCTAGCAGGCCTACAGCTGCACAGGAGGGCCCAATACCATGCCTCAGTCTTCCTCTAGACCAGGAGGGAGCAATTACAGACAAAACCACCGGTGGAGATGCCAGGGCCAAGTGCAGCCCAGGATAAGCTGTGGAAATGGGAGACTAGCTTGGGGCCAAACGCTGAACTCAGCTAGCAGGAATGTGCACCAAACAGGGAATGAAACAATGGTGGGTGTGGCACGGAACAAGGAACAAGGAAATGTCACCCCTCTGGGAGGACTAGGAGCTGCAAAGAATCAAAACCTCACTTTCCTAACACTTGTTCCAGAACAGCTCCGTAGCAGGGATATTATTGTTGTTGCATTTGCCCCTGATGTTTGCAAGGTGTGTTCACTTTCCAAAGGGAGTTCTGCTTCCGTAAGTTATGGGGACGTAATGTCCAGCATAGAGAATAGAATCAGTAACATTGTCATAACTTGGTATGGTGGACAGATGATAACTAGACTACCGTGGTGAGCATCTTGTAATGTATAAATTTGTAATGATGTACCCCTGAAGCTAGTAGGATAGTGTATATTAATTATACTTCTATTAAAAAAATTATTTTAGCAATCAATGGCCCTGAAAAGTGTCTCTTTCTGGGAGCCTAGCGGTGTGCAGCAGCTAGAAGCATGTAAGGAGATGATGTAAGAAAAGAGGCAAAGACTTGACTTCTAAGAGAGAGCAGAAAATTGATGGGACAAGAGCCCTGAAGGGACAGGAGGAAAGACACTGTCACACGAGTGAAGAGAGAATCTTTGAACCCGGGACAGCTCCCACTTCCTGGACAGAGGGAAAGAACTGACTAGTGGAGGCTGCAGATGCACACGTGAGGTTGGTAATGTGTAAAGGGGATTAGCTTTGGCAAAAAGAAGAACCTTCCTATTTATCGGGGTGGCAGGTGGCACAGACAGATGTGTGTGGCTGCAGGTAAGTGGCCTGAGGGGAGGCCAAGCAGGTCACTTTGTACCCTCTGCTTTGAGAAGAGACAGGGCTTTATACCCCATCCCTTCTCTGATGTCTGTGCTGAAAGCACAATGGCTGATAACTAAGGCAAAACTTCACTTCTTACTTTCAGACCTTTTTTTTCCCATTTAAAAATAAATAAATAAAAGGACGAGGGATATGAAGCCCATGGTTCTCTTTAGTTGGCAACTGCAGAACTTGTTCTAAATGCAGATTTCCAGAACCCATCCACAGAGTCTCATCTCCAGGCACCCATATTTTAACAAGCACCCCAGGGAGTCTGATGCCAACAGAAGGGTCGCCACGCTTGAAGAAACACTGCCATAGATGCTGGCAGCTTCATGAGCCCTCAGAGACATGGGAAGAAGAAAGCTAGAAGTTCATGCAGTTTTCACACAGAGTAATGAAATCACCACAGGCAGAAACAACAGATTTTCACTCAATTTACCAAAGTGTGAGAAGTTAGAAAACATAAAAATCCAAAAACGAAGGCAATGATATTTGGTAAAGCATAGAAATGTACACTGTGTGGGAACATCATAAATATTGTATGCACTTAAATAATGAGGTTGAGAAAGGATAATTATGTTTAATTAATAATTGTTATGAGCATAAGGAAAGAGGAGTATCTTTGAGATAGGTTTATAAAGTAGAATATATCTTAGCAATTACAAAGGCCTTTTCATCTTCAAAGAACCTATTAACATTAAATTACTCTTGTTTTTAATTCTCCTGTGTGGTAGGTAAGCAAATGTTAACATTATTATCCCTTATTTGTAGAAGGGAAGAGAGGAGTGCAAAAGTTGTGACATGCCCATTGTAGACCTAAAATTGAAAGGATTTAAAAGAAAAAAAAAAAAAAAAGTTCCCACTGTAGAGAAGATCTGGGTTTTCAGGCTGTTATTTTGCTCCAGCTCTCCTGTGTGCTTACAGTATTGGAAAAGAAGTTATAGCAGATTTTGTATGATCAATCATTGGTGGAAGGGTGGAAGAAACTCCTTGCTGCACAGGAAGGAGAGATGCCATTTACTGTTCTCTTGATTTCCCTGGTGTATTGGGATTTAAACTGAGGAATGCTTCTGAAAGAATCAGAGTTAATTAATTTGACCAGACTATTTACATTACCTGACTGCATCATATATATAAAATGGGGATTAAAAATTATGCTTTGATTATATGACTCAAACTCTTTTTTATGAATATATTTATTATGGCTTGATTAAATAAATGATAATTGATGCTGCCCACCTTAAATATTTGCTTTGAGCACAAAGAAAAAGGAGAGCATTCTAGTAACAATGTCAAGCCCAAGGATAAATTAGAATATGTGGCCAACATCATGGCTGAGAATCCATAGGCTTGACTCTTTCTAAGTATAAAAATTGACAAAGTTGGAGCTATTGTTTAAGTCACTGAAAGATGCACTTTCCATGAAATTTGTTCATTTTCTGATTTATTTAAATACTGAATGGAATTAAGAGAGTCAATAGCACCTTGTCTATTGAGAGAAACTGAAAGAGACATAAGTTATGTGAAAATATAGAGGTTTATTTTCTGTTTAGCCTCAATCTCATGAGATGAGATGTATATTCATGGCAGGGGGAAGGGTGGAGTTTGGCAGCAACAGAAACGGGAGTGAACAAAGGGTTGGGATCAATATGAACCACCTAGAATGGGTTTCCTAAATTGAAAATAGTAAAGCTGTTTGAGAAAAAGTGTTGAGAATGGCATTTGCAGAGGTGAGCCAGGGACAGATGTTTAACCTTAATCAAGTTGAGAACAGGATCAAGGGATCCAAGTGATCTGAGGAGGGAGATCATTGGTTTCTAAGGAAGTATCTAATATGATCCAGGAGACAGACCCCCAGGCATAGGCTGGGCAGATGCCTTGGGACTTTGGGATCTTTAAGGGCAAAAAGGGCAAGAAGGGCTTCAAGTTTTCAGATGATGAGTAACAAATGTAGACCCCAAAATTGGCTTTCCCTACTGTCCAGGTTCCTAGGGACTTTGTCTTTATATTATAATCTCAAAGAATATCAACTAATTCTATCATCTAAAGAAAAGTACAGTTACTAGATAAATCTTCAAAACACTGAAGCCAAATAAAACATAGTTGCAAGCCTCAATATCATATTTGTTTATTATTTTGTTTGGTTTATGTTTCCCATACTCTCCCTCTATCAATACAGTTAATTCAGAACCAATTACTTAAGTAGCTTCAAGTCACCCTGCTTTCCTGGTTACATCGGTACATGTGTAGAACTTGGTGTTGTCAGAGCCACTGTTATTTTGCCACTCACATGAAAATTAAAGAATGTCACTGTAGTTGAGGCTTTCAGTAATTCTAATAATTTCCTGAACCCTAAGTCGCTAGATAGTATGCTCCATGGGAACTTGGGAGCCTTTTCTGTTGTGTTCATTCAAGTAGGCCAACAACCAGCCAGTGCCCAAAAATGGTAGGTACCTCATTATGATTTTTCGGAAAGAAGGCAAGTAGGCCTAATAGTTGTTTAGGCAATATCAAATTGATTATTTTTTAACCTGAGTTTTAGTGAAATATTGTGCATTGCTCAATGAGTCATAGGCAAGAGAGGGACATAACGTTTAAAGGGTCAGTTAGGCATTGTGGATTCTGCTTAGAGCACAGCGACATTGCTATTCCTATATTCTCTGCTCTGTGTAGCTCAGATAATTAAGATTTTTGAAACTTAACTTTCCTAAGTTACTCAGTTAGATGAGAATATAGCAGATTTGAGAGTATTTTAGTGATCCAGCAAGCAGCCCTTTTCGGCCAACTTTTCTGCATAATTCTGGGCATGGAACTAGACTCCATGTCTCATTCAAAATTAGATAAATTTTGTTCTTTCATAAAATTAAATATTATGACTTTAGTGGATCAACTTACAAACTACATAACAATATGCTTATTGAGAATATACAATATGCATTCCAGAAACCTGAAGAAGAGGATTTTTGGATTCCATATTTGTGCTCAATATTACTTTCCTAGGGTTGCCATACCAAATTACCACAGACTGGACATTCTTAGTCCGGAGGCCAGAATCCCAAAATCAAAGTGTTGGTAAAGACATGCTCCCTCTGAAGTCTCTAGAGGAGAATCCTTTCTTACCTCATTCAGCTTCTGGTGGCTCTAAGCACTTTTTGGCTTGTGGCTGTCACTCCAATCTCTGTTTCTGTCTTTTTGTGGCCTTTCCCCTGTTTCTATGTCTTGTCTTCTGTCTCTAGTAAGGACATTTGTCAGTGAATTTAGGGCCCATGTAAATAATCCAAGTGATCTCATCTTGAGATCCTTAATCATATCTGCAAAGACCCTTTTTCCAAATAAGTTCACATTCCCAGATTCCAAGGTTTAGGAAGTGGATGTATATTTTTGGGGGGCACCATTCAACCCACTACAGACACAGATAATTTGCATTATATACTTCTAGAAGAGATTTCTCTAAAAAGAAGTCGTTCATTTGGCCACCATGTTGAGGAACAAGCAGCCTTGTTCTTACTCGTTTGCTCCCTGCAAGGCTGATATTAATAGCGGGCACTTGGCAGGCATCAGGGCTAGACACTCATTTTAGTTGCTAATTAGCAATCAGAAGATAATATCCTGTCATTATCTTGTGTTGGCAGAGTCTCTTTCGTGGCAGATAAGGAAAATTTCAAGGTTTCTCAGCAACACTGTTTCCTCACACATGGCGCTATGAAAACCAAATAAAAATGCCTCGCATATGCAATATTTAAACAACTTTGGCAATATGAAGGAGGGGATTCTTTACACATTCCTTGAAACATTATGTGAATAAAGGTGGGTGTAGAGAATAGACCTAACTTCCCTAACCCCAGAGGCCTTGACCTACATTGCACTTCATCCACCTGCTCCCATAATGGCTCTCCCAGACTCATTATCACCCAGAACTGTGCCATATTTGAAATTGAAAACTCTAAAATCCCACCATCAGTCATTCTAAAGCCAGTGTTCCCACCTCCTCCCCCTATCACAGCTGCTCACCAAGTTCATTTGCGCCTCAGACTTGCCATCTCCTTCCCATCTGGCATGGCTCCCTTCACCCCAGGCCTCCATGCTTACACTCCATCTGATGGGCAAAACGCCACCTTGGTTCAATGTCAAAACACACTCTCCCACATTCAGTGCCAGAGCTGTCTCCTGTACCTCTAGAACCAAAGAAAATGAAATAATCCTGAGAAATGTTATAGTCCTAAATCACACTCTTTGACCTCAGCAGGTTGTACAGCAAAGCTCACCAGTCCTTGGACTGATGAGTCTTGCATTCCACTGGCCTGAAAGCCCCTACCAACCAGACTTTTTCACTTTGGGGAGATGACTTCAGATCCTACTAAGGTAGAAACACTGAGGTGACCACCTCAAGTTCCCACCCCAGCTACAAATTCCCAGTGCTGACACCTTCTCGGCATTGCCCTCCTCCTGTTCAGGACAGACCCTTCCACTTAGGCTCTGGATCCATCTGCTTCCATCTCCTCCACACCCTTGCTCCAGCAATTTTCTCTTTCTCATCCATCTTTATAGTTTACCTTCTCCCCCTGGTTATGACTCCTTTCCCTCATTCAATCTCCTACTGAATCTGATGTCAGTATCAGATCAGTTTCATCACCAAAACTGCCCTTTCTATGAGCACCTAATCAACAAACCCAGTGAACGATTATCAGTCCTTCCCTTAATGGAAACTTTAACTTACATATTTTTTACATAAATAAACATATATAATTTTATAATATCAGTATTGTGCATTCATTGTAAGAAATTTAATTCACATAAGGAAATATCTCCACACAGAAGTAGGTACTATTAATATTTTGTCTCAAGTCCTCCCATGATATTTTATAGGCGGTTGGATAGATGGGAAGATAGATATAATTCTATAAAAATATAACAATAGAATCAAAGTTTATAGTTTTATAAAGTTCTCTCCATGTTACAATATGAATTCTAAAGCTATTTGTAGCCTGACCTCTCTGTTGAGCTGCAGACTCTTTTATCCACATACCTACTAGACATCTTTATCTTGATCCTCCTCCAAGTTAGCATCTAATCTCTCCCATGAACCACCTCCTACCATCCTTCCCTTCTTCTACTCACATAAAGCTCCAGGTCCTGACATTTTTACCTCCAAAATTTTTCTCACAATGACCTGAACATACTTAATACACCCTCCTATCTGCCCTCCTCAAGTCTACCCTCCATTTGACTGCAGACTGATTTCTTAAATCACAAACCAAATATATCACTCCCTTGCTTGAACCCTTCAGTGGGTCCCCATTCTCTATGATTTAAAGGCTGAGTTTATTGGCGTGGAAAATAAGACCTTGCAGGACCTCCTACTTCCTCTTTCTTCAGCCTAATCTTGCCCCTCCTCACTCTTTGTGCTCTAGTCATCATGAATTGCATGCGTTTCTAAACACATTCCATTCTATTTCCTACCTCTTTCCTCACGTGATTTTATTTTCTTGGAAACCCCTTCCCTGCCTTAAAGTGATCTAATTTCTACTCATTCTTCCAAGCTTACCTCAGTCATCACTTCCTCCAGGAACCCTGCCTAGATTTAATCCCTCCCAAATCAACAAGTGTCCTTCCTCTGTGTTTTCACACACCCTGTGTACTTTTCTACAGCACATCTCATGTGGCAATGAAATGCTGCATTGTTATGTCTCTCCTCCTACTGTCCTGTAAACTCTTCAGAATGAACATTTACCTTTGTCATCTTTCTACACACTTCATACATAGAAGGCACTCAGTAAATTTGTTGAAATTGGAAATTCATGAACACACCATAATTTCTCTCATGTGAAAAATAAACCCAAGCCTTCTTTGGTGTCACACCCTTTTCCACCTACCACTCTGATTTACTGCTCCTCTTTAGGGACACATTCATATAGAGTATCTGTGCTTACTTTGTCCACTTCCTCTTCTCCCATTCTCTCTAGCTAGCCTTTCCTCCCCTTTACCCCCGTGGAAACAGCTCTCATCAAGGTTGCCAAATCCACTGGGCAACTCTCAGACTTCCTGTGACCTGATCTCAGAGGCACTTGACACAGTTGGTCTCTGTCTCCATCCCAAAACATGTTCTCTTGGTTCCTCTCCAACCTCATTGCCATTTCTTCTCAATATATTTTATTGTGCCTCTTCATCTTTCAGATCCATGAATGCTCAGCCCTTGGCCCACCTCTCTATCTGCATACGCTTCTTTGGGGAAATCCTATCCAGCTACATAACTACAACTGCAACCTACATCCTGCTGACCCTTACATTAATATCTGCAGCCAGGCCCTGTTCCCGGAAGTACTGACTCATTGGTACAGCTGCCTACTCAACAGCTCTACCCAGATATTTAATGGGCGTGACAAACCTAATATGTCTGAAAGAGAACTCTCAAGTTTTTCCTGCAACTTTCTCTTCTGGTGTTTTCCGTCTTGATAAATGACACCACAATCTACACAATCGCTCTGGTCCAAGATCATGGAATGTCTTTGGTGCCTCTCTTTTTCTCACATCTCCCATCCAGTCCATCAACAAATCCTCTTGGCTCTATCGTGAAAATACATCCTGAATCTGACTTCATCGCCTCCACTATCACAACCTAGTGTAAGATACCATCATCACCCATCTGGATTACTGCAGGAACCTCTAAACTATTCTCTCTGCTTCCACTCTTGCCAGACTCACCTCTCTCCACACAGCATCCAGAGTGATCATTTCAGCATATCAATCAGTTCATTCATAGACCCTACATGAAATCTCCAGTGGATTCCTGTCACACTTTGGATAAAATCCTAAGTCCTTACCATGGACTGCGCCCTGGGTATCTCTCCAAACTCATGTTCTACCATTCCCCCTTTGTCTGTCTGCGGTCCAGTCACACTAGGCTCTTCTCTGTTATTCAAACAAACTGTATGTGTCCCCCTTGGACATTGCTGTTCCCCAAGCTTATAATGCTCATTCTCTTGGAGGCTTAATTCAGATCAGGTGTCATCTGCTCAGAAAGAATGACACAGTCTGGTGCTCTTGGAAAGAATCATTCTTCCCTCCCATCGGTTCCCCAAGAGAAACCTAGAGGCCAAGTTCCTGGTGGGAGTCTAAAATAACATCTGGTGGAGTAGGAAGGTATACTTAGAGATTCTAGGAGTACTGAACAACTGCCCAGGTATTGCAGAGTAGAGCATAAAGCCTTAAGATTGGTGAACCTCGTTGCCTCAGAAGGTCCAGGAGAGGCAAGTGGTGCCTATGTGTCAGTTAGAAAGGAGACTCTGATCACCTAATTGGATATTCTTCCCCTGAGAGGATGGCTTTGCCGCCACGTCCACCAAGGGACATTGAGCAATGTCTGGGGACAATTTGGGTTATCACAACAAGTACTGGCATCTAGTGGGTAGAGGCCACAGGTAGTGTCAGACATCTTAGAGTGCATTGGACAGCAATAGTCAATAGTGCTGCAGTTGAGGAACAAGTTCTATTCTTTTGAGACCTCTTAAAAGACCTTAACCCCACAAGTCTGGTCAATTACCAGTGACCTAAGGCAGTCAAGAAAGTAGCAGGAATGGAAAACATGGTTTCTGCAGAGAGAGCCTTCTAGAATTCAGCTGATACAAACCACCTGCTGTCAAGTCTGCAAGTGTTAGGCAGGGCACAGGTGGGTGCAGTCACAGAGTCACAGCTTGGAAAGGAGGCCATTGTGATGGTGTTCTGGGAGCATTCTGGCATGGGTGTAGTTTTAGCAGCCCTATGGCCTCATTCATTGACTCAACAAAATGATTTTGAGCCCCTCGGATTTGCCAGTACATTGTTGCTTCTGACAGGTGTTTTTGCTCCAGGAGATGCTGTGGCATTTGGAAGAGGCCTCCAAAGTCTGAAAACTGTACTGGATTTGGGGCAAATCTCTGTTTCCTGCCAGATGTTCCCACATCTACTCCAGTTGCTATCCCCTCACCAAAGGCAGCAAGAGCCAAGCATGTTATAACCAAGTGTCCAGCCTCTTTACTGTTCTCAATATACTGATTACTCAATAATCTGATTACCTTTCTAGGCAGGAAGGCCAGGAGATGGGGTCAGCTTTGGGTCTTTCAAGGCTGAAGCTGATGCAAGGGGCCTCTATGATGCTGAGTAGTGTTGCATCAAAATATCCAGAAACCAGAGTCACACAGAGGGAGACTGAAGGCTTACTTATAAGTCAAGAAGAAAATGAGAAGATCACCAAACCCAACGACACCTTGAGACAATTATTAGGGGGGCAAGTTTAATGCCAGATACATACTACAGAATCTTTTAGACTTAGCATATTGCCTGGATAGTGCACTGAGGGTTTTATTCCATTTTTATATCACTTTTATATAAAGGGATTAATTAGAAGCCTTTTAAGAGTGTTTCGTTTCACTTTCCAAATTGTCCTTCCAAGGTGTCATTTGGTCTTTTATTTTCTTCCCTTGGCAAGCCGTCTGCTTTCACTACCCTAAATTCAGCCTGTGAACAAGAAATTCCTCTCCTAAACTTCCTGACTAAATTTTTTGCCATTGCACAAACTGTTTTTGTTTAAAGAATCAGTTGAAAAATACACTGTGAAATCATTACATAATACCTTCCTGCTAAAACATGCTCTCACGCAAAGTTCCATTGGGGAGATTGAAGAGGGAGAGGGGGAAGGAGGAGGAAACCTGCTATGTCGGCTTCTTGGTGTAAAACATTCACCACGTCTTTCAATACATTGCCTCAGTCACCTAGTCTCCTCTGCAGTTCAGTCTTTCTTGCTTTCTTCTTGACTAGAGACCTGCTATCAATACTGGGAATGTGAGCAATTAACCTAATCAACAGGCATCAAGTGATATACGATGTTTCAGAAATTTTCAGTAGGCTTGTTTAGTTGTGCTCCGCTGGGATAAAATCAGATGATAATTTTTAATTCATTTCAATAAATCATGCACTGTGACGCCTGAATGCTATGTGTAAACAGAGCAAAAGCTTGCGGTTCTGCAGCAGCAGCAAACAGCAGACTAGTCCACTGGCTTAGTCCAATTCTCATCCTTCAATCCAGCATGGATGTACAGCCCTGGGGTTCTGAGCCTGGTATAAGGGATCTACAGATCATATGTATTAAATACCCAGGTAGACTGACCTCCCCTAGTCCTTGGACAGAGTCTTTTAGTGTTTTAGCAGTTGCTCTATACAAGCGGTACCATCATGACCCCCATTTTGCAGATGAGTAAACTAAGGCTCATGGATGCTCAGCAGCTTGTCCAAAGTCACACAGGTCAGAAGAGTTAACCTGAGGCAGCCTGACACCAGAACTGACAGTTTTTTCTTTCCCACCAAATTGCCTGTTTTGAATTATTAGCAAATAGCCCAGAGAGTAATGAGTCAACAAACAATAATACATTCAAGGGGAGTCAGGTCTTTGTTGGGCCTTTAAGCCATGTGGGAAGATGTGCTAGAAAGTGTGAAACTCCATTACCTTTTGAACTCACTAAAATGTACAAAATGCAGATGGAACTGAGATAAATCCGTGCCAGTGACATTGGTTCCTTTTAGATCTCCTGCCATAATCTCCCTCCATGTCTTTATGAGAACAGAGGCAACTCCGTTCATCCTCCAGACATCTAGTGAGGTATTGAGGAGGCTGTTTGAAGACTGACATCTGCCCATTTCAAAAGTCCTCTGATGGTCCCAGAGTTAACTGGCTGCATGCTGCCTCCCCCAATACCTGTGAGCAGATGGATAAAGATGAGAAATACTTATGTTTCCATCAGAGCAGGAGGGGCCAAACCAAGTGAAGAACATTTATGAAATTGTAATACTTTGCCAGTTTACTTAAATCTCACGATGAAAATCTATATTTGCAGATATGTGAGGGCCTCTGAGCTGTCCTGTGGTGTGAAAAGAGGACGCTGCAGAGGAGCAGGAGTGTCAAGGCAACCCCATAAACACACACAAGTGTGTCTGTGCTCATCCAGGGATATGCAGGGGAAAGACCCATCAGGGTGAAAGATGTCCCCCCATGCAATGGAGTTGATGTGCTTTTATTTGGTATTTTCTATGTTGTTCATATTTTTCTTTACACTCAAAAATGCCCAATTCTGTTTCGTTTGGTTTGGTTTGATTTGGCAGGAGGGTAAGTGTCGATGACGCCAATAACAGAAACTTGCAATGCATGGAAAATCAATGCATGGGAAAGAACTAGGGTCCAAGTGCTATTTCTACAAATCACAAAGTTGGTGGGGTTATGTCGATAAGTCTGCTTATAAGCTGTGCATATTCTTCCCCTGAAGGAAAACAGACCATTCCTTCTTACCAGTGAAACCTGTTGTTGATTGGCTCTCAATAGAAGTGATTTTTTTTTCTATTAAATATAGAGTTCTTGGTATTTTGCTACATTGATCATATTTTTGTGGTGTCTTGGGTCCAAATGGGTTTCTGTGGATTCATCTCTGATCAGTAAACAAATAGGAAAAATGGCTTCTGTGTTTTTAAAAAGTCAGGAATATATCTTAAGGTGCTGGCATATCTGAATATCCTGGGTAGTTTTCATATTATATGCAAGGTGGAGCTAGAGGGAAACTCTGTCTTCCCACAACTTGAGGATTACTGATGCAAGGAGGCCCCACTCCTGACCCATCAGAGTGCTGTATCCTTCAAGTAGCTGGAATGGAGGAAAGGTTGAGACCCACCATCTGGTACAAGGGGAAGGGCCCCTGTGGGACCTGCCCTGGTATAGCTGGTGTGTGGATTTAGACATGCCTGGTACATGCAGTTGAGGGAGATGCCTTGTCTCCTCGTGTCCTCAGATATCTCCATGCTGTCTTCACTTGCATCCTCTGATTCACCTGGGGTCCGAGGCCCCTCCTGTGAAGAGAAGTTGAATGGTGTCCCTCAGTGGAATTGAACACATGTGGACATGTCTGATATGCTTGCAAAGGGAAGCCAACAAAAAGCAAGTGTGAGCAGGGAATCTGGGGTCCTCAGAAATAACACAGCTCAAGAGAAGCAGAAAAATGGCACAGCAAGCCCGAGTGGCCAGCAAGCCTGAGCTGGAGATGTGAATGAGGGGTGGTAGCTGCTCCCTAGGCCCACCATGGCTTTGCCAGCCTAGGAATTCAAGGACAATGAATGCACTTCAAAAAGAGTCCCAGGAAACTCTCAGGTCCCCAGAAACTGTGCTGTGAAGTCCCTCTACCAGAGCAGGTCAATACCGAGGAGCTGTTTCCCTACCAGCAAAATAAAAATGAGCACAAGCCTCTTCGAAGCGTAGATCTTGGGCAGCAGCCTGGGGGTCGATGGCAGTGGCACCAGAACATGCAGCACATTAACTATCTCTGGGATTTGCTGAGATCAGTATGGTTTTAAGAATGGCGGCCCAGCAAAGAAGGAGGAACAGGGCCACACCCCGAGAGCTAGGCTGGTCTGCAGTATCCGATGAGACTCCTTATGGGGTCCCTGAGGAGGAAGGAAGGACAGAGGCCCTGCAAGTTCACTCATGGGGGCTCTGCAATGGGGGCTTGAGGCCTGGATATTAAAGTGACCCATGCATACTCACAGGCAGGGAAGGCATAATCTCGTACTTCTGTAGCAATTTACTTTTTTTTGTTTGTTTTTAATGTTTATTTTTGAGAGGAACAGAGCATGAGAGGAGGAGGGGCAGAGAGAGGGAAACACACAATCGGAAGCAGGCTCCAGGCCTCTGCGCTGTCATCACAGAGCCCAGCACGAGGCTCGAACCCACAAACCGCAAGATCATGACCTAAGCTGAAGTCAGATGCTTAACTGCCTGAGCCATCTAGGTGCCCCCTGTAGTGACTTACTTTTATCTGTCCTTAAAACTGTTTGTGCCAGGGTGCTGGGTGGCTCAGTCAGTTAAGCGTCCGACTTTAGCTCAGGGCATGGTCTCGGGATCCGTGAGTTCAAGCCCTGCATTGGGCTCTGTGATGACAACACAGAGCCTGGAGCCTGCTTCGGATTCTGTCTCCCTCTTTCTCTACCCCTGCCCCACTTGTACTCTCTTTCTCTCAAAAATAAATAAACATTTTTAAAAAACCCATTTGTGCCAAGTAACTTAGATCAAAACAAACTTTTTTTTTTTTTTTTTGCTTAAATTATGTGCACAGTAGGGGCACCTGGGTGCCTCAATCAGTTAAGCATGGGACTTCAGCTCAGGTCATGATCTCACAGCTCATGAGTTCGAGCTCTATGCTGACAGCTTAGAGCCTGGGGCCTGCTTCAGATTCTGTGACTCCCTCCCTCTTCCTCTCCCTGACTCACTTTCTGTCTCTCTTTTTCTCTTAATAAATAAATAAGCATTAAAAAAAGAACACTTTAAAATAAAAAAATAAAATAAATTATGTGCATAATTTCTTCAATTATTAATACAGAAGTAAAGAGACATAATTTCTTTCCATTTCATAATTCCTACACATTTGTAACAACACATACAATCACTCTCCCAACAAGTAATTGTTCAAGCTAAATGAGATAAATAAAGGAAGTGCAGGATCACTAGAAGATGTTTTCTCATAAATGAAATTAAGCACCATGGCAATTCATCAACTGGTAAAGGCGGCTTTCCATTCCAATCTATGCTTTTTAAGCTATTGTTTTGGGTTTGAATTGTACAGTTGTATCGTGCTTTACACAAACTCATTCTAGATCACAGTTCATCACTCTGGAATATATCTTACCATATGTATTTTGGTCTGGCTATGAGCCATCTTGTCTGTGTTTATGCAAAGCCAAACCACATTATCATAGATTGCTTGCACAGCTACAAAAAAATATCTAGAGCTTACTAGTGGCCTGCATCAGCCTATACTGTGAAACCAGTATAATTTGGTCTTTAGAAATTCCATCTTATGGTCTACTCCTTTCAAAGCAAACAAACAAACGGTCTATTGGTGGTCTGCATTGCAAGTCCGCTGTGCTAGAAACCATGCCATCTGCCACACTCCATCTGGTCACAGCCCTTTGTTGAGAGGTAGGCAGTGGTGATCTTTGCTGCACAGTGCTGAGCAAGACACCAAACCCTGAGATATCCTCCCCAGACCTTGCTTTCCTGATCACTTACAATTGATCCAAGGTGAGCATCCAACCTGAGTTGCAACAAGCAAGAAATCGTGCTGGAAATTTGGACCTAGGACAAAGAGACTCAAGTTGCTCTTGAACTCCAGGATGAAAACCATGAGAAGCGCTGATGGCAAGAGAGAAGAAGGGAGCAGATGTGCACAGAGAGGAGCCAAAGGGAAAAGGTGGATGCAGAAGGGAGAAGTCACTTGAGTCCCTCATTTTTCTGATGCCCAACTGCATTCCTGACCCTGGATTCTGTGAGACACCACTAGGGACTTATAAAGAATTTCCCCTTGGCTTAAGCTAGTTGAAGTTTACTTAAACTGAAATATTTCTAATTACCACAAGTTGGTGTTGGAAGCCCACATAAAATAAGACAATGAGGGGCGCCTGGGTGGCTCAGTCGGTTGGGCGACCGACTTTGGCTCAGGTCATGATCTCACAGTCCGTGAGTTCGAGCCCCGCATCGGGCTCTGTGCTGACAGCTCGGAGCCTGGAGCCTGTTTCAGATTCTGTGTCTCCCTCTCTCTCTGACCCGCCCCCATTCATGCTCTGTCTCTCTATGTCTCAAAAATAAATAAACGTCAAATAAAAAAATTTAAATAAAAAAAAAAATAAAATAAGACAATGATATCATTTAAAGAGTGCAGTTTTCCAGAAGAGGAAATGGAAATCAGGTAGTTAAGTCCTTGCACGAGGTCACATACCAGGCATATTGTAAAGGGTGGTGGTAACCAGCATCCTTCTGTGTTTTTACTGTTAAATAGTGTGCTGAGATAGATGTTCCTCATTATGGTAGGGAAGGATTCTTCTCGTCCTGGTTACTACAAAGATTTTTTTCCTCAGAGATTGATGGCAGATACTAACAACTAACTTTTCAGCTTCTAACAACAACCAAAAATGCCATATGACTTTTGTCTTTTGACATCATAATTTATTCTAATAATAGAATACCTAATATTAAACTGTCCTCAGTTTCCTAAAATCAAATATCTTTAATCACTTTGCATTGTTCTGGGAATGGATTGGTAGGTTCTGGTGTTTTATTTATGATTTTTTTAATGTATGAGTGAGATGTCTTTAGTTTTCTTTCTTTTGCTCTTTTCCAGATTCCATTTATGGTGATGTAACTCATAATGATGAACTGAGTTTTCTATACTTTTATGATTTCTGAACTATTTATATAGCAAGGGAGTTTTCTATCTGTGGAGGGTTTGAAAGACTATGTCTTTAAATACATGGGTATATATATCCATTCCCAGCATCAATTTTGTACAAGTCCTTTTTCCTTATAATTTTCTAGTTCACACTGTAGTTATTGGTCTATTTAAGTTTTCTACTTCTTCTTGAATAGATTTGAATAATTTTATATTTTGTTAGAAAATTCACAATTCATTGAAATATTCCATTTTTTCAACATTGAGTTGAAACTTGGATTTTTGTGTAATATTTTTATCTACTCCATATCTGTGGGTACTTAGTCCCTGCTGAGATTACAATATTTCTTTAGTAGGCCCTTTGGGGCCACCTCCAAATGAGGAGGGTACTTAGCCAGGCACCTGTATTGATCTTTGCTGTCTTTCTGCTTTGGGTGGCCTTGGTCATCTCCATCTGGATGGTCACCAACCCCATCATCATGCTAGAATTATCAGCTGTAATGCTTAGAGTACAGTTAGAATGGGTAAGCCTATATTGGAGTAGAAGTAAACAGGATTGTGGTAACCATGTTTGGGACTGATTGGGCAGGGCAGGAGAGAGCACTGAGGGATGAAGCACTGGTGGGGCACCCTGGCCGCAAGGACTCAAGGACTCTAAGATGTCTAATTATCCTATGAACTTCTCCATCCACGGTGCAGCCCATAACGCCTTCACTGAGCTTCCCTTTGCCTCTAGTCTCTTTGGAGTCAATAATATTTCTATGTTAATATTCCCATGTTGTTTCCTGCAAATACAATTGACCACCTGAAATATGCCAATTTGTTTTTTTTTCTTTGTTTTTTGGGTTTTTAAAAAAAAAACTTTTTTAATGTTTTTATTTTTGAGAGAGAGAAAGAGAGACAAAGTGTGAGCAGGGAAGGGGAAAGATAGAGAAAGAAACACAATTAGAAGCAGGCTCCAGGCTCTGAGCTGTCAGCGCAGAGCCCGATGTGGGCCTCGAACTCAGGAGCTGTGAGATCATCATCTGAGCCAAAGTTCGTCCCTTAACCAACTAAGTCACCCAGGAGCCCCAGGACTATTGCCAATTTGAAGTGTTGTTTATAATTATGCTTATTCTATGGGATCAAATGATCTATTAATTTAAACAATTTTTATAGTAAAGAATAGGAAATCTTCTGAGCCTGAAAAGAACCTCATGAAAGGTAGTAAAGATGGGTTAATTGGAAATTCCAACTAAGACCATCTGAAAAATCACAATTAAGTTCACACTTAGGTGAAAAATCTACTTGGATGGAAAGAGACCAGGGAGACCCCTGTTATATGGACATAGGAGCCAGAGATGGCCAAGGCCCACACAGTGAGGAAACCAGGGTGTTAGACCAAGCAGATAAGAATCTGGTTGCGGAGCAGGGCCACAATGGGACCAAGGGAGCCTCAGCACTCAGCCAAGCAGGTTATTAGCAAAACTTCCAGGATATTAGAAAAAAATCCCAGGATTTGCCCCAACAAGGATTTAAATTGGTAAAGGCCCTTACAGCTGGAGGTAGCTAGATCTACAGGACCAATTCTTCCAGCAGAGACCTGTTCTTTGTTTGCATGTGGCTGGCAGTATTTAATAGCAATGTCCGCTCAGCTTATTGCTTATCACAATGTGATTCAATGTAACTCTTCCCACTGACTGTAAGCACAACTGCCATATGGGACTCATACTCAAATTCTCCACCTCTTGGCAGGTATCAGGTGCACATTTGACCTTCAGGTGGTATCTCTGGAATATCTGAACAGATAAGGATGGACGGTCCAAAAAAATTTTCTGTGTCTTGGGTTCAGGTCCTCCTCAGGTTCAATGTGGACTGTTTATCTAGGTTCCAGACTTCCCCTTTACAGTGCATTTCTTCTCTTGGGTCCTTATACCATCAGTTCTGAGGAGAGAATTCCAGCCTAATGACTCTATTCTTGTACCTGGGGGAAAGGAGGGTTCCTTTAGCACATACCAAGCACATAGGCATTGTTTATGGTAAAGAGTAAGAAGGAGAAGGAGAATGGGTACCTCCCTTGTGTCATTAATTGGCAAATTCCTTAAACAACTTACAATGAGTATTATCAAGAAATACATCAAACACAAATACAAATTGAAATTTTTAACAGTGTAAATTTCTACCTGGCCTTAAATTGCTCTGCCTTGTCTGTGTTCCAGGTTCAGGTTTAGTGGTCGGATCCTAGGCCTGGCTTTGATCCATCAGTACCTTCTTGATGCCTTCTTCACAAGGCCCTTCTATAAGGCACTCCTGAGACTGTAAGTGTATTGCAGGCCATGGTCCGCAGCCCTGCCTATGGGACAACAGTCGCTGACCTCCCTGGCACCACTGACCCTTTGTCCCTGTTTTGCCCTAACCATTCCTGTTTGTTCACTTTCCTGAATGCTTAGATATCACATAAACCTTTTAGTACAATAAAAAGGCATTTGGAGTTTTTATGTAAGCATAGGAGTAGACAATTGTAACATCATATAAAGGATATGAATCAGTTTGTATAAATAATTACAGTAACATTACAAACTTTGCATTACACTACTAAGTAGAATTGATCTAAAACTTAGTTGTTTTTAAATGTTTTAAAACTTTTATCCAATTGCCATCAAGAGTTCCTGAGTCAGTAACTATCCCATGTTTATTACTGTCATTCGCAAAAACAAAAAAAAGCATCGAATGAATGGAAAGATTCATCAATGTATTCAAAAGTATCAAGTTGTTAGACTCAGTGTATATTGTTTTAGCCAGGGCTGGGCAGCCGTTTGTTTAACAATCTGTTTACCTTTCACCCTTGGGATGCATCCAGGCCCTGTGATTTAAGTGATCTGGAATATCTGGATGAGGAATTTCACCAGAGTTTGCAATGGATGAAGGACAACAACATCACAGATATCCTAGACCTCACTTTCACTGTTAACGAAGAAGTTTTTGGACAGGTTTGTGAGATGTGGTGCTTGGAAAAGACCATTTGTTTTTTTATTGTGGAAGATTCACATAACACAAAATTTACCACCTTAACCATTTTTATGTCTGCAGTTCAAACTTGTGAAGTATATTCACACTGCTGTATAATCTCTAGTACTTGTTCATTTGGCAAAACTGAAGCTATAGCCATTAAGCAATTATTCCTCATTTTTCCTTCTCCCCAATCCCTTGAAACCACCATTCTACTTTCTCTTACCATGGATTTGGCTGCTCTAGATACCTCACATAAGTGGAGTCATAGAGTATATGTCTTCGTGTGACTGGCTTATTTCACTTAATACAATGTCCTCCAGGTTTATCCACATTACAGCATGTGACAGGATTTCCTTACTTTTTAGGGCCGGATAATATTCTGCTATATGTATATACCGTATTTTATTTACCCATTTATCTGTTGATGGACCCTTGGGTTGCTTCCACATTTTGGCCATTGTAAATAATGCTGCTGTGAACATAGGTATACATTTACCTGTTCAAGTTCTTGCTTTCAATTCTTTTGGATAGATACTGACGAGTGGGATTGCTGGATCGTAAAGTAATGGGATTTTTTTTTTTTTAATCTAGAAAACAAAGAATCTCATCCATTTAAAATACAATTCTTTGAGGACTACTTCCTTGTCTTCTTTCTTTTCCTTGTTATGACATGGATCTGCTTTAGAGAGTTTTTTGAAAATCAAATGTGATAATGGATCAGAAAACATTTTTTGAAGTGTGAAATACACTTGTAAGGTATTTCTGTTATCTGCGCAACGACAAAAATACTTTTTTTTATCACTAGCATCTAGATGTTTGCTCCTCCAAACTGCACGTATCTCAATACTATTAATAAGATAAAGCTTTGCATTTTTATTCCCACCAGTATATATACCTTTGAATCTTCTGGGTTACAGTTTTTCAGGTTAACCATAGCCTGAGTCACTTACAAGAGATTTCAAAAGCCTCTGACACATGATAATTTGAAATGGGTTGTTGTGAGAATTGAGTTGATAGGCTGTATAAGTATCTTGATGAATGTGCACAGTGTGCTGAGTCTGTGTGAGAGGTACCCACTGACCCCTGCAGCACCATACCATAATCATAAATTTTGGACAGGTCAGCATTCTGTTGAATTTCCTTTGTGTAAAGGACACTCAGGTATTCTGAATAATACCCTCTTCCATATTTGAGAAAAAAATTATTTCTCCTTATAACTATAAAGGGTACACGTAAATATGTTCAAGAATATATGATTCATTGGGCACCTGGTTGGCTCAGTCAGTGGAGTATGCAACACTGGATCTCAGGGTTGTAAATCCAAGCATCACTTTGGGTGTAGAGATTACTTAAAAAATAAAATCTTAAAAAAAAAAAAAGAATATACGATTCACATGACTGTCCTACCTTGTGCTAGATGAAAGTATAAAATACACTGTTCCCTGTGTGTGACTTCTTTTAGTTCATTCTTTATATCTGTCCTGTAGTAGAAGGTAATCATTTAGAAAGTTTTATTAAGACAAATGGGTAGTCATCTTAAAGTTTAAATTACACTCCTAACCTAACTCATTACACCAAAATTAATTCCACCTGGATCAGAAAGCTAACTGTTAAAAATAAATAAATAAAAAGACGAAAATGCCAAGATTTTTATTTTTAATCTTCCAGTAAGGAATGCTCCTGTAGATATGACCCAACTTTCAAAGTCATAAAAGCAGAGATTGACATAGCAAACTAAAATTATTGTTTTAATTCTATGTGGCCACGATACAACATAAGCAAAGTAAACATGGCATAATATCGAATACGCTGTAATGTATTACACAGACAAAAGCCTATTCTTTCAACATTGGAAGAGATCCCACAGATCAATAAGAAATGACCAACAACACAATAGAAAATTAGCAAAAAATAAATGGTTCCCAGAAACGGAAATATGAGGAACTACTCGATCTCATTCACAAGTTGTAAAAATGTAGGGGCGCCTGGGTGGCTCAGTCGGCTGGGCGGCCGACTTCGGCTCAGGTCAAGATCTCGCGTTCCTTGAGTTCGAGCCCCGCGTCGGGCTCTGTGCTGACAGCTCAGAGCCTGGAGCCTGTTTCGGATTCTGTGTCTCCCTCTCTCTGACCCTCCCCCATTCATGCTCTGTCTCTCTCTGTCTCAAAAATAAGTAAACGTTAAAAAAAAAAAATGTAAATTAAAGCATAGCGAAATGCCATTTTCTCTTATGAGATTATCTTGAGTCAGAAAGTTTAACAGTATTCTGTTTTGGAGATGGTGTAGAGAACAGACACGCTGTATGGGAGTGTAGATAGAAGTTTGGTTCACTCTCTATGAAGGGCACCTTTGGGATAGCTACCCTCATTCTAAATGGACCTACCCACACCCCCACCAGGTGTTGTATGTAAGTGGTGAATCACTGAATTCTACACTTGAAACTAATATTACACTGTATGTTAACTAACTGGAATTTAAAAAAAATTTTTTTTACATTTATTTATTTTTTGAGAGACATAGACAGAGCACAAGTTGGGGAGGGGCAGAGAGAGAAGGAGACACAGAATCCGAAGCAGGCTCCAGGCTCCCAGCTGTCAGCTCAGAGCCCAATGCAGGCTCAAACTCACAAACCATGAGATTATGACCTGAGCCAAAATCGGACTCTTAACCGACTGAGCCACCCAGGTGCCCCTAACTAACTGGAATTTAAATAAAAATTAAAATAATTAAACTAAGAAAAATAAGAAAATAAATGCACCTGCCCTTGACTCAGCACCCATGTCTAGAAATTTGTCCTGCTAATATATTTATTCACACCTAATTCAAATGAGTAATGTATCAAGATCTTCACTGCAGCATTGTTGATACTTGAAAAAGATCTGAAACAATATAAATGTCCAGCAATGGAGCATTGGTTAAATAAATTATGATACATCCACACAACAGAATAGTGAGCTAGTGGGATGTGTGGTTAAAAAATGCAAGACATCCCAGCCCATCAACTTACATGTAAATCATAAACAATAAATAGGGTATTATAACAAAAATAGAATAAGTCAATTCTAAATTGGTATAAAACAATTCTTACATTTTTAAGTGAAAAGTATGGTGATGAACAGTGTATATAATATGCTACTATTTGTGAACAAAAAGAGATGATATATACATATTCTCTGATAAATACATAGAATCTTCCTGGAAGAGAAGTAAGGGCAATTTTTCTCCAGGTAGGGAGATTGTATGGCTGGGAGATGAAATGAGAAAGAAGCTTGCTTTTCATTTATGGCCTTTTATGCCACTTGAATGTTATTCCATGGATGCATATTACCTACTTAAAAAAATGAGGTAAACCACAAATAACTGAATATATAAAATTAGAAGGAAAAAATAATATCTAAAAAATAAAGAGCCATCCTTCACAGGTATGTGGCATAGGAACAACTCAGAAAAGTTTAAGATGTTCCCAAAGAGGATGTGCCATAGGTCTAGAATAACTCATATCTCTGTAAATGGGTGTCTCGTTCCTCTTCAAATGAGGTCACTAAGAACTATGACTTGGGTTTTAGGAAACCGAGTTATAGCCCTTCTTTTGGCAAGTTATGAGACACTGCAGAGCAGACAGATAGATGCAGGTGAAAGACATGATGGGCGTTTCCTGGGTGTGTTAGTTAGGATTAGAGTCAGCTGCCAGAGAAGAAACCCAAAATGACCCAGCTGAAACTAAACAGTTTATTCTTCCCTCACAGAAAAGTGTAGAGGCAGGCAACCCAAGGCTGCAACACCTACCAAGGGCATTTGCACTTATGGCCCAGATGCTAATAGTTCCCGAACCATCATGTTCCTGCCTGAGGCATCAGGACAAAGGAGCAACAACCCCTCCCTTTCAGGGGGTTCCTGAAAGTGCCATACAACATTCCCGCTTACAGAGTATTGGCCAGAATTTAGTTACAGGGCACACCCAGCTGCAAGTGAGGTTAGGAAATAAAGTCTTTTACTGGGCAGCTAAAAATCAGAGGTTCCAAGGAATGTGGAGAATTAGTGGCAACTAGGATGTTATAATCGGCCAGTATTTTGTGATTAGCACTAATCACCTAAGTGCTGGAGAGAAAAATAACTGTCAGCCTTTTGTGGACTATTCAGGTAGCTGTGTCAATGAGTGCAAATATACATATCTATGTTTATTAAGCCAATGACTAAGTAGAGGTATGCCTTACATGTCTTATAGCTTTGAGACATGAGGTGAGCCCCTTAAGTGAATTTAAGATGACCCCCTCCAAACACCAAAGCTTTCTGATAAAAAAAAAAAAATGTCTAATATGTTACCCACCCTCTTGCCTTTCAAAAGACAGAACACAGATCGTAACTTTTCTCAGTGACTCGTTTGTCCTAACAAACAAGTGTCACCACGTTAAGTGGCATTGTCATTCTGTTTCCTTTCTCAGTCTGTCATTCTTCAGCCACTATTACACTGGGATGTAAAAACCATCTTCTCATTATCTGCTATTTTTCTGCCAATGATCTGCTTCGGGTGGGGAGGCTGGTGGCTGTTGAGAATTTGATCTAATTGGGATTTGGGGAAATTGAATGTGTGATTATGGTATAAGGACATTCTGGTCCATCTGTTCCCCTGGGACAACCAGGAGCACTTTTCTTTTATTTCCATTATGCCTCTTGAGTTAAAGAAACATGTT
Source organism: Panthera leo (assembly GCF_018350215.1). NCBI lineage: Eukaryota > Metazoa > Chordata > Mammalia > Carnivora > Felidae > Panthera > Panthera leo. The sequence continues at coordinate 69,732,942 of NC_056680.1, read as the reverse complement.
TCCTCTTTATAAAACAAAAACTGCAGTAAGGTGCATCAGTATCATCTTAGAACACGCAGAGCTTTTTTTAGTAGCTTCCAGGAAAGGAACAAGAACTAAGGAGGCAATAATGCAGAAGCCACGTTGAAGAGGACTTTTTGTAAATAGTTCATCCTCCTAGAATTGATGTGAGTCACTGCACGATCCACTGAGTTGACAAGCATCACAGTCTCTCTGTTTCCCCACAAGGTAACGGAAAGGGAGTTGAAATCTGGAGGAGCCAACACGCAGGTGACGGAGAAGAACAAGAAGGAGTACATCGAGAGGATGGTGAAGTGGCGGGTGGAGCGCGGTGTGGTGCAGCAGACCGAGGCCCTGGTGCGGGGCTTCTATGAGGTGAGGAGGGTGGCTTGTGGGGAAAACGGAGAAGAAGAACCAAGGCGGGCAAAGGGCTCAGCTCCCGTCACCAGAGGGCAAAGAGGACACCCTTGGGGTGGATGAAGAAGGTGTCAGAGTTCTCTGGGAAACCAAACTCTTACGGTAGGTGAAAAATGCTCTCACAAAGATATTGTTGTGGCCCCAGTGTGCCAGATAGGAAAGCTTTTGTTATCTCCTGTCAAGAGCTGTGCGTGTGTGTTTCCTTTCATTCAGCGAAATAAAAATAAGTGAAGCGAAGGCATTCGGGGGGATTGTCCACTCTTGGTAGATTTCTCTTTTGTTGTAGTGTCACTCGGTGCCACGTAATCCATACTGAGGTGGTAAATCAAGAGGACAGGGACAGCTTCCAGCTTCCTATGCTCCAAACGTCGACACCCTTAAACTTTTGCAATTAAGAAACAAGACACTGTAAATGTTTTCTCAAGGCTTGAGTCTTGGAAAGTTTTCTTTCCCTGCCGTGATGGACAACAACATGGCTCACTGGCTTGTCCATCTCTACTTTGATTAGAGGAGGTACCGACTGACCTCAGGTGTTCAGTTGTGTGTGACACATTTGGCAATAAGGTATAAAGTCAGAGCTTAGCGCCCTCACAAAGGAGGTCTTCCCTCTTTAGAGGGAGGAAGGAAGAGAGGGGAGAAAGGAAGGAAAATACACTTGTTTTAATATAGAATGCCCATTCCTAGGAAACAAGTCATAGTTTTATGTGGAAGAGAGGATACCTTTTAAGTGAAGTGATAATACTAACATCAAGTCACTACACAGTGTTTGGATTTTTGCCTTTAAAATGCAAGGATACTTGGAACTTAAATGTGACTAGAGAAAGTCAAGTCAGGTTTGCCCATAACGTCATTCTGAGACAGAGGGAGTGAAAACCCTGGGACCTTTTTTGAGTTCACAGCTCGTGAATGGGTTGTGTTTCAAATGTGTAAGTCACGATTTTGAACTTAAACATGATAGTACATTTTTTAAAAAGTTGTAGGGGAGCCTGGGTGGCTCAGTCGGTTAAGCAACCGACTTTGGCTCACGTCACGATCTCTGTGTGTGGGTTTAAGCCCCACATCAGGCTCTATGCTGACAGCTGGGAGCCTGGAGCCTGCTTCAGATTCTGTGTCTCCCTCTCGCTCTCTGCCCCTCCTCCACTCTCTCTCTGTCTCTCTGTCTCTCTCAAAAATAAATAAATGTTAAAAAAAATTGTTTTAAAGAGAAAATAAAAGTTGTAAATGATGATCAGTTTCCCAGCTTAACCCACAGAAGTAATAATAAGTGAACAAAACCTTTCAGTGTGGTTGTACCTGAAGCCTAATCTGTATTTCAGGTAGTAGACTCGAGGCTTGTCTCTGTGTTCGACGCCAGGGAGCTGGAGCTGGTGATAGCGGGCACGGCGGAAATCGACCTGAATGACTGGCGGAATAACACAGAGTACCGGGGAGGTGAGACGGCGGGGCCCAGCACAGACACAGTGTTATATTGAAGTGAAACATGTTTCCATATAAATATATTAATATTTATTTATATAATAATATATTCAATATAAAACATGTTATATTGAAGTGAAATTGACAGATCGTAACATTAACCATTTTAAAGTGAACAGTGCGGTGGTATTTGGTACATTCACAATGTTGTGCAACCATCACCTCTCGCTGGTTCCAAAACATTGCCCTCACCCCGAAAGGAAACCCCGGACTCATTCGGCAGTTGCTTCCCATATCTGAGAGCCGTCACTCTGCGTTCTGTCTCTGTAGATTTACCTATTCTGGATATTTCATACAGAGTCATACAGTCTGTGGTCTTTGGGATCTGGTTTCTTTCATTAGACATTCTCTTTCAAGGTGTGTTTCGCTGCTTCATTCCTTTTTGTGGTTGAATGATATTCCTTTTATATTTATATTCCATGTATAGTTATAAATATAAGATAAAATGCCATGTTATAGCTATATATATGATATATATTTCAGAACTTCTTAAAGAGTGAATAAAATTTGGCCTTAATTTGATTTGGCCTTCAACGCAGAGTAGGTTCTCCTAACAAGCCTTCCAGTGACTTCCATCCTGAATGTTCCTTCAGGTGATCCCCATTACTGTAATCTCTGGCCTAACTGCATGTAGTTGCATGACCGAGATGGCCACCCAGAGACCAGCTCCTGAGCTAGGTTACATGCTGGCAAGGAAGCGTCTCTGCTCCAGCTGGAACTGGAATCCTCTTCCCCTCCGTCTCAGTTCGCCGCAACCTGGTTCTGTTGTCTCTCCAAACCCTAAACTTCTCCTAACTCTTGGCCTTCACGCTGCCAAACTAGTCTTCTTGAGACATTTTCACCAAGCCATTTCCTTATCCACAAAACAAACTCCGTATTACTTTTGAAAGTGTTTTGTTTTTAAGGCTCAAAACCATTTCTTTGTGTAAAATATGACAGAGAAACCTCAGTTGGAGCCATAGACAGAAAGCTGGGCCCGCCATCCCAGCCTCCCTCGTCTCCCCAGTGTACTCAGCCATGAGAAGCCTGTGTGGGACCGCTGGGCACTTCTTGGCATGGCAGGGGAAAACCAAGGAGTCGAGTCCCAGTGTCTCTGCCTGGCTACTACAGCCCTCTATGGCCCTCAGCCAGTTTCCCTCAGACCCCTCTCTGCACTAGTCAGCTTGCAATTCCCTGCATATTTCTTCCTCATTCTTGTTCTCCGTTTCTCCTGTTCTCCACTCCCACAAAGCCTTCCTGCGCTCAGCGTACACCTCACTTCTCTCTTTCTACCCCTGCTGACATACATCTCTCCCATCTTGGAGTGCCTGTTGCATTTGCAGGGGTGGTGAATCATTTACCTGAATCAGGTGACCCAAGCTTGCTCTCCCAACTGTACAGTGACAGCGGCTCAATACCTCTTCCATGGGCCCAAATGGCCTGAGAGCAGCTGTTCCGGAAGCACTAATCACTAATGGCCACTGGAGATTCCAGCATCTTCTGTTCTCTACGCTTGTTGTTTACCTTCCGTCCTTCTTAAGTCCTAGACTGTCCCACGGTATGCAGTTACCAAGAGCTAAGACCTCAGAACAGAGAAAATACAGTGAAATATGTTCATAGAGGGTTTTGTCTCTTAGGGTCCCAAGGATCTCTAGCCACTCCTTGTCTCATTTATATGAGGCAGGAAAATGACTAGTGTGGTCCCAATTGTTTACATAGAAAGCAGACATCTCTGAGGACACCCCTCAGAGCATAAAATCTTTTAATAAAATGGCTACTTTCTAAATCTGCTTTTGTTATAAAATTTGACCTAGCTACACAGATGGTCTTAGACTTGTGTGAAGGCCGTCAGAGAAATCGGCAGGCCAGCAGCAGCTAGTCGGTCCCCATTGCACCTGCTGCGTGTTTCGCCTCTCTCCCTTCCTCCTCCTCTCTGCACATCCTCCCTTCCTCCTTCTGCCCCATTCAGGTTATCATGACGGGCATCTTGTGATCCGCTGGTTCTGGGCCGCCGTGGAGCGCTTCAATAATGAGCAGAGACTGAGATTACTTCAGTTCGTCACGGGAACGTCAAGCGTGCCCTATGAAGGCTTCGCAGCCCTTCGAGGAAGCAATGGGCTTCGGCGTTTCTGCATAGAGAAGTGGGGGAAGATTACGTCTCTCCCCAGGTACGGGCTCCTGCCAGCCTTCAGGAAACCCACCAAGTATACTTTGTTATTAAGTTTGGATGATGATCCTTTAGGATAGAATTCCCCACCACCTACAGTTTGTTACGAGTTACTGATGAAAGGTGCCAATGAAGAGTCTCTGGGATGTGAATTTAGACCGTATTCTTAGTTATTTTTGGACTATTGATGGTGTTTGGGCAATAATGTCATGGTCCGTGTGTGAGTTGTGGGAAGCTTTCCAATCTGTACATAGCCGTTTAATTTAAGGAGGAAGGTCTCACCTGGGGAGGGTGGGAGGAGAGGCTGGAAGCCCAAAATAACCCTTCCAACGCCATATCTGTACTCCTCCAGCATGTCACTTGATACTCTGTAGGATAGTTATGCATGTACGTGGCACATTTTTCCTACTATGTTTTCCTAATGTTTATTTATTCTTGAGAGAGAGAGACAGAGAAACAGAGAGCAAGTGGGGGAGGACAGAGAGAGAGAGACATGGAATCAGAAGCAGGCTGCAGGCTCCAAGCTGTCAGCACAGAGCTCAGCATGGGGCTCAAACCCACGAACCGCAAGATCATGACCTGAGCTGAAGTCAGACACTTAACCAAGCGAGCCACCCAGGTGCCCCTATCCTACTGTGTTTTAAACCATGTGAGGACAAGACTATATGTATCTCAGGCCTCTAGAGAGACTTCTATATAGCAAGCTGTCAAGGAGATTATTGTGGGATAAATGCAAAAAAGGAGACACTAAAGATCCCGGCAGTTTAACTGATGAATTTCCTACACTGTGAGTTTTAATCCCTACACTTCCTGGGTCCTTCATAATCCACTCTGGGCAGCCTTTTCCTGCCCTGAAATAAAGAGCACTAAAGACATGCTTCTGTATAGGTACTACAGTAATAAATCCTACTCAACAACAAAAGAAAAGATTGATCCATATTACTTTCTTCTATGATACTTTCTAATTATAAAAGGAGATTCACATTTCATTCAGCTCCATTTCCACATGACTTCCCAGATACCATTGCTAAATCCCGATGGAAGGATTTACTGAACTATGATTTGCATCCAGATCTCCCACACCTTCTAATGTCCTGAAGACAAGTCACCTGATGCCAGTGAGCATCAGGAGGCCCAGGAAACAGAGCTCATGCCCAGCTGGTTAATAACAGCCAAAAAGCCTTGGCACAATTTTCAGCCCTGGCTTCACCCACTTGCTCAGCAGCCCCTCAGGGCTCATTTGCATGGTTCTGCTGATGGCTGAACCTACTGAATTAAATCTGGCAAGAAAATAATGCTAAAAAGGCAAGATTCCCATTTGTCTAGTTTAATGATAGATTTGAAAGACAAGGTTATTTGGAAACACTCTGTTCTTATTTTGGAGAATGTGTTGAGTCACCATTTGATGATAGCCTCCGCCCCGAGGAGGGACTAAGATACAACCACCTACCTTCCCAGAGGAAGGTAGTCTTATAGTCTAGGAAAGAGGGCAGCCCAGTAGTAATAACTTACAACACAAGGTGGAATCCAAGGGGCACTGAGAAGGGAAGATAAAAACAAGGTGCTATGAGGATGTAGAACACAGACCTAATAATCCCAGCTGAGCTGGTAGGAGGGGATGCCACAAAGAAGCTGGTATTTAGGTGAGCATTGAGGGCCAAGGAATGGGTGGAGGGGAACTCTAGGCTGAAGCAGCAGCTTGAGCAAGGCCTGGGGGTGGGAGGTGGCCAGCATGTGTTCAGGAAGGAGTGCTGGGCCAGCATGGAGGACAGAATGTCCTAAGTGATACTCACAAGGAATAAGGTTGAGAGAGATAGTTTGGTGAATCACAGAGAGAAGCCCCTGCTGAGGAGTCTCAGTTTTGTTCTTTAGGAAATGGAAATAGGAATTGCTTTTGTCATTTGGGGATCACAGATTGAGTCTAATTACGTATTTGCTTTGAGTAGCTTTGAATTGTGCATTAATTCTATTCACCTACACAAACAGCTTATGAGGTGGATGTTGGGCTTATCGTCAGGCTCTTCACATCGGGGCCAAGGCATCCCTAAAAAGTCTGCTGTTCCACAAACCCCAGAGAGGATTCTTTGGGGAGGCAGGGACTTCACCCTGGACCAGGAGGACCCCAAGAAGCAAAGGCTGAGATGCTCCTGGGAGGACGGTGAAAATAACCCCCTGGATAGTAACCCCTAACTAGTCTTCCTTGTGCATTTTCTGAAGATCCAAGAACCTAAAAAGTGTCACCAATGTGTGAAGAGAAAGAAGTAACTTCTGACTTCTAAGAATGGTAGTTTGGAAAGACCTGGCCAGGTGACGTGGCAGGTGGCAGGAGGCCCTGAGGTGGGCGGGAGCAACATCTACAATGAGTTGGGGCGGGGAAGGGCCCAGAGGCTGGCAGGAGAGTCAAGCAGACACAGGATGACCCAGGACTTCCCAGAGAATGTGAGCTCAATGCACACTGCCCACACTGGGAGGAGAGGTGGTCTGGAGCTGCTTTGTCTGCAGATCTCCCCTCTACAGACAACTGGATGCCCAGATGAGAATGCCAAATACTGACGCAACCAAACCTGAATCATAGCCCAGCTAAATAAAACCTTTACATCAATCCAAGCCCTTGCCTCCCCAAAACTATAGGAGGGTTAGGAAAGAGGACTTTGAGAATAATGGTTTCTAGGATGTAATTTTACAGTGCCTGATAAACTTCGGTGTAAGACAGGTGGGACAGTGACTAAGGTTGAGGTCAAGGAGCTAGCATGTTAGGGCATTGAACAGGTCATCCATGTGGACTCAGAAGCTACACAGTCTGTTGAGAATGTATTGAGAATGGGAAGGATTTAAGCAAAGTGATAGAGATTTTAATAAATGTAATTATAGCTGGAAGGTCAGAAGGTATGGAAGGTATATCTAGAGCACTGATTTGCAAACTTTTTAATCACAGGCCACAGAAAGAAATACCTTTTACATAACGTCACAACCCAGTACATGTGTATCTACTTCTGTGTGTTTGTGTGTGTGTGTGTGTGTGTGTGTGTGTGTGTGCAGGTCTGTCTGTCTGAAATACAAGTTCCTCAAAACAACACTTTACCCTGGGGCACCTGAGTGGCTCAGTCGGTCAAGCGTCCGACTACGGCTCAGGTCATGATTTCATTGTTCATGAGTTCAAGCCCCACATCAGGTTCTGTGCTGACAGCTCAGAGCCTGAAGCCTGCTTCAGATTCTGTGTCTCCCTCTCTCTCTGCCTTCCTCTGCTCATTCTGTGTCTCTCCCTCTCTTTTAAAAGTATATAATAAACACTTAAAAAATTAAGAAAAAAAAACAATACTTTACCCTTATTACCTGCAGGTAGTACACTCTTCTAATCTATCCTATTTGATTGAAATAAAATGCCAAATAAAACCTGTAAATAGAAAAAAATCTAAGTGGCACAAGATTCAGAGAAATAGAATTTTTTAAACATTGTTTCCCTTTATTTTTATTTATTCATTTTAATTGAAGGATAGTTGCTACAAGATGTTATATTAGTTCCAAGTGTACAACATAGTGATTGGACAAGTCTGTTGGTTATGCTGTGCTCACCATGAGTGTCACTACCATCTGTCACTATACAATGCTATGACAGTGCCATTAACTATGTTCCCTGGGTTGTGCCTTTTATTCTTGTGACCTATTCATTCTGTGACTGGAACTCTGTACCTCCCACTCTCCTTCACCTATTTTGCCCAACCTCCCTCCCCACCCCACCCCCGGCAACCATCAGTTTGTTCTGTGTATTTATGAGTCTGTTTCTGCTTTTTGTTTGTTTGCTTTGTTTTGTTTTGAACATTACACATGTAAGTGAAGTCATTTGGTATTTCTCTTTCTCTGTCTGATCTGTTTCGCTTAGCATAATACCTTCAAGGTCCATCCGTGTTGTCACAAACGGCAAGATCTCATCCTTTGTTATAGCTGAGTAAAAGGAACAGAAACTTTTTATCAAAGACTCAAAAGTAATGATCTAGAATTGGTAGTGGAGAGTGAGCAAAGTGCTCATTCACATCAAAGAATGTGACAGGATGACCATTGACCATCTCTACTCATGGGGACTGAGACAGGATACTAAGACTTGTAGGCCACATCCAGAAAGGGAGAGTGGGAGAGTTTCCTTACTGTACAACAAGGACTGGGGAGGGAACAGAGGAGAGGCTCCAAAGAAAAGCGTGGAAGCTAGTCTGAATAGACACATCACAAGGCAGCATGGAGATGGAATAAAGGAGAGGAGGGGAACTTAAGGGTTTACATTTGGAGTGGGAACCAGGGATTCCAGAACTATGAGTCATGGGCAGATTGGCCTAAAAGTTGCAAACAGAATTCTAACAACATGCTCCACTGCAGATGTAAACTGAGCCCAAGCCCAGGTGGAGGGGAAGGCCTGGTTGAGGTAGATATTGACTTACTCTATAGGGATGGCTCTCAAGAGGGATGGGAGAGATGACTTTGCCCCCCAGGGGACATTTGGCAATGTCTGGAGACATTTTTGGTTGTTGGGGAGGGGCTAGTGGCATCTAGTGTAGAGGCTAAGGATGCTGCTAAACACCTGCGATGCACAAGACAGCCCCTCATAATGGAGAATTATCAAGTTTAAAATGTCAGTCGTGCCAAGGTGAAAAACCCTGCTCTGTAGGCTATAAGGCTACAAAGGAGGCTTGAGGGAGCAATTGGGAGTTTGAAAGGGAAACTGACAGCCACTGAGAAGCCATAGAGAAGGCAAGAGGAGAGAGATGTTCAAGAAGAAAAGATATCAAAGGCTTTTAAAAAACTTGAGGAGGTGTGGGCAGAGAATGGGCCTCTGGATTTGGGGACCAAGAGGTTCAAGTTGAAAAAGAATAGGTTTAGTAGTACTGAGAGTAAGAACCATCTGTTATTCTCTCTCTCTCTCTCTCTCTCTCTTTTTGAGATCATAAATGGGGGAGGGATAGCGAGAGGGGGACAGAGGATCCAAAGCTGACTCTGCGCTGAAAGGCTGACAGACTGACAGCAGCGAGCCTGATGCCGGACCTGAACTCATAAATCATGAGATCGTGACTTGAGCCAAAGTTGAACACTCAACCGACTGAACCACTCAGGCACCCCTGAGAGTAAGAACCATATGTACAGGGAGGCTATGGTTGGACAGTGGAAGAAAGTGACATGAAGGGGAGACAGGACTTCTAAAATTGGCCTCCCAACTAGCTGAACAACCAGCAGCAGAGAGCTGCTTTGTTTGCTTTTAGTAGTGTTGTTTGCTTTTGGCCAGCCTTAAAGTGGTCTCTTCTGGGGAGGAGCATGCTATCATTGGTTACCATTTTAATCAACAACTTGGAAAAAATCAAGGAGACACTGTAGATGTTACAAAGTATAAGGGCAAATAATACAGTGATTGGCACAATCTAAATCCTGAATTATCTCAAAATGCTGGAACCCTAGATTAACAACAACAGAGTGAAAATTGACCTGGCATGATTGAAAAGATTCATGTGGAGTTCCAAAGTATCAGTTGCACAAATGGGAGATCAGGGTGGGTGATTCATTTACCAGTGGTTTATATGAAAGAGGCTTTTGAGTACCCACAGGTGTGACACAGTTCCGGAAATTATAACTGCAGTTGTGGTTGCATTATTAAGAGAATCTTATGTTTAGATGATGATTCACATGGGAATGCAAGCTGGTGCAGCCACTCTGGAAAACAGTAGGGAGGTTCCTCAAAAAACTAAAAATAGAACTACCCTACGACCCAGCAATTACACTACTAGGCATTTATCCAAGGGATACAGGTGTGCTGTTTTGAAGGGACACATGCACCCCCATGTTTATAGCAGCACTATCAGCAATAGTCAAAGTATGGAAAGAGCCCAAATGTCCATCGATGGATGGATGAATGGATAAAGAAGATGTGTTATATATATACAATGGAGTATTACTTGGTAATCAAAAAGAATGAAATCTTGCCATTTGCAACTATGTGGATGGAACTGGAGGGTATTATGCTAAGTAAGATTAGTCAGTCAGAGAAAGACAAAAATCATAGGACTTCACTCATATGAGGACTTTAAGAGACAAAACAGATGAACATAAGGGAAGGGAAACAAAAATATAAAAACAGGGAGGGGGACAAAACAGAAGAGACTCATAAATATGGAGAACAAACTGAGGGTTGCTGGAGGGATTATGGGAGGGGGGATGGGCTAAATGGGCAAGGGGCACTAAGGAATATACTCCTGAAATCACTGTTGCACTATATGCTAACTAATTTGGATGTAAATTTAAAAAAATTAAAAAATTAAATTAAAAAAATAAAGAAAACTAAAAAAAAAAAAGAAAGGAAAAGTTAATAAATAAATAAATAAATAAATATTCACAGATTACAAAAGGCATTTATGTGCATTCTAACATTGGTCCTCACTACAACCCCCTGAGGTACACAAAGCATATATTATTGCCCTCATTTTACAAGTGAGAAAACTGAGACTTAGAAAGATTAACTGACTTTCCCAAGGTGATAAAGCTAGCAAGTGGCTAGGCTGTAATCAGAATAGACGTCTTCCAACCCCTGGTTTTGTGCTTTCTCTGCCACCTACTGCACACGGGAGCACTGGGCCCAGAGCCTAGGGAGGGAATGAGCAGGTGTTCTATGCTGTCAGAACCATGCCTGGAGAACTGCAAGCATTTAAGAATACTGAATCAAGGGCACCTGGGTGGCTCAGTCGGTTAAGCGTCTGACTTCACCTCAGATCATGATCTCATGGTTCGTGGGTTCGAGCCCCACATTGGGCTCTGCACTGAATGGCTCAGAGGCTGGAACCTGCTTCAGATTCTGTCTCACCCTTTCTCTCTGCCCCTCCCCTGCTCGTGCTCTGTCTCTCTCTCTCTCTCTGTCTCTCTCTCAAAAATAAATAAACATTAAAAAAAAGAAGAAGAATGCTGAATCAAACCATGATTTGATTGTGTTCATTCATTCTCAATTACAAACTACAGTCTACTTAAGAGAATCAACCAAAGCTGGTGATAAATGCAGTAAAACCAACTCGAAGAAACTGGGTAGCCATGCTAGGTCTTGAAGAGGTGCCATTTGCTAATGCTTTCAGATTATTCCCAGAAAGTATCTTCTACACAATTCATTTGGTTCCAGCTATTTTGCAAATATGGGATCTTTGACGTAACATTTCCACTCATGAGTGCCAGTTAAAATGGCCAGAGGAAGAAAACCAAGGCAATGATGGCTGCTCATACCTTGCTCCTAACTAGTTCAGCTAGTTTCAGAAGCATACTTGGGATTTTCCCACCCTACTTAACTTGGTTAGCCAGAAACCGGAGCATGTCTTTGTTTTAATCTTTCTAAACATAGAGAAGGGTCGCTGTAATTGTCATCCTACATTGAGTGCTCTTCCACTTTTACTCAAATGAGTTTAGGTAAGATATTTTAATTATTCTCTTGTGAGGTCAACAGAGGCCTGTTTGAATCTTCAATCATAATCTGAGACTCTGCTAATCTTGGTCTATTTTTATGCTTCTTCCCAGGTAAATCCTTAAGACCTAAGGCCAGATACACTCCTATCCTGTGCCCACCCTTGGAGCTTGTGGGGGCACAAGGAGTTCGGGGGTTAGTTTTCCAAGAACAGTGAGGGAGCTATGGCCAGGAGAAGGAGAAATGGATGCTGAGAGGCAAAAACATCAGCATCCTCCCACTATTCTTCCCGTGCAGGAGAACCCAACTTCCCTCTTCCCTCTTCCCTCTTCCCTCTTCCCACCTCCCCATCACCCAAATAATCTCTCTCATACCCTGAGCACTGCATCAGCCTGGTCAGGAACTCTGAAAACAAAGGTATAAACAATACACAACTTCCTTAAGGATCTTGTAATTAAAAGAAGAATTCAGTATCCCAAGTGAAATTCAAATGAAGGGGAATGGTCTCTTTGCTTAGAGTTTTGTTTAGTCTTATTGTGTATATGTTTGTTTTGTGATGTTTTATCTTCTCGTTTATTGTTATTTTAGTTTAGTTTAGTTTAGTTTATTTCGTTCCATTTTCATGTGCCCTTTTCTGTGCTGGTTGGCTTCTCAAGACACCATTGCAACACACCTTTTAGGAAGCAAAAGACATTAAATTGACCTTGAGCTGCACCCATCCACCTTTCTCCCTACTTTGGTATAGACCTTGGCCTCAACCAACAATTCCATAAAAACAAAGCACATCTGACAGGAAGAAATTAGTCAGGTTATTTGAAGTTCCACGAGGGGAAACTGTGTCCTGGGCCTCTCGGGCTCACCACTGAGCCCTATGTAGGTAATACGGGGTCTGGTCCTGGTCCGTGCATTAGTGCAAGGCAGGGAAAGCCATTCGTTATCTAGACCAGATACTGGTGTGCATGGGCCCATAGGATGAATGAAGGATATGACAAATAAGGCAGAACTCAGGGCACAGGGATGCTCCAGGCAACCAGGGAAGACTATTCCAAAAGCTCAGCTGTTCTTGGAAGTGACGCACTCTGATGTCAGGTTAGCTGTGTCCCCCTGAAACAGAAGAGTCACACTGTCTCCAGGGCACACCTGACTTGATAGAGCATTGGATCTCAGAATTTCAGGGCATCCGGTGGCATCTCTACATCAATACACATGGTTTACTGTGGCCCAGAAATCAGAGCTAGACAAGGAGACTTGGGAATATGATCCTGTAGTACTAATGATGTTTCTGCCTCCTTCACTGATCACATCCAATTCATATTTCAACTGCAGAATAAAACTGATATTGTCGATTGATGAGTGTGGTTTGCTTGTAAATGTTTCTAGTTATTCTACTCCCTCAACTAGTTTATTCATGCCTAGAAGGCCATCGTTCTTAGTTGCAATCTTATATGGTGGTCCAAAACCTGGTTGTGCTCATTTTTTATTCCCTTTTGCTTCATACCTTCAGATTGATCACAGATACATACAGATACATACAGACCAGTTGTACCTTGAAACAAACACCTTCACCAATCTTTTCTCCCCATTCAGGGCACACACATGCTTCAACCGACTGGATCTTCCACCTTATCCCTCATACTCCATGTTATATGAAAAGCTGCTAACAGCAGTAGAAGAAACCAGCACCTTTGGACTTGAATGAGGAAATGGAAACTCACCTGACATTTTCCTGGCAATCACATCACCCTTTCTGGGATCATCCCCTTGCCCTTTCCCTGAATCAACTCTCCTTTGATTTTGGTATTCCATGATTTTCATTTTCAAACCAAATCAGGATTAACAAAAGCTGTGCATGAAGAACTGCCTTCTTCTGAGATCCTACCTTCAGGCTTATCTCCTCTACTCTCAATGAACTGCTAGCCTGTATGCAATATTAAACAACAGCTGTCTCAAGGTCTGTGTGTATCTCCACATACCTCCATTACTAACAATGAAATATGAATGCAAGTTATGCTACACTTGACCAAATGGTAATAAAAGTTTACTTCCATTTATATAATTTTAGGGAAATTTGAGCATTAAGCATTCCGAGCTTTTTTATGCCCATGTCTTCTGAGCAGAGCCACCATTTTTTATAATTTCTAACGAGCAACTCCAGGTCTAGGAGTCAATCAACATTTTCTTTTGCTCCCACTCTACTTTTCCCTGTGCACACTATCCATCCAGAAACAGCAGTGACAAAGCTGCAGTTTTTATACATTCAACTCATGATTCATATGTGGCATCAGTCCCATTAGCTGGAACGAGCCTAGGCATATGGTGCAAATATTACACTTTCCAACAAAAAACAAAAGCAAGAAAAACGCCTCCTGCTGATGCAATGTGGTGCATCTCAATGGTTGTGGGGATTGTGGCTCAACCTGAGTTTAGAGAAGTCTAGGAGGGGTGCACCCCTCATGAGCACTTACCACACAAGAAGCAGAAAACTTGTGCACACGAAGGAGATCTCATTATGTAGCATAAAGGACGAGGCTTCTCCCCACATTGTGTTGTGTGGAATGTGATGGTGCAAAGAGGAGAGAGGGAAGAAGGCCATGTTAGGTTGGTTTGAATACCTGAGTTCTGTACTGTTTTGTTCTGTTTTGCTTTGTTCGGTCTAGCTACAGTTCTCCTTCACAAAGGAAAAAAATGTATAGATAATCTCATGACTTTGTTAAAGCCAGGTAATTATTGCTTGGCAAACAAACTTTGTTTTAACTTTGATACTGTTTTTTTCATGCTTTTTTCTTTTTTTTCTTTTCTTTATGATGGTGTTCAAATTCCTTCACATCTGATTGTCCCATGGGGACCACACTAAACAAGAAGCTGCAGAGAGTGATGGTGCTTGTTCGGGGTCAAGGGCAATATAATACTCCTTCTTCATCCATAGCAATCCTCCAGGAGCAGACACCTAACACCCCCAGAGGCACATTGATTTGTCAGAATAGAGATCCAGTTTCTTTTAGCACTCAGTAAAGAGGTATCTCAGAAAACTTAGTGTTTTCAAGAAAACAGTTGCAGGCTCCAAAGACAGCCTAACCTCTTGATTCCATTTGGAATAAGTGCAAACATAATGGTGAATCTCTATTTTTCTAAACTTGTTATCCATGTTGTCTGAAATATGTCGTGAGTGAAAGTGTTTTTCTTCACTGGGAAAAGAAGAGCTAAAGGGGCCTCACTGTTGAAACGTCACATCGTTTGTTTCCAATATACCAAACAAGGGAGAAATGTGAGACATTTAAGACAAAGTCAGTTTCACAGGAAGCCATGCCTCCTGCTCCTTGTATGGGTTTGTGTACAGGCAGCACATTGCTTTTCCTGCCCTCCAAAATGAAACTTCTTTTAGTAGGAATTATTTATAATGTCCAGCACACCTTGCTGCTGTGTATCTATTGTCAATCAGGAAGTAATACGTTCAGAAATTTAGCTTCTATTATTTGCCAAGGTAAGATGGAATGTGTAAGTTATATAATATAAATTTGAAGGATCTGTAAAATTCAGTACATATTTCAGTGTCTGAAAAGTTATGAATTCCATTGAAGCTGTTATTTATAAAATCAGAGCATAAGAGTAATACAAATCATTTCACCATTTTAACTCTTTGAACATCATATCTAGTATAGGGAGCATCTTTCATTTTTAGAACTTGGTGTTATACATGTGTAAACACTCATTAATTCAAGCATCCATTCTCTTTTTAGTATTTCTCTTGTTAGGCATTGGCAAGGGAGGAAGATGTTCAAAAGATGGAACCTGCTCGTGAGGAGCTTTACATTTACACAAACATCTAATTAATATATTAATTAGATTACTTGATGTCTATTCCACCCATACACAGAAGGAACAAGGTATCCAAGAAAATATATAGAGATAGATATCTCGGGCATAAATGGATTTTCAACTAACTTTTCCTTCTTCCTGTTCCTCCTCCCTCCTGCCCTGATGCCATGGCTCTAAATGTGTCCCACGAAGCATTCATTACAAGATCAGTATTTGATAAAAGTATAAAATTCCAAAAAGAAATACTGATGTCAAAGTCAGCTGAAAGGAAGCAAATCTTGCTTGACAGGGCCCCAGATTGTATGACAATCTTGCACAGAATCGTAAACAAAGGGAAGAGGAGAACAGACAGTTGTTATGGAATGATTCTATGATTTCCCCATGTCCCAAGTCATGTTTCTTTAGTTATTATTCCCTAACATGTGAAGCTGGAATACATGAAAATTATGTATAATTTTTCATTACATATATAATTATGCTATTAATTCCATCAGCTGGAGGTGTAAACCTCCCCCAATCATGTGACTCAATGGGCAAGGCAGATCTGTTTGTTACCACTTCTAATTTTTTTTTTTATTAAAAGTATGAATTTTCTCCATGGAGACATTTTATATTAATTACTTATAAACCACAATTCTCCTAAAACAAAACGTTTTAGAGTTAGTTTGGTAAGAGTGTATTACCCTTAACTAGAGGATAAACAAGAACAATAAGCAAGAGAAAATTTATCTTTCAAGTAGAAAAATGCTTTTAAAATGCTATGAAGTGTCATAATAATTTTATGGATATGACATTTTATTCTATCACATGAAAATGATACTCCTAAAATTAGAAATTGCCTCTTCAGGGTAGGAGTTCTCTGTTACTTCCTATGTAGAGAGAAGTTGGCAGTGGTTGTGAGAACTTTTCCTTCCCATCACTGACTGCTGTAGCACAGTTTCTTAGCGGGCCATGAGAAAATTAAGAAAAAGAGATCTGGATTCTTTGGCAGGCTTCTAAATCTTTTTCTCTTTTAATCCATGACCACATGTCCATTCATGGTAAGTATATTTGTGTGGCAAGTCAATAAGCCAGACTTTCCAGAACAGTTTTAATGTTACATCTATGGCATTGTCAGTCCATGTGTCAAACTGTGTGTCCAAAATTTGGGTTCAAAAAATTTCTCAGTTGCCGCAAATGATTTCCCAGTCAAGATGAAACACTTTCAAATGAAAGTAGTTAGAACTTTACATAACAAATGTGGTGCTTTATTATTATTATTATTATGTACTTCAGTGTTCATTATTAAATCTACTGCAATACTATATCATAAAAATCTGGGATGGACGTTCTAGCCATCATGAGGTCCAAAAGAGAAAGTGTTATTTTCCTGTTAGTGACATGTAGTCCCTTTGTTCTAGTAGAAAAAAAAAAGGTGCCTAGAGGTAGTGTATAGAGTAAATATTGTTCCATTAGCCTACTTCCTGCAGCTTCCAATTTATCTAAGGAAATGTCTATAACAATTTTGTTAAAAGTCTTTGTTCTAGTCAATAGCAGGAGAAGTCCACATTACTGGGCTGATTTTGCTTACATCAGCAAGAGAAATGTCACGTGATACTCAGGCAGAGCTTTCTCTTCCATCATACCACCTTCAAGGAATGTCAATAAACTCACTTTGGTATGGCATTGTGTGTGTTCCTTCTTCCAAACAAAAGCCAAGATAATGCATAACAATTTGTATTATGCCTATGTTCTCATTGGATATAAGCAATAAAACAACATGGAAGGCTACCAGCGCTATGAAGAACAATCCCTGGAAAAATTATTTATCAAAAAAGCATAGTCTGTGTTCAAAAACCCATGAATAAAGGAACGGCTTTTGTAACAAGTTCCTTGTGTAAGCCTATTAGAACTGCACACAAGCCACGTGGGCTTCCTTTGTGAGTGTCCTTTATGTTGAACCACGCATACACTGGCTTATTGAATTACATGTTGAGATGCTTCTCAAAGACTTCAGGACACAGCCTAATACCAAGTGTGACCCTAGGAAAAGGTTTAGCACCAGGCCAAAATGTTGTGTCCAATGACACATATCATTACTCCCAAATTGCAGTGGTATTACTTCCTTTCCAACTTCTAAAAGACAAGCCATGTGGCTGTCACTGGGCAGTCAGAAGCTGATTTATTCTTTGAGGGAAAAAAAGAAAAACATTATTAGAAAGTGCAGATATGGGGCACCTGGGTGGCTCAGTCAGTTAAGTGTTCGACTTCGGCTTAGGTCATGATTTCACGGTTCGTGGGTTCGAGCCCTGCGTTGGGCTCTGTGCTCACAGCCTGGAGCCTGCTTCAGATTCTGTGTCTCCCTCTGTCTCTTCTCCTCCTCTCTTTCTCTCTGTCTCTCTCTCTCTCTCAAATAAATAAATATATTTTTTTTAATTTTAAAAAAGAGTGCAGGTAGGACTGAGAAAGGGAAAAATCTAAGAAGTCTCAATATTTCATTTCATGCACATGCTGGGTTTACTTTCATTCATTCTAACTGAAAATGATTTTTCTCTTAAGGCATAAGAAAAAAATTAGCCTAAACCATAATTTATAGACAGTAAATGATATTATTTTATATTTTAATCTGGTAATTATTCTGAGATCAAGATTAGATTTCAGACCTCCTGATTTCTATGGTCATGTTTTTCCAATATGCTATGCTGACAGCTGTAAAAAAAAAAAAAAAAAAAAAAAAAAAGCACATATAGTTTATATTCCAGATGAAGTTAGATGAAGTTTAAGTATGTTTATAGAGGCTGGTTCTCTAACAGAATAAATGAAGAGAGTTATGGAAGGTCAGGCTAACCTTTATCACTGCTGCAGGAATCATCACATTTTTAGCTGGAGAGAGACACTTAAGACGCTTTTGCCTGAAGAGTTTCATCTTGGAGATAAAGAACCTGAGACCAGGAGAGATGATTTGCTCAAGGCCAGAAGCATTATCTTGAGGGTTAAAGGTATGCCCTCAAAATATCCTTTGGGGTCCTGAGCTCCTAGACCTGGCAGAACCATTAAGAAATTGACTAGAAAGGGGGCACCTTGGTGGCTTAGTCGGTTGAGTGCTGACTCTTGAATTCAGCTCAGATCATGATCCCAGGGTCGTGGGATCGAGCCCCTTGTCAGTCTGGGTGTGGAGTCTGCTTAAGATTCTCTCTCTTTCTCTCCCTCTTCCCCACTGGTGCTCCCTCTCTCAAGAGAAAAGAAAAGAAAGAAAGAAAGAAAGAAAGAAAGAAAGAAAGAAAGAAAGAAAGAAAGAAAAATAAATTTGCCAGGAAGGTGGGAGAGATGGAAGCTGAAATGTATCTGGCATACCATAAGGAATGCCAGGAATCAATGTGTACTCACCAGAGAAGGACGCAGGCTGCTTATGGCTATAGCCCCTCTGAATGAGTTTGCTGGGGTGGCTACAACACAGGACCACACACTGGGTAGTTTAAACAAGGGTAGAAGTCCAAGACCAAGGTGATGGTGGGATTGATTCCCTCTGAGAAAATATGTTTCATCCCTCTCTCCTAGCTTCCAGGAATTTGCTGGCAACATTTGTCCTTCCTTGGCTTGGAGACCTCAGCCTTCATCTTCATGTGACGTTCTCTGTGTGTGCATCCAAATCTCTTCTTTTTATAAGGACAGCAGTCATATTGGATTAGGGCCTGTCCTATGACCTCATTTTAACCTGATTACCTCTGTAAAGACCCTAATTTCAAATAAGGTCACATTCTGAGGTGCTCATATTTTCTATGGGGGACACAATCCAGTCCATACTATCCTCTTTCCTGCCACATTAATAGCTGTCATCAGCCCCAACAGTAATTGTAATAATAATAAAAGCTAACATACTTACAGCAACACTATTCACTAGGCTCTCTAATTGCTCTAATACTAATCACAGAAGGAATAAAAATCATTGCGTATAAGTTTACTGCTTTTTAAAATAGTTTAATATAGTAAATCAATAATTAATATTGTGGTGTCAGTTTAATCACTGGATTAATGAAGATGACTGTGATCACAATAAATTTTTTCACTACTTAAGAAAAACCTAATTTGTGCTTTTCATGTATCACCCTATGAAATAACTTATAACCCTATCTTAAGCTGAAAAAAAACCCTGAAACATAGAGAAGTTAATTCATTTGTCCAAAATAAATGGTATAGGCAAGATTGAAGGAGAAAGCCAGGCTCCAGAGCCCAAACACTCAAGCATCACCCCACACTATCTTCCTTGAATACTTATTACATGTTGTGTCCTGTGCTAGGTACAGGGGGGAAATAGCAGTCTTTGCCCTCAGTGAGTTCTGGTCTAGCAATATGCAGTGCATTCTTCTGCTTCATGTGAGATTTGGCCCTTGTTTTTGATATGAATAGTCCCTCGCACCCAACCCTACCCCAACTCCCAAGTAAGATATGATGTCATTAAAAAAATAATAATAAATAAACAAAATGCTACGGGGAAGAGAAAACAGGAGCCATTGGCTCCACCGGAGAGGAAAGGCAGACAGGAATGACAGTAAACAGAGAAAGGATTAGAAGTGACTGAATCAGCCTAAGCACCTTCATATCTTAAACAGCTGGGGGATTACAGCTACAAAGAGATTTATTTTAATGTCTGGAACCTCTGAGTGAGTTAGTGTCAAAACTTGTTGAGATTAATCATCTTATGTGTGCCCAAGAATTTGTATTTCTTTCCATTTTATTCCAAAAAGTACTTCACATAGTTTTCTTTTTCCTCTATAATTACGTAATCCTCATGACTTTTTTAAATGTAATAAAAATTGGGTCATGAGTTTTATCACATCCAGACTTTTATATTTGTCCTTTATAAAAAGAGCTACTCTTCTTTTAAGCTTATTATTTTAGCAGGAAAAAATAAATGACAATAGAGAATGTCTCTTTTCTAAGATTGTGATAGCTCGCATAAAATGGCCTCAATTCTTCATCCCTCTCTATAACCATACCCTTTACCTGTAACTGTGCAGTCACCTCCTACTGGGAGTCAAGCACAGAGGCATGTAAATTACTTGCACAATTGAGCTTGACCTCTCTCCTGATGCTCTACTGTCATGGGGAGTACATGTGTGGTATAAGAGGAGGATAAACACATGGGGAACGCTGCTGAGACCAGGCTAAATCAATCAACAGCCAGTTGACCCCCAGGTATTTGAGTAAATGCAGCCAAGATTATGAAAGCCACTTAAGCCAAATTGCAGCTGACCCCAGAAACATGAAATGAAAGTTTATGGTTATATGTCAGTGATATTTTGTGATTGTTACACATCATTTTTGTGGAAGTATATAATGGATTCAAAGACCAGGAGGCATCTCTTCCTCTCTGGGGTAACTTTTGAAACCAAGCACTGGAAGTTGAGTTTAATGTTATAAATGCATCCACACTAGGCACAGTAGCCATTCTTTAATTTAAATTAATAATGATACTGAAGAGAGAAGACAATTGACATCTTTATATGAGCTCATCAACAAAAATATTAGAAAATAATATTTTCTAGGAACTCCACTGCCCAGAAAGAGAATCCACAGATAGAAGGAACAGGAGGAATTTGAAATATTACAATCTAAAAGAGGCATAAAATAAGTACTTTGAAATGTTCAAATGGACAAGGAAGTAATAGAATACATAAATCAGAAAGAGAAGATTATAAACCTAGAAAGGCAAGCTTGACAAGGACAACACTGTGCTTCTTTCCTTTTTATTTTTTT
Source organism: Panthera leo (assembly GCF_018350215.1). Lineage (NCBI taxonomy): Eukaryota > Metazoa > Chordata > Mammalia > Carnivora > Felidae > Panthera > Panthera leo. Next base: position 69,711,934 of record NC_056680.1, on the reverse strand, counting down.
TTTCTTTTTTTCTTTTTTTTTTTTTGGTCTGGAACAAGCCACTTGAATTCTTTAAGTATTTAACTTGTATGAAAATGTATATGACAGCTCACAGCACTTGGAAGATGTAGCTTCTAAAATAAGTGAATCTGTATTTTTCATATGGATGTGTTTATAAAATGTAATTTTATCAGAATTGCATGGTAAAAACAAATATTCCTCAGTTGGTTTTTATCTTATAAATTCAACTATTAGGTTGAGGTAAGAACATACAAATGCTGAACTTCTACCCTTAGAGTGCTGACCTTCGACTTTCAAAAAGTAGATGTGTAGCTTAATAAATGGTATTTAAATTTCATTTTGTTACAGGAAATACAATTTGCTTCATTGGCATAGCAACACACACATACATAAATATGACTTGGTTTGTTAATTTTTGTTATTAATTTGTTTAATTTGTGTAATTTATAAATCAAAACTCCTTGAATTTGTAGTTCACTAAGCTTCATATATTTTGAGACTATGTATTACATGTATATAAGTAATGATTGTTATGTCTTGTTTATTTCACAAATATGTAATGACCTTCTTAGTCCCCATCAATATTCACCTAAAATTGTATTATCTTGGTTATTAAGAGTTATTAAGGGTTCTATGGATATCTATGTTCACTTATTGTGTAAATACCCATACGATTCAACAAACGGAGAATATGCATTCTTCCCAAGCACAAGAAATATTAAAAAAAAAAAAATAGCCCCACATTCTCTGACCACAATACGACATAATTAAAACCAAACTTAAAAAAAAAAATGTTTACCACAGGATAGTAACAAAGCATGAAGCATCCCTAACTCGTGGAAACAGCTAAAACATCTCTTACACTTACATGTTCAACTGGTCAATGAACATCTCTATTCAGTGGGCTAATAAACATATCATATTTGATTAGTCAGGGTTTTGATCAGGAAAGTATAGTTACTCCGAATGATTCAGAATAAGGAATTTATTATAAAAATAGACCTTACATAGTTGTGGGAGCTGGTGAATAAATCTGTGGAAGCTTTGCAGCTGCTGGTTGGCCTGAATCAGGAAGAAAAGTCAGACATAAAGCAGGGGTGAACTAGAACAAAAAACTAAGATAAACTGAAACCCATGAGAACAAACTAGAAGCCTCTTCAGGTTGGTGACCTGCCAAAAGTGATGGTTTTTTTCATCATGGAGCTGCACATATTCCTGACTCAAGACTCAGAGAAACTGCAGAGAAACTCGGAGAAACCCTTCATGGAATCCACCAACAATTCCTGTTGAACCTAGCTTGACAGAATTCCACTGCTTTTCATCAATCCCCCTGCCACATCCCTGGTCTGAGCCATAGTAATTTCTCATCTGTATGATTGTCATAGCCTCCTAGCCAGCCCTCCCACATTCAGTTCACAATGCTACACCCTATCCTCCACACCGTAGCCAAATAATCATTATAAAACATGTGTTAAATCATGTCATTCTTCAGTTTAAGCCCTCCAATGATTTTCCATCAGTTTATAAATCCCTACACGATCTGCTGCTACCTCTCTTATCTCTTACCTCACTCTCCTAGCCACACCCCCCAACACGTTTTTCACCTGAAAGCATTTGCAGTCATGATTTGCTCTGCCTGAGATGCTTTTCTGCATGTCCGCAAGATTCTCTTCCTGTCTTTACTTAGGTCTCTCCCTATTTGTCACCTTCTCACAGAGATGTTTCCTGGCCAGTGTATCTGAAGTACTGCCTCCAGTCCCTCCCTATGTCCTATTCTTGCTTCATATTTTTCCCTATTCCTGCTTACTCATTTGTACCTGACACTGTGTTATACAGTTGGCCCTTGAACCACACTGAGCTTAAGATGCTGACTCCCCACGCAGTTGAAAATCCAACTCTTGACCCCCCAAAACTTAACTACTAATAGCCTTCTATAGACCAAAAGCTTTACCAATTATATAAACAGTCTATTGACACATATTTTGTATGTTATGTGTACTCTTACAATAAAGCAATCTAGAGAAAAGAAAATGTTTTTCAGAAAATCATAAAATACAAGTATAGCACCATACTGCATTTATTGAAAAAAAGTCGCATATAAGTGGACCCACACAGTTCAAACCCATGTCGTTCAAGGGTCACCTGTATATCAGTTTTTTTTATTGTATCACCTCCATAATAATGTAAACTCCAGGAAAGCTGGGATATTTTTTTGCTTTACCCTTACAGTACCAAGAGCAGTTCCTGGATGAGTAAATATTCACTGGATATTTCTTAAATAAATTAATGAATTAATTTTCTACAGAGTATCAAAAACTAATGAGGCTTCCATTTCCAGTTCTGCATGTAAGGTGCTTATAAACTGCCACTCTGTCCTAGCAACACATAAAAACCTGAACAGACTCAAAAATCAACTCTCCCTGGATCCATAACAGAGGGAAAGACACAGAGAAAGCTGAGCAAAGATTCTTGAGCAGAAATTGCTGCAGGAACCTTTGCCAAAGTAGGAAACCCTGAACTGTAATTGACAAATTGCTGGAAGTTCAATGTGGACAAATCTGAGAGTCAAAAACTCCAGTCACAGGGAAGCCTCCACAATATTATGACAGCTACTTTCAGATATTTAATAGGTCCCCACAGTAGATATCAGAGAATAATCTCATCAAGCTTCTGGCGGGGAGAGGGCAAATGGAACCATTCTGAAACATCCCAGAGCACTTTGCGTGCTTTGGTTTGTTTGTTTTTAGTTTATTTATTTTGAGAGAGAGAGAGAACAAGAACGTGTGCATGAGTGAGCATGCGTGCGTGAGCATGCGTGCACGCGCATGCGCGCGCGCACACACACGTGTGTGGGGAGGGAGGAGCAGAGAAAGAAGGAGAGAATCCCAAGCAGGCTCCACACTGTCAGTGCAGAGCTTGATGCAGGGCTCAATCTCACAAATCATGAACTCATCGACCTGAGCCAAGATCAAGAGTTGGACACTTAACTGAGCCACCCAGGTGTCCCTAGAGCACTTTGTTCTTGTCAAGGCCTGTCCTCATAGGAAACTAGTTAATCAGATCTTAACCTGCTGGGGTGTTATTAGAGTCTAATTGACTTCAGGAAAAGGAAATACCACAGACTCCAAGCCAGTCTAGAATTCCACTTGGGAGAAGAGAAAATACCCAACTCCATACTCTCCCAGCTAAGGAAAGAGAAGCGAACTGACTTGGAAACATTTGTGAAGCTCACAGTCCAGAGGCACAGGCTCACTGAAAGACTGAGCCCTAATCATGGATTATAGAACACTTCCCTCCCCAACATCACACCACCACATTACTAAAGGCCTATGTACAGCAATTCTTTTAATGCAGTACCTCATGTTTGACTATCAAGAAAAATTATGCCTATCAAAAGACCAAAATGGAACACACAATTTGAAGGGAAAGAGCAAGAAAACATCAGAACCAGAAATGCCAGGGATGCTGGAATGACTAGACTGGGAAGCAACCACGACCAATATGCTACATGTCTAACGGATAGACAACATGCAAAAACAGATGGGAAATGTAAGCAGAGAGATGGAAATACTAAGGCAGAGCCAAAAAGAAATGCTAGAGATCAAACACAGTGCAACAGAGATGAAGAATGCCTTTTATGGGCTTATTAGTAGACTGGACACAGATGGGGAAATAATCTCTAGAATTGAGGATATCTCAATTGTAACCTCGAGACTGAAAAGCAAAGAAAACAAAGACTGGGAAATAAAACAGTAGAGCAGACTATGAAAGCATTGTGGAACAATTACAAAAGGTGTGGGTCCATGGTCAGGTCTGTGGTTGGCAGGTATGTTACCAGGAGCACGAAACAGGTGTAACTTCTGCCAGGTCCCTAAAGCATTCTCATTTTGGATTCCTGGGCTGGTCCCTGCATATGCAGGACTGTCCCTGGACTGCAACAGAGCAGATCTGGAGTAAGGTCATAAGACTGCTTCAAGGAGCACAGACGGATCTGAAGCTGGTGGACCTGTTTAGCAGAGATGCCCATGGGCTTGTCTACTGCTGGGTCCCTGAGCAGGTTCCTAGGCAGGTATAACTGCCTCAAGATCCTCTGGAGTGGAGCTAGAGTTGGGTCACATGACTACTTCAGGGACTGTAGTTGGGTCTGAGGTCAACATGCCCTATTACTAGGGGCATGGACAGGCATGGCTCCTGCATCCCCTGGTAGAAGGGGCTGGTAGCAGAACCAAGGACAAGCAGAGACTGAGCCAAGTCCACAGAGGGACAAGGTGGCTTCTTCTTCTTCTTCTTCTTCTTCTTCTTCTTCTTCTTCTTCTTCTTCTTCTAGTTCATTTATTTATTTTGAGGGAGAAAGTGAGAGAAAGCAGGGCAGGGGCAGAAAGAGAGAGAATCCCAAGCAGGTTCTGCACTGTCAGTGCAGAGCTTGATGAGGGACTCAGTCTCCTGAACCATGAGATCATGACCTGAGCCCAAGTCAAGAGTCAGATGCTAACGAACTGAGCCACCCAGGACAGGGCTGCTTCTGTTCCACAGCTGAGATGATAGTCAACAGGCCTGCCAATGGTGCATGAGCCTGCTTTCTCAAAGTGGCTGTCCTCAGTCTTGGGTTCCACTGAAGTGTTACAACCTCCTTCCCAGATCCCAAAATTCTCACAGTCACTTTTGTCTGTGGGTAGCTATCAAATATTTGCTTCTGTGGGAGATGTGATTTGGGAACCTGTAATTCTACCATTTTGCTGATGTCATCAATACCAATTGTCTTGATTACTGTAGCTTTGTGATAAGTCTTGAATTTGGGTTATGTCAGTCCTCTGGCTTTGTTCTTTCCCTTCAACATTGTATTGGATATTCCAGGTCTTTTCCCTCTCCATATGAATTTTAGAATCAATATCTACAAAATAATCCAGTGGGATTTTTACTGAGATTATGTTTAATCTACAGACCAAGATGCTGTTATTTTGAGGCCTCAAGAAAGTACCTGAAGCGAAGTCTTAAAAAAACAGTGCCTAAAATACATTTAGTCAAGGGATTTAATAAATTTCATTTCTGAACAGTCTTATCTTTTTAAAAAATTTTTAAATGTTTATTTATTGTTGAGAGAAAAGGACAGCATGTGTGGGGAAGGGGCAGAGAGAGAGGGAGACGCAGAATCTGAAGCAGGCTCCAGGCTCTGAGCGGTCAGCACAGAGCCCAACATGGGGTTCAAACTCACGAACTGTGAGATCATGACCTGAGCCAAAGTCGGACCCTTAGCTGACTGAGTCACCCAGGTGCCCCTCAACCACCTTATCTTGCATAGGAGACAGAATTTAGGAATTAAAACATTCCTAAACATTCCTGCATCAGGTCAGTAAAGTCCAGTACAAAACAATTACGTCTGTGTCTGCAGTCTTCATAGAACATAAGAAGGCTGACCTTTCCTCTCCTTTCATTTCCTGGGAGATATCATCAGAAAGGATTTTGTAAGTAAATGTACTAATCTTTCTTAATGTTGTGCCTTCAGATATCAAACTGTAAATAGTAGAAACTAAGTCATGGGGGGGGTATTTTTTTTAAGTTTTTATTTTAATTCCAGGTAATTAACATACAGCGTTACATTAGTTTCAGGAATACAGTATAGTGATTCAACACTTCCATACCACACCCAGTACTCCTCATGACACGTGCACTCCTTAATCTTCATCATCTGTTTAACCCAACCCCTGCCCCTCTCCCCTCTGGTAGCCATCAATTTGTTCTCTATAGATAAGAGTCTGTTTCTTGATTTGTCTCTCTTGTAGAGTCATTTTTATGGTTGATTTTATTTCTCTTTTATTTTTCAGAATTCATGTGGGTATTTCTTCCTCATCCTCTTCATGAGTATTTATTTATTTAATATAATTTATTGTCAAATTGATTTCCATACAACACCCAGTGCTCATCCCAACAAGTGCCCTTTTCAACGTCCATCTCTCCATGAATATTTAAATAGGATTTAGGAGAGGGATTCTAGGCACCTAAGCTGCTGCTGTTTAGGCGGTCTTGATGATGCCCTCTGCCTCTTGCTCAAAGATTTACATAAATCTGTTATGTATTTTACGTAATAATAACCCCCAAACTCCAAACATTATAGCCAATAAAATACCAGTTATATTATGTTCTCAACCATTCTGAAGTGGATCCACATTTTCTCTCATAAGCTGACATGCTCTCATTTTAATATTTGCATTGTAAAACACTGAACTGCAAGAATTTCATTCAACTTATGAAAATATTTCTTATACTTTTCATTATATCTTCTACATGAATTAAGATATTTAATTTTCTGGGGCACCTGGGTGGCTCAGTCAGTTGAGTGCCGACTTCGGCTCAGGTCATGATTTCATGGTTCATGGGTTCCAGCCCCCCATTGGGCTCTGTGCTGACAGCTCAGAGCCTGAAGCCTGATTCGGTGTCTCCCTCTCCCTCTGCCCTTCCCCCACCCATACTCTCTCTCTCTCTCTCTCTCTCTCTCTCTCTCTCTCTTTCTCTCTCTCTCTCTGGCTCTCTCTCTCTCTCCCTCTCTCTGTCTCTTAAAAATAAAATTTAAAAAAAACATTAAAAAAAGATATTTAATTTCCTTAGCCAATAAACACTTCAAAGTTATATAGAAAGTTGTAATCTAGGAATTGAGTTGCACATTTATCAACATATCAAAGAGTATTAGCTGATCATTTCACTGGATTCCACAACATTCACCAAACAGCTATTGTATTACATGGTATAGCGGCTTCATTTATGTTCTCTCAGATCCTGGTGCTATCAAGCCTGAATCCTCAATATTTGTGAATTTTTCTTTAGTTTCACAACAAATCTCCTCACAGGATTTATCATATATAACTCTGATAGAACAATTATCATTCTTTCAAATGTCATCTTGGCTTAGAAATGCTAAATGGCAAAGAAAATGAAAAAAGAGATGGCAGGGGCGCCTGGGTGGCTCAGTCGGTTGAGCGGCCGACTTCGGCTCAGGTCATGATCTCACGGTCCGTGAGTTCAAGCCCCGCGTCAGGCTCTGTGCTGACAGCTCGGAGCCTGGAGCCTGTTTCGGATTCTGTGTCTCCCTCTCTCTGACCCTCCCCCGTTCACGCTCTGTCTCTCTCTGTCTCAAAAATAAATAAACGTTAAAAAAAATTAAAAAAAAAAAAAAGAGATGGCCATCATAAGCTACTCCTTTCTAAACAGAATTCCGAGAAATAGTCACTGACAGATTAGAGCCTAGTCTTACATTTGACCTAAATGCTAATTTTGGCACCCAAATGAGAAGTACAAATCAATCTTTTTTCTTTGACAGCAGATATCAAAGGAAATTATGTTTTTCAGTTGAACTGCCGGTCTCACAGGCATACTTATCCTCAAAGAGCTTAGATCTGTAACTTGCACATCATTTCCCAGAACAGTGCTCTGATATTTAAAAAATGACAGAGGTTTGGACATATGGCAAGCTTCCATTTGTTTTTTTGTTTTTTTTTTAATTTTTTAACGTTTATTTGTTTTTGAGACAGAGAGAGACAGAGCATGAACAGGGGAGGGTCAGAGAGAGGGAGACACAGAATCTGAAACAGGCTCCAGGCTCTGAGCTGTCAGCACAGAGCCTGACATGGGGCTTAAACTCACAATGAGATCACGACCTGAGCTGAAGTCGGATGCTCACCCAACTGAGCCACCCAGGCGCCCCGGCAAGCTTCCATTTGAATTGAACTGGGAGAAAGAGGCTGTGACTTAAGCCCCCATCAATAAATGGAGAGATAGGGAGCACCTGGGTAGAGGTGAGTGGTGTTTAAAATAACCATTGTCTGTGCCTGGATGGCTGCACTATGGAATATTTATTTTAAAAACAAAGCTTTAAATTTAGTTCAATAACAAAAGTAACATAATAGTTGAAAGACATTTAGGAAGTACAAAACAAACGAAAATTACTCAACAATAGTCACCTCACTCAAAGACAATCACAGAATGATAATTCTGTGTCTTCTCTCTTCAGTGCATTTTTAAAATATAATATATAATAGAAATAATATTGAACCATCTTTATGGCTATAATTGCAAAGCAAGTATAGTTCAGTATTATTAACCCTTTGAACAGTGTTGCATAATAGCCTATCCGTTAAATATATCATAATTCATTTAATTTTTCCCTTATTGAAAGATAACTGAGTGTTTTGTATTCAATTCAACCACATTTATTGATACTTATGGAGTGTCAGTTATACACTGAGGGTACAGAAATAAATGGTCTCCATCCTATCTAACTAGGAAGAGAGAAAATTATGCATTTATAATGCAGTTTGATAAAGATAAGCTCATGATGATATGCAAGCAGACAGGCCACATTCTATCTCAGTCTGATAGAATCAGGTAAGGTGCCCTATAGAAAGTAATAATCAGAGGGGCGCCTGGGTGGCTCAGTCGGTTAGGCGGCCGACTTCGGCTCAGGTCATGATCTCCTGGTCTGTGAGTTCGAGCCCCGCGTCGAGCTCTGTGCTGACAGCTCAGAGCCTGGAGCCTGTTTCAGTTTCTGTGTCTCCCTCTCTCTGACCCTCCCCCGTTCATGCTCTGCCTCTCTCTGTCTCAAAAATAAATAAACATTAAAAAAAAAAAAAGAAAGTAATAATCAGAGTTGTTGGAAACGTGCGGTAAAATACACATAGAATCAAACAAGGAAATAAAAAGCACCTGTGTTTTTATCCTTCTGGTCTTTTCCTCCACTACCACTGATGACGGGAATTGAATAGCACTAAAAATCTTTGCTAATTTTACTGGCAAAAGTGGAACCTCATTGGCTAATTTATATTTCTTTGATTCCTGGTAAATTTGACCATTAATATGGATTTATTATATCTGTCCTTTTAAAATATCTTCTTCTTTTTTTTTTTTTTTTTTTTAATGGATGCCTGGGTGGCTCATTCAGTCAGTGTCTGACTTCAGTTCAGGTCATGATATCACGGGTTGTGAGTTTGAGCCCCACATTTGGCTCCGTGCTGACAGCTCAGAGCCTGGATCCTGCTTCAGATTCTGTCTCCCTCTCTTTCTGCCCTTCTCCCGCTCATGCTCTGTCTCTGTCTCTGTCTCTCTTTCTCAAAAATAAAAAAACATTTAAAAAAAATTTTTAATGTCTTTTTTTGGACCTCCTTCTAATATAGTTTTAGCATACCTCTTAGTGATTTATATGTTCTTTATAAATTTACTATGATTTTTGTCTATAATGTTTGATACAAATGTTTCTGTAGTTGGTCTGCCTTTAATTTTATATATAACATTTTTTGATATGCAAGAATTTTTAAGTTTTTGATAGCCAAATGTTTTCCTGTGAGTTTTGTCCCCACTACTTTACTGTTTATAAATTATTTCTCCTTTAGAAATCAGCTAATTGTTACATACTCTTTCTAGACTTTATAGTCTTGTTTTATTACATTTAATAATCTAGAATATTTGGGGCCTATTTAAGTTTCTTTTTTTTTTAAGTTTTTATTTAAATTCCAGTTAGTTAACATACAGTATGATATTAGTTTCAGGTTTACAATATGAGTCAACATTTCCATACATCACCTGGTGCTCATCACAAATGCCCTCCTTAATCCCTATCACCTATTTCACCCATCCCCCTACCCTTCTCCCCTCTGGTAACCATCATTTGTTTTCCGTTAAGAGTCTCCATCTCTGAGGTGCCTGGGTGGCTCAGTTGGTTGGGCAACCAACTTCAGCTCAGGTCATGATCTCACAGTTCATGGGTTCAAGCCCCATGTCGGGCTCCGCGCTGACAGCTCAGAGCCTGGAGCCTGCTTCAGATTCTGTGTCTCCCTCCCTCTCTCCACTCCTCCCCCCACCCCTCCCCCGCTCATGCCTTGAGTCTCTCAGTCTCTCAATAATAAATAAACGTTAAAAATTTTTTAAAAAAGTATCTCAAAACTGCACACTGTGCTCTATTATGTTGAGCTGTCTTATCTCATACTACATTTTAGTATCTGTTAGGATAATTCTCTTCTTACAAACTTTCTTTTCTAAAAATTTCCTTGCTATTCTTGTTTGAACATTCTTTATAATAACTTTTGGATAGCCTTAACAAGTTCCAAAAGAAATCTTGTTGGGTTATTAAACTTTGTTAAATGTATTGATTGATTTACAAAAAATTACAGGATCCAATCTCTTTAAGAACAGATTATGTATCTCTATTTGTCTTTTTTTATGTCTTCTAGAATAATTATATTCTATATAATTATAAAATAAAATGTAAGCTTTGTGCATTTTTATTAGGGTTGTTTCTGCATGCTTTTTTTTAATTCTATTGCAAATGGGATAGTATCCTCACTATCCTGCATGCCTCATATTGTTTTGAGGTAAAAGAGCTGTTGATTTATTTTTATTTTATTATATCTAATCACCCTTCTTTTTTTAATTTTAATATTTTTCAGTCAATTCTTTTGGATATTTTAGAAGTGTAATTGAATTGTCTATATTTAATGACTTTGTCTTTTCCTTCTTGACCTTTTTAACTCTTCTTTTCTAATATTAACACCATTTTAGTCTTATGACACTGCTTCCCTTCTCTACTGCAACGCTGAGTAGGAGTGACTAGGAGTGAATAGGAGTGGCAAGTATCATTGTTACGCCCCTGACTTCAATAGCAATGCTTCTGTACGTTTTTGAGAGATACACCTTATTAAGGCATTCCTTTTAGGGGCACCTGGGTGGCTCAGTGGGTTAAACATCTCACTCAGGCTCAGGTCATGATCTCACGGTTCCGGAGTTCCAGCCCTAGGTAGGGCTCTGTACTGACAGCTCAGAGCCTGGAGCCTGCTTCAGATTCTGTGTCTCCCTCTTTCTCTGCCCCTCCCCTGCTCACACTTTGTCTCTCTCTCTCAAAAATAAATAAACATTTTTAAAAAACCCGAGCTAACATTTTTTTAAAAGACCAGATGAGAACACCATGTTAAAAACCGAGTAGACTACAGACAGTTTCAGTGTCTGTTGCATAGGGCTAGTGTGAGGGCTTAATAATATTTATCCCAACTCCTGCTTCCAGATTTCCTCCTAATGGTATGAAGGAACCAGGTGCCCTGGCCAACTCCCACGTGCTGTACAGCAGCTGAGATCAGAGTCTCATCACCATTCCTCACCCGCCCAAAGTAAAGCTCCAGCTGGCAACTCATATGCCTTTCACTGAGGAGGGATCGGGTTTTGGAACACTCGGGTTCTCAACAGGTGTGTTAATTGGCTGAGGCAGTGGGTACCCCACCCCCCCCAACTCCCCCGCCAGGACAGAAGGGTGGTGCTGTTTCTCTTCTCCCCGAGGCCAGGGCGGCCCCCAGGCTGCACCTTCTCCTTCTCGGCTGCAGAGGGCGCGCGTGAGGTATCCGGCGCTCTAGAAGGCAGGCGAGCTCCAAGAGGGGACGGGGAGGGGTAGGGCCAGGGGGCGGGGCGGGACATGGGGCGGGGCACCCGGGAGTCTGGCGGGGCGGGGCATGGGGCGGGGCACCCGGGAGTCTGGCGGGGCGGGGCATGGGGCGGGGCACCGGGAGACTGCCGGCAGTAGTTTAAGCGCGCAGAGGAGGAGAGCGGGTTCCGGGAGGTCTTTCGGGCCGGCGCGAGGGAGCTGCAGGTGGGACCGTTACCCGCCCGGCACCTGAGAGCGAGCGGGGCGGCTGGAAAGGAAGCGTGCCTGCGCACCATGATCCCCTTGGAGAAGCCGGGCAGCCGCGGCTCCCCCTCGGCAGCCGCCTCAGGGGCGGGCCGGAGTCTGGGCGCGCCGCGCCGGCCGCCGCCCCCACCCCAGGCCCGCGGGCTGCTGACGGAGATCCGCACCGCCGTGCGCACCGAGCCCTTCCAGGACGGCTACAGCCTCAGCCCGGGCCGAGAGCTGGGCAGGTGAGGAGGGCGGGGGCCGGGCGGGCCGATAAGTGCCGAGGCCGGCGGGCGCGGTGGCTTGGCGGCGCCGGGGCCGATAGCGTGCTCTGTGACAAGGCACAAACTTGGGTGCGGGCGGCGATATCGGGGCGGTCGAGTGGCACCAGCCAGCCCTCCGCTGGTTCCCGACGCCGGCGCGGCGCTCCCGCGACCGTGCGGCTTTCACTTGGTAGCGGGTGTGAGAAAGTCTCCAACGGCGGGCCGCCGAGACGTCCCCCCTGCCTCCGCTCCCGGCCCTCTCGGCATCTGAGGTGTTTTCGAGGCGGCGGAGCGCGGGGGGGGGGGGGGGGGGGTGGCGTGTGAGCCGCGCCGCCGCCTTTTCCCGGAGCCAGCGAGGCTCAAGCAGACCCGGAGCTGTGCAGGCGGCTTTGGCTTTGCCCTCCGACCCGTGCGTGTTCTTCGTCTCCTTGTGTGGCTGTAAGAACGGATCGCTCCAGACGTGACAGCTTCCTCTGAGTCAGTGCTGTGTGAACCTCTCAGCCTTCGGCGGACTTCAGTTTCGGTGCCTTGGCTTTGTGCTGTTTTACTTCTAGAATATTCAGGTCCTTGTGGCTGTTAAGTTCACAGGCGCCTGTCCCTTGCCTCGCTCTTTCTACTCTGCTGGGAGCTGGCCCCAGCCTTCTCCTCCCCACGCCGCTCTTGATTCGGTCTTTTAAAATGGTAAACAGCGAAGCCTGTTTGGATACTTCACTTTTTGTGTGAAGAGGGATGATCCAGTGATCGGGGCCTGAGGACTGACTTCCTTTTTGCTTTCGAACACTTTGGAGAAGTTGTCGAGAGCGTCGGCTTTGGAGTCCGACCTGAGCTTAAGTCCCGGCCTGCTTGTCATGTGTGCCTTTGAGCGGGTGACTTAGACTCCCCAGCCTCCTGTTTTTCACCCATAAAATCCTACAATGACGGTACCTGTCTCGTGGGGGGTGTTGTGCAGATGCCTGTAAAGCACGTGCTGCAGGTCCTGGCACACAGCCTTCAAGAAATGGTGGTTGTTGTTGCAAAATAACACCATGTTGCGATGGGGAAAGGGTCTGACAATCGTGACAGCCTTCCTCTGGAGTCTTGGAAAAGGAGAGTCTTGCAACATTGGTTACAAACAATATCGAAAATGTGCTACCTTACAAATGTTAAGGTAGCGTTTAGAAGTAGCTTTTCTGTGGGGCGCCTGTGTGGCTCAGTCGGTTGAGCGACCGGCGTCGGCTCAGGTCATGATCTCAACGGTTTTTGAGTTCGAGCCCCGCGTCGGGCTCTGTGCTGACAGCTCGGAGCCTGGAGCCTGTTTCGGATTCTGTGTCTCTCTCTGCTCCTTCCCTGCTCATGCTCTGTCTCTCAAAATAAATAAATAAACATTAAAAAAATTTTAAAAAAAAAGTAGCTTTTTTGTTGTTGTTTGGTTGGTTGGGTTTTGTTTTTGTTTTTTTTGTTTGTTTGTTTGTTTTTGGAGGGGATCCTACCATTTTAAAATGTCATACTTATTCCAAATGTTAACAAAAGGAAAAACATCCGTCAGAACAAGAGGTAATGCTTGACTGTGGCAGGCACTGATGAACTGGATCTGTGCACACTTTAAATATGACAGGGAAGACCTAGGGACCTACTCAGCTAGGTATTCTAATTCATCAGAATTCCGGACATTCTGAAGTAGCCCTGATCTCTTGGAGAAAGAAAACTAAGACTTTCCATTATTATTTGCTTGTCTGGCTTCATTCCACAAAAGGAAAACTGGTATTACAAAACTGAAAGATCTTCAGGTGGCAAGCACTGTCTTGTAGAGTTTAAAATGAATGATTTAATCTGAAAAAATTGATGTGTGCCCTACCAGGTGTTGCTACTGATTCCTCTAGGAATGTTCCTTTCAACTCTTGTTTTTATCTGCATTATGCAATTCACTTGCCTATAGGTGTTTATCTTCTATACATATTTGCTTATGTAAATTTCTTTATGCAAGTAATAATTCCTGAAGCAGCAGAATAATGCAGTTAGATACTTAATATAAAAAAAAAATCTAAAACTGAAAAACAAAATTATTTGTTTCTTTTTGGTTCCTCCTCTTCCTCCTCCTCCTCCTCCTCTTCTTTTTTGTTGTTTGTTTTTGTTTTTTTGATCACAGGGAAGTTTAATGCAGTGGTGAAGAACATGGGCTTTGGAGTCTGGCGGTCTGTGGTTGAATCTTAGCTTTTTACTTACCAGTTATGTACACTTAAGTGAGTTACCTAACCATTTATTGACTTAGAGTTGTGCGGAGAATTAAATAGAACACGTGTTTATAGCACTAAGTCTGTGCCTGCCTTAGGAGGAGGACTCAATAAATATAACTCATTGTGTAACAATAAATGTACATTATTTTTAATGTAACCAGAAAGCCAAAACAAGAAAACCTGCACAACTTCATGCTTCTCTCTATGGCAAAAGTGATGAAATCTCATTGCAAAAGGTAGAGGAACTGTTTGGAACTCTCAGGAAGCAAGAGTTCCGTTTTGTGTCATAAACAATCTTTGTTCCAAGTTTGCAAATTCTGCCTGTATATTATGGTTCTGACATAATTGAGTGTTTATTCATAAACCTTTCAGTAGTAATGAAGTTGTCTCTTTTTCCAACTATAAACTGTGGTTGCATTTCTGATATAACTCCTCTCCTTCTGATATAGAACTTACAAAGTTACCTTTGTTACATTTTAATGACCAATTGATCTTAAGGTTTTCCTAGGACATTATATTCTGTGGTCTTTCATTTAGTCAAAAATGTTGAAGAGTGAAAAGCCAACTGTTCAAACAAAGAAATTGAGTTCTTTCAGGAGTTACCATTATCTTACAGAAAATTAAAGCTTTCAGTGAAATGGTTGAAGAGGATTTTTGAAATGGTCAATATTCGTTCTATATCCATCTAATGACAGGATGTGATGTTGATTATTTTATGAAATGTCACATTCTTTCATGTCTCCAACAGAGTCCATAGCAACCTAAATGTGGGTAAATATATGATGTAAAATTTTCTTTTGTTGCTAAAAGCTTGACTTGTTATTCATAAAGCTTGTTGCCTTTCCTTGAGGCAGGATATGTGCCAGTGTAAACCACATTAATGATTATAGATGTGGGAGACGTGACCTTCAGTTCTGAGAATATTTTCATAATGTTGATTTGCCTTGAGTTTGACAGTACAGAAACAAAAAGAGGTTTCTAGAAATTTAAAATTATAGTAATTTCACATTGACTGATTTGCTTTGCATGTGATCTTATTATCTAATCCTCAACTTTAACATTTTTTGATGTATTCATAAATTTTATCTTTAAAAAAGGATTTTTAAAGCCAAAAGAATATATTTTGTTCTTTATATTATATACTGACAGTTGAATTTCCCTTTGGGACAAAAGAGATGAATTCTCTGCTGAATGAGTACTACATAAATGTACAGTTACACAAGTGCTTTCACATGCATTATCTTATTTAATTCTCATCACATGCATGTTTGGTAAATCCCATTTTCTATGAGAAAACCAAGGCAGAAATTGATTCTTATGATAGACCGCTTAGCTGGGACTCTGAAATCCCTGCCATTGTAGAAGTCATGGATGTTTCTCAGAGAATAATCTGAGGTCTATCTTGTAGCTAAAGCAATTTCCCAGAGTTTTTATGAGTTCCACGTTGGGACAAACCCTGTGTTTGTTCAAATTAGACCACCCTCCTCATTTATAGTTCCCTCTTCATTTGGGCCTTATGGTGGGTAGGGATGTTGTAGCTTTCTCCTCAAAGCAGTTGAGAGTAACAAGAACAAGGAAGGATTTTTATCAGAGAATAAGAGAATGTTCAAGCTGAAGCAGATGCAGGGGCAGGTGTATTTCAAGAGCTGTGTGTTCTTTACCTGGATTCATGGCTGTAGGTAATGGCTTCAGGTTTTTGTATGTTACAGCTACTTAAGCATGTGTCATAAATTGTAAGTCATAATTTCTTTAGAAATTAAGACCCTTATTAAATAATATCCATGTAGAAATTGCCTTGGTTTAGGATGGATATTCTTATTTAAGATTTCCTGGCTACTAGGTATTAGTTTGAAGAATATTTACCAATAGTTGTGTGTAATCTGATATTTTTGGATGGATTTAAAAAATTGGCTATGTATGTGGTTCAGCAACGGGAATTACTTAGGAAGTATGGCTTGTGTTCTAAGGCAGAATTCATTAAGTCACCTATCTTAATTTTAAAAAGTTCAGGCTTATGAAGTTAAAATCGTAATTTAAAATGCATAAACTTAAAGATTTAATGAATTTCAGCCTTTTTACAAAGCCATAAGTAACAAAATTTTATACAGTCGGATTATTAAGCCAAGTGTGTTAGAAAGCTAAGTAGGTATTGTCATTGATTCACCTATTCAGGTAAAGAAGGAACTAGATTTATTGAGGGAACTTTTGCATCAAGTAGAGAGTTCAAATTAGACCACCTTCAAAACTCCTCTGTTCTAGGATTCTTTTTTACAAATTACTATCATTATCATAGAACTGAGTTTAGTGCCCCAAACAATAAAAGTAGCTACTGATTATTGATCATTTTCTGAATGCTGCACACTATAGAGATGTAATTTTGTACTGTCTTGCAAGGTAAGTGTCATCAACCTCATTTTACAGATGAGGTTAAATTAAGGCTCAGAAATGTTGAGTAAATTGCCTCAGATTACATACACATTTATTAGCCAGAATTTAAAAGTCTGACTTTCAAAGCCCTGCCAGTTCTTGTTACTCATGGTGATATCTGGTCTGATGGACTCAATGAATTTTTATACTTAGAGTCAACAGATATTTTGGGTTTTGTTGTTTTCCTTTCCGAGGTAAAGAAGACAGGTAGAATATATTCTAGGTCTTCCTTGAATGGGACTTCTTTACATTTAAGGTATTACTCCAGTGCTATTAAGTAAATGTTATATGTTAAGCACATAAGGCACTTTACTAGGCTCTGGAAATTATTCTCAAATGTAACAAATCAATCACTACTCCCTTTATCAGCAAGGTGACATGCCACATGGGAAAATATTACGGGGAAAATAACATTTGAGCTGAGCCTTAAAGAATGGATGGAATTTCAGTAGTAGTGATGAAAGATATTCCTCTCGCCTTTGGCAATAAAATAAATAAGCACAGTGGCAGAAAAAGTCAATAAAAGGGAATAGCAAGTAGTCTAATGTGGTTAAGATATTAAACTTTATGAGATTAAGTTGCCTTAGAACTTTTATTTAATAAAATAACAAGAACAGTTGTATATATTCAGCATGCTGATATCCTGTTTGAGTACCTGCCATGTGCAGGGCACTATGGCGATACAAAGATGAATGATAAGGGAGGTCTCGCTAGGGAACTCAGTTTAGCTAGGGAGACAGGCGTAGTGAACAAATTGTACTATGTCAGACCAACTTAAATAATATAATACAGATATAAACAAAGCACTTTATTGTAATCTAGAACCAATCCAGAACCTCAGAGATCACTTTTATTTTGCTTCCTCTATATACCACTTGAATTAGCATCTCCAGTTTTTGATCTTTGACTAAACCTTATGTATTCTATTATTTGTTCACCTTTGTCTATAAGACAGCACTGGAACTTATATTTGGAATCTATCCAGTAAATAAAACTTCTCCCATCCAAAACCTAAGACATTATCCCCTTATCCAAACCTGTTACCATTCTTATAATCAGTCTCAGTTGATGGTACCACATTTATCCAGTATTCAGGTAAAAATCTACAGGTTGTCCTCTGCTTCTACTTTTCTCTTTTCCCCTCATCTCTGCCTGCAATTCCAGGGGTGCTAATGAGCCTTGACCTTCTTTTAAATGCATTGTCTTTTCCTAGCCTCTACTGCTGCTGTTTTAGTTGAGTCCCACTGCCTTGAATTATTTTATTGGTTTCCCTGATTTCTTGTTAACATTTTGCAATACACTCTTCACAGGACTATCAGAATTATCTTTTAAAAACAATTATTTTAAAAATTCTAATGTACTCATTTTTACCATGAGAAAACTCAAACTCCTTAGCATGTCATACATACTTAAAGATGCTCACCATGCCTTCCTAAGCTTTACCACTTAGGCACTGGCAATGCAAAGTTAACTAAAACCTAATCCTTGTTCTTAGGAAGCTTAGACTGGTGTCTAACTCAGATGTCACTTTCTCTTGTAATAATTGTTGATGTATCTTTCCTTTACCACCACTCTGCAATACATTATCATTAAGTAATTCTGAAATACGTTGATTTTTTTTTTTATATTCCCCCCAAAACTGTTTAATGAAAACCTGGGTTCTCAGTATGTAATAGTGAACCATAGATATTTGTGAAATAGATGAAGAGCTCAGGAAATTGTAAAAACTATGTAGTCCAGGAAGAATTTTGGCTAAATAGATAAAGTAGATGAGCAACAAACATCTTATGTCCTTTGAATCTCATCTACCTCAAGTCTGTATATAACTGGCTCTTAGTGTCAGAGAAACATTTATTTTTATGCCTTTGTCTCAGTAACCTAAAATTAAAGGATTAGGTACAATCACAATTTTTACCATGAAGCTGTGGTAAAACATACATATTAGAATCCTTGTGGGGTGTGCTGTGATAATGTAATTCATTTAATGTGTTCACTAGGACTCCTCACCTTGAATGCCGAATCTCACATTCCTGTGTACTGTGTTGCTCTACACAAAGAATAGCTCCAGAAATGTCTTGATCTCCTTTGGACTCCTCCTTGAGTAGTTTTAAGAGTTCCCTACTCATTGCACCAGTCATTTAGAAATGAAGGCAAGACAAGTTTCATCAAAACTTTCATGATCTGCTGTCTTACTCTCAGTTTCCGTATCAGAATGATGGACGAGTTTCTTCAGTGTGGAATAATGCAGGGATTGGCAAACTACTGCTGGCCACCTATTTTTGTGAGGCTCACAAGCTATATAGAATGATTTTTACATTTTTTAAATGGTTCAAAATCAGAAGAGTGATATTTCATGACATGGAAATTATGTGAAATTCACATTTCAGTATCCCTAAAGTTTTTGTTTTTTGTTTTTTAAACCCAGATCCACCCATTAATTTACCTTTTGTCTATGTCTGCTTTCATTTTATAATAGCAGACTTGAACAGTGGCAACATAAACCAGCAAAAGAAAATTTTCTGCCTGGCCCTTAAAAGAAGTTTGCTGACTCGCAATATAGTGCATGACACAGTGGGAAGAATAAAACTAAAACTGTGAGGATTGCTTCCACAGAAACTAAGATGATGTCAAGAGTAGTCACTGGTGTAGGAAGAGAGCTCTGGGACCTGTGCTGGTGACCCTAAGAAACAGTTGCATGGCCCCAGATGTCGAATACATCTGGGTTTCTTCCCTCTATTTGCCTCTGGTCCCTGAATTTAGCAATAGCTCTTCTGTAAGAAGGGCTTCCAGAGTTTGCAGTTTAGTGATGTGTGTGGATCCTTTTCTCTGTTGGGTCATTAGTCTCCCTATCTATTCAAAAATACATATTCTCAGGGCTCCTAGTGGCTCAGTCGGTTAAGGGTCCGACTACGGCTCAGGTCATCATCTCATGGTTCCTGGGTTCGAGCCCCGCGTCTGTCTCTGTGCGGACAGCCTGGAGCCTGCTTCAGATTCTGTGTCTCTGTCACTCTCTGCCCCTTCCCTGTGCTTGTAAGCGCGTGCGTGCTCGCTCGCGCTCGCGCTCTCTCTCTCTCTCAAAAATATACATTAAAAAAATACACATTCTGGCCAGATATTAAGTAGTGTTTTACTTAACTGCAGAGTACTGTATTGCCTGGAATTTTAAGTGTGTAACAGTAAACATTGGTATGTTTGATGTGGGAATATTTTGAAGGCAAGTTCAACCGAGTTATTTCTGATATACCAGGCATATGCTTGCTATCAGTTATATATGTTGGTCAGTTTTCTACAAATGAACCTTTCTCTTTTTTCTCTTCTTTTTAAAACTTCTCACAGCTATTAAAAGAAGTCATGTTATTAATGATTTTTTTTCTCAAAAGAACCCAAAGGTCATTAGGAACCTTTTAAAATCTGGTGGAAGGGTGCTCAGGTGGCTCAGTCGGTTAAGTGTCCAACTTTTGATTTCAGCTCAGGTCATGATCTCATGATGAGATGGGAGCCTCAGGTTGGGCTCTGCCCTGACAGCACTGATTTGGGCTTGGGCTCTCTCCCTCTCTTTCTGCCCCTCCCCCACGCCTGCACTCAAGTGCACACTCTCTCAAAATAAACACTTAAAATTTGATGGAAATGTTAGTTTAATGATTTTGTAGGATAAAATAAAAGGAGGCATTAGTCTGTGATGAATATGTTTATGATTTAATCCCTCCAAGCATCTGTAGAAATCTTTCACATTTTTGTGAACAAAAAACTTTGATCTGAACAAGGGTGCTGTTAGGTAGATTGTTACTTATTTGAACAGCTAGAGAGGTCTATGCCTAAGGATGTATCATTTAACATTTTTATTTGTGGTGGTTGCAAAAATACAGAGGGCATGAAAAACATGTTTCTGGTTAATACTAGCTAGGAAGAATTAGTACTCAAAATTACATCAGTAGTGTCAAATGCTGGGGCTGAACCTAGAAATTAGAATTTAACAGAACAAATGAAAACCTTGCCTTTAAATAAAGTATGAGTACACCAGCTTGAAAATTTTCAAAAGGAAAAAGATCTAGGTGGTTTATTTACCAGCCCAATATGAACTATGAAAAACCTGTCAAGTTTTTTTTTTAAAGCAATATTGGATTAACAAAATAATAATCATGCAACCCTTTGATTCAATTGTACTTGAAGTAGGTTGCTTCAAATTTGGTTGGCACGTTTTATTTTATCAGCAGTTCTGATGAGGCATAATAGTGAGAAAGTCTTAAAAACCTTTATGGGGTTAAAGAATGATTGAAAGTTGGAAAAGGGAGTGGCAGTTAACAGATCATGTTAGCTGCAATCAATACCTGACAAACTGGTCTTTGAAATTCAGGAAAGAAACGTCTTTCTATACTGTTCAGCAAAAGACCCAGACTTAACAACCCTTCACTTTAGGCCTGTCATGAAAACTTATTAATGAGGCTCCTGGGTGGCTCAGTCAGTTGGGCGACAGACTCTTGATTTCAGCTCAGGTCATGATCTCGCAGTTCTTGGATTCAAGCCACACATCAGGCTGTGCCCTGACAGTGCGGAGCCTGCTTGGGATTCTCTCTCTGCCCCTCCCCCACTCATGAGCGTGCTCGCTCGTTTCTCAAAATTAATTAATTTTAAAAAAATGTACCCAGGAGTGGAAGAGACTGCTTCACAGTTTGAAAGAAGGCATTGGCATCTGGCAATAGGTTAAAAAATAAACAACCCTGTGATTTCTAAGTTGCCTTCCAGTATAAAGATTGGGTATTTATGGGTGATTATCACAAATCAATGATTTGTTTAATAATATTTTATTTAGCACTTACCATGTGGCAAGTCCCATGCTAAGCAATTGATATGTGTTTGTACTTGAATTCTCACAGCAACCCTAGGAACTGGATTCCAGTGTGTCCTCTTAACAGATAAGGAAAATGAGATTTAAAAAGGTTAAATAAATTGCCCAAGGTTATATGTCAGGTGAGCTGTAGAGCTATTTGTGGGATTCAAGCTCACATCTGATTTCAGAGCTCATACCCTTAGTTTGCTTAGTTCAACTCCCCTGTGACTTGCTTTATTAGTTTAATAACAAATGATAGTGTAAGGTATCAAAATAATGTGTGTTGTATCTGTCTTTATAGGAAAACAAGACATTTCCAGCTATGCTGTAGTTGAAATATATAAATGAGATCCCTAACTTTTTTAATTTTGGAAGGTTATAGTATTAGAGTCAATTCAATTCTTTTAGGAGTTCTGATAACTAGTTTCTAACAAGTCAAGTGGCTTTTTAAAAGATTTAAATCATTCTTATGTATAAATGTGTAACAAATTAAATTATGTATAGCTGCAAAAATATTGAGTTTAATATTTGGTTATCCTCAGTTTAGAAGGAATTTTGCAGATTTGCAGTTACATTTTATTATAGATAGATGTATCCTATTAAATTCCTAAATGATAGTGCTGCTTTTGTGTTTGAATATAATCTAAATTTGAATATCCACTGATGAGTATTTGGAAGTTTTATTAAAATTATTACCATTTCTAGAAAGTTGTCAAGTTTAACAGTGAATGTTTTTGTTTAATTCTAGGGGGAAATTTGCAGTGGTGAGGAAATGTATAAAGAAAGATTCTGGAAAAGAATTTGCAGCAAAGTTCATGAGAAAAAGAAGAAAAGGCCAAGATTGTCGAATGGAAATAATTCATGAGATTGCTGTTCTTGAACTAGCACAGGATAATCCTTGGGTCATTAATTTACATGAAGTCTATGAAACTCCATCAGAAATGATTTTAGTTCTGGAATAGTAAGTATTATTTTCCTTAAATGGAGTTTATTTGATAGTTCACACTTCCTTTATAGGAAGCTAGTCATCTGTGATACTTGTTGGGGCCTGGCTCTGGAAATCTGAAGAATTTCCAGAACTTTTTCATGTATTTCTCATATTAATTTGACATTTTTCAAATTAACAAGAATGCATGTAGATTAGATTTTTCATTTTCATTCTTTAATGAAATTCTCCTGATAGTAGGGTAAAATTCTCTTATATTCTTAGAGGCATTCGTGAGAAAGTAAGTGATACCAAGGTAATATTAAAAGACATTCTACAATCCTTTATATGTTCATATAGTCTGAGTTAATCTTTCAGAAACAATTTTTTTGATTCATACCATGTTTTCATTTGAGTAAGGAGGGACAGTATAGGAAACAGCTTTGGAAAATGAACAGTTTTTTCTTCCTAAGAAATCCTGTTTTCCTCTCTACTTCTCCTACCAAAGGAAATGATTGACAGATTTGAATACATTAAAATCCTTACTACATCAAGAAACACAAAGGAAAAGACAAGCTCAGGGAAAGTACTTCTCATACCTGTTCACCCAGAATGCTTAAAATTTCTTTATTGTGTGTAACTAGATCTTACAAATTACACAAAAACATGAACCTCCCAGTTTAAAAACAATGGACAAAGGATATGTTAAAAAATTTTTTCAACCAGATAAAATTGAAGATCTAATCAATGTTATTAAATGATTCTAGCAAGCGGAGGGCAGCTCCAAGGCATTGTACAAAATGGATAGGTTTTCTAGGAAGGAGGGTATGGCAAGAAGTTATTAGCAAAAGAAAAGAAAGGGTTATTTCAAGCAAGATCCATCACCTTCCCTTATGGAAAGAGCAGAGGGTCTCATTAGGTGGATTACCTCATTTTCTTTTGGGGGATGGATAGGCCCCATGTGAGACTCCTATTGATGCTGATCAGAAATTTTCTGACTGACTGATTGAGACTTACATTTCTGGGGGGAGGTTGAAACTGTACTTGGGTTAGATATTAAGCCCCAGTTTGGTGACTTGGTATAAGTGACACCATTTTGAGCCTGCTTTTCTTTTTAAAAGATATGAAGAGAACTCCACATAGACATACATATATAAATGGTCTATATGTACGTGAAAGTATTGATTCTTATAATTTTTATAATGTAAATTTAAAAATAAGTTTTCAATTTCCCCTTATAAGAGTGGCAAAGATGATAAAGAAAAGGTGATATTCATGGGTTGAACCATCTGATTTATACTACAGGTGGGAGTCTGTCTTAATGGTACAACTTATCTGGGGGACAGGCTGGAGTTATATATCAAAAGCTTTAAAAAAAAAAAAAAAACAGCAACACTATTTCATCCAGCAATTTCACTTAAATATTTTTTCACAAGAAAATAGGCCAGTTGTGCAAAGATATATTAGAAAATGTTCAGTGAAGTTTTTTTTTTAAATGTAACAAAAAATAATCTAATTATTAACATAGGAGGGAGTTGGTTAAATAAGTGATAATATTACAAAATGAATTACTGTGCAGTGATTTAAAAAGATAAGGTAGATATAAATGTATTGACATAGATTTTTTTTAAATATTAAAAATTTTAAAAGTTAATGTGTAGTATTATTTTTAAAAACTTTAAGAGTTTGTAGGAAGCAAATTCTTGGTGGTGTCTTCCTCTTGATGATGTACTTCAAGAACATTATATTCATATATTTTAATTCAGTAATTTCACTTATATGAATCCCTTCCAAAAAAATTGTTAAATGTGAACAGTGAGAAGCACAAAAGTGTTTCACCCAAGGTATTTTTAATTACAATAGTAAAAATATTTAAATTGGTGGATGGTTAACAAATGTAATATATGTGAATTATATCTGAATAGAGCTGTTTTATGATTTTTAAAAAATGTTGGTATAGGAATCTCATACATAAATCCCCTGCCTACCTAGGTTTTTGGTTTCCAGTTTGTTTTGGAGAGGATCAAGGCAGAATTGGAAGTTGATCTAGAGGAGACTTTGCAAAATACTATTCTCTGACCAGATCTTGTTCCTCTCCTGTTCTCACCAAACCTGCTCTTCAGCCTTCAACCCTGAACTCTTCTTAGGTCTTCCAGTCTTTCAGCCACCTCCTGACTTTTTTCTTTCCTGTGATTCCCTTCTCTTCTTCAGTAGTTATTTTAGCTAATCTCTCATCAGCACCTTCCATTATTTCCTTCTTCCTTTTCATCTTCCTCTGCAACTTGTTTTGCCTGTTTACCCTGGCCCGTGCTGTGTCCTGAACACTCTGGGGAGGATTTTGTATAGTCTGTGACCTGCTCGTTACAAGTGTGAGAGTCCTCAGCTGGGCTCTCGCTGTCATTGGGTGATTTTTTACCTAATCTCTCATCCCCTTCTATTAATGTACCCCCCCAGCCCCAAAAGGAGCTAATCAGAATCTTTAATACTCTTGCTACATCACTTCCTTCCCATCTTCTATTAGATACCTAGTCCTTTCTCCCCTCATGGAGAAAATAAAGGATGGCACACACTCCCTCAGTGTCCCTCTGCTTTTACTCCTCTCAGTCCTTCCCTTCTGTTCAAAGAAGTTTTCACTACTTAACTCCAAGGCTTAAACCTTTACTTGTGCTCTTTAATTCTCTTCCTTCCTTTTCTAGCGCCATTGTTTTGTTTTTTAATCAGTTCACTGACCTCTCGAAGCCTTTCAAGGTGCTCTTGAAAGAACACCTCTCCCAAGGTGGTTCTTTTCCCTCATCTTCCAGTGTTTCTGTCTCTCCTATCCTCAGATTCCTTTTCCTCATCTCTGACTGTCTTTAAACCATGGTCCTGGCTTGCTCTTTCCTTTATTGCTATCTATAGTCCTTAAAGGAGCAGTCTGAATTTATAGCTTTCCTCACCTTCTGGTCTGTTTTGTTCTTCATTGACCCAGGAATCTGCCATGTGCCAGTTCTCCCATTACTACTCGTCTGCTGCACCTGCTCTTCTCAAACCCTGTTTGCCAAAATCAGTCTCCTCATTTTAGTGTTCATTCTACTCTCTGTAAATATTTTATTATACTTTCTTGAAATGATGTTTTTGGTTTTCATGGTCCTCTTTAAAAACAAAAAACTTCTCTCTCAGCCTTTTACCCTTCTTCTGTATGAATACAAGTGCTCCCCCAAGTTCATTAGTGTTGTTCTTGTCATACCTTCATTCTGTACACTTACTCTGAATGGTAACAGTCTATGTTTGTGGCTTCAGCTATTCTTTACATGCAGTTATTTCCAAATCTTTGTCTACAACCTTGGACCTTCTGAAGTTCCAACTCCCTGCTGCATATCTCTGCATCCAACCACACATCATTACCAATTCAGGATCGATATGTGTGCACTCCTGCATTACCCTGGTAATGCCTGTTTTTCTTTTGTTCCCCATTTCGATAATAGCCCTATTTATTTCATAGCTCAGGCTAGAAACTTTGAATCTATCCTTGTTTTGTTTATCTCCTTTAAAAGCTCATGTATAATAAATCACCAAGTCTTACACTTAAGCCTTTCCCCTACTGGTCCCCTTTTCTTGGTACTTGCTATTTCTCTTCTGTATTGGGTTCTCATTGTCTCTCCTGTGGACTCTCACAGGAGAGAGATCTTTGCTGATCACCCTGGCTTCAGTTCTAGGATGTTCCTCAGACTGCTGCTAGATAATTAAGACATAGATGTGGTGATATTATTCCCTTGCTTAGAAACCTTTGGTGGCTTCTATTGCTTCAATGATCATGTTTTTATAACCACAAATGAGTATGATTTGGCTAAAAATGTTTGTGTTCTACTTTTTGTTTGAAGGGAAAGTCTTAGAAATATACTTTTAGATACTGAGGTATCAAAATTCATGGCAAACATCAATAGATTGTTGTTACAGAAACAGGCAGGTTTATGATCACTATTTCAGTAATGCATTTCACATACACTTAAATACCTGCCATATGCACTAGTGCTAATAGGTATAAAAGTGAAAAGTGGTATAAAAGTGAAAACAGCATAGCCCTTTCCCTCCAGGTGCTACAGGTTTAGTGAGAGAAATATAAATGATTGCAGCAGTGTTGGTGTTTTACTTGAAATGCTAGTTGCTGTGGGAACACAAATTGTAACAGTCATAATGTGTTAAGAATTTACCATGTGCCAGGCACTAAGCTAAGTCAGCCAACTTTATGTAAATTATTTACATGCTTTATATACATTATTTTATTTTAAAATTTTTTTCCAGCTTTATTGAAGTACAGTTGACCTAAAACATTTTGTAAGTTTGAGGTGTAGGGTATGTTGATTTGATACACTCATGTATTGGGTAAGGATTACCACCATAGCATTCGCTAACACCTGCATCAAGTCACTTAATTACCTTTGTGTGTACGTATGGTAAGAACATTTAAGATTTATTCCCTTAGCAACTTTCAGGTATATAATATAGTATTAAGTATATATAATATAGTATTAACTATTATCACTATGCTGTATGTTAAATTTCCAGAATTTATTCATCTTACAACTTGAAGTTTGTACCCTTTGACCAGTAGCTCTCCTTTTCTGCCACCTCCCCCCACCCACTGGTAACCACCATTCTGTCTGTTTCTAGGAGTTCTACTTTTTTAGATTCCACATATAAGTGGAATATATTTATTTGGGTGAATAATATTCCATTTTATACATAAGTGTATAAAATATATATCTTAATAGGTGTGAGATGGTACCCAGTTGTGGTTTTGATTTGTAATTCCCTGATGATTAATGATGTTGAGCAACTTTTCAAGTACCTGTTGCCTATTTGGATGTCGTCTTTGGAAAAATGTCTGTTTAGTTTCTTAGCCCTTTTTTAGTCAGATTGGTTGTAGGAGTTCTTTTTATATTTTGGGTATTAAGCCATTATCATTTAATATGATTTGCAAATATTTTCTCTCATTTCGTAGGTTGCTTTTCGTTTTGTTGATGGTTTCTTTTGCTCTGCTGAAGTTTTTTTCATTTGATGTAGCCCCCACTTGTTTATTTTTGCTTTTGTTGTCAAATTCAAAAAAGTTGCCAACACTGATGTCAAGAAGCTTACTGCCTGTTTTCTCCTCAGAGTGTTATAGTTCAGGTTTTACATTCAAGTCTTTAATCCGTTTTGATTTGACTTTTGTGTACGATGTAAGATAAGTGTTCAGTTTCAGTCTTTTGCATGTAGCTACCCGGTTTTTTAAAAACCATTTATGGAAGAAAGTCTCCTTTCCCCATTGTACATTCTTGGCTCCTTTTTAGTAAATTAATTGACCATATATGCATAGTTTTATTTCTGGACTTTCTATTCTGTTCCACTGATAGATCTGTTTTTATGCCAATACCATACTGTTTTCATTACTATAGCTTTGATACATACATACACCCACACACATTTTTTTCCACAAGAAATTTTTTACAAATTGTATATAATTGGTATAAAACATGTTTTGGGTATGCAACATAATTTGATATCTGTATGCACTACAAAGTGATCACCACTAAAAGTCTAGGTACCATCCATCACCTTCTAACTGACCCCCTTTGCCCATTTGCACACCTCTCTCCCCTCTTCCCCTTTGATTACCACCAGTCTGTTCTCTATACCTATGAATTTTGTTTCTTGTTTTGTTTGTTCATTTGTTTTTTTAGATTCCATATATGAGTGAAATTTTATAGTATTTGTCTTCTTCCTTCTGATTTACTTCACTTAGCATAATATCTTCAATGTCTATCTGTATTGTTACAGGTAGCAAGATTTCATTCCTTTTTTTGTTGAGTAGTACTTTGTAATATATTTTGAAATCGGAAAATATTCTCAAATCCAGACTTGTTGTTTCTCAAGATTGCTTTGGCGTTTCAGAGTCTTTTGTGGTTCTATGAAAATTTTCAGATTGTTTTGTCTGTGTCTCTGAAAAATGCCATTGGAATTTTGGTAGGAATTGTGTTGAATCTGTAGATCACTTTGGATAGTATAGACATTTCAACTGTATTAATTCTTCCAACCCATGAGCATGGTATATCTTTCCATTTACTTGTATCTTCTTTGATTTCTTTCATCAGTGTCTTACGGTTTTCATTGTATAGATCTTTCACTTTCTTGCTTAAATTTATTCCTGAGTATCCTTTCTGACGTCATAGAAAATGGGATTGTTTTCTTAATTTCTCTTTTTGAAGATTCATTTTTAGTGTATAGAAGCACAATAATTTTGATATATTGATTTTGTATCCTGCAACTTTACTGAATTTGTTTATTTATAAATTTTAGAACAGGATTTTATATGAGAAAAAAATTCAGAGAAGTAATCAAACCTAAGGTCACACTGCAAATAGAGCTGGGATTTAGTCTGGAAGTGTGTGACTCCAAAGCTTTTAGCCATGTGTTGTCCTGCTTTCCTCTGCTTGGGAGAGTGGGGAGTGCTTTTGGAGGAGACATTTAGCTTTATATATTAGCACTTTTATTGCCTTACCTAGGATGTTTCAGATTGTTCTGACCTCATCTCATGCTTTCCTGTCTGTGTTCTATTCTGCCTCATCTCCTGCTAGTCCTTTTCCAACCTCATCCTGCATTTTAGACATACTTTCTTTTGTCTGCACTTAAAGATAGCATTGCATTGTCATTTGCCTTGCGTTGTTTATGACAAGAAGTCTGTTTTGATTTTTGGTTCCCTTATAAGTGTCTTTTTAAATATTTTTTTCTTTCAGTAATTTGTGCATAATGTGCCTTGATTTGCCTTGTGTTTATCCTGCTTGTGATTTATTTTGAACTACTTGGATCAGTCTTTCTCTGTGTAGCTCACTCCTCTCTGGTACTGTCCCTATGAAATCCAACTTTGTCAAACTCCTAGTCTGTTTCCTCAGTTTAGCAAGGCCGCCATATTCTGCTTGGGTTTCTCCTTCACCTTATACCACAGTCCATAAATTACTTCCAAGTAGGAAGACAGAAACAGTAGAGCCCATCTTGTTTGTGTCCCTCTTTTCAGGGGTCATGGTCCTAACTGCCTATGTTCTGTCTGAAAACAGTTGGCTTATATACTTTGCTCATTTTCTAGTTGTTCATGGCTGAAGGGTAAGTTCCATACCATTTGGCTGAAAGGGGAAGTAACAGCTTACTTAACCTTTAGTGAGTCTGTATCCTGTGTTGTTGATACCGCCATGCCCTTTTATTTGTGTTCACTATGCTGGGGATGTGTTCTTACCATTTCATCTGGTGGATTCCTATTCATTTTACAGGGCTCAGAATAAATGTCATTTTTCTAAGATTTTTTTTTTCTCCTTTCCAATTAATTGCTCAGTTGCTAAATTATCACATCACTTTATATATAATTTCACACCCATATATATTTATGCACATATATTCTTTAAAATGTGTTTCATTTTCTCTCTCTCCTACTGGTACATGAAGTCATAAGCCATACTTATAATTAATTTATCTTTCTGTCCATAGCACATTGCACAAGACCTAACATGTTTGATTGGTATTTGTTCATTTTTAAGAGTGAAGGAATAAAGATCTAAACCAACCCTTTAAGCAGGATGGAAATGGAAATGCTAGTTTCTATAGAAATAGGAGTGTTTGATGTTCGAGGTTGGGAGCTAAAATCTAGACAAGGTGCAGGCAACCAAGAAAACGCAGTGACTCTTAGCCTGCAAATATCATGTATATGGCTCTGCATAATGTTGATCAAAAAGATACTTATCCCCTAACTTTCTAAGGGCCACTAGAAAGTTGAAATTAAAAGTTCTTAATATGTTTTATAAAAATAGGTTTTTGTAAAATTTTTTGTAAAAAGTTTTTGAATTAATGTTTTCATAAAATTTTTTTTTGGTAAAAAATTGTGTGTAATTCATAATAAAGTTAATTGCTGAGTTTCTGAATAGTTTTAAAGTAGTGGAAAACAAGCACTACTAAAGTAAATATACCATAATATACATGAAAATCTTGCTGTAGTTAAAAGATAGGCACAACAAAATGTAGTGTTTCTCTGGCTTTATGTAAAGGAAGATACTTCCTGTGAAGTAGTTGATAATATTCTTACATTTCCTGTAACCATGCCTAACAAATGCTTTTAATGTCGCAAATTGTTCTTTAGTATAATTTTGTTTAGTTCCACTAGTAAATATGACAATGAGTTAATGGGCCAAGCTTACATTTAAGCAGGTATAAAATAGGGTGATTGTATCAGAGGGTATATGCAAGTCTTGCTGGTCACTGAAGGCTAGCTTTTACAGCTTTGTTAATAGTCTGCATTTGAAATACATCCTTGAAAATTTTCAGAAAATGGTAGTTTTGTGCTTCGTATCTTGTGCTTATGTAAAGTACTTAAATTATGTTAAGGCAAGAATGGGTAAACTTTATAGTGAAAAGAACTAACAATAAATTGCTCTTAAATTTTAGGTAAAGAAATCATTGTACTTATGTAAATTGACCTATAGTGAATTTTATTGTGGATGCTAGTAATGAGCTGAAAGACTCAGAGGACAATAAATTGTGATTGGAAAACTTTTTCAACCAAAAATACAGTTCTTTGTTTTAGTTGAGGAACACGGACAGTTCTGAGTGTAACAGGCAAATTGCGGTGTGTGTATGCAGAGGGCTACGTGGGCTATATGTTATATCATGGTGCATCGTGCTGCTTAGACTGAGTTGACACAGTTCATACTGACTTTTACTTTAGGTCATCAAATCCATATTAACAGTATATGGTACTCCTAGGCTGCCATTATTACTCTGTAATTGTGTTGTGAATGTTCACCATTTCCTTTCTTCTGACTTGTATATTACTTTAACTGTGCCTAGATGCACGATGGCCATTTTACACTTAAATAACAAAAATGGTTTTGATGCTTTCACACATGGTTTTTTTCATGCTATAATCAAAATGTAATAAAAATTCAGTTGTGTAGGTTTAGTCAAAATGAAAACCTTATCAGCCAATGAATTATTCTTTCACTTTCGTCACCTGCAGCTGCTCAGCTAAACTTAAATATGTTCTTATCTAATTTTGGTGACAAATTGTGTCTCCTTATATGGGCAGAATTTGGAAATAGGTTGCTTTAACAGGAAAGGAAATAACTAAATTATCTTCTGAAAAGGAATTCAGTAAGTAGCTCTTGTCTGACAGCAGCATGGCTGTTTGCAGTTAGGTATTCCATGTCAATTCTATAGCAACTTTATGAAAGCAATCTTGCCTTTTTTTTTTTTAACACATAAAAGAAATTTTGTGATATGACACGAGCTGTTATTTATGGTATGAATGAATGTTTAAGTATGGACTTTTTGCTGAAGGGAAATGAACATTTTTTAATGTTGATTCCCCCTCCCCACCCCCACCCCCCCCCCCCCCCCCCCCCCCCCCCCCCCCCCCCCCCGCCTTATTGGCAAAATTAGTTAGAGAAAAACTGAGATGCTTTGGCCAGAGGTTGAAAGAAAATTTAAATCAGTACTGCTCTTTTGGAGAGGATAGGCTCTTCCTATTAAAATTTTAAATGCACATTCCCTTCAGTCCAGCTGTTTCTTTCTAGATGTCTACCCTTGAGAGCTCCTCACACATGAGTAAACATATGAGAAATTGTAATGTGCCTTCTCATCACAGCATTGTTTATAGTTGTGAATCATTAGGAAGAAAGTAAATGACCTTCAAAGGGGAATGGTTACATCAAGTATGGTTTATCTATTCACAGGGATGTAAGAGTTCAAAATTACAAAATAGATAAATATAAAACCATCATGGAAAGATTCTTAAGACATGTTTAAAAGTAAGGGTTGTGGAACAGTATCAGGAGAATGTGTCCTATATTACCATTTGTTTTTTTAAAAATCCAGGCAACTAATATTTTTGTATGCATTTAATAAGTATATATTTTTAGAAACTCTGGAAGGATATAGTACACCAAAGGGAGAATAGTGTTTACCTCTAGATGTGGCTGTAGGATTGGGGAAGGGGTCTTTAATTCATTGAAGAGCATTTGCTTTATTTTCATCGTTTGTATTTTTTCTAAAAATAATATTTCTATGTGTTTTTCAACCAAAAATTCTCAAAAAATTTTCACTTGAGAGTGTGTTAATACATTTTACCATTAAAGTTTAATTTTTGAAGTTCTTAATCTGAACTCATATTTGAGGCTTCACATTTTTATTTTAAAAAGACAAAAGAAAAATGGATATAGGGACACACACTCAAATTATACTTTACCTAAATAAAGACACTTAATATGTAAAATATTAAGAACAAAAGGCTAAATATTTTTAATGAGTCCTTTTCCTTTATAATTAAAGTATGCTTCTATCCTTCTCTAGTGCTGCTGGGGGTGAAATCTTTGACCAGTGTGTTGCAGACAGAGAAGACGCCTTTAAAGAAAAAGATGTTCAAAGACTCATGAGGCAGATATTAGAAGGTGTTCGCTTTTTACATGCTCATAATGTAGTACATCTTGATCTGAAGGTAAGATCTAGATTACTTTACAATTTTGAGATTGCTAGAGAATGACACTACAGATGTAAAATATTTTTAACAGTGATTTATTAAAACATTTATCAAGATTGTGTATTTTATTAGGTAATAAGGATATAAAGGTTGTGTCTGTTCTTATCCTCTAACCAATTAGTTATATTAAGGAGATAATGCACATCTGTGTACATAGAAAGATAAATAATAATACTTTGCTCAAGAAACAGAGCTTAGAGGATATTGGTGGGGTAGGTGAACTCTTCCTGGTAAGAGACAGAGTTTGAGCTAGACCTTTAAAAAAAAAAAAAAATGGGATTTAGATAGAGAAAATATAGGAAAATGTAGAAAATAGAGGATAAAATTAATTCACAAGAGTTAAGAGTACTTGTTGGGCAAACATAAATGGAATAGTGTCACTGGAATTGAGAGATGAAATAGGAGATGCTGACAATTGAGGAAAGACCAGATTCCAGGGGTTTCAAATATCATGAAGTGGTAGATGACTTTTTAGCAGGGATATCTGAAAAACCATTTTGTGGAAAATTAGGCAGCAGTAAATAAAATAGAGAACTAAAGAAATTAGAGGTGGGTAGATTTATTTTTCTTTTGTTTTTTTTAATGTTTATTTATTTTTGAGAGAGATAGAGTGTGAGCAGGGGAGGAGCAGAGAGAGAGGGAGACACAGAATCCGAAGCAGGCTCCAGCCTCCGCGCTGTCAGCACAGAGCCCAATATGGGGCTCATGAGAGCCATGAGATCATGACCCCAGCCGAAGTCAGACGCTCAACTGACTGAGCCACCCAGGGGCCTCGGAGGTGGGTAGATTTCTAGTTTAAAATTATCAAAGAAGGAAGGGGAAGAGGGAGGAAAGAATACACAAAGGGCAGTTATGATGCTTTCAAGTGATCAGTAAGGGAAGCAAAAAAGGAAATTTTATTAACTAAAAATTCCAGGGACAATTCCAACTTAAGGAATGCCACTATTCGTTAATTCAAATATTGCAAGTACATAGTTGGTTTTTCTTCGGTCTCCAGCTCTACCTTCTAAAAATGGCAGTAAGATGGTAGTAAGTTAGATGCTGCCATTTTAGCCTTACAGTTGTCCAGAGATTCAGCAGGAAGGAGCCAGGTTCTATTTATTAGCTCTTTCAGAAGTTCTGAGATTCACTCTCATCAAACTGACTTAGATCAGTCTGGAACTAGTAAGTGTGTCAGGGGGACGTTGGGGGTGCTGGGTTTTGACTGGCCAGGCCAGCATTACCAGTGTCCTTTGCTCCAACCTGGGAGGGTTAAATTCCTCCTCCCATCCCAAGTTTTTTTTGGACTGAGAGTGGGGAAAGGATGGATTCTCAGACCAGTTCTGTTTCAGAAAGAATAGAGAGTAGGTGGGCGATCAGGAGACAGACAGTGAATGTCCACTACAAGTATCCTTAGCATAGTCCTTCAGGCATCTGGGGTAGAAAAGTCTAAGATCCCTGCTGATGGTTGCTACCACATGAAGTCCAGGTGTAGCTATGGGGAAATGAAACATTCCTCAAGGACTACACCAGTGGCTCCAGTTCCTTATTAGCCAGCGGAGTTCAGGTTAGGAAGGAACATCACCTGAGGAGGCTGAACCCCTGGACCCAAAAAAGGCTTTCCTATCTTGGACTTCTGCCTCATTTCACTCCTCATCCTCTCCCAATCTATCTTGACCTCTGCTGTAGTTTGCCCCGTAGCAGAAAGTAGACACTTAGGGCAGTGCTTCTCCAACTTTGACAGAGATCAGGATCACCAGAAAAGGCTTATTAAAGCAAATTGCTAGGCCCCAATTCCAGAGTTTCTGATTCAGGGAAGGGGTGTGTGATGCTGATACTATGGGTCCAGGCACCGTTTTGAGAACTCCTGCTGTAGGGCACACCGTGACACCTGATAGATAGAATACTGTATAAATAATTGTGTCTAATCTTTACTGCATGAAGGAACACTCTCAAGGAAGAGTGAACAATGTGTACTCTGGAGGTTGACTTCCAAAGTAAACTTGATAAAATTCCATTTGAAATAAGGGGGAAGGGTAATAGATATTCCCTCAAATAGTAGTCCTACCGAAAAATATAGGGGAAAGAAAACAGTTCGGAAACTTCTTGTTTTTTTCTGAAAAATGTCAATTTAAATTCATTCTGTAAACATATTTTTCTAAAAGATAATTAATTTTTTAGTACGGTAGCTAAAATGCATGATTATAACACTGTAGACTATGGTAGTTATAGTGTCATTTTTTGAAGGTAAGTGTGGACATGTGTGTACCCACATGTAGTCCCAAGGTATTAAAGTTGAAGTGGCCTTAGAGATCTAGGTACAACCCTCATAGCAAGAGTGAGGGAACTGGGGCTTTGTTTTTTATACTTTAGCCTGTCATATGGTTAGAAATTCAAAGATCCTTGCTGTAAGAAATACCCAACTGTGCTTCCCTCAGGAACACAGAGAAAGAGATGGTCTCTGCAGTCCAGACTTCAGTGGACTCAGACTATAAGAAGCCTCAGTTAGTCTCAGCCATGCAGAAGAATTCCCAAAAGTAAAGTTTGTGCTATGCTTGTTTCCATATTTGGTTTCACACACTTAAGTTTTATTTTTTATGATGTTTTGCTAGTTTTGTGAAGTAAAAAGGACTTCTAGGAATGAACCCCAATTTAAATAACATTGCATTTATAGGAAATATGCTTTCAATTTATGACAGCTCAACCTATGACTATTATTTAGGAACTAATTAAGTAGCAAGTCAGGTTGCCAACACTATGTGTCATGGATCTTTGATGTTACTTGAAAGCAGCCAAGGGTGAAAATTAAGTTCTTGAATACCAGGTTTAACTGGAAATTATATCCCTTTCTCCCCAATACACTCAGTATAAATCATATTCCTTTCTCCCCAGTACACTTAGTGTAGAATTCTTTCTGGATTTAATAGAGGCTTTGATGATGGGCCTTTGATGTTGGAAGCTGGACTCTTCATGTTGCCTAGGCCCAGAGGAACTAGAAAGAAGACAGGGTGGCCCGATGGGTCCTCAGCCTTTCTTCTGCCCTCACAGTCTTCACATGTGCAGTCAGAATTTGTCTCTAAGTGAACTGCTGGAGGGGGAAAGTTGGAGGTCGGGTTGGTGTGGCAGGAGTGCAGATAGGAATGATTTCTACCAAAAGGTCATCTGCAGTTGACTTTCTGTGACTTCTGTGAATCTGGACAGAGGGTCTACTGTCCTACACCGTTTAACAGCTGTCCGCCCAATGACAATTTATGCTTGTAATGTTGACTCTGAGTTTCTATAAGAGCTTGAAAGCTACAAAGCTAAATATGTTTTCTAAAGGTTTAATTCTGTGAATTAGAGAAAAAAATAGTTTTAAATCTGTGAAACTTGGTAATCCCTATGTATAGGGTAACTTTGAGTTAGTAGACTATTTGTTCTCCATTATGGTTAAAATGGGAAATTCTTGTCACAGAGACAAGTAGTAGTTAGAAGTTAGAATAACTATTATAGTTGCTCCTATGAAAGAGATAATTGACACAATGGGAAATCTGCTACTTGGCTTCAGATCAGACTCCAGATGGGCAGTTTGCCAAAGGCTGATTCACTGAAGACTCTCAGCCAAATATCTTAAATTGAATATGGCAAATGCTTTGAGGGGTAGCAGATGCAGATTTTGGAGTGTTTCTAGGACGACAAAAATAGAAAAGACACTAGATTATGATTAGGAGAAAGCCCATTCATTTCATGTAAATCATGGCGGGACTGACAAATCTGAGAAACAACAACTCTACCAAAGTCAGAACAAACCTAAAAGCCTCAAAATAATCTCAGTTGGTGAATTAGCCATTGGCATAGTGGCCTGCTTTTACTTCAGTCAGAGGAAGGTCTTGACCAAAAAGAACACAAAGAAATCCAGTCTTAAAACCCAGTGCTCCTTGTGTTTGGATGGTCTTCTGTTGGTAGGTGTTCAGTTGTTAGCTTGTCCACCCTGGTAGATGTATATGATGAGAAGCGCAGGAGCAGACCAGGAAGCCAGAGCTTTCCCTTCTGAGATTTAAGTTGATCATTGACAGTTTGAAACCGTAACATTTACTTGAACATTTCTAAACAGCCCCCCAGACTGATTTAGACAGTATTATTAACCTATTTCTGTACTATGACCTGGGTTTTAATAAATAAAAAGCCAATTAACTTGAATTCTCATTGCCTGATAAAAATGTTCCTTAAAATTTTATCCATGGCACCTTAAGGCTAATTAATAAGCAAGTTAGCCTCAACTTTACAATGATCTTACCCAGAAGTGGTTGTTCAGTAAATGTTAAATGGGTTATGTACAAAGATAAAAATACCAAGATAAATGAAAGGATTCCCCCATGAAACAGAGAAATAAGATTTTACAAAGACCTCCCTACTGCCTTTGTCTATTTGAGGACAGTTTGTGTGTTTCCTTTTTTTCCCCCACTTTCATTGCCTCTGAATTGACCATGTCATTTTCTTTCTTACCACCTGGGATTCATGCATCTTAAATAGAATTAAATATTGTGAACCACAGCTTTTTTATCATGAACTGGATTCCCTAGAAAGGAGGTCTAAGCTGTAATGCTAATGCACTTCTCTTTGTTTTCAACCCATATATTTCACTTACTGGAAGTGGGTATATTTTGCCATCAAAGACTGACAGATTATAGTCCTGTAATTGTACTTGTTTTATTTAGAGGAGTAAGATCTGTTTTTAAAATGTACCTGTGTTCAAACCAAGGCACAGTTGATAGAAACTACATAATAAACATTAACTGAAATTCCATGAAAGAATTCTGATTTTATGAGATGTGTTTTTTCCTAGCAACATCTCTGTCAACTGTTTAAGTTCTCTCACGTTGGTAGGTGATAGATGCATGTGACTGGGCCTAGATTTCAAGTACAGTAACGTTTTAATAATTTGATCACACTAGTTGAGAATTTACGACATTACCACCACACCCAACTAGTGTGGGTTTTACTAAAGAAAGCATTTCCCAAGTAATGTAAAGTATAAACAAAACATAAGCTGTTTTAAGCTTATGAAAACATGTAAGCTGTTTTAAGTGAACAAATGATATTTAAGAACATTTCACAGAATGTGCATGTTTTATTAATCATAAAATGAACCTTAAGATATGGTGAAGATTTCCACTTGGCAATATTTCTTTTGGCATTTTTTTATGTACTGGGAATGGCAAAACACGTTCAGTGATGAATATATATAACAGAACCAAACTTCACTCATCTAATTTGCCTGAATAATGACATTTTATTTTACTATAGTATTTCATTAATATAATAAAACTAAAATTACCTTGAGAAGTCTTGGGACTCATAATCCTAGGTTTTTTCCTTGAAGAAATTGCTAGAAGCTAATTAACAAGGAGAATGTCACTTTATAATGAAGTTTGTTTATATATATTACCAAAACCTCTCGTTATTTTATCATTGAAAAGAGAGATTGATTCTAACACTGATCAGCTGAGCATTTTTACTCCTTTTGTGTGTGTGTGGCAAGGCAGGGGTGCTTTACCTGGTTTGGGTATTTATAACAATTTAGCATGCGTCTGCAGCCCAAGCTTCTATAGTGACAGCAATTTGGTTTTGTCTTTTTGTTCAGTTTTAGGTTTTTACTGTAGCCAAAACTTTCTATGGTTTTAAAAAACAGGTTTTTATATAAAATCACAGATTACACTGAGCCATGGTATGGTTATTTTCACTGTTGAGAAGTCTGTTTTTGTGAATGAAGTTTTCAAAACTTCATATGTTTTCAAAATGAAGTACAGTCTGTGATTGCATAGTGGTGATATGGACATTATGCAAGAGATGTTAAGAATTCCTAAACATTTATTGGGATATCACTTAGATCCTTTTTTATTAACAACGTTTATAGCTGCAGTGTTCAGTCCAGTACCACTAACCATTTGTGGTTGTTGAGTACTTGAGAACTGTGGTGTATTCAAAGTGTGAACTCTACACCAGATTTCAAGGACTTAGTATGGAAAAGAAAAGGCAAAATATCTCAATAATTTATATATTACATGTTGAAGGGATATCTTAGACATATTGAAGTAAAAAATAATTTCATCTGTTTCATTTTACTTTTGATAATATGGCTACTAGACAATGTTAAATTACATTCTGTGACTTGCAGTACCTTTCATAGGATAGCACCAGTTTAGAGAGTATCCACAGATAATTAAGCCAGAATGGCCTGTAACGTAAAGATCGC
The DNA here is from genome assembly GCF_018350215.1 of Panthera leo. Lineage (NCBI taxonomy): Eukaryota > Metazoa > Chordata > Mammalia > Carnivora > Felidae > Panthera > Panthera leo. The sequence continues at coordinate 69,672,892 of NC_056680.1, read as the reverse complement.
TTAGTCTTTCAACTTACTTTTCAACCTATTATAATCTAGCTTTTTCTCCCATGGTTTTACTAAAAATTACTTTCTCAGAAGTCTTTCAGACTTTGGTTATTTGCTATATTCAGTAGCTTTTTCTTAGTCCCCATTCTTCCCCTCATCCCATTTGATGATCCTCTCCTTCCTTTCTTACTACAACACGATGCCTGTGTTCTTTGCCTCCCTCTCAGACTGCATTTCTGAGTGCCTTCATCACTCTTGTTGTCTCTCGTTAGATGTGGTTATCAGCCAAAACTCATCTTGGCCACTTCTCTTCTGCCATATTCTCTTCCTCTTGTTTACTTCCATGGTTTTAGTCTTGCCTCTGTGCCCTTGCTTTCCAAAGCAGTATCCTCAGCCTTATATTCTCTCCAGACTGAATTTCCAACTGTTCTGGGTGGTTCTGCGGGCACCTCAGATTCTGGGTCTGAGAATCAAAATTGAACCAGTTGTCCTCTCTTGCTGACCTGACTATATTAGTCAGTGAATGACATAAGCACCTTATTGTTCCTGCTCCTACACAGCAACAGTCACAATGGGCTGTGGATTTTGCCACTGTAATGTGTAAAGTTTCTTCTGTGTTTTTTCATTCCATGCTTCATCATATCCCTCACTCACGCTCTCCCTTTCAAGACTTTAAAAATAGGATAAAGGCACATTCTTCAGAGACATTCTTGTATTTGATGATACTTTGCATGTGTCATGCTATATATTGGCTCACCTGTATTCTTTGGCATGTGACGTTTTCTTTTCCTGGAATGTCCTCTTGCCCTCCCCTGTGGTCTGACTTCTTCCAGTTCTTCCAGAATGGCTCAGAAAGCCCTGATTCTTGTCCATCCACCCTCTTTGTGCCTGCCACCACTTTTGTCCCTTTCACCTTTGTGCTGTTCTCCAGTGTGCAGTCCCTCCACTAGTAGCTTGTCCTTGCCTTGGGTGGGGTCTTTCCTCTCCCTGGAATGCTCCCTGCCTACCCCACTCCCCAAAGTATTCTGCCATGACGTTCCTTCTTAGCATTGCTTTCTCCCCAAATACTGTCTTAGAGAAACCTTCCTCAACTATTCTGAATATAACATGCATATGCACACAAACACACACAACAGGCACTGTCATCCATTACCCTACTCTGAGTTCTCCTTGGTGCTTAAAACTACCTGAGGTATTATTATTTATTCATATTTGTTTGTCCCCATTAGAATGTAAGGTTCCAAAAGAACAGGGAACTCATGCCTTATTTTCTGTTATTTTTCCAGTATGCAGTCCATAATTTTTTTTTTTTTTAATAAATGTCAAAATCCTTCTTATCCTTCAGGGTCTGCTCACTTACCTCCTGTGTAATTCTCCAAGGCTGAATTATTCCCTCTTATTTTTTTTTTTTATTTTTTTTTCAACGTTTTTTATTTATTTTTGGGACAGAGAGAGACAGAGCATGAACGGGGGAGGGGCAGAGAGAGAGGGAGACACAGAATCGGAAACAGGCTCCAGGCTCCGAGCCGTCAGCCCAGAGCCTGACGCGGGGCTCGAACTCACAGACCGCGAGATCGTGACCTGGCTAAAGTCAGACGCTTAACCGACTGCGCCACCCAGGCGCCCCTATTCCCTCTTATTTATTTGTTACCTGAGCACTTTGTCTATGACAACACTTAAAATGCACAGCAGAGTTAGTCAAGCCTGATATAGGTGCTTCTGTTTTCTCTTCTGATGGTGAGCTCTCTGTCAGTAGGGACTTGTTATCACTCATATTTACAGTGCCTCCACTCCTGACACAAAATAGACACCCTTCAAATTGTTTTTTATAGTTAGTTATGTTTTTTCCTTTCTTTCAAAAAGTAAATAACGTGTGCCTCCCATGTGCTGGCATGGACCCTGGTGCTATCACAGTGACCAGTACTGTGGCTCATGGATCTTTAGATTCTCCCCATCCTCTGTTTCTGAATCCAGACTTTGAATAATCTACAAGTATTTTCTGATAAGGGCAGAATGGATGGTTGGGTCAACATTGAACCCCTTTAAAAAGGGACTGTCTACACTTCAACTTCTTTTTTCATATTGCAGCTCTTCACTGTTGAACATTGTTAGAATCTGCTTCACTGCCCTCCTGGGTCTTCCCAGCAAGTTGACACCAGGAAAAGAAGAATGGGGAAAAAGTATACAAAGATACTTTTGTGAGAGAGAGCATGGCAAGTAGGAGAGACTGAACAGTGTCCATTGAGACTCACTGTCCCTGGGCCAAGGGCAGCAAGTTGATAATGAGGCTGGAGAGCTAGGCAGGAGCTCGAATTAGCAGCTTCCAAATACATTTGGAAGTTAAGAGTAATGGGAAGCTACTGAAGGGTTTAGGCAGGGGGGTGACCAATCAAATTTATATAGTGCAAAAGCTCCTTCTGGCTAAGTATGGGCAAAATAGATCCTAGCAAACCATTTAGGGTCTGTTGCAATTAAGCAAAAATTGATGGTAGCTTGAATGATTGTTCTCTAGTTGGAGAGAAATAAGTAAAGTTTAGAAGTGCTTACATTTATGATTTAAAATCAGTAGGATATGGTGACATGTTAGTTAAATGAGGAGAAAGTGGGGAGAGAGGAATGACGAAGGTGATTCTTAGTGTTTTCTTCTACCCTGCTGGGTGAGGATGGCATTCCCTGGGGTGTAATGACCATTGACATACAGGAAATCTGATTTGGGAGGGAAAATAGGAGTCTGGTTTGGGCATGTTGAATTCGAGATAGCCTTGAGACATCAAAGGAGAGAGATTAGGTAAGCGGTTGAAGAGTCTGAGCCAGAGATAAAATCTGTGACTCCTAATGTATAGGTGATAATTAAGCCTTGGGTACAGATACCTTGTGTGAAGTGAGAGTGTGGAGTGAAAAGAGCAAAAAGCCTCAAGATCAGGCTGTGAGAAACCCACCATTTAATGGCCCAGTTAAAGGAAGATGAGGAGACACACACAGCAGCCAGAGTATTAGGAGGAAGACCAGGGTAGTGTTTGTTCTGGAAGCCAAGAGAAAAAGAGTTTGTAAACAAGGAAGGAGTGGCGGCAATGCCAAGCATTGCTAAGGTGGTAGTCCAGAAAGCATGGAAATACGTCGCTGGATTTTAGTGACCTGCGGTAGAGGAATGAGGACACAGAAGCCCAGTGGAGTGGTTGAATATGCATGGAAGGAAAGGAAATGTTAACATTCATTGTAAAACTCTGGAGAACCACAGTGTGATGGAGAAGACAGAAAAATACAATTAGCTAAATAGTGGGATAAGTTTGCTATGTATAAGATGTTGTGGAATAGAGAGGGGTCAGGCATCAAACCCTCCCTGGAAGACCAGAGGGGGCATCAGAAAAGGCTTTATTGAGGAATCAGTGCTTTGTTGAGAGCCACCATGCATGGAGTGAATGACGAAACTAAATTTGTCCGGGAGAGAGCTTCCTGAGAAAAGGCAATACATAATGCAAAAGCATAAGATGTGGGAGTGCACATCTTGTTTAGGGATTACAGCTTGTTGGATTTGGAACACAGATTGCCTACAGAATAGTGGCAGAAGGTTAATCTTAGAGAGGAAGCAGAAGCTGGGTTATAAAACACTTGTCGTGCTACAGTGAGGTATTTATACTTTGTTAGTACTGGTGCTTCTCAATTTATCTTTGGAAATTTTCTTAATGGCAGAAGACAGTGTAGACTTTCTGAAGCAACACAAACTTTTCTTTCAAGTGCCATTTCAAAAATTCTAATGAATTTTATATTCTAGTCCATAATATATCTGTTTGACTTTTTATGTAAAAGTGTCTTAGGTTATTTTCATTTGGGTTAAAAAAAAAAAAAAAATGACTCCAGGAATATGAACCTTATTGATTTTGTGGCCTTGGGTAGTTCTCTCTCACCCATGGTCAAATACATCCCATTTGAGAGTGTGTCCATTGGTGAGGACTAGCATCAGTATCATGATCAGACTTACATTATGATGAGATCGTTGTACAGTGAAGGATGGATTGAAGGTGGGGGCAGTTAGAGGCAGGAGGTTAGTAGTCCAGGTAAGAAATAATGAAAGCCCAAACTTTAAGCAGCAGGTTTTTTGCAATTTAAGAAATAGCATTGGCATGCCAGTGACTTCACTAAGGGTGAGACATGGTTGAAAATGAAGGAGATGAACTACTGTAGGATGATTCCCTAGTTGCTGAGCTGGGCATTGAGACTGGGAGTACAGAAGGGGAGGCATGGGTTTAGTGGGGTTTGAAGGAAGAACCTGTTCTTGAGGTGTTTACTGAACTGATGGCCTTTGCTCAGTAGTGGGAGCTGAAGGTGTGGCCCATTTCAGCCAAATGACAAGATAGATTTTAATTGGAGCTATGAGTCGGCAGGGGGCTTAGGGTAGAAGGTAGATAGAGGTCATCAGCAGGTAAGTGGTAGCTGAAGCCTTGATAGTAGATGAGATTGCTGAAAGATAGAGGGCCAGTAGGCAAGAGATCTGGGGCAACACCAATATTTAAAAGGAAAGAAGGGAAAAAAATCCTAAGAAAACAGTGAGGGATCTATTGAGGAGGAAAATGTCCAAGAGGGCATATAAGGATGGTTGCCAGTAGTACATTATGTAGCAATCAGTGTGTATAAAATGGTGCCTAAAAGACATCCATTGATTTGGTGGGTCTTTGATTATTAAAGATTTTATGATCTTAGGACAGATCTAGGAGAGGGGGCAAAATCCAGAATCAACTGCATTGAGAAGTGAGGGAATAGCAATAAGTATGTTGGCTAGAAAGAAATGCAGAGTCATAGGGGATTCCTTTATGAGTAGCTTGGTCTTGTTTTTAAAATAGGGGTAGATGCACATTTATGGTCTGAGCAGGAGCCAGTGTAAAGAAGGAGATTGTACAAGGCCTGTTTCCTTACACATCGTAAGTACATTGTAAAAATATTTGCTTAATGAATGACTGCTTATTGTTAAATTTGTCAATTTCAGTTTCACAGTTGAAATGTGTATGTTTTATGCACTACTTGCTCTTTCTATTCAGTCATGGTTTCATTAATTTGGAGAGTGGGATGTTATGTTTTTAGCCTCAGAATATTCTGCTGACAAGTGAATCTCCACTGGGTGACATTAAGATAGTTGATTTTGGTCTTTCAAGAATAATGAAGAACAGTGAAGAGCTCCGAGAAATTATGGGTACTCCTGAATATGTGGGTAAGTATTCATAAGACTGGGTTGTGTTGTGTGTTTGGGGTCAGGCATCATCTTCATTAGCAAATTCACATGTGGCATGATTAATAGTGGGGCCAGCCATCTGCTATGTTAAAATTCTGCCATCAGAGACTCCTTCCTTTGTATTAAATATAAAAATGGTAAACTTTAAGGTACCAAACTGATGATCCCTTTCCCGAAAGGCTAACTGAATTTGAAGGTATTACTTCTAAAAAGAATAGAAGAGGATTTTCTTCACAAAGTGTAGGATATCATATTATCTGAAAGTGGGAGGATATTAAACAAGTAAGGGCCTTTAAAGAATTTCAAGTTCAGTAAACATTGTTAAAGTAATTGCAAGCCCTGCAATTCCATAGATGTGTGAAACAGAGGTATTTTGTTGGATTGATACAAGGTTGAGAGCCTCTGCCAGAAAGAAAAAGGAGATTAAACTGTGAAGGTACTAGTAAGAGAGCAGCTGAAGTGATGAACTGTGGCTCTTACGTTTGGTACAAAAATAAATAAACTATGACCTTTTTGACCTTTTTGATAAACTGGAAGAAAAATAGGATGCAAAAGAATAGTGGTTTGAATGAGTAACAACAACAACAAAAAAGATATCTGTAAGCAGAGCAAGGCAGTGAAATAATCTAAAGGTTGTGACCAGAGATTATAATATCAACATTTAAAATTTCAGAGATGAAACAGCCCTTTGTAATTTTAAGGCCTTGGATGTAGCTGTGGAAGGGCAGCTCTTTAGACCTGTAGGTCAAGAAGCATGGATATGCTGGTGGCTGCATGGGTCATGAACACGAGTGTGGAAGTTGTCAGAGGTGATGGCAGGCAGGTTAAGGAGGATAGTTTTTGTGTCCGATGACAGCAAGCACCCAGGGCCCATGCCTGAAGGGAAGCATATTTACCTGACAGTAGAAGTGTCAGGTGGGCAGACAGGCTGCATTTTACGGGGTTTGGGGCGGCCTAGGCCTCCTTTCACAGAAGAGACAGTGAAAGTCATTCTTGAAGGAGTGGAGGATAGCGGGACTTTGTTTACAGGGGAAAGTTAATTCCAAGGACACAAGGCTGGGAGGACGATAGGGTTGAGGAAAACCAAGCTGTTTGGCAATGATAGTACAAAAAAATAACTCAAAGCTTTAACATAAGTCCTGCGATTTGAGAGGCGCCTGGGTGGCTCAGTCAGTTAAGCATGTGTGTTTGGCACAGGTCATGAACTTGTGAGATCAAGCCCCGCATCAGTCTCTGTGCTGACAGATTCTCTGTCCCCCCCTCTCTCTGCCCTGCTTACACTCTCTGTCTCTCTCTCCCTCTCTCTCTCTCTGTCTCAAAAATAAACATAAAAAAATAAGTTCTACAATTTGAAACAGATCTTTAGTTAGGTAATAAATGATATCACAGGCAGAAAAACAACCTTGAAAATGTTGATGTATTCTTTTTTTTTTTTTTTTTAATATATGAAATTTACTGTCAAATTGGTTTCCATACAACACCCAGTGCTCATCCCAGTTGATGTATTCTTTGTGGCTAGAATACTTAAATTTCAGCAAGTGTCATGACCACAAAGTAAGGTTTAAGAATGTGGCTTAATAGGGCTTCATCTGGGAAAGAGGTAGTCCAGATATTTCGGCCAGTTTAGAGCATTATAAACTAGAATGAAGGGTTGCGAGCTAAGAATCTTATAGTAATTATTGCCCTGAATGAGTTTTGTTTTGTTTTATGCTTTCTGTTCTTTGGTAAATTCTAAATTTTCTACCAAGAGAGCTTTTTTTTCCCTCCAAAAAATAGAAGTATCTTTGTTATAAAAGTAATACAAACCCAATCCCAAACAACTAATCCCAATTAAATGATTCAAAAGTATATAATAAAGAAAAACAAGGGGGCCTCTCCTCTTTCTTTCATGGACTTTTAGCGATGAGTGTAAGACTCCCACCTTGTTTTCTACACAGTATCACCTGCCTGGGAACGGTATGCTATCTACTGGCTGTGTATGTGACCTCAGTACTGAAATCTCTGTACCTCTCATTCCTCTGTCCATAACATGGGGCCATAATACTGCCTTATTGGATTTGCTATACCAAGCTCTTATATCAGTGTTCAGCATATAATCACAAAAAAGGAAGCTGTTTTTATTTCCTACCCCCTCTTCCCACTATCTTTTTTTAATGTTTCAAGTTTTTATTTAAATTCTAGTTAGTTAACATACTAATAATCTTAGTTTCAGGAGTAGAATTTAGTGATTCATCACTTGTATACAACACCCAGTGCTCATCACAAGTGCCCTCCTTAATGCCTATCAGCCTTTAGCTCATCCCCCGCCCCCCGGCTCCCTGCCCACCTCCCATCCAGCAACCCTCAGTTTGTTCTCTGTAGTTAAGAGTCTCTTTTATGGTTTGCCTCCCTCTGTTTTTATCTTATTTTATTTTTCCTTCCCTTCCCCTATGTTCATCTGTTTTGTTTCTTAAATTCCACAAATGAGTGAAATCATATGGTCTTCCCACCATCTTTTGCTCTATGGTCTCTTATTTTACTTTTTTCCCTCCAGTAATTTGGATGCTATGCATTTCATTTTAAATTTTCTAGTAGTTTCTTTTAAAACTTTTAAATTTGAACTATTAAAAATTGTTTTACTGATAAAGTTTTAAATAATACTTGTAGCTTCTGTTCCACAAGTCAGTTTCAGAAGTAGAAGTTGAGGAAATTTAACCTACTTAACATTTTCTCCCAACCTGTCATTCCTCATATTCAGGGGACGGACGAGGGGAGAAGGTTGTCCCCAACCAGTAATGAATATGTGACTTGACTGTTTTGTCTTTTCCTAGAATTGGAACATCTTCATTCCCCCCTGTTTTTAAATGGATCCAGTACTTGATTGCCTATCTTTTCTTCCTATTTGCATATTTTTGAAAAAAAATAATCTTTTGGTTGACTGGATTGTATCAATGAGTAGGTTTTTCTTTAAAGGAGGTTTTCATAAACCTCTCCTAAGTTTTTAAACATTTGCGAATGTCTTTCTATTGCTGTATGTGTGACAGCAGTTTAATTAAATATTATCAAAGCAAACTTGTTTTTTACAAACTCCACAGAGGCAACTTTGTTGTCTTTGTGTGTGATGCATGTCATCTGAGAATGCCCAGGGCTCTTTTTTTTTTTTTTTTTTTTTTTTTTTTTAACTTTGTTGGCTGACTTTTTGTCAGTGGGTAGACCTTTTAAAGCTACAGCATGGAAAATAGATCAGGCATGTGGAATGAATGGGGAAGTCAGGAGGGGAAAGTACCCTCGACTAGGGTGGGAGGTAGGGAAGGAGAGTCACAGATGCATTGAGAAAGATTTGAAAGTAGTAATCTGTTAGATACAATGCATGATTATAGAGGATATGGGAAGAGAAAGGTGTCAGTTATCAGTTTCTATTACACTATTTATGCATTCAGATATTTTAAAAATATTAAGACCCAACAATGGAGGGTGCAGGTGTGAAAAATAAACAAGTTAATTATATCTAGTTAGACTTTATAATAATTCAGATTAATTTATACAATATATATAATGTTAACTTATTTTAGCCCAAATCTTGAATAGTGTCTTAGAATTTCTGGTGGGTTTTAAAAAAAACTTTTATCTTGAAAAGCAAATTAGGAATTTGTTTCACACACCTAAATGTTTTCTTCTGTTTCTGATACTAGCTCCTGAAATTCTTAGTTATGATCCTATCAGCATGGCAACAGATATGTGGTAAGAGCTATTTATGAAAAAATTAATCAAATTAGTTTCAAGAAATGAATAAGTCACTAATTTTTCTTACATTTTCATTCTGATTTAGGAGCATTGGAGTGTTAACATACGTCATGCTTACGGGAGTATCGCCTTTCTTAGGTGATGATAAACAAGAAACGTTCCTAAACATCTCTCAGATGAACTTAAGCTATTCTGAGGAAGAATTTGATGTTGTGTCTGAGTCTGCTATTAACTTCATTAAGACACTTTTAGTTAAGAAACCTGAGTAAGTATTAGTTAATACTGATCTTTGTCAATTTTTTAGTATGCTCTGAACAAAAGCAGGTTAAACTGAAACACAAAAGTGTAGACATTAAGCTAGATAAGACCTTGAGCTTATTATACCTATTGAAAGAAAAAGTGTCAAAACTGAGAATGTTTCGGAGCGCCTGGGTGGCTCAGTTGGTTAAGCATCGGACTTCGGCTCATGTCACAATCTCACAGTTTGTGGGTTTGAGCCATGTGTCAGATTCTGTGCTGACAGCTCAGAGCCTGGAGCCTGCTTCGGATTCTATGTCTCCCTCTCTCTCTCTGGCCCTCCCCCTCTAGTGCTTTGTCTTTCTCTCTCTCTCAAAAAATGAATAAACATTTTTTAAAAAATGAGAATGTCTCTAGGGGCGCCTGGGTGGCGCAGTCGGTTAAGCGTCCGACTTCAGCCAGGTCATGATCTCGCGGTCCGTGAGTTCGAGCCCCGCGTCGGGCTCTGGGCTGATGGCTCGGAGCCTGGAGCCTATTTCTGATTCTGTGTCTCCCTCTCTCTCTGCCCCTCCCCCGTTCATGCTCTGTCTCTCTCTGTCCCAAAAATAAATAAAAAACGTTGAAAAAAAAATTAAAAAAAAAAAAAAATGAGAATGTCTCTAGAAAATGTAAGCTGCATCTCAGTATAACAGATATCCTCTGCTGTGTTTGGTCTTCCAAAAGGACTTTTCAGAGACATTTTACTTAAAATATTTTTCATGATTGTGGGAATGGCATTGCACACAAACACCAAAACTTCCAGTCTTATCCAGGAATCACAATAAGATTCTTGTTAACTCTTCATAACTCCCAAAATATAATACAATAAATCTACCTTACGTTCTGATTTATTAAATTGGTTGATTTATAGATTTATTCATTCACTATTTTTTAAGATTTTTTTTTTTTTTTTTAAGTAATCTCTACACCGAGTATGGGGCTTGAACTCACAACCTTGAGATCAAGAGTCTCATGCTGTACCAATTGAGCCACCCAGGCACCTCTCTTATGCTCCAGTTTATAATTGAAGTTTTAAACTACTTAAGTGTAAAATGTGTATCTTTTTATAGACATCGAGCCACAGCTGAAGAATGTCTAAAGCATCCGTGGTTGACAGAGAGCAGTATTCAGGATCCTTCTTTCAAGGTGAAAGGGACATTAGAAGAAGCAAATGCACTCCAAGAAGGTGATTCTGTGCCTGAAATTAATTCAGATACTCAGAAACCAGAAACCGAGGAATCAGTTGTAACAGAGGAGTTAATTGTATTTACTTCATATACTTTAGGACAATGCAGACAGTCTGAAAAAGAGAAAATGGAGCAAAAGGCCATTTCCAAACGATTTAAATTTGAGGAACCTTTGCTACAAGAAATTCCAGGAGAATTTATCTACTGAGCAATACTTCCCTTTAGAACTTTAAGATTTCTACATTGAAAACATTAATATTATTTATGGACTTCTGGCCAAATGGTACATGTACTGAAAGTGGACAAACCAGGTATCACTGATAGAAAAAAAAACTAAAATTACTTTGTCAAACTTGTGGATTTAGATATATCAAGACAGATTTATAAAGTTGCCAACCAGGAGTTTTAACGGGTAAAGTTATCTGTGTCAATGTTATTTTTAAGAAGGGAGATGTTTGAACCTTTTATTTCTAAATCCTATTTCTCCAGAATGAAAATTTGTTATGCAAAGATAATCTGTATTTACTTTCTTTAAAAATCGAAGTAAAAGTGCCAAATTAACATCTTTGTAAATCTATTTGCATTATTCTTGTGTATCTATATATGCATATATGTATTGATATCTTTACTAAAATTGATACTTTTTCACTTTGGATTTTTTTGGAGGAGTAAGATTTTAATTAGGTATCTTTCAAATTTTGAGACCTAGAATAACATCCATGATAGTTTAATAATGTCTTATTTTTATATTTTATTACTGATTTGTATCGACTTGATTTGACTTCTTTTGTCTTTGTTTTTGCCTAATGCTTATAACCTATCAGTGAAAACCCTTGCTCATTTTTTTTTTTCTCTTCAACGTCACTAATAAGAGTGGTGTTGATTTTTCACCTCCCATTATTCTGGTTTTAAGGTCAAGGTAGATTAAGTAATCCTGTAATATTAAACCAGCATTGGCTTCTCGGCTGTTTCCCTCCTCACACCTTACGTATTTACCCCCTTTCATAAGGCTGTCTGTCCCCTGCCACCACCTCACATGCTTATCACCTAATTTTGGTCACTTGCAAGTGTCAGTGTGATCTGATCAACATGATGGTTGCTTTGGTCAATGCAAAGACGCTGTTGTATTGTTTTTGTTAACAAAATCCCCCAGAGAGGGGTAAGACTGGAAGCATATTCATCTTGGCCATCGAATCTCTATTTCTGTTGAGTTTATTAGACCTCAGATTGTATTAGGAAAAGTTCTAAAATGCCAAAATATTTATAAACTTTTATTTTGTTCATAAAAAATTTGACATTGGATACTTTGTCATTAGGGAGGAAGCCTTGTTCCCTAAAGATATATAAAAATATACTCAGTAGAATTTAATTTGATTGGGATTGAACACTTCAATTGTAAGTAGTCCCCACAGTGAATAGTAAATTCTTATTTAAAAACATGGAAATGTAGGGGCGCATGGGTGGTTCAGTCGGCTGAGCATCCGACTTTGGCTCAGGTCATGATCTCACAGCTTGTGGGTTCGAGCCCCGCATCGGGCTGTGTGCTGACAGCTCAGAGCCTGCTTCAGATTCTGTGCCTCCCTCTCTCTCTGCCCCTCCCCCACTTGTGCCATGTCTCTCAAAAATAAACACTAAAAAAATTTTTTTAAATGGAGATGTAAAAGTGTACACTGTGTAACTTGAAGCAACTAAATCTCTTTTTCACACAAAGTCTTAGTGTCCTTATTTATCAAAGTTAGGCTCAGGGCGTTAGATGCTCGTGAATGCAGTTGGTCTTTCCCACGTGTACTTTGTGCACACGCCAGGCTTGTGCTGTGCACTGTGCCCTATACTGTGTACAATTCAGACCAGTCCCTTTGCAGGCTGCTCTTTGGAAGTCACATGATGCTCTCTTCCTAGCATGGGTTCTCAGATGTCACATCCTGACAGTGGCAGCACCTCACCACCTGTTTCAGGTGTGTGCGGAGTTCAGTGTTAGACATTTACCCCGTGGTCTGTAGTCACACCCAGCCCTGCTGGGCAGGTGCAGGGGCACCAGCAGATGAGATTGCTTAGGCAGTTCCATACATCAGGTTGCACTATTTTCTCATTAAATTGGCTTTATTTACACAGTTTCTAAATAAGTTCTAGAAGGAGGAAGAGGAAATTATGCCATAGTGGCAGGGTTTTCGGTGAAAACTTCGATTAAGCCTCAGGTAAGTCTTGGAAGAAATAAGACACAATTCGAGACAAATTTTTGTAAATATCTCTCTGACAAAAATAGGGAGGTGAGAATACCCACTATTGAATGACATATTTTTATACTTGATAGATTTGTCCAGTTTTAAAATCAGAATCATTCGGATAACATTTAGACTTTTTCCAAGCCATTTTATATTACATTCAAAATAAATACATTTACTACAGTTGCTGTATTTGTTTTCCTTTAGCTGACCACTTAGCTGATTGCAGTGTGCTGATATCCCTACTTGCTTTTGTACCTTGAATTTAGAGTTGTACAGTGCCTTTTTTTTAGAAGCATTTATACTTGTAAAAGTATACTGAATTTTTTGTTTTATATGATATAAATAGAGCATGAAGAGTCTTCACAAAATTGGGCCAAATAAAAATCTTTCCATTAATGACTAACCAACTAGCTTTATACTTACCTAATACTGGTAATTTTTTCTTTTAACAAGTTTACAAAGAACTAAACAGTATTATTGAATTTAGTCTTAGAATTTATAAGTCCAGTTTTAATTATAATAAAATTCATTAATAATTTAGCTTGTTGAGAAGTTTGTGAAATATGCAAAATGTATATGTGGTTTTAGTCAATTGGGAAATTAATTGTGTTTTAATGTTGTTTTGTGGTTTTCACATGAAAAGTAAGAGAAAAATGCCACTGTCCAGTGGTTAGATGCTAATTAAGAGACACCACAAACTCTTAAACTTTTACAACTGACCTCAGTTTGGAAGCAAATTTACTAGAGAAAAAATCATAAAGGTTACTTAGAGAATGTTGGGCAAGAGGTGAATAACAGTCCTAGTAACGTAATGGGGTTGTATACAGCTCAGTTCATGGAGGCCTAAAGCAAGGTCGATCCATGGCATCAACATAGATTGTTTTATATAGGGGGAAAGGTCAATATTCAGGGTACTAACAAACTAATCTTAAATATATTTTAAGCTCACACTTGTAGGAATTTGAATTGCACTGATGAAACTAAAAATAGTCAAAATCATTCAAAGTCATTTACCACCTAGTACCTTCAGGTTGTTGAATAATTTAAAAAACTAGATGAAAACTCTTAATCTTTAGGGGCCTACTCTCAACTATTGTTTTATCGTGGGAAGTGGGGATATAATTTGCAAATAAGGAAATGTGTAGATCTAAATCTACACTAGACTGCATCAGGCTTGCCATGTGTACCCTATAACCCCGCTCTTACTCTATTGTTATAGTTTGACTTATCCTCAGATTCACATGGACTGAATCATGGAATGTGCTCTTTGCTCTTTGGTGTCTGGCTTTCCCTCAGCATGATGTTTTTGAGATGCCTCCATGTTGGGGCTTACATCAGTAGTTTGTTCGTGTGTGTGTGTGTGTGTGTGTGTGTGTGTGTGTGTGTATTTTGAGAAAGGGAGAGCATGAGCAGGAGATGAGCAGAGGGAGAACCCTAAGCAGGCTCCACGCTGTCAGTGCAGAGCCCAATGTGGGGCTCAAACTCATGAACCATGAAAATCATGACCTGAGCTGAAATCTAGAGTCAGACACTCAACCGACTGAGTCACCCAGGTGCCATAGTAGTTTGTTTTTTCTATTGCAGTGTCATACTCTGAATATACCACAGTTTATGTGTCCACACCTCTGTTCATGGATCCCTCAGCTGTTTCAGGTTTTGGTTATTCTGAATAAAGATGCTTTCTATATTCTTGTCCAAGAATTTTTGTGGACACATTGTCATTTCTCCCCAGTTAAATAGGCATAGGATGCTAGGTCATAGGATAGATGGTTACTGAACTTTTTAAGAAGCTGAAGAACGGCCTCCCCAGGTGATTGCCCCATTTTCCATTCCTGTCAGCAATACCTGAGTCCTGGCTGCTTCACCTTCTTGCCAGGATCTAGTGTTGGCCATCGTCTTCATTTTAGCCATCCTTGTGGGTGGGCAGTGGTATCGCCCACTGGCTAAATTTGCATTTCTCTGGTGACTAATGAGGAACACTACTTCATGTGCTTATTGAACCATTCTTTTGTCCTTTTTTCTCCTTTTTAATTTAACAGTTGTGATAGTCCTTTATATATTCTGGATACAAGTCATTTGTCAGATTTATGTATTAAATATTTTTTTCCCACTCTGGCTTATCCATTTTCTCAACAATGCCTTTTCAGAAGAAGGTGGTTTTCATTTCGATGAAGTCCAGTTATCACTTTTTGCATTATGGCTAATACTTTCTGTATCCTCTCTAAGAAGTCCTTACCCCAAAGTCATGAAGATATTCTTTTTTTTTTTTTTTTTTTTTTTTTAACTTTAATAGTTAGGGCTATTACGTTAGGTCCGTGATTCACTTTGAACTACACTTGTGTGTGGGGACAGAGGCTTTTAGGTAGGTGTCAAGTATCTTTGAATATTCAATCATTCCAGCACCATTTGTCAGAGATTTTCCTTCCCCATTGAATTGTTGCACTGTGCTTATCTAAGGTCATTTCTGTGGATCTACTTCTGGACACTCTTCCTTTCCATTAATCTATTTGCTTATACTTTTGTCAGAACTTTGTCTTGATGTCAAAATAGGACTTCCAATTCCTTCTTTTTCAAAACTGCTGTTGATTCCAGGTCCTTTGCAGTTCCAAATAAATTTTAGAGATGGCTTGGAAATTTCTACCAAAATTACTACCCCCCCCACCACCACCAAAAAAAAGCCTCATAGGATTTTGACTGACATTGATTAAATCTGTTGATCAATTTGATATTCTAACAGAATCTTCCACTCCATAAGCACAGTATATGTTTCTGTTTACAGTAAAACCATGGTTTATGAGCATTATTCATTCTGGAAACATGTTTGTAATCCAAAGCACTTATATATCAAGAGAATTTCAAGAACCATTGGCTCGGTTGTGATCATGTGACTTTTGGTGTCACGTGCTACTTGTATTGCAAGATATTGCTTGTTTATCAAGTTAAAATTTATTAGAAATGTTTACTGGTCTTGCAGAACACTCAGAACAAGTTACTATATTTCATTTTAATTTTTCTCAGCATTGTTTTGTATTTTTTAACATAGAGATCTTGCACATCCTTTAGCTCTGTATATTTTGTTGCTTGATGCTATGGTTTTGGACTCTGCTTTTACCTTTTTTGTGTTTTTGATACTTTATCTTCCAGTGGTCATTTTTAACTCCTTGTGCTTAGACCTATGTTAGAACTTATTTAAATAACAATGAGTCTACCTCCTGACTGCTAGGGAACGGCTTTTACCTATGGATTGTACTCTGGCTTCATTTCCTTCCTTTCTCTCATTTACATTTACCTATGTTTATTCATTTTACCTTTGGCTACATTTTAGCTCGGGTCCATAACTCAATTTTTAAAAATTAGTTGTGTGTAACTTGGTTATGTATGGATTTTTTTTTAATAACTGGAGAATGAGTAACCTGAGCTCAGGCTAGTGCAGAGGTTAGCATTCTATGGCCCTTGTTGCCTGTTTGTTAAATGAGGTTTTATTGGAACACAGCCTGACCATTCATTTATGTTTGGCTGTGGCTGCTTTCATACTAAAGCTGTAGGGTTGAGCAGTTTCAACAGAGATCTTAGGGCCTAAAATAGTTACTATCAGGCCCTTTAAGAAAAAGTTTGCCAACTCCCAGGCTGTTGTAACCTAAATGTATTTGAAATATGGGATATTTCCTATTTAAAGCCAATATTGATACAGTCCTTCAGAAACCAGTTTCTTTCACGTGGCAGAATAATCTTACAACTTTGGTTGCGTTCCTTCTTATGCATTTTATTAAAATATGGGTTGTACTTACTAAAACTAAACTAGTTTTCCTAAATACGTTATCAGTAGTAACTTTTTTCTTCTTTAACGTTATTTATTTTGAGAGAGGGGGGGCAGAGAGAGCAGAGTAGAGAGAATCCCAAATAGGCTTCTCCTGGTCAGTGCAGAGCCTGACAACATGGGTCTGGAACTCATGAACCATGAGATCATGACCTGAGCTGAATGAAATCAAGAGTGAGCCTCACTTGAGTAAGATGCGCTTAACCAACTAAGTCACCCAGGCGCCCACACCCAGAGTACATTCTTAATGTAAAAAGTTGTTATAGAGCACCTGGGTGGCTCAGTCGATTCAGCACCTCTTGCTCAAGGTCATTTGACTCTTGATTTCATTCAGCTCAGGTCATGATCTCATGGTTCATGAGTTCCAACCCCACGTCAGGCTCTGTGCTGACCAGAAGGAGCCTGCTAGGTATTTTCTCTGCTTCTCTGCCCCCTCCCCTGCTGTCTCTCACATACTCTGTCTCTCTCAAATAAGCTTTAAAAAAAAAATGTAATCTTAATTTCAATAAACTGTGATGGGTTTTTCTACTGGTAGTATCTCTCTAGTTATCTCTTGTTAAAATAACCAGACTTCTAACAAATTGTGAGAGAAATGTACCCAGCAGAAAATAAAGGAAGATATTTGGGAAGAGATCAGTTTAATCTCTGAGAGCTGGAAATTATTCAGGAGGAGGGATTATCACTTCATCCCTGCCCCTCTCAAAGTAGCATAGTCAGTGTCTTTGTCCTATACCCTTTAAAAACTTTATTTTGAAGTAAAGATTTGTGAGTGAACCAAAACAACATGAGTTCACTCCTTGATGAGTCAGAAACTATAAGGTTGAGTTTTCACACAAAGAAACTTTTATTTGCAGCAACTAAGGAGAGTTCCCAGGGAATGGCTTCCAAAGCTGTTACTCCCTGAGAGAGGGTGAATGGGTTCCTTTTGCTTAGGGTTAGGTTGTATATTTAGTTGGGGGAGCCTGGTCATACTATTTAGAGGCAAGCGTAAGGTCACGCATGCCCATACATTGTATACTTTGTAAATGAGGCTGAGTTTCCTTGTTAGAGAGTTTAGTATTAAAATGAGGTAAAAAGGTAATAGTACTCACTCCAGAGGTCACTCCATGGTCCATCTGTGCAGGAGTGAGTCAGGTTTAGCTCAAATGGGATGGTCTGGGCAGGCCAGAGAGTCCAGGCAGTTGCCGTCATCTGGGGAGGTGGGGGTGGGTTGGGAAGGTGGGGGGGTGGGTGGTTCTCAGATTTCATTTGAGTGAAGGAGAAAGCTGAAAAGGAGAGCTTACAGTAAAATGTAAGAGAAAGGTTAGTACAAGCAGCTGGACAGTAAAGGCCAGGTTTGGGGGCCTAGATGGTGACACGGGGAATTGCAAAGATAGTACAGTATGTCTTCAGTGACTACAAAACAGTATCAAAACCTGGAAGTCAATGGTAGTACAATGTGTCCGGTTCTGTGCCACTTTATCAGGTGTAGATTCCTGTAACCACCACCACAATTAAGATCCAGAACTGTTTTCATCACAAAAATCAGTTGAGGTCAACATTTTCCCAGATTGAGGAAAGTCTTACATCAGACAATGTTATATATCTTGTTTCTACCATCAATTCAGAAAACTCAAGAGGAGGAGAGTCTATTACATTTACCCATATCTTCACTCTTTTCATTGTTCCTTGATGTTCCAAGACTTCTCTTTTTTTAAAAAACATTCTTTTCTGTTTTAAAAACTTCCTTTAGTCCTTCTTCTTTCAGCATAGGTCTATTCAAGCAACAATTTTAGTTTGCCAGAGTCTGAGGATGTTCCCCCCCCCCCGCCCCCCCCCACTAATTCCTGAAGGCTAATTTCACCAGATATATTCAGAGTTGACAGTTCTTAGAGTGCTTGAAAAATTGTATGGATTTTCCTGGCCTCTGTGGTTTCCAAGGAAAAATCTGTGATCTCAATTATCTTTCCCTTATTGGCAAGCAGTTGTTTCTGTCTTGATGATTTCAAGCTTTTTTATCTTTAGTTTTCAGAAGTTTGTCTTATCAAGATTTCTTAGAGTTTATGCTGTTTGGGGTTCACTCAGCTTCTTGAATATATAGATTTATGTCTTTTGCCAAATTTGGAAACTTTTCAGCCTTTTTTTTTTTTTTTTTTTTCCAAATACTTCTGCAGCCCCACTTTCTCTTTCTGGGACTCTGATGACATGTTAGATCTTTTTGTTACAAACCCATAGTTACTACCTTCAGGCTGTTATCCCATTCACATTGAGTCATTTCTGTTTTAACTTTGAGTCTCTGATTCTTTCCCTTTTCCTCTCCACTCTGGTGTTCAGCCCTCCCAGTGAGATTTTTATTTAATTTCAGCTTCAAATTTCCATTTGATTCTTACATTTCTTTGCTGAGACTTTGTTTTTTCAGGTTTCAAGCATGTTCATAGTTGCTTAATGAAGATTTCTAAATTTTTTTTAAGTTTTAAAAAAAATTTTTTTAGTGTTTATTTTTGATACAGAGACAGAACATGAGCGGGGAGGGGGCAGAGAGAGGGAGACACAGAATCCAAGGTAGGCTCCAGGCTCTGAGCTGTCAGCACAGGCTTGAACTCAGGAACTGTGAAATCATGACGTGAGCCGAAGTCAGATGCTTAACTGACTGAACCGCCCAGGTGCCCCTTTAAAGTTTATTTGAGAGAGTGAGAGTACAAGTTGGGGAGGGGCAGAGAGAGAGTCCCAAGCAGTTTCCATGCTATCAGTGCAGAACCCAACATGGGGTTCTGTCTCACAAACCGAGAGATCATGACCTGAGCCAAAATCAAAAATTGGACCCTTAACTGATGGAGACACCCAGGTGCCCCGATTTCTAAAATGTTTTTGATGGCTGCTTTAATAGCTTTGTCCAATAATTCCAACATCTGTGTCATCTCCATCTTGGTATCTGTTGATCGTCTTCTCCTTCAGGTTGAGATTTTCCTGGTTCTTGGTATGAAAGTGTGACTTTGTGTACAGTGAGACTCTGGATCGTATTTACATCTTCTGTTTTAGCAGGTCTTCTCTGACACCACACTGGCGGGCACAGTCGGGGTACATACAGTGCCTCCCCACTACTGCCAGGTGGAGGTGAAGGTTCAGGCTCACTGCTCAGCCTCCCTTGACACCGAGGCAGGGATAGAGGTACGTCATTACTGCTTCCTACTGGAGAATGTGGGCTCCAGTGGTACCAAGGGGTTGGGCGCTTATTCCTGCTGGAGTGGGGAGAAGTGTAGGCTCTCCAGGTGGCCTCCACTGACACCACGGGGCAGGGGTGGGGGGTGGCATACCATCAGGCAGGGATGAGAGTCCCAGCTCTCTCTTAGGCCTTCTCTGCCACCACCCCAATAGGGAACTGGGCTGGGGAGACCTCATTGTAGCCAAACAAGGGAGGAAGTCTAGACTCCACTTGGCCTTTGCTGACAGGGTGGGACTGAGGTTTTTCCAATGTGTTTGGCTAGAATGCACAATTACTGTATAAAAGTTCTTTGCCTCTCTAGGTTGCCGCTTTCGGGTCCTTTGGCTTGAGAGAGCAGGCTGTTCTTGGCTCTTGTTGTCTGTTCTCATTGGTGTTTCTGGGTTGCTCATTCCATTTACACCCCAGTCTGAGACATGAAAGCAAAACAAACCAAAGAAACAAAAACACAAGGAACTCACTACTGTGTTCTTACTGAGGTACTTTGCCAATCTGCATTCTCCTTCTCTTCATCTTTCAGAAGTGTCTCATGTTTATTTTATCTATGTCCAGGGCTTTTAGCTGTATTTAGTGGGAAGAATTCCAGGGAAAAACATATCTACTCCATCTTGTCCCTCCTACTCTGTTATGAATAAAGAATTTGCTGAAAGTGTCCTAGACTGGCTTTATGTAGACTTAATTTGTAAAAGGGAAGCAGTATTTAAGTATTGTTTAACACAGATGAACCATTATAACACTCCCACTGGCTTCAGGCACACCACTAAGGACACATTCTGTCATCAGCTCCCACACCCTGCAACCATAGTATGCTGTAGCAGTAGGAGTAAGGGAATCATGAAACTGCTGGGAAGTTTGAATGACAGATATCTTGGAATGACATATCTTAAGACAAAAGTAAAATCAAAGTTTTAAAAATCTCTAAATTTGTAAAATCGTACAAAAAGATCTTTGGCTAAAATTTACAATGATCGTTAGAATACTATAATCATCTCTTTCTCTCAGCCACATCTTCAGTAGTGGTCTTTACCCGGGCAAATATAGATACTGAATTCTCAATGCCAGGACTAAAACTGGAATTAGTCTTGTCTTCTAATCTACTAACTCTTGCACTCATCAAGAGCAACTTTTTTTATAAAGCCACAATTCCCGATATCTGTGGAAAGGTGACACTGTTCAAGTACCATCAGTCAAGCAGACATTTCATAATGCTTGTGATTAATTTGTGCTGATCTTGATAAGCACCACGCTCTTGTGGCCAACATTTACATTTGCAAAATGGGAGAATTTGAGAGATGGTTTACTGGTATAATCAGTACAATGGCAAAGAAAGATGCTACCTGGGCTATAAAAAGTAAATCAATGGGGACCCCACAAACTGGGATATAAATTAGTACAAAGTACATTAAATGTATTATAGAAACATTTTTTTTTCCCCAGTTGGATAGCAATGGACAAATCTGATATTTTCCTTCGTTGTGCTTCTTAAAAATAATGAGAACTCATGAATATCTTTCAGGGAACACCTTTAAGATTTTAGTGTCATGTGGGGAATAGTTTAGATGACAGGTAATGTCATTTTTGTGGCAAATGATACAATGGAAGAGAAATTAAATGATTTAACTTTTTAAAAATGCTTTTTTTTGCTGGTTTAAAACAAACACAAGATTCTAACAACCATCCTACAAGACTTTCCCACCAGCCCTAGGTGAGGTCCTAGATAATTAGGGCTTCTCCAAATGGATCTGCGTGCAAGGTCCCTGGACTTGCCCGGAACATGTTTCCTATACAGAACCCTTGATGTGTCCTCAAAGCTTTCAGCTTTTGCTCTGTTTTCTCCACAAACCGTGAATTCTTTGTGTTTCTAGATAAAGAAACCCAACACAAACTAGGATCATCTTTAATATTAAAATTTTAGCAAATGACTCTCAAATTCACTATACTTTGCTTCCAAGTTCCTTTTCTGGGGACTGAGAGGAGTTTTAACAGTTTTAATTTTGGTATGAACTTGGCTGTCTTGCTTATCCCATGTGTTTAATAGAAGCAGAAAACAACACAGTCTTCCCCTTTGAGATGTTTGTGGCCTTTAAGTTCCCTTTTCAAAGAGTGGTGTAATTTTCTTAGATGTTTTCTTTTTAAAGTATCCTGGATTATGTTAGATCTTTCTTATCCCCATTTAAATCATGCCACTGAAACTGGGACCTAAAATACTGTCATATGTAAGATATCTGCCACCCAACTTGATAAGGGATTCTTAGGTAAACAAGTATAGAGCTTTATGACAGTAGTTTGGATATATTGTATATTAAAAAATGGTTAATATTAAAAGCTTCCTTCTTTGAGCTATTAAGAGTAAATCTTGCTGATCTAATGTGTCAAATATTTTATATAAACACGATGTTAAAGCAAATTCCTGCCATAATTCCCTCCCTTAGATGAAATCACTTGCTTTATGAGAAAAGTGGGGAGGGAGGGGCTGGGTGGATATTGGAGAGAAGGGATGTGTTTTGCCTGAGATGTTATGATACTTGTCTAATTTATCACTCACTTTGAAAACCCATGGTTTATGGTAAGAATTCATGAAAGAACGGAGTGGCACTAATACTTAGGAAAGGAGACTGCCCCTGAACAAACACTGAAATACTACTGAACATAAAAACTGACAATTTCAAAAATTCTCATAAGTAGAGAAAATGATAAAATAAACCCCATACACTCATCAAGCAATAACATTCAACAATCACAATTTTGTAATCTAGATTCATTGATGTGTGGAGTGTTTTTAAAGTAAATCTCAAGCACCAAAGTTTATGTGAAAAAAATCAATACATGGTTCTCTCTGGGATCAGAGTAGGAGCAGGAAATCGACTATAGTGGGGCCTGAGGGTATTTTCCCTGAGGATGGAAATGATCACAATCTTCATAGAGTATGGATTACATGAGTGCAAGCATTTGTAAATATACATGGAATTGTACACTTTAATATTCGTGCATCTGTTTACTGTTTATAAAATTTGCCTTTACAAGTGTAAAAAAACCATGTGAAACCCTCCAGTTATTAGGGGTTTTTTTGTTTTTTAGAGTTAGCAATTCTGGAACTCCTTTCTGTATATTCTAGATTTGAGCAAATTAGTAAATATACCTAGGATGAGAGCCAAGTTCTTTCCCTTGGAGATGGAAGTTACATTTGTGGAAAGGAGGAAGTCTCAATTGTGTATGTAAGTGAATGAGTGTATACTCATGTATGCTCACACTAGCCCACTGAATGGAATTTAAGATTTCTTGGGGTTTCTTTTTGCCATTTGGATATATCCTACCAAAGATGCTGAGTCAGAACTGTTAAACTCACTAGAAATATTTCTTCACTACAGATTCTCTTGTTTCAATATTGTGTGTGTGTATATATACATATATACACACACACACATTTAAAGATTGTGATTTAATTTTATTTTTAAATTATGTGAAAACAAAACACCATGGTTTCAAAGTCAAAAGTACAAAAGAAGATACATTCAGGTAAGTAAAGTTTCTATCCCTGTTTCCTACCTATATCCCCTGGCCCTTTGTTTGCTTTCTCTAAGGTAGTAATTATCCCAGTGTTTCTTTTTGAAAATAGGAGCTAATATATACATACATACATATACACACACACATGCATATACAATATGCATTATACACACACTCTTCAATCGTGTGAAAGTATCAAAGGTTTCAAAGTTTATTTAATCAGTTTTCTAGTAATGGATATTTTGGTTATATTTGGGTTGTCTCCAGTTTTTGCTATTACAAATAGTATTGCATTAATAATACTATTTAAATGGCATTTAGTATTTTTGCCATCATATCTTTGGCAGAGTCTCAGACATGGGATTGGTGGGTCGAAGGGTAAAGGCATGTAACATTTTTCTAGGTCTTGTCAAGTTCCCCTCTATACAACTCTATAGGAGTTGTATCACTGTGTGCCCACCAGCAATTTAAGAAAGGCTGATTCCTCCCAGCCTTTCAAGAAAGTAGGTTCTCAAATTTAGGTGTTATTGCCAATGCTTGAAGAAAAATGGTATCTTCTTTTAATTTGTATTCTTTCTAAGAATGAAGTTGAGCCTTTTTTTTTTCCCCCTGAATGTTTAAAATTCACTTGCATTTCTTTTCTGTGAATTCATTAACATCTTTTGGCCACTTTTCTACTGGGTTACTGTTTTTCTCCACTTTTGCTCTTTAAAAATCAGGGATATTAACTTTTGTGATTTACGTTGTAAATTATTTCCAAGTTTGTCACTTACTTTTTGCTTTGTTTTTGTTATTTCCAGACATGCAGAAATTTGTTTTTATATAGTCAAGTTTATCAGTCTCCCTGATCACTTACAGATGATGACTCATGGTTGGAAAAGTTTCTCCACTTCCAGGTTCTAGTTTACCAATATTTTTGCTAGTATTTAGATAGTTTCATTTTTACATTTAGATCTTTGGCCTAACTGGAAATTGTATGCTGAGCAATGGATCCAATTTTATCTTTTTGCATATAGCTGTTTTTTCCAACATCATTTTTCAGAGGCCTTCCACTCCCTCCCCTGACTTAGATGCTGCCTTTATCATAACCAGGTTTCTGTATACACTTGGGTACTTCCGTGTTCTCTATCCTGCAACACAGCATCATCTCTTCATGTGTCAGTACTTCATTATTTCATTTACAAATATGTTTTAACATCTAGTCCTCCCTCCTTGCTCTTGCTTTGCAGGGATTTCCTGGCTACCTTTGTTTATTCTTCCAAATGGGTTTATAACTCATTAGCTTGTCTAACTTTAAAAAGCCACTAGTGATATTTTTATTGGCATCACATTAAATTTAACTCTGGGAGAACTGGCATCTTTCTGATGGAGAACCTTGCTATCCACAAATGTGGTATGCCCTTTCATTTGTCCATTTCTACTTTTTTATCTTGCAGTAGTGTTTCAGCACTTCTCATATAAGTTTTGCAGATTTCTTGCTAAGTTTTTACTATTTTGGGTTTGTTTGTTTGCTACTGTAAATAGGGTCTGCTCTCCATTATCTTTTTTCTTTTTTTTAATTTGAGAGAAAGAGCACAAGAGGGGGACAGGAGCAGAGAGAAGGATCATCTTAATTTTTTTTAATGTTTATTTATTTTTGGGAGACAGAGCATGAGTGGGATAGGGGCAGAGAGAGGGAGACACAGACTCCGAAGCAGGTTCCAGATTCCAAGCAGTCAGCACAGAGCCTGACACGGGGCTCAAACCCACAAACCGTGAGATCATGACCTGAGCCGAAGTCAGATGCTCAATAGACTGAGCCACCCACATTCAGGACGCGGGGCTCAATCCTACGATCCTGGGATCATGACCTGAGCTGAAATAAAGAGTTGGATGCTCAACCAACTGACTGAGCCACCCAGGCACAAGATTGTTTCTAAACATTAATGTCCTCTACTAAATACTCTAGTTTTCCACAGATTCTTTTGGGTTTTGCAGATATATAATGATATCATCTACATAAACAGCAACTGCTTTACTCTTCCTAATTTTGAGGTCTCTTGTTTTTGTTTTGGTTTTTTTGCCTAACTATATTGGATACAGCATAATGTTAAATAATAGTGGATATAGTGTATCCTTATCTTGTTTCTGACTTGAAACAAGTTTTTCAAGTTGGGTAAGATGATCGCTTTGGGAATACATGTACGTGCACACACTCTCCTCTTATGAGAGGAACTATTAATTCTCATTTGTTTTTAATGTGAACACTTAATGAGTTTTTGTGAAATGACTTTCTATATCTATAAAAGTATCACATGGGGCTCAGTTGGTTAAGTGTCCAACTTTGGTCTCAGCTCAGGTCTTAACCCTCAGGATCGTGAGTTCAAGCCCCATGTTGGGCTCCACACTGGGCATGAGGCCTAGTTAAAAAAAAAAAATGAAATAAAGATAATTTTCCTCCTTAGCTCTGTTAATATGATTAGCTCTATCAATAGATTTCCTTATATTGAACCACCTTGCATTCCTGAAATAAATCTTAGTCACTGTTAACAGAATTGGTTAGGTTAAGCTGATATAAAAATGGCCCCTAATTTTAGGGGCTTTTAAGGGTTTATTTCTCACCCATGCTACATGTCCCATTGTGGATCAGCTGTAAGCTCTCTTACATATCTTCATTCCAGAACTCAAGTCCCTGGAGTAGCTACCATCTAGAACATTACTGACTTTTGGGAAGAGAGAAAAGAGGGCATGAAGAACCAAGGGCTGGCACTTAAAACTTTTACTCAGAAGTCTTGCTTATCACTTCCACTCACAAATCAATTGGCCAAAACAAGCCACCTGGTCACACCTGAGTTCAACAAGACAGGGATATATAATCTTCCCATAGAGGAGGGCACTGCAAAGATATAGGCACCACCATATTTTGTGAAAAATAATATACCACTTATTATATGTCCCTGGATTCAGTTTGCTAGTGTTTAGAATTCTGCAACCACATTCATGGGAGGAATTGGTTTCTCTCTTTATAAAACTGACGTGGAAGTACAAAATTACTTTCTTATTAAGGCTGCAAGGTGATTGACACATGGTAGCTGCACTTAAAAGCTAAGTGTTACAGGTCTTTTTTGTGGCGACTCAGAGGCAGTAGGCTGCTTCAGGATGAAGCTGAACATCTCTTTCCCAGCTGCTGACTGCTAGAAACTCATTGAAGTGGATGACGAATGGAAACTTCACACCTTTTTTGAGAAGCGAATGGCCACAGAAGTTGCTGCTGATGAACTAGGTGAAGAATGGAAGGGTGATGTGGTCTGAATCAGTGGTGGCAACGACAAACAAGGCTTCCCCATGAACCAGGTGTCCTGACCCATGGCCGTGTCCGCCTGCTGCTGAGCAAGGGGCATTCCTGCTACCGACCAAGGAGGACTGGAGAAAGCCCATATCTGTTTGGGTTGCATTGCGGATCAACCTCGGTGTTCTCCATGTGGCCATCGTGAGAAAAGGGAGAAGGATATTCCTAGACTCACGGACACTACAGTGCCTCATTGCCCAGGGCCCCAAAAGAGCTAGCAGAAACCTCAGACTTTACAGTCGCTTGAAGGAAGATGATGTCTGCCAGTCTTTGTGAGAAAGCCCCTAAACAAAGAAGGGAAGAAACCCAGAACCAAAGCTCTCAAGATTCAGCGTCTTGTTCCTCCACCAGTCGTCCAGCACGAACGTTGGCATACTGCTTGGAAGCAGCACACTGAGAAACATAAGCAAGAGGCTGCAGGATATGCCAGACTGGTGGCCAACAGAATGAAGGAGGCCAAGGAAAACACCAGGAACAGACTGCCAAGAGGCGGAGGCTGTCTTCTCGGAAAGCTTCTATCTCTGAGTCTGAGTCCTGTCAAAAATGAGATTGTTCTAAGAAGAACAAATAAGATCAAATATCAAAATAATAATAAAAAAGCTAAGTATTATGTGGTGGAGGAAAAAATTTCTGCCTCGAAGGCTTATTATTTAATGATAAAAGGCATTTAATATACCACATGTGATATGTGATACATACCTATGTCTGAGAGGCATGTTTTTAATATTTTCATCTCCCACTTTTCTACCCTGGATTGTAAAATGCCACAGTTTTTCTCTACATGTTCCTGAATGTACTTTCACCTGAGCAACTCCGACGCTGGCCAAAAAACAAGCCTGGATGATGTACAGGTTACTAAGGAGGCAAGAATCCTGTAGGTGGGGCCTAGAGGTTTTCCCATCATCCTCCCGCCTCCTCCCTGACCTCCTCAGCCATCAGGCCTCCTGTGTATACGGCAGCTTTTGCCAAGCATCTCAACGAGCGGTAAAAGCATTGCCTCACTTGTAAGATAGGTGCTTGGTAAGTATTTCTTCATATTTTTCATACAGACTGAAAACCAGTCAAGTGGCCTAAGGCTGCCTGACTTCAGGAAACCCTTGAGCTGCTGCCTATTGAGCATTACCTCGACCTTCCCACTGTGCCAGCAGACAGAGGCCACTTTGTCAAGTTCTGGCTGTTTTGTATACATGTATTTTATTTCAGCTTCTTCATCTTTACTGTTAAAAACTTTACCAAAACCGGGAGTAATAAAACATCTCATCAGGTATTATTAAATCAGTGAAGGGGGGATGGTTGAAGGGAAGAGAGGTAGGAGGAAGCCAATCCTAGAAAAATGGAATCAATGACAGTAAAATGTGTGATTTATCAAAAAGTCCTATCAGCCTGTCAGGACATATTCATCATAGTCTCTTAACCATCCATTAACTGTGCAATCATATGCTTACTCCCAAATCTATGATGGCCACAAGCCACATGCAAAATGCTAACACTGGCACATGTGGTGGCCAACTCACCTTTCCAGGGCTTTCTTTTACTGTGGCTTCAGCTAACCTATCCCCTGGCCAAAATGGGTATCTTCGTTCTGGGGCATAGCTCATATTTCTCCTGCTGAGGCCTTTTTGTGTGTGTGTGTTTTCTTTCCATTTGCAGGCCACTCTCTTATCGTGTCTGAAATCTTAGATTTCAAAAAAAAAAAAAAAAAAAGAAAGAAATCTTAGATTTCAAGGCCCATCAGATGACTGCTCCCTCCAGACTGCCTCCTGGATTCCTCCTAATCAGTATCTCAGTCTTCTCCATCGTTTTAGCACCAGTGCTTGAAACTCTTCTGGCACAGTGTTCCTAACACTCTAACTCCCCGGGCCCTCCCCACCCACTCAGCATGCCAGCTGGTAGGCAATTTGCAGGGGAAGACATGCCACATCCTGTAAAGGATGTAGCAGTCATACTACCATTTGTTGGCTGTGATTTCTGATTTGTTGACTGTGCTCTCTCTTCCACAGTCTTTATGGAATTCTTACAATTCTAATGAAGCCCTTTTCCAGTCCCTGAGCTGGGTGTACAGGGGGCACTTGCTCAAACTCTGCTTGTGGGCAACAGTTGCCTTTTCTTCTGATGACAATGTGCATTATCCAAGATGTCTTCAAGGTAGTGGGAGTCCAATGGCTGAGTCACAGTGATTACTGGATACATAGGAAGTGGTGGGCTGCAAATACACATCACTGCTATGCTCAAAGCAATGAAAGACAATGTCTGTCTGTCAGGCCAAGTCCCAGCCTGTTCACAATTGCCCAAGGTGGATGGAAGTAAACTTAACTGGAAGAAGTACTCAAGATGGTGATTTCCAAATAGAAATCAAGGATTTTTTTCCTGACACAATACTATTTCCTGTCACTTGGGTTAGAAAAGCCTCTTAATTCAAATTCTACACAAACAAAAACTGTCACTTGCTTTTACTTCAGAACAGATGGCCCATCCAGGCCCTGGCTTTCTATGATTTGGCAACAGCAAGAAGAAACAAGCAAACACTGAAAGGAAGTAAAAGTTAGAGAACAATCAAACATGAAACAATATGTAAACTAACACATATACAATAAACAGTGTGTAGCTGTTCACGAATAAAGCAGCACAGGGGTGCCTGGGTGGCTCAGTCAGTTAAGTGTCCGACTTTGGCTCCGGGCACGATCTCACAGTTTGTGGGTTCAAGCCCCGTGTTGGGCTCTGTGCTGACAGCTCAGAGCCTGGAGCCTGCCTAGGATTCTGTGACTCCTTCTCTTTCTGCCCCTCCCCTCCTCACCCTCTGTCTCTGTCTGTTACTCAGAAATAAACATTGAAAAAATAAAAGCACAAAAGTACATGCACAGTAGTCTACCATTTGCAGTAAAACTTTGGATTGCATGTAAAAGTTCTGTGTTTCACAAGACTAGCAAACATTTCTAATAAATTATAACTTGATAAACGAGCTATGTCTTGCAATATGAGCAGTATGTGATGGTGGATGTCACATGATCAAAACTGAGCCAATGGCTCTTGAAATTCGCTTTGATATATGAGTGTTTTAGATTACAAACATGTTTCCGGAACAAATTATGCTCGCAAACCAAAGATTTACTGTACTTTAAAAGATTGTTCAGATTGTACTATCTGCAAAAGTGCTTTCAGGGAGACTCCTATTTCACTCTATAATCTATTCAAAGAATATTTGTTTTTAAAGAAACAAGCTCCAGAACAGAAATAACTTCCAATGATCAAAGGCCTCATGCTCTATATTGAATTTAAGCTTAATATTTCTGGAAAGTCTTCCCTCCAATGAATATTAAGAATGTAGGAAAAGAGGGAACCTGGGTGGCTCAGTTGGTTGAGAGTCCTACTTTGGCTCAGGTTGTGATCTTGCAGTTCGTGAGTTCGAGCCTCATGTCGGGCTCTGTGCTGACAGCTCAGAGCCTGGAACCTGCTTCAGATTCTGTGTCTCCCTCTCTCTCTGCCCCTCCCCCGCTAGTGCTCTGTCTCTCTCTCTCTCTCTCTCTAAAATAAACATTAAAAAAAATTGTTTTAAGTTTTTCTTGGACCTCTTTATAATACGGTTTTAGCGTACCTCTTAATGGTTTATATGTTCTTTATATATTTAGAGTATGATTTTTGTCTCTCAAAAATAAACATTAAAAAATATTTTTTTAATTTAGGAAAAGATCTAATGAACATCCTTTATTGTAGGCAATTATAACTGCATTAAGCCTAATAACAATAAGGGGGTGATACTGGCCTTTTCAAAGCAAATGTATCAGATTTCTGGTTTTCATCAGCTCTGGTGCTCAGAGGGGAGGAAGATGGTCGGCTTCATAATGTTCACTTATAAAAAAGGTACCACCTAAAGGTGTGCTCCTCTAATATGTGGCTGTTTGCAGAGCAGAAGGATAAGGACCTACTAGCTTTGAACTAGCATTCCTAAGTTAGTTTTGCATGTGCTATGTACACCTACATATTTTTTAAGCTTCTAAAATGTTTGCACTAAAGCAGTTATTTTGCAAACCTTCATCAGGCAGACAGCTGACAACTAAAACAGAAACAAGAAGATAAAACTAAAGCAGTGAAGCAAAAAGCATTTCAAAGGGATTGACAATGTTCACAAGCTACTTAACATGAATTCAGGGTTGGGCATTCTCATGTTAACAATTACAGACCTCTTCAGAGCTGCTAGTAAGACTTGCCTTCTCATTGATGGAACTGAAAACTATGGGGGTCCGGAGGCGGGGGGCAGGGAGGGGGCAGGAAAGAAAGAGGAGAACTAGCAAAAATCAGCGAACATCTTATTAACACTGATTCCTTTTACTCTGTGCTTTGCTTTTAGACAGTGAATTTGCAGATAAATTCTTATAAACTTATAGTAAAATGTCCATTTTTGATTAAATTAAAAACCCGCAATAACCGTGGTCAAATTAGCATTATACCAAAATTACCACATGCCAGCACGTACAGTCACCCCTGGTGCTGGACACCCAGCTCAAGGCCCTGGAGGGACCCGGTGAGGAGGGGAGGCCACGCTTGGAGAAAGCAGAGTCGTTTTGATCACCTGTCCTCCTTCATCACCAGTGTCCCAGCTGAGCTTAAACACGGGAATCTGCTGACCACCCTTGAGCTTTAAGAAGACCTTCTGAAGGTGCCACCTGAGAGAAAACAAAAGAATAGCCTCTAGTCACAAACACCAAAGCAAAACGCATGGTCAAAAGAAAAAAAAAACAGTTGTTTTTGAATAATGTCTTAAAAATTTTACACACTATTTTGTTAGAGCTATAAGATAACGTTTTAGCATTTTCTTAAGGACTCTCATAGTTTAACTAGCATCACTGTCAAGGCAAGTTTAACAAAGAATGACCGGTGAATGGAGGGGGCACCAGGAAAGAGAAGGAGCTTATTCCCCATTTCCTAATTCACATCAACCTTCAATTCTTGGCTGGAACTCTGCCAGCTCCTGCATTAATCCCAGGCTCGGGGGGTCAATGAGCCCAGGGGGAGCCGGCTGGGGGCTGCCTGAGGGCTGCCTGCTCCTTTTGTCCTGGGGAATTAAAACACAACTTGGCTAAACAGCAAGCATCTCTGGAGAGGCTTCCAGAAGAGGGAGTGAGTGAATGTAGCTATTGGCAATCAGACAAGAAAAGCCAATAAATGGGGTGGAGATCTTCTATAAAGAATGTGATGAATACTTCTGGAACAGGAACCCATGCCTTTGTTCATCTGTGAAGACTGAGGCAAGTGTTAGAAGTTGTAACACAGCATCAATATCATAGATCTAGATCAGTAGAGCTGTCAAGTTCTTCACAGTCAGCAGCATAAGGAGAGGACAATTCAAGAGGCTGCACTGCATAACACATCTGGACTGAGCTAAGAGCCAAAGCACTGGCTTGGTGTCCAGGCCATGAAATTTTCAAGGTTTGAAAAATGAATTCTTACTATTGCAATCATTTCACTACAAATGAAAATGAGAATCAGGATTGTTTCCATTGGAGGGTTCTCTTCCTGTTCCCCCATTCCCACCCACCTTCCCATAATACCTCTGAAAGGGGGCATCTCTGGATGAGCTGACATAGATATGGCCCTCTAACTTGGTTCCAGAGACTGGAATCTTCAACTGGGGGTATAAAATGCCAGATACAATTGGATACATTGTTGTCCTCCCAAGAGATGAAAAAGTGATGTTTTCTAGAGCTAACCCTATGAAGTCCAATGATCATTCACAGAATTGGTTGTTTTCTAGCTGGAGAACTGACCTGATTTTCCATCTGGCTCCCTCCAAATGTCCTGCCCCTCTTTGGATGGTTTGGTGAGGTCAGTGGCAGTCCTCCTATTTGGCAGAGACCTTATGTGCAAACTCAGGGCTCTGAGTACTTACAACCATATTCAAAAAACCACTGTTAAGAAAGAACATAACTACAGATACATGCAACAATATGGACATCAAAAACAGGCCAAGTGAAAGAGCCTTACCCAGAAGCATATAATTTAATTTTCTAGAACAGGCTAAGCTATGTTGGAAAAATGTATCAGAGAAGTGGTTGTCTCTAGCAGGGCTGAGGGATGTGAGAGGACCAACTGGGAAGAGCATAAGCGACTCTCAGGTGATGTGAACAGGCTACATCTAGATGGGGGCTTGTTACATTGGTGAATGCATTTATTAAAATTCATCAAATAGGACAGATTTGTACCTTTCCCAGAATGCAAATTTTACCTCAAAAAAAGAAAGAACAATAAATATATATTACACTCTGGTTAACGATATGTTGCTTATGTGTTTAAATGAAGTGTATGGATGTTTGAACATGATGTGTTCATGGACACAGATATAGCTAGATGAACAGATATGAGATAAAGCAAATCAAGGAAAACATTACAGTCAACCCTCGAACAACACATCAAAAATCTGCACGTAACTTTTGACTCCCCCCAAATGTAATCATTAATAGCACACTGATGACTGGAAGCCTTACTACTAATATAAGCAGTCGACTAACACATATTTGTATGTTCTATGTATTCTGTGCTGTATTCTTACAATAAAGTAAGCTAGAGGAAAGAAAATGTTAAGAAAATCATAAGGAGAAAACACATTTACAGTCCTGTACTGTATCAACAAAAATCTGTGTATGAAGTGGGCCCACACAGTCCAAACCTGTGTTGTTCAGGGATCAATTGTAATCGGAGAATCCAGGTAGTGGCTACCTGGGTACCAGAGTGTCAATTCTTTTATCTTCTCTGTACGTTCAAAACTTTTCATAATGAAAGAGAGGATCCAGCCCATGGGGAAGCACAGAGGAGCCACGCCGCATGGTGTGAAAGACTCGATGACATGCACATAAGGCCACCCGGCACACAGTGGGGCACTCTGTACCTGTCCACCCCTTCCCTTTGTCTTCTGGGCTCCCTCTCTCACTTAGTGGCACCGCCACCTTCCCACTCACCCATATCGGACATTAAAGCATCACCTCTGATGCAGTCCTCTCCTGATCTAAGCAGGCCATAGCTCTCGTTCACACTCTCACGGCTGCACAGCTGCATAGCCACACTGCTTTCCTAAAGGCAGTCCCTGGGGTCCAGTATCTGGGTATTTCCAATCGGCATGAATTGATCTTCTTTTAAAGCCAGATCAAATATTTTTATCAAAATACTCAAGTATGAGTGGCTTTTGTCAGAAAAAATTCCCAATGAAACTATTCCCATTAAAAAAATTAATAAAAACAACACTGACAAAAAAAAAAAAAATAGATCAGAGCATCTCACTCTTACCCATGGCTTCCGCTGGCCCCACAATCGAGTGTGTCTATCTCACACAATGATGTCACGGCCCTGTGGTCCCAGCCTGTCCTACCCACCACACCTGCCTGGGAAGCCTGCACCTCTGTGGAGGTCACACTGGCAGGAGGCACAGCCACGTGCCTTCTTGGGCACACTGATCCATAGCTGGCATTCTTTCTCTTCACAACAATGTCCCAGGTGGCTAACTGCTCCCTCCCAGGCTGCTACCACAGCATTCGCTTCACCCTGTCTTACTTGGGAGTTTTAAACCATAACCCCCTGGAAAGCCTTCTGTATCTCTGTATTGCCCACACAGCTCCGAATCATTCCTCTAACTTGGTTTGGGCTCAAAACATATTTGTTCAACAGAAGAATAATCGCATCTCATATTCAGGTGACTTTACTGGCTGAAATATAAAAGCGTATATAGCTGAGAAAATGGACTGGCATTTCGTGGCAGCAATGGAATAAATGAGCATTAAAACTACAGTTTAAAGAGTTGCTCACACTTGAATGAGCACTGACTGGTCGTAGATGTATTTCAAGTTCCAGGCAGAAGCTGTGGCACACTGCCGCTGCTCACTTCCCTACAACAGTCAGTTCCAGATGGTGCCCTGAGCCCGAACACTGCCTTCCCTGCCACAGTTATCCCCCAGAAAGGAAGAGGAGTGAGAATAAATTCACCCATAATGCTTTCACAGAAGGTGCTCAGTAATACCTAGAGGAGGTTTTGCTTCGTGCATGTTCCCATCCCGAATCCTCCAAGACCGTCCCCCCCAGCGATGGCAGCCCTCTCCCGGACTTCAGTCTGCATGGGGAGCATGTTACCTGGGCATGGGCAATGTCCACGAAGCTGTACTTGTCGGTGAGGTGGAGCTAATGGACAAAAGCGGAGGGCCCAGAGCCGCCAGGGCCTCTGGGTAGCTGTGCAGCTGCTCCAATGCTAGCTGGTAATAGGAAGCCCTGGAAAAAGCTTCTAAGGGGGAAAGACAGTTGTTACATTTATTTTTCTTTTTTAAACTCAGTCAGGTAGACTCTCTATAGAAAGTTGGAGGATACAATTCATGTACAGCATGGAAACAGAAACATATGTGAAATTTCTGGATGGAAAATAATTCGGGAACATTTACCCTAAACTGTCCCTTTTAGAGACTCCAAAAGCAAAGTATAGAAAGTCAGTGTTAGGATGTCCCTGGAAGGGGGCGGCCCTCTTGCCAGCGCGCTGGGACAAACTGAAGGTCAACCAATCACCTAGCACCAGCACAACCCAACGGAAAGCCCTGAGCGGCTCTCCAGAATGAACTGAAAGCCAACCAATCACCAAGCGCCAGCACAATCCAACAGAAAGCCCTGAGCGGCTCTCCAGAACGAACTGAAGGTCAACCAATTACCAAGCGACAGCACAACCTGGCTCGAGAGAAAGACCCACCCGAGCCTAAACCCGGAACTGCTGCAGTTTGAAAACCCTACCCCACCATACCCGGGCGCGACTTCCTTGACTCCTCTCTCTCTCTCCCTGAGTCACGGAACCTCGCCCGAGACCTTAGTTCCCAAATAAAGCCTTTGACTGCTAAAATTTTTTAGCCTCTGACTCCTATCTTTACCCTGTCTTATGCCTGACCCTACCATTTGGTGCCGGAACCCAGGAGGAGGTGGTAGCTTGCCTCCCTCGGAGGTACTCCCCCCTCCTCACCAAGCCAGATGCCAACCACCCTACTCTCAAGAGCCTACAGGAGCCGGTAAGTAGGACAGACCCCTCCTTCCCCCCTTCCAACTACAGCTGACACCCACGAGAGACGTCTTGCAAGTCAGTCTCCTCTCCTCCGCACGCCGAAAGGCCCACACGCCGAAAGACCCCTTATCGCAACGCGAGGGACGCCTCGCCTTGCCACGCCAATGGGGAGTAACGACTCTAAACCGCCTCGATCTCTTACCCCCCTCCAATGTCTGTTAAAAAACTTTCGGCTCCTGGGCTTACAAGGTGAACTTCGTCGTAACCGACTCATCCGCCTTTGCACTGTAGTCTGGCCTCAATACAAATGAGATAATGATTCTCAATGGCCACCTGAGAGGTCTTTACAATACCAAATCTTAACCGATCTGGACAATTCTGCCATCGGCTGGGAAAATGGGGAGAAATACCCTACGTTATGGCCTTTTGGGACCTCAGGTCTCGCCCCCACCTATCTTCCTCCTGCCCCTCTGCATGCGTGCTCCTTGTCCGCCCACAACCCCCCCCCCCATGACCCCACCTCACCAACTTCCCGATCTCCGACCCATTAGAGGATCTAGCCACGCCACCCACCAGGCCTCGCCCCCCTCCGTACTCCCAACCCCCAGCCATCCTGCCCTCACCTCCCATATCATCCCGAACTCGTGCTCAGGCCCCTCCCAGCGAACAGACCCCAGCGGCCATCTTACCGCTCTGTGAGGTGGCAGGGACTGAAGGCCTGGTTCGCATCCCCTTCTCCAAGACTTGTCCGCCACTGAAAAGCGACTAGGGTCATTCTCATCAGACCCCACCCAATACATTAAGGAATTCCAATACCTCGCCCAAGCCTACAGTCTCACATGACATTCATGTGATCCTCACCTCTACCCTCACCCCTGAGGAGAGGGAGCGCATCCAGGCCGCAGCCAGAGAGCATGCAGACCAAACCCACATGATCGACCCCACTATGCCCGTAGGAGCCGATGCTGTCCCAGCAGCCTATCCCAATTGGAACTACCAACATGCAGGCAATGGTCACCGGCGCCGGGACCAGATGATCCAATGCCTACTAGCAGGCATGAGGGCAACCTCAAACAAATCAGTAAATTTTAACAAACTTCAAGAAATAATACAGGACCCCAATGAAAACCCCACAGCCTTCCTTAGCCGGCTCACAGAGGCACTTACCCAATATACCAGACGAGACCCTACCACCCCCGCTGGGGCCACGGTACTGGCCACCTATTTTATTTCCCAATCAGCCCCTGATATTCAAAAAAAACTAAAAAGGGCTGAAGACGGCCCTCAAACCCCTATGGCCAACCTGGTAAAGATGGCTTTTAAAGTTTTTAATGGCCAAGAGGAAGCTCAAGAACAATAGCGACAGGCCCGTCTCCAACAAAAGGTACAATTACAAACCCAAGCCTTGGTAGTTGCCCTGAGACCAGCCGTAGTAAAGGCCTCTGGACCACAGCCCCCTCCGGGGCCTTGTTTTAAATGTGGCCAAGAAGGCCATTGGTCTCGTCAGTGTCCCCATCCCAAAAAGCCTACCAGTCCATGCCCATTGTGCCAGCAAATGGGTCACTGGATATCCGATTGTCCTAACCCAAGGGACGACAGATTCCCAACACCTCCACGTGGCAAGGCTTCACCCGGATGGGACTCTGCCTTCCAACTGCTGGAGATGGAGGATGACTACTGACGAGGCCCAGACTCAGTAACTCCGGTGACCCACGCTGAGCCCAGGGTAAAACTCCAGGTAGCGGGTAAGTCCATCTCCTTTCTGTTGGACACGGAGGCTACCTATTCCGTCCTGCCGAGCTATTCCAGCCCCACTACGCCATCCTCCATTTCGGTCATGGGCATAAATGGCACCCCCTCCATTCCCCCATGCACACCGGTACTCACCTGCTGCCTGGATGGCCTCCACTTCTCCCACTCCTTCCTAGTCATCCCCTCCTGCCCCGTCCCCCTGTTGGGCTGAGACATCCTCAGTAAATTAGGAGCCTCTATACATTTACCAGCTATTTGCTCCTCTCCCTCCCCCACTCATCTCCTACTGGCTGTTATCACGGACAACACAGACCACAGCCTCAACCCACGCCCAGACCTCCCAATAGACCCAATCGTATGGGAGACATCCACCCCAACAATCGCCACCCATCACCAACCTGTCCTCATTAGACTCAAAAATCCATCACAATTCCCATCTAGACCCCAATACTCAATCTCCCACACTCTAGACTAGGCCTGAAGCCCATCATCGAACGCCTACTCAAGGAGGGCCTCCTAATCCCATGTCATTCCCCCTGCAACACTCCAATCTTGCCTGTAAAAAAGCCAAATGGCTCATATAGACTAGTTCAAGACCTCCGAATAATCAATGAAGCTGTAATTCCCATCCATCCAGTAGTGCCCAACCCATATACCCTCCTCTCCCAAATCCCCCCATCCACGACCCATTTTACAGTGCTTGATCTCAAAGATGCCTTTTGCACCATTCCCTTACATCCTGAGTCCCAATTCCTCTTTGCCTTCACATGGCAAGATCCAGTCACTTCTCTGGCCTGCCAACTCACATGGACGGTACTTCCCCAAGGATTTCGTGATAGTCCCCATCTCTTTGGGCAGGCCTTGGCCAGTGATCTCCTCAAAGCCCCACTCTCCAGTCACTGTACTCTACTATAGTACATAGATGACCTTCTATTATGTGGAACCTCTTTCGACCACACCAAACAAGATACAGTCCAAATCCTAAATTTCCTGGCTAACCTGGGGTATCGAGTCTCCCCACACAAAGCCCAAATCTGTACTAATACAGACATATTCCTGGGAGTCTCACTCACACCTACTACCAAGGCCCTAACCCAAGATCATCTTCAAGCCCTCCAGATCCTGTCCCCACCTACCAATGCAGATGAAATACTCTCCTTCCTGGGTCTAGTAGGCTTCTTCCGACACTGGATCCCTAACTTTGCTATACAAGCAGCCCCCCTATACAAAGCAGCCAAAGAAACCCCCCAAGGCCCACTCTCCAGCCCAGGATCGGTCGCAAGGGCCTTCCAACAGCTGGTCACATCTCTAGTCACTTAACCAGTCCTTTCCCTCCCTAATGTTTCAAAGCCTTTCCTCTTATACACAGATGAGAGGGCTAGAATTGCAACAGGGCTCCTAACCCAACCGTGTGGCCCTATGTTACAAGCTGTCACCTACCTTTCTAAACAACTGGACCCTACGATAAGGGGGTGGCAACTCTGCCTCAGAGCACTTGCAGCAGCAGCCACTCTAACCCAAGAGGTATTCAAACTCACCCTGCACTGCTCCCTAACAGTACTTTCACCGCACCATCTATCTGATCTCCTTACACATAAGGCCCTGGCACACCTCTCCCCATCACGCATACAATTGTTCCATCTGCTCTTTATTGAAAATCCTGAAATATCTCTCCAACTCTCCGCCAGACTCAATCCTGCCACGCTACTTCCACAAATCAACCCCAAAGACACTTCACAGCCACCCTTCCACTCCTGCCCTGAACTTATAGATATTCTCTCCAAACCTCCATCTAACTTAAAGGACCTTCCCCTCACTTCCCCTGATCTCACCCTATTTGTAGACGGCAGCTCACTAGTTGACTGCAAGGGCCACCGACAAGCAGCGTACGCTGTAGTTACATTAAACCAAACTCTAGAGACCCAGACTTTATCCACAGGAACCACATCCCAGAAGGCTGAACTCACAGCCCTCATTAGGGCTCTCCAATTGTCCAGAAACAAAAGGGTCACAATATACACAGACTCAAAATACGCTTTCCTTATTGCACATACACACTCCCACTTATGGGAAGAAAGAGGATTCCTCACAACTAAGGGTACCCCCATCATCAATGGGCCACTCATGGCGAAACTCCTTGAGGCCCTCAAACTCCCACAGGAAGTGGCCATTGTCCACTGCAAGGGCCATCAACCCCTAACCACAGAGATAGCTACAGGAAATCACAAGGCTGACAACACTGCTAGACAAACAGCTCTCTCTCTCGACCCAGTTCCTATGGGCATCCTCACCGAAGATACCACTCCCAATTATACCCCAGATGAACAAAAACAATACATGGGCCATCCCAATGCCCACGCCAACGCAGGCTGGACCATGCTGGGCCCCTGACTGGCCCCCCAAATAGCCTAGTCCCTTCCCTACTAATAAAAATCCACAAAACCCTACACATTGGGCCGGAGGCCACCTTCCACTTCCTTGAGCCCTTTATGTACCACCCCCACCTACAACAACTGATCACCAAAACACACCAACAATGCACCACATGCGCCGCAGTCAGTTCCCAAGGGAGAATGAGGCACCCAGGCCCCACTCATCAGATGCGGGGCCATCTCCCGGGAGAAGACTGGCAAATAGATTTCACTCACATGCCAAAACACAAAAAATTACGGTATCTCCTTACTATAACTGACACCTTTACAGGGTGGGTAGAAGCCTTCCCCACCTCATCTGAAGGGGCCTCCACAGTGGCTGAGATCCTACTCAAGGACATCATTCCCCGCTTTGGTCTACCAAGAAGGATACGGTCTGACAACGGGCCCTCTTTCATCTCAGCAGTCACCCAACAGGTCTCCAAAGCTTTGGGTATTACTTGGAAACCACATACCACACCACCCCCAGTCCTCGGGTAAGGTTGAAAGGGCCAATGGCCTCATAAAAGACCATCTCACTAAACTCCCCATAGAGACTCGGCTCTCTTGGCCTCAACTCCTACCTATAGCACTCACCTGACTCCGAACTGCTCCCCGAGGACCCACAGGCCTCAGCCCATTTGAACTCCTATACGGGCGACCCTTCCTATTACCCCAACCCCTACCAAAAGATCCTCCTCCTTTGGCTGCCTATCTCCCTTACCTCAGCCTGCTCTGACACCTGATTCGACAGTACGCTGACCTCACTCTACTAGTTCCCATTGATCTCTCCTCTCCCTCACTATCTGTAAACCCAAGAGACTCAGTTCTCCTTCGAGTAAGACAAAAACCAACCCTTGCCCCCCGGTGGGAGGGTCCCTACACAGTCATACTCACAACCCCCATGGCTGCTAAATTATTGGGCCACACCCCGTGGGTTTACACCTCCGACCTCAAACGGGCCCCCCCTTTACCCCCTATACCAGAAGAATTGTGGACCTCCCAACCAACTGGTCCCCTCACCCTCAAACTAACTCGACAGGCCCCTTCATGACGGACCCTTCCCCTCGGTTTCCCATCTTCACACTCACAATATTACACGAGCTACAACTCTCCCACTCATCCGACCCCATCACCCTCCCCTTATTTCTCTCCTGGGTCTCTGACTGTTGACTTCAGGGAACTCTCTCCGATTTCTCCCCCGTCGAAATCTCCTTCTTGAGCTTTTTACTAACCATACTTCTATATCATGATGATACTTCCCTTGTTACTCCTTGTTAACATCATCCCCCTTATACCCTCACAACCCTCCTATAGGTGGGTTTTTTACCTATCCGAAACTTTTAATGGACACACCTCTATCATACCCTCTACCACTTGCCCCATTGTTGGGTGCCAAAATCAAGTCACCTTTAAATTCCCCTCTTTCAACACCCTCCAAGCCTCTACGCGGATTACTCCTGCCATTTGCCTTTTATATGACCAAACCGACAAAATATGCTTCCAAACCTCCCCCACCCAATATGGAGGATGCCCCTATCACTATTGTAACATACACTGGCTCAACCTATACTGTTTCACAGGACCAAGGACAGGCCACTTCTGCTTAAAAAATGGCAACTTTACCCTTACTGTCCCTGATCCATGGGATACCCGCTGACAAACCGGAATAAAGGGCAAACTGTATCAGAATGACCATTTCTCTAACCCCATCTCCTTTTTAACCATCTATCAAACCTATGAGCCCTCAATGTCTCCTTTCCTCTCCAACCTTAAAGATCTTACCCAAGTAATCACGGACCAAAAAGACCAGCTCAACACACAACTACAGACACCCCCTGCACAACATCCCTTCTCATGGCTTACATTGATCAGACAAGGAGCGATCCTGCTTAACCACTCAGGTTTAACTAACCTGTCACACTGCTTTCTTTGTGCATCCCTTCAGCAGGATCCAGTAATAGCCGTCCCATTACCCACCCCCTTTCCCAACACCACTAACTCCATCAACCACCCCAGAAGTCAAATCTCCCTACAGATTCCCATCCTCACTGAGACCCCTCAAGGCAACACGTCTCACCCAATATGCTACTCCTCTCATGCCTCCCCAAATTGCCCCTCCCCCCTGCCTATGCCTAGCCACGACCCTCCCCCAGGGGGATTCTATTGGTGTAAGGGCACAGCTTATAAACAAATACCCCAAAATGCTTTTATCTGTCTCCCAGTCACCATTATCCCCCAGCTCACCCTATACGGACAGGAAGAACTCCATCAACTCCTCGAATTCCATCTCCAAAAACGAGTCGTTTTCCTCCCACTAATGGTCTATCGCTAGCCACGTCCCTATTGGCCGCCAGGGTTGGGACCGGCTCCCTCACATACTCCATTACCTCCTCCAGGGACCTGTCAGACAGGC
Source organism: Panthera leo (assembly GCF_018350215.1). Taxonomy (NCBI): domain Eukaryota; kingdom Metazoa; phylum Chordata; class Mammalia; order Carnivora; family Felidae; genus Panthera; species Panthera leo. The sequence continues at coordinate 69,630,823 of NC_056680.1, read as the reverse complement.
TCCAGATCGCAATAGAAGCCTCATCAACCTCCCTATCGACTTACAAAGGCAGATCAACTCCCTAGCACAGGTCACTCTACGAAACCAACGAGCCCTAGATCTCCTGACAGCAGAAAAAGGGGGAACATGCCTGTTCCTGAGGGAAGAATGTTGCTACTACCTCAATGAGTCAGGCTTAGTTGAAACCAATATAGAACACCTAAAGGAAATCCAAAAAACTCTATCCGCCCCCCCAGGATCCTCAGACCCCCTAACCTCCTGGTGGCAATCACCCCACCTAACTTGGCTCCTCCCCATAGTCACCCCACTAGTTTCTATCTGTATAATACTTATGCTCTTACCTTGTTTTCTCCGTTTCGTATGGAAACGAATTCATGAAGTTTCCCAGGTCGCATTTCATCGGATGGTGGTCCAGCCCTATTCCTTCATTCCAACCTCAGACCCCACATACTATGGCATCACCCTTACACCCGCAGGAAGCAGCCAGATCAGATCCCTCGCCCATTATCACCAATAAGAGGTTGGAATGTTAGGATGTCCCCGGAAGGGGACGGCCCTCTTGCCGGCACACTCGAACAAACTGAAGCCCCGAGCAGCGCGCCGGAACAAACTGAAGGTCAACCAATCACCAAGCGCCAGCACAACCTGGCAGAAGAGAAAGACCCACCCGAGCCTAAACCCGGAACTGCTGCAGCTTAAAAACCCTACCCCACCATACCCGGCGTGACTTCCCTGACTCCTCTCTCTCTCTCTCCCTGAGTCACGGAATCTCGCCCGAGACCTTAGTTCCCAAATAAAGCCTTTGCTAAAATTTTTTAGCCTCTGACTCCTATCTTTACCCTGCCTTACGCCTGACCCTAACAGTCAGTATCTGCAGGAACGTGGCAGATGACCTTGAGCAAGGTACTTGATTCTTTCCGTACCTCAATTCCTTCATCTCTCATTTCCCACCTTATTCGTTGCCTCGTTTCTTCATCTAAGGGGTTTGCCCAGATCCTTTCTGGCTTTCCTTTCAGTTCTAAAGTCCTGTGATTCCATGACTTGCTCAAAGTGACATGGCTCGTCCATGGTAGAGCTGGGGCCAAAATCTATGACTCTGGACTTCTAAACATTGCTCCTTTCACTAGGATGAAGGCCCCAATAAACCAGCATAAAATAGCCCCCAACATCAACAGCAACAAAACCTTTGGGCCAAGAAACAGAACGTGAAAATGCTGGTTTGTCAAGTTTATAGATTTAAGGCAACATTTCATGTAGGTAAAGCTGCTTATTAAGCTGCTCTCAGTCTCAGGTACATTTCTTGGGCCAAAGGCTACCAGAAACCCCAGGAAGTTCCTCCCTGAAGGTATAAGGTAGACGAGCTGCCTTCGGGAGAGAGCAAAGGTAGGCTTCCCAAGTAGGGGTTTCAGTTTGGCAACAAGAAAGAGCTTCCCTCCTGTAGGCCCCATCCCAGTATGGAAGAGGAGGATGGCCTGAGACAGGAGAGCCCAGGGAGGATGCTCACCCTGGGCTACTTCCCAGGACTGGGAAGTATGCGCATGGTGCCAGCCAAGACAGGAAAAGGAGGAGCACAGGTCGGGTCCAGATTTCCATGGCGAGACACCGTTCTCAGTATCTCCTATGTCTTACAATTTATTTAATTTTACAACAACCTCATGCACAGGCACTAGTGTTGCCCCTCATCACACAGATAATGGAGGTGAGAGATCCTCCCACAAGGCTACACAGCCAGCGCAGAGCTGGCTCTGGCATTCAACTCAGGCGGTTGGCTACAGATGCCAGCTGGGCTATCTCTCCTGGACGAGCCCGGCCTACTGAGGAGGAAAGACCTCGGTCTCCTGACCCATAAAATGTACCCATTCCTGTTGTGTCCTGCTCCCACCCCTTTGGCAGAGGGGAGAGGAGGCTGAGCTATTCCAGTCTGAATTACCCCTGGCTGTGCTCGCCTCAGGCCACCTCAAGACTCAGAGAGCCCTGGGCCAAGGCTGAAGGAAGGTGGGGGAGAAGGGACGCACAGGACACTGAGCACTCTCTGCCTGTCTGCTGGTGATACGTTCTGGCAGGAAGTGAAAATGGTGCAGAGTCAGGGTGAGAAGCCAGGCTGGGTGGGCATAAAGGATCTTCAAAGAAAGGCAGTCTAGAAAAAAAAAAAAAAAGAAAAAAACTGCTGCTGCTTTGCAACTAGTAGCACTGAAATGACCTTAAATGTCTTGGCTGCCCACAGTAACTGTGGCCTGTCTTTACAAATTCAAATTTGTGTGCAGTGGGGCTGGAAGCAGCATCTGTCAGGAGTTTGCATCCTGGGCTCTTCTTTTATTTTCTTCCCTCACCAGAGTCCCTTACTCAAGGTCCCCTCCTCCACTAAATCTACAGCAGAGAATGGCAGGGCAAACAGGCTGACGACTCTTGAAAAACAGCCAGTTTTCCCCACCTGTGAACCATCTGGTACTGCCCTTCCCTCTCTTCTTTACATAATCTCAGAAATCTTAAGGGATCTCTTGTGTGTGCACTGGAGTGAAAGCCCATCTTGCTTTTTGCAAGGCTTGTGATGCAAACGAATCCTGGTCCTTTCATTTGCGCTTGGAGCTCCAGGAAAAACTGGGATTATAGGATAAGCAGGAAGCTGCAGCCAAAGGAATGGTACTGGCTACTAAAAATAGCCCTCTTCTCCTTTCTCTAATCTCCTGAAAGCATCTCAAGTATTTCCTTTGATGGAGGAGTAGGGCAGAGAGAGCTGGGAGGAAGCCACGCCTTGGCGGCTGGGTTCACTGGATACTTACTTCGTATAAGGTAATATATAAGGGTGCAGCTCCCACTGGCCACCACACTGGAAAGAAGGACCAGTTTCCCCAGAGGCAATGGCATCTTGCTTCCTGGAGACTTTACAAACAAAAGACATGAATTAGTCTTTAAATTCAAGTTTAGGACAAGGGACTTTGGCTGGATCGGGCCCCACAGGGAAAGGAAAGCTAAAGAGGAAGCCAGCAAGGAGGCGAGGCCACCTTCCCCATTTGCTTCCTTTCAGAAAACCGGGGCTGGTTCTGGAGCCAAAGCAAAAGTGCCCTCCCGAGGGTGGCCCACATCCAGGACCCAGGCCGTGGGGGCGACGGCTGAGCACAGAGCAAGCATTCAGCACTTGTCTTTTCGGACGGAACCCAGCCCGTGTGCCAAGTCCTACATGGCCAGGAAGCACAACCACTTTGTCTCCTGCCTGCTGGTAAACAGGAAGCTTATCCTTTTGTGGCAGTAGTTGGTCTTATGAGCCTACCAATAGGCCTGCGTGGTCACTGGCTGCTTTCTTTCATATTTTGAAAAATGTCCCACCCCCCTGGATGAGGAAACTGTGGTCATGACTCTCAGGATGAATGAACAGATGGAGAGGAGCCAGCTCAGCAAATTCAGCATACCATGGCCACCCTGGCCTTAACTCCTGTCTCCTGAAGGCCTGGGTGGGGCTTTGAGCAGCACTAGGGCCTCAATGGTACCAATTATGCTCCTTCCAGGTGGCCATTTAACCACTGCTCACAACTGGCCTAAGCCTTTCTGTGAAGCTGTGAGATACCCGGCCATAAAGCAGAGCAGGACACTGGCTTAGGACTGGATAAATCACATAAATGAGAGCAGACACTGAAAAGTGAGGAGTGCATGGCCCAGCCAAAGGGCAGCTTCGACCCAGCTCCAGCTGACAATGGTTATGCAGGCCAAGTCTGGATGGATCTTCCAATACTTCAAGAGACCCTTTATGTTAAACTGTTCCAATTCTAAGTGTTGACAACCAACCAAAATGAAAAACAAACAAAAAAACCCAAAACAACAACCAAAAAAAAAAAAAAAAAACCCCAACAAAATGCATATGAGTCAGGTTCTTTCTGTAGGTTTCTGGTTTGCTTTGACCACCCAAGCTGCACCAGGGCATCCTCACCCTCCATGAGATTTAGGTAAATTCCTCTGTCTGTTTGCTGATATTTCTCCAAGAAGAAATGAGATTTTGGACAGAGATGGAAACCTCAGTTATAAACTGGGAAGGAAAAGACAAAAAGTGTTTATATCCCCATTTGAAGATTTAACGTTAGAGTTTTATGTGCTTCTTTAGGACCAAGCTTTTGATGTGACCTAAAGGGGTCCAAGGCATTACAGTGCAAAATACTGGGCATGATGCTAGTTTCTCTGCCAGCTAGATCTGTGAGTCAAGGTATCCATATTCTCACCATCTACTCCTCCACCTTCTAGAATACAGACACTACTAACAACTGTCTACTTATTTCTGAAACCTGAAGGTAAATGAATCCTTAGGAAGGGCTGTTGGAGAAAGTTCCTCATACGGATATTCCTTCTGGGAACTGAGAACTAAATATACCCTCAGACAGGGCTAATGTTGACCAGCTCTACACTAAAATAACACTAAATTGAGGTTTCTGTATAAAAAGTATTTTGATCAACATATCAAATTAAGGAAGATGAAGCATTAGAGCATCCTTGTATTATTTATTTATACGCATTTTATCCAACAGAGAAGGCTGCTGAAACCCCAAATACATGTACCCAGATCGCTGTGACAGTTTTGGCTGGTGCTGGGTAGTATGTAAGAATATTTATCAAAGTTGTGTGTAAGCTAATTACAGCAATGTAATCTGGGAAAAGCCATTTAGTCTCATAATGGAAAGGGTCGGAGCATCTCCAAAAAATGCAGGAGTCAGATCTTGCTTAATTTGAAGGACAACTCAGGAGGGTGGGGCCGTGAGCATGAATCACATAGAACTCCCCAGAAGGTTGTAGTTTCTACAGCTGGCATGAGACATGAGAAGGAAAACTGTCCTGAAACAATTCAGAGAATAGCCACCCATCTCTCATGTGAAATTACAGCCACAAGTGGACACTAGAGACCAGGAAAAACTCACAATTATTAAGGGAGCAACTTACATCTATTGTCTAACTTGAGAATACTCTGGCGGGTTCTAAGGCGGAACGTGGCCCCAGAACATTCATTACCTTTGCCACTTCACAGCACGGCTTTCTTGAAAATCATCAAAGAGAAGTCGCTCTGCAATTAGATAAAGATTTTACATTAAAGTCACTTTTCAAACCCAATTCTCTCTGATTTCCAGTTTAAGACAGCCAAGTTTTGTTACCAATCAAAGCTTTGGAACACGAATAAAAAGTTTAAATTTCAAAACAAGCCTTGTCTATACAGGGCTCTGGTTTTCCCCCCTTCTCTTCTGCCATGTAAGGAAAAGAAGAAGCAACAAAGCCTGATGGTCTCCTGCGTGTGCACCATGTATCTCTTATAACAACCAGAAAACTGGTGTGGAGGGGCAGGCATACACGGCACGTGTCTGACCACAATGCACACGATCCTGGATACAGGCAGCTGCCCACCAAAACAAGACACCATCAATATAAGCTGTACAGCATGGATTAAAGCAGTTTTTTAGGGTTTAGAAGAAACAACAGTGTATTAAGTGTATACATAGGCTTTAATAATAATGATACGAGGTAACATATCTCTATTAGGTGCTTGGTGCCTATATGCTAAGCACGGTACATACAATAATTCATTTAATTCTCACAATCACCCCATGAAGTAGGAACTATTGTTATTATCCCTATTTTATAGATAAGTAAACTGAGGCACAGAGAGGTTAAGTAGAGTGTCCAAAGTCACTGATACGTGTCTCGGTGGTAGAACTGGGATTCAGACCCAGGCAGTCTGGTACCAGGGTCTGTGTTCTTAGGCACCATGATGCACTGACTTTAAGATACCTGCTGATTTCAGAAATACTGAAAAGTAAATATATACACATACATATACATATACACATATGTGTATGTCTCTGAATTAAAATATACTCATGTTCAGTGCAAAAAGACCTCATCATATATGCCTTTCCTGCTATTTTTCATGATAGGAATGAGGCGCATACTTGAACTTTCACTCTTTCATTTAGCAAATGGTTGTTGAGGGCCTGCTCTGGTCAGGCAAACAGTGCTGAGGGGAATACAGACAATTCACAAAAGGGCCGTCAAGTATAACTATGCAGTACAGCACAGCACAATCCTAGCAGGCTTCCACTTCCAGGTGAAACATCCTAGATTCCTCATTATTAAGACGGTTTTCCAACAGTTGGAAGTTCTAGAAAGTTACTTGAGGAAGGGGCAGGTACCTTTTCCTAATTTGCACAAAGGTGCCTATGGGCGAGCTGCAGCTCGGTTAATGCAGGCAGAGTCCTGAGCACCAGGAGAGGAAGCGACGCCCAGGAAGTGGTCAGCTCTTCCTGGAGGGGGTCAGCAAAGGTTTCACAGAGGAAATCAACTCGGCAGAGAGAGCAGAGCTGAAGGAAAGGGTGACAGGCTTCAGGTCGGTGGAAACGATCAGCGAAGGCCAGCAGCAGAAATGAGGGCTGGGGGTGTGGGAGGAGTCAGAGCCACAGGACAGTTGTCTGGGAATGGAGGCAGTTCCTGCTGAGGAAGGCCACCGTCTCTGAGCTGCTGGGCTCTACCCCATAGAAGGGGCCACAGGCAGGAGCAGCAGCAGTGGAGTAGAAAGAGTATATGAGAAGGGCAGTTTCTTAAAATATTTATTTGCTCATTTGTACACCAGCTCATTCTAAAAAGGATGATAGGGCTAACAAGGATGCAAATTTTAGAAGAGAAGAAAGAAATGAATGAGGAAATGAAGCCAAAGAGAAAATAATTTTAAGAAAAGAAATACAGCTGGGGTAACATTAGTGCATAAAATTACACACTCTGGTGCACTAGACATTTCTTCAAGGCAGCCAGGAGGGAAGTCTGAGCAACTACAAGGCCCAGTGTCCATGGGGTCATGGGACACAGCAGCTGAGGAGGAATACAATTCCTAATAACACACAAAGCCCGAGAAAGATCTCTCCCACACATGCTCAGCAACGGAGTCTCTGAATTGGCTAGCCTTGCAAACAACATCCCTAGAATTGTTTTTAAAAGTTCACAAATTCCAAATAATCACTTTTTGGATAACATCCCCTAATAAAAGCCACAATCAGAGTCAAAGCAGAAACATAAACAATTCTACAAGTGGCCCAAACATTGGGGCCTAAGTGGGAAGTTCTGACCGGCTACCTTGACTCAAAGGAGAACTAAGGCAGTCATGACTGACCGGGTCTCCAGGGAGCCCCTCCATGTGTGACAGTGAGGTGAGGGATTTGGGGTTGAGGTGGGGAGAGGAGAACAAGGACTCAGCCTCTGCCCCTTTCAATCAGCTTCCGTTTACCTACCTCATCTGCAGCCTTGAAGATAGTGGTCAGCAGCCCCCAACCTCACACACCACAAATTCAAAAAGGCATCCTGGAGAACTAGAGACAGATTTGAGGCTACCTCCAGGAATGTTGTATTTTAGAACTAAGCTTTTGGTCACTGAAAATTTGTTAATCTGATGTGAAAATCTGCAAGACACTCAAATTCAGTTAGCCTAATACACAGCCAATTAGGGGAAGATTTTTTGCTTTACGGTTAACTAAGAGGCAAGGGTTGTGACACATCTTGAAAATGAAGCTGGTTAGCCACAGGAAAGCGGAACAAAGTACAGGCAGGCTCTCTTCAGAAAGCAGTCAGTAACTCTGCTCTGACACACGAAGGGTGACTTAGGCCCCCAAAGGCTAATGGCTTACAAACTCTTCTCAAAGGAGTGAGCACCTTTCCGGAGTCAAAGGGCAATCTGTGAAACAGGGTCGAGGACCCTCCTGTCACCTCTCTCCGAGCCCCCGACCAGATGGAGGAGATCCATAGGAAGTATCATTAGGGAGATAAACAGAAGCAGCTAGACGGTTCAAGCCACAGTCATGATCTGACCAGGGGAAGATGGAAGCAATCTGGTGGTACGATCTCAAACTGGGCTGCACATCAGAATCCTGTGAAGAGCTTTAAAAAAAAAAAATTTGATGTCCAGGCCACTCCTCAGATCGATTGAAATAGAATCTATGGGAGTGGGATCCAGGCACTGGTGTTTTTTAACCTCCTCAGGTGAGCGTAATACACAGCCAAATTTGCAGCCAGTGGTCTACAGAAACAACACCCTGCAAGTCAAGCACATGGGCTGTGGTGCAAAGGCTGGTCAGATGATCCTGTAGGGGATCCTGGGACATTAGAGAATGGAGACAGCTGTTCTCTCCACGCCACACACACCACCTCTCCGACCACATCTTGAGAGATTTAGAGGCTGTGGCAATAAATGAAATAGACTCCTCTTCCCAAGTGGTCTGGCCCTGGATAACAGGCACACAACCCTCGTGGGCCCCGGTCTGATGGCGGGAACCTGAAGCAGCAATCTGCCAGTGTGTGAGATAAAATCCTTGAGTTTAATAAGAGGTAAGCTCAGGAGGTCCTTATAGCAAGACAAGCACCCCAAAACCCAGCTGAGAAAGATGGACCGATCTAAGATAATAAATCCTTGATTTTTATGAGGCAGTTTTCTCACACTGTAATATTTCTGAAATCAGGCTATGTCTTTCTTACAAGCTAGGTCTCTTTAGTAAAGTGATTCTTTTCTCAACACTACCATCCCCAAATTGTTAAAACCATAATTTGCCTTAATACGTTAAGAGTGGGCATAATAGGCAGCTGAAGTTGGAGCAGGGCCAGCCTGTACATGAACTCAGGACCATGTGAGCTTCCCAGCAAGACTATTAATATCCCATGGTTCTTCTTTAACTCTGGGCTTTGCTCAGGGAGACCCAGTCCAGGAATAATCTACCCACTCAATTTCCTCTGGATAACATATGGCTGGTCTGGCTTGTCCCACATCTGAGTGACTACTATGGGCCAGGCATAAATCAGGATATTTTATATGCACTACTACTATTTCTTATAATATCTACAAATGGTAAAATATTTTTGCCTTTTTTGAGCTAGGAAAGAAGTCTTAAGAAAGGTTCTAAAAGTTGCTCATGGTTACATAGCTATTCCACAACAGAGCTATCACATGTATCTGTCTGATCCCAGAGGCCACGATTTTTCCATCAAGTAACAAAACCCATGTTATGGGTTTCCTAACAATCAACTTCCCATACAGGTAATATGTGCTGTCCAAAAGCCACTCCAAAAGTTCACATGTTCTTTCTGCAGGAAACAAGCCATCCCTACCAACGCACTAGCCATGTGAATGAGCAACCATGGACATTCATGAGCCACCAGATGACTATAGTACCAGCAGACTATCTATGGAGCAGAAGGACCATCCACCTGTTCCATCCATGAATCACAACAGATAATAAATTGTTCTAGTTTGAAGCCACAAAGTTTTGAGATGGTTTGTTATGCAGCAATAGATAACCAAAATATCTTTTAAAAGCTTTTCTGAAAAGATTTTAAAAACTCTGTAAAACATATGTTAATTTTTTTTAAGTTTATTTATTTATTTTGAGAGAGAGAGCACGAGCAGGGTAAGAGCAGAGAGAGAGAGAGAGAGAGAGAGAGAGAGAATCCCAAGCAGGCTCCACAATGTCAGTACAGAGCCTGACATGGGGCTCAAATTCATCAACTGTGAGATCATGACCTGAGCCAAAAATCAAGAGTCAGACACTTAATTGACTGAGCCACCAAGGTGCCCTGTAAAATATACATTATTTTTAAGAACAACAATTTAAAAAAGCAATGAAAGGCTTAAAAAAAGAAGAATTATATTCAAACAAAAACAAAGCAGAGTGGAAATATTCAGAGTAGAATTCAAGGCAAAAAGCCTTTAATGGAGTCAAAAATAGACAAAAATATAATACCTATGATCAGTAGTAGCAAACAACATACAATAAAATATATAAAGCCAAAAACTAGTAAAAATAAAAGAATAAATGAAAAAAACTACAGCAGGAAACCAACATGTCATTTTCTATATTTAACAAATCCAATGAACAAAAAAAGCAATCAAGAACCAAGAATCTGAATAACTTTTTTACCTTGCAAGGTTCAGTGTGTGTGTGTGTGTGTGTGTGTGTGTGTGTGTGTGCGCACATATCTGTGAATACACATTTGAACATACTAAGATTTTCCAGTGTCTAGCATAAGGCTTCGTGGGACTGACATAAACATTCTACTGTTCCCATTGCCCAGTCCTGTGACTACCTCCTGGAGAATAAATCTGTACAATTTTTGAGAAGACAAAGCAAGTACAGATCAGCAGTTAACGTATCTTAAGTCAATTCATATACACAACGATGGAAATTGACCTTCCACTACTGCAAGCAGCTATTATCCTTAATTTTGAAGATTAAAATGACAAAATTTGAAATTGAGTTTCAAATAAGATGGAAGAAATTAAAATCAGCTTAATGCCATTTTCATTAAGAATAAAACAAACTGAGGGGCGCCTGGGTGGCGCAGTCGGTTAAGCGTCCGACTTCAGCCAGGTCACGATCTCGCGGTCCGTGAGTTCGAGCCCCGCGTCAGGCTCTGGGCTGATGGCTCGGAGCCTGGAGCCTGTTTCCGATTCTGTGTCTCCCTCTCTCTCTGCCCCTCCCCCATTCATGCTCTGTCTCTCTCTGTCCCAAAAATAAATAAAAAACGTTGAAAAAAAAAAAAATTTAAAAAAAAAAAAAAGAATAAAACAAACTGAAAATGTTAACAGTTGTTATCCATTAATTCAATCAACAAATATTTTCCAACTGCACTCAAAATACCAGGCACCATCTATGCACTGGAGATACAGCAGAGAACAAAATAGACATGTGGTTTGTGGACCTTACATTGTAGTGGGAGGAGATAAACAATAATAAGATTAGTTTAGTTAGTGATAAATACTTTGGAAAAAATAGAGTGTCAAGAGAATGAGGAGATAAACTACAGACTGGGAGAAAATATTTGCAAAAGACGTATTTGATAAAGGACTGTTACCAAAATATACAAAGAACTCCTAAAAATCAACAACAGAAAAATAAACCTAATTAAAAAATAGGAAAAAAAATGAACAAATGTCTCACCAAAGAAGATACACAGATGGCATATAATCATATGCAAAGATACTCAATGTCATCTGTCATCAGGGAACTACAATTAATACAAAGAGATACCATGACACATCTATCAGAACTACTAAAAGCCAAAACACTAACACCAAATATTGGATGTGGAGCAAACACTGGTGGTGGGAATGCAAAATGGTACATCCACTTTGAAGAAACAGTTTGGTAGCCCACCTACCAACCTAAACAAACAAATATATGCATGTGACATGTGTGAAAATCAAGAAAAGGAAACCACACTAAAATGGAGTCAGGGGGTTTGGCAGGGGAGCTCTTATGCCCTACCACCCATCCTCAAATGCAAATCCAACAGGAAGAGAGGGACCTTGCAGGTGGATTCTACTTTCCCATCCCAGCAGGTGGAACAAAGGTTTTCCTCACGCCTATGCACCACCACCCAGCAACAGATCAGCCAATGAGAGACAATCACCACTCAGCCAATGAGGAGCCACTATACTTCCAACTCTCAGTTTACTGCAATGGGCTGTTTATAACAGCCTCCCCAAGTCCCCGTTTTCCTCTATAAAAGAGTGTGCCTCTCCTTTGTTCTCCTAACTTCCCTATGGTTCTGACATAGCTTACTTGACCCAGATTGCAATTCTTCGCTCTTCACCCCCCCCCCCCAAAAAAAAAACATCTTTTGCTGGGAAATAACTGGCAGTTTTCTTTTAAGGTTAACCCATGCTAGAGTATAAAAGGAAGAAAGAGCAGTTTAAACTGTGGGGTGAAGGAAGGCCTCTCTACCAAGGCAACATTTGAGTTGAGATTGAAGGAGTAATTTGAAACCCAGAAGAGGGGCAAGTAGACCAGGCTAAGGCCTCCAGGCAGCCACCAACTTGGTATGTTCAAGAACCAGAAGGCAGGCTAGCATGTTAACTGAGGGCCGGCAGGAGGGCAGGGTCTTCATCATGTAGACCTTTTTCGGGTATCACAGACAGTTTGGATTTTATTCCAAGTGTAATGAGATGCTGCTGAAGACTTCAAATGGGATGATATAGTCTGGCTTGCCTTTTCTTTTTTTAAAGATTTCTCTAGAAGGGGCAGGATGGAAGCATGAAAACCAATTAAAAAGCTCCTGCAGTAGGAAATAATGGCAGCTTGGACTAGCTGGTAGCAGCAAAGATGCAAAAAAGTGAAAACATATGAAGTAGGAAGCAGAACTAACAGGATACTGGAGGGATGGTGAAGGGCAAGGCAGAGTGATTTCACAGGATTTATCATTATTATCCTTAAGCCTCCTTACAAGTATTACCAGGATTCAAAATTACCATGCACTTAGACTTTAGAAATGATATTGTGGTAGAAAGCTTAAAATAGTAAACTTTGATAGCTAAATCTGATTACTCATGATGTCTCATACATTTGAATAAAAAACGTTTCAAGGCCATTCTCTTGCAGATTTGAAAACACAGCAAAAAGATATTCAGTATTTTCTGGCATCAAAAACTTTAGATAAAGGACTCTGATTCATAACCATTTTGCAAGGGAATATCAGTAAGGAAAACCCTATTAAACGTTTACTTCAGCATTTCTATTAAAACCCTCCATCTTAGAAAAAGAAAGTATATAGGAAAATAAAACAATTTGGCATCAGTGATTAGAAGTAGAATCTGGGAGGCTCGTGGCTGAATGTTCCCTCCCTGAAACTCTCCTATCATGTTCACTCAACTCTCTACCTGTTCCTTTTACCTCTCTGGCCAGTCCTCTTAAGTTCCTTATTGAAATTTATGCCCTCTATCTCTTCTATATTGCCCCTCATTCTGTTTTATGGGCTGAATTGTGTGCCCTGCCATCCACTCATATTTTGAAACCCTAATGCCCAGTACCTCAGAATGTAACCATATTTGAAGACAAGGGAATAGTTTTTTATGTTAAAAAGTACTCTTAATCATTCATCATCAGGGAAATAGAAATCAAAACCATGATGAGATACCACCTCACACCTGTCAGAATGGCTAAAATTAACAACAAAGGAAACAGGTATCAGCAAGGGTGTGGAGAAAGGGGAACCCTCTTACACCACTGGTGGGAATGCAAACTGGTACAACCACTCTGGTAAATAATATGGAGGTTCCCGAGAAAGGCAAAAATAGAACTATCCTATGATCCAGCAATTGCACTGTTAGGTATTTACCCAAAGGATACAAAAATACTCATTAGAAGGGATACATGCACCCTGATGTTTATAGCAGCATTATCAGCAATAGCTAAATTATGGAAGAGCCCAAATGCCCACTGACTGATGAATGGAAAAAGAAGATGTGCTGTGTATGTGTGTGTGTATATATTAATACATACACACATATATATAATGGAATGTTACTCAGCCATAGAAAAGAATGAACTCTTGCCATCTGCAATGACGTGGATGGAGCTAGAGAATATTATGCTAAGTCACAGAAAGACAAATACCACGTGATTTCACTCATGTGGAATTTAAGAAACAAAACAAACAATCATAGTGGAAAAAGGAGAGAGGCAAACCAAGAAAGACTTTTTTTTTTCCTTTGGAGACAGAGACATTGAAAGGACTATAAACCATCATCAAGTGAGATTTATTCCAGGGATGCAAGGAGAGTTCAATATCCACAAATCAATGTGATTTACCACATTAACAAAATGAGAGACAAAAACCATATAATCATCTCAATAGTTGCAGACAAAATAGCATTTGATAAAACTCAACATCCATTTAGGATAAAAACTCTCAACAAAGTGGGTATAGAAGAAATACACCTCGACATAATAAAGGCAAAATATGACAAACACACAGCTAACATCATACTCCTTGTGAACAACTGAAAGCTCTTCCTGTAAGATGAGGAACAACACAACGATGCTCACCCTCACCACTTTTATTCAACATAGGACTGGTAGCCCTGGACACAGCAATTAGGCTTAGTAAATAAATAAATAAATGGATCCTCATTCAAAAGGAAGAAGTACAACTGTCACTATTTGCAGATGACATGACACTACATATAGAAAACCCTAAAACCCCCATCAACAAACTGTGAAAATAAATAAATTCAGTAAAGTTGCAGAATACAAAATCAACCTGTTGTATTTCTGTACACTAATAACAATCAGAAAGGCTATACTTTCAGGGATCATTTCTATAGTTCGTTACTAATAACAATCAGGAAGAGAAATTAAGAAAGTCCTATTTATAACTGTATCTGAAAGGATAAAATACCTAGGAATAAATTTAACCAACAAAGTGAAAGACCTGTACTCTGAAAACTATAAGACACTGATGATAAAGGGGAAGCCAAAACAAACAAATGGAAAGATATACCATGCACCTGGATTGGAAAAATTAATGTTGTTAAAATGGCCATACTACCCAAAGCAATGTACAGATTCAGTTAAATCCCTATCAAAATAGCAATGGCATTTTTCACAGACCTAGAAAAGACCATCCTAAAATTTCTATGGAACCAGAAAAGATCCCAAATAGCCAAAGCAATCTTAAGAAAGAACACAGCTAGATGTATCCACACTTCCTAGTTTCAAACTCTACTACAAACTCTACTACTACAAAATTATAGTAATCAAAACAGTATGGTACAAGCACAAAACAGACAAATGGATCAATGGAAGTGAATAGATAATTCAGGAATAAACCCACACATATATGGTCAATTTATAAAAGGACACAAGAATATACAATAAAGTCTCTTTAATAAATGGTGTTGGGAAAATTGGACTGTTATATGGAAAAGAATGAAATTGGACCACTCTGTTATACCATAGACAAAAATAAACCCCAAATGGATTAAAGATCTGATTCTATAAAACTCCTAAAAGAAATTATAGGCAGTTAGCTCTTTGACATTGATATTAGCAACAATTTTTGAGATATGTCTCCTCAGGAAAGAATGACAAAAGGGACTACATTAAACTAAAAAGTTTTTTGTACAGCAAGTAAACCATCAACAAAATGAAAGGGCAACCTACTTGCAAATGATATATTTGGTAAGGGATTAATAACCAAAATATATTAAAAACTCATTCATCCCAATATTAAAAAAAAAAATCCAATTAAAAAATTGGCAGTGGACCCGAATAGACATTTTTCCAGAAGAAGAAATAAAGATGGCCAACAGACACAAAGAACGATACCCAATATCACTAATCATCAGAGAAATGCAAATCCAAACCTCAGTAAGATATCACCTCATACCTGTCAAGATGGCTGTCATCAACAAACACACAAAATAACAAGTGCTGGCAAGAATGTAGAGAAAAGGGACACTCATGCACTGTTGGTGAGAATGGAAATTGGTGCAGCCACTATGGAAAACAGTATAGGTTTCTCAAAAAATTAAAAATAGACATACCATACAATTCAGCAATTTCTCTTCTGCATCTTTTTCCAAAGAAAATGAAGACACCAATGCAACAAGACATAAGCAGTCCTATGTTCATTGTAGCATTATTTACAATAGGCAAGGTATGGAAGCAACCTAGGTGTACACTGAGAGATAAATGGGTAAAGATGATGTGGTATATATACACAATGGAGTATTACTCAGCCATAAAAAGGAATGAAACCATGCCATTCACAACAATATGGATGGACCTAGAGGGTGTTATGTTAAGTGAAATAAGTCAGAGAAAAAAAAAGGCTATATGATTTCACTTATACATGGAATCTAAAAAAAAAAAAAAACAAAACAAATGGGGGTGTCTGGGTGGCTCAGTCAGTTAAGCCTCCAACTCTTGATCTCGGCTCAGGTCATGATCTCACGGTTGTGGGATGGGACGCTGTGTCAGGCTCTGCACTGACAGCATGGAGCCTGCTTGGGATTCTCTGTCTCCCTCTCTCTCTCTGCCCCTCCCCTGCTTGCTCTCTCTCTCTCTCTACCTCTCTCTCTCTCTCTCTCTCAAAATAAACATTTAAAAAAATAAAGCATTGTTAAAAAAAAAAAAACAAATGAGCAAACAAAAGAGAAACAGATTCATAGTTACAGAGAACAAAATGATGGTTGCTGGGGAGGGGAGTTTGACAGACAAAACAGGTGATTAAGAGGTACAGTATTCCAGTTCTACAATAAATAAAACACAGGATGTAATGTATAAATAGGGAATATAGTTAATAATATTATAAGAACTTTGTATAGTGACAGATGATAACTAGACATGTGGTGACCATTTTGTAATGTATATAAATATTTAGTCATTATGTTATTCACCTGAACCAGTACAATGTTCTATGCCAATTATTCTTCAATAAAAAAATAAATGCTAAAAAATTAAATTAAATTTTTAAAAATAAGGTAAAATAATAAAAATTTAAAAGGCAAGAAAATGGTAAAATTGAGGACAGTAGTATTTCTGATGGGGAGGTTAGATAATGGAATGGGGAAAAACATACATGTAGACAAACAATGTAGGGTGGGTAAAATTTTACCTCTACCATCTTCCAGTCTCCAGCTGGGCCTGAGAATTAAATTGGCTTAAAACAGATTAACAGGAGAAAGGCACACAAATTTTATTTTTACATACACTTGGAAGTTCCCACAAGAGAATGAAGACCTAAAGAACCGGCAAAATCCAAGTTCTTCGATATTAGGTTGAACAAGAAGAGATGATTTTGGAAAGACAACTAGAATATATGGCAAACCTAAATAAAAATTGTTATTTTAACAAGGTCTGTTTGTACAGAATACCCAGTCTCAACTCCTTACTCCAGTGATAAGCATGTTTCTTCCCTGTATAGGGAGGGCATCTTTCACATGGGTGATCAGAGCATTCTTCTCTGCACCTGCTGTTTTTCACGTGCCTCTAGCTAAAAATAATCCTTATGCCAAAGTGGCATATGTTTAGGTAGCATATTCTGCCACCCTTCAATATTATTCTACATTCTCACATTGCTCTTACATTAGGTGATCCATTCACAGAAATCCATAACCCATGTGTATGTGATGCCTAGATTCCTTTGCATGTATTTAATGGTACAGATTTTTAAAATAAAATCTTTAAAACATAATATTAGCTCTGTGCCAAACATATAGTTAATGCCCAAGAAATATTAACTATTTTTAATGTGAGGTGAAAGTCCCTACATAAAAATATAGTACAATTTGGACCCATATTTTAAAGATTAAAAAGGAACTGGAGGAAATAGATCAAAATGTTCACAATGACTACTTCTGGGTAATGAGAGGCAGAGTAAATTAATTTTTTTCTGGACCTTCATATTTATCTGTACTTTGCAATCTTCTGCATCAAGCATGCTTAGATTACTAAGAATGACAACAAAACCAAATAGAACAGTCAATGAATACAATGCCTGAAGCATATTATGTATCTGTTATGATAATAAAGAAATGTATATATCTCATCTTGTCAATATTATCAAATCACTAAATGGCTTTGCTTCACCATTTTATCCTTGCAAAGTCACTCAAAGATCAATACAGGATATATTCTAAAGGTCCCTTGTGCTTTTCTACATAGTTTATTAATAGCTTATCTGACTCAGCATTTTCTAAAGATACTGCAGAAACACAGGACTGGGACTAACCACCTCCTCTATTCTCCATTTAGTCTCAGCCTTTGAAATGTAAAACACCAACAGTACTGTCACAAAGAAAATGGAGAAGGATGTCTGGATGGCTCAGTCAGTTAAGCATCGGACTTCAATTCAGGTCATGATCTCATGATTTGTGAGTTCAGGCCCCAGGTTGGGCTCTGTGCTGACAGCTCAGAGCCTGGAGCTTGCTTCAGATTCTGTGTCTCCCTCTCTCTCTGCCCCATCCCGATCCCATTCTCTCTCTCACTCTCTCAAAAATAAGTAAACATTAAAAAAAAAATTTAAGGAATAATGTAGATAATATAATATCAAAAGCAATTTGTATTCTGTAAAGGGCAACGCAGTTGTTCTTGGGTCCTATACTCTTGAGTATCTTGGGAGCATAATCAGGTTTGTAACCCCAGTGACTATCAAAGAGTTTCTGAAACAAAAAAAGAGGTTCAATAATGGCTTCTTAAATAGAATTTTTAAATGTGTCTTCCTCCTCCCTCACCCAATAGCAGTTCTAACACTTCTGTTTTATAGACTATAAACCTCCAATGACTAAGATGACCTTTGATAAAAATAAAAACTATTCTTAAAATTCAGCTCTGGATAAACTTCTGTCTCATGTGTGTTATATCTTCCTAACAATACTCTGTGTTTACCGGCAAGTAGAAACTGTGTATTAACTTGTCTCCAGTTCAGCATAATACAATGTTTGGCAAATGGTAAGCATTCAATACACAACAAAGATTCTTTATTACTTGTTCCAAAAGTGAAAGCTCAATAGCTTTCAGGCAGAGTTGGCAGAATTTACCCTAAATATATAAAACTGCTGGTGATAATACCATAGGCAATTTGATGATAAGCCACCCTTTGTGTTATAAAAGAATGAACATAGCAGCATGCTTTGTTCATAATTTCAGCCTGACGTAATCCTAAAATTGAAGTGTATGATTTGTGACAAATGGATCTGAGTCAAAGACAAGATTTCCTTGATGAATAGGCTTCATTCACTGAGTTAGTCGCAGAGGGAGTAAATATACACAATTCAGTATTAGGGCTTATCTTCAGGAGTTTGAAGGGCAGGCTTCCCATGACCATTCTCATTCCAACCCAGTCTGCGCTTTCTATAGCTGAACCATGGCATAAGTATTAGGCATTTTCAAAACTGCTGATAAACTGATAGAGTTGCTTGGCTGAAGGTAATTTTAAAGGTTAAAGGTCATTAGCCAAGTTTATTTTTCAACAGATATTACACTTTGTTTTTCTTAGATACCGTCTGTCTATACAACAGTAGTCCTTCATGGTTTTTTCTTCCCCCAACACACATACCACATGACATTTAGATGCACATATACATGCCAGGCTCTAGAATAAACAAGGGCATTCACAGTAACACCGTCTCCTTCCCCATGATCAAGGAAACAAGTCAAAAACTATTATAAAATTAAGTGTTAATCTACCATAATTTGTATGGTAAAAGTAAATTAATTACAAACTTAATCGAATTCCTAGATTTAACAAATTACTTGCTGAATATCTCATGACCATTCACTACTCTGAATTATAGGGGGAAAATGTCACACAGAGAAAGTTAGATTATACTTTAAGGTGAAAAAAGGGGCTACTGGTACACAGTGCAAGAGAATTTACATGAAAAATCTTATCAAGGAATCTTCCAATGAATTTGAACAAAGCCAGATGTTATTCAGTGTCTCACTTGTACTCACTGGAATAAAAATAATTAATGTACTGTTCTGCTGATTCCTTTAATAAGAAGCCCTCTAACAGATTTCTAAAAATTACTCCCTTTAATATTTCATATTCATATGGGAAACTACAATTCTAAGAATAAGTTTTCGGAAGCTTTTTTTGTGGGGAAGTTGGCAGGAGCCATTCAAAACAGACAGCAATTCTTTATTTAACATGTACTTAATCAAAACTTACTGCTAATTCCTCTGCCAATTTCAAAGGGTTTGGAAAGACAAGAGTGGAATCAAGGGAACTCTAGAGACTAGAGAATCTAGAGACTCTCCAATGTGAAATCCTTCTGAATCAGATCTTTGGCGAAAGCCAGGCAAACTCAAGGTGCAAACTGACTAACTGGACTGAACACCTCACCCTTCATTAGGCACCAGAAAAGACTAAAGTTTTAAAGTGGTAGAGTTATTACTTGGATTGGGAACAAATACCTCTCATCATCAGTTCCTTAGAACACTATTGTAAAAACTTTGGCATTACCGAAGAATTTCCATTAAAAATGGTTATTTTTTGTTACAAATAATAGAATCAGTATCTTCAATCAAGTATTGGTTGATACAAAGGGAAAAATTAAGAATGCCTTCTCTCTATTCTGGCTTATATACTGGGTGAAGGCATGAAAACACACCTATAATGTATTTATGGTTTATTTAGAGAAACATTCTGGCAAATTAGCATGGTTAAGTGTTACTTATTTGGAAATACTGATGTAGCAGTAATTTGAAAAAACAAAAACTACTCTACCAGTTTATTTCAAGATTTCAAGTCAAATTTTCATTCTCAGTAAAATTTCTATTAAGGCAAACAACTTGGGCTAGGCTCTTAAATATCAAACAGTAGAGGAGACATTTAATGAATAAACTTCCTTGTTAACACTTTGCCTAAGTAGACTTTTTCAGAGGTACCGTGTTCTGGCTAAATGAGGCTGGCTTTGTTTCTTTCAATAAATTAGAGAAGGGAAAAAGGTGGGGAAGGGAATGTGACAATCACACTTAATCCAAACCAGGCTGCCATATGTCACTTTTTGTCCTTTGCTGGTTCATTGATTATTCATGAATTCACTACCTGACAAGTGCTATATTTATCTTTACAGCCACAAAGCTGTCAATTCAGTTTCAAGCAAGCCTGTCTTTGTTTTCAATGAAACACACAATTTACGCAAAAAAAGGCCTTGTGTATGCGACACTGCCCTATGCTGTAATACAAGTATTAAAAACAAAAACAAAAACACAACACTGATATAATATAAGTGAGTATCCATGTTGGTCCTGGCCTGAGCCTTATTACTATTTTTTAATGACTGTTACATCAAAAGAAAAATGAAATAGTCTCAGCTTTTAGAGCCTTTGGCTTCTATGGATTCCCACAGAGGCCCTGAATCCTTCTCCCTGTATTCTGTTATCAATGGTCTTACTGTTTCCATTTCTTTTATTCTTTTATACATGCTTGTTTCTGGCAAGTTTACTCTGCTATTAACTTACCTGCTTAAAGCTACCTGAGTTCCAAGCACTGCTTCCCTGGGATGCATTACATTAGCTCTAACTAAAAATCTGCCCCAGAGTTTCCTTTTCCCATATACAGTCCCATGAAAGACATCACAGGTCAAATTCCAGCTTGTTTGCCAGCATCTAAAAAAGACATATTTTTTCAAAGGTATAAAAAGAGACACACTTAAGGGGCGCCTGGGTGGCTCAGTTGGTTAAGCATCCGACTTCGGCTCAGGTCATGATCTCACGGTCTGTGAGTTCAAGCCCCACGTCGGGCTCTGTGCTGACAGCTCAGAGCCTGGAGCCTGCTTCAGATTCTATGTCTACCCTCTCTCTGCCCCTCCCCAGCTCGTGCTCTGTCTCTCTGTCTCTCTCAAAAATAAATAAACATTAACAAGTTAAAAAAAACAAAAAGACTTAGCTTTTATTACTACCAGACAAGAAGATAGGGAAAACAAGCTTGCCTAAAGACATTTTAAATGCTTCCTTGATGGCAGTAAGCTTAAAACTACCACCACAAATCCACTATATTTGTCCTGAGGGAGCAAGTCAGAGGGAGAAAATAAATTAAAAATAAACTTGCATCCTAAAAATTCCTTGACTAGCTTGAAGAATAAAAAAGCAAAGTGAAATCTACAATCCAAAATTACTGTCATTTAAAAGTTTTATGATAATAAATAATGCCAAAAATGTAAACTGCATTTAATTCTCCCTAGATGTGCTCAACAATAATTTTGACATGAGAGTTCAAAACATGTGATAAAGATTAACAGTTAGTGATTGAGGGCAAAGACCTACTCCAAAGTAAAAATAGCACCTCATAAATAATTCCAACATATGATGCATTCCTCCATGTTTTATTTCAATTTATCTTTTGAGGATCCCCAAACTTAAAAATTTCTTTATAATTCAAGAATGTGATTAAGATCTATCCCTCCACTAACAAGAAAATGAAGTCGAGACAGCATTAATATTTCAGAACTCCACTATGTTCTCAGACAAAGTCATCAAATTCCTAAAGTAATTAAGGCATGAGATCAGTGTTTATGCCTAAGAAAATAAAAGAAAAAAAAGATTCAAATACAGGTTGAATGTTTTCATGATTTAAGACTTATCCAGGTCAGTGTATAATTGTTTTATTGGATAATCTATGTCCAGAAGTTCCTAACTTGTTTGTTCTTTACCAAATGCATCACCACTTGTTCCATCATCCAAGATAAAAAAAAAAACTTAGACCTCTTCTATCACCCTGTTTTCATTAGTCAGGATTAGGTGCAGCTGCAGATCGCCATCTACAACAAGAACAAAACAGATATACAGACAAAACCGACGGCTTACATAAGACAGAAATCTTTTTTTGTCCACACAAAAAAGAAGCCCTGATGTAGTCAGTTCAGTGTATAGCAGTTCAGAGTGTTGGACTCTTTTCCACTTGGTGATGTGCCATTCCCAACATGTGCCTTCCACTTTGAGGTCCAGGACCTCAAGATGGCTGCCTGAGCTCCTGGTATCACATGCACAAAACAGCCAGTAGGAGAGGGGAAGCAGGATTCATTCAATCTTAAGATTTTTCCAGAAGTTGCACACAATGCTTCTACTTTCATCTCATTAATCTGAATTTAGTGATATGGTCACATCCACTTACTAAAAGAACCTGAACATGCATTCTTTGCACTAAGCAAAAATAAGTCCAGCTAAAAACTAGGGTTCTATTACACAAAAGAAGAAGAAAATGAAAGCTGGGATTGGCACAGTCGTAAGCTCTGATACTTCTCCCTTACCTTACACATCCAAGTCTCCTCAGTTCTTTATCATTATCTACTTAAGTCAACCCCATCAGCCTGGTTTTAATTTACCTCATCATCACCTTTGCTTGAACTATAGCATCCTACCTGATCTCCTTCACCAAGGTGTAAATTAGCAATTCCATTTGGGCACAGAAACTAAAGACTAATACTAACTGGTATAAGCATGGAAAGAGCCATCTGAGTGAGAGGCACTATGCCTTTTCCTTCAGACTTGTCATTCAAGACAGCCTAGCAAAGGAAGAACTCCCCATTCTTCCACGCGAATGTGTTAAGGCCCCTACTGAAAAGCACAGAGATTGACTATAATCTGGTGTCTTTGTGTTTGTGGAAAATCTTCCTGGGGGTTAGTGGTCAGAGATGGTTAGAGGGTCTTAACAGGGCTGGAAATCAGTCTGTTTTTCAGAAAATACTTCCTAATGGGCAGAATGTTGGGCCAGAATTTTAAAAAAAACACAAAAAAACAAAAAAACAAAAACAAGAAAACCCAAAAACTGTCAACCTAGAATTCTATACTTGGCATAAATATTTTTCAAAAATGAAGGCAAAATGGGATGCCTGGGTGGCTCAGTTGGTTAAGCATCCAACTTCAGCTCAGGTCATGATTTTATGGTTTTGTCAGTTTGAGCCCCACATCAGTCTCTGTGCTGATAGTTCAGAGCCTGGAGCCTGCTTCAGATTCTGTGTCTCCCTCTCTCTCTGTGCCCCTGCCCAACTCACGCTCTCTCTCTCTCTCTCTCTCCCAAAAATAAACATTAAAAAAAACAATTTTTTTAATGAAGGCAAAATAAATACTTTTCCAGACAAATAACAGCTAAGAGAATTCACCGAGAGCAGATTTACATTATAATTAATGCTTTTTTAATTAAAATATATTTGATATTTTTACATTGATACATTTTACATTTTTACATTGATATTGAAATTTACATTGTGTAAATTTAAGGTGCACACATTAATTTGATACGTTCATATGTTATAATAACTGCTGTTATAGCAATAATTAGCATCTCTATCACATTACATAATTATTATTTCCTGTTAGTGGTTGGAATAATTAAGTTCCTGTCCCTTAGCAAGTTTCACGATTATAATACAATACTGTTACCTATGTTCACTGCAGTGTCCATTAGCTCTCTAGGACTTATTCTCATTGCAAGTCTGTACCCCTAAACAACATCTGTCCAATTTCTCTGCTGCACCCCCATTTCCTGGTAAATGCTATTTTAGTCTCTGTTTTAATGAGTTTGTCTTTTTAGATTATACAGTTAAGTGATACCATATACAGTATTTGTTTCTCTCTGATTTATCTCATGAGAAATTTTAAAGTTTTTCTGGCAAAAGGAAAATATCAAGTGGAAATTTAGAACTGAAAACATAATAAAGAGGCTTATGATGACAAATATGTGGCTAAATGTTAAAGACGGTTTTTCTCATTTTTAATTTCTTTACAAGTTGAAGTGACATTGAAGTGACATCAGCAAGGTGGTAGAATAGGAGTATTCTCTGTCTTTTCACCAAAGAACAATTATGACAATCACCAATAAAAGAGTACTTTTGAGGAAGTCCAGGAGTCTAGCAGAGAAGTTCCAGCACACCATCAGAGCAAAAACTTCTGACATTAGCTTGGAGAGAGGGAAGATGGCAGAGTAAGAGGATCATGAACTCACCTCCTCCCACAACACACCAAGGCAACAACTACATGTATTGCAACTCACACTGAAAACAACCTGAAGACTGGCAGAATCTTCTACAGCTAGTTATAGAGAGAAGGTGACATCAAAAAGGTAGGAGGGGCAGAGAAAGGGTAGGAAGCCAAACCCCCTAGCCCAACTACTCACAAAGGAGACAGACATCACAAGCATGGAGGAGTCAGGGGATTAGGGCCCACATTGGACACCCATCACCCTGGGGACCCATATTGAGAAGACAAATCCCCCTAAAACGTGCTTTTAAAAATCATTAAGGTTTAACTTCAGGATAACTGTACTGCTATAGGAAACCAAGTCTCTACCCTTAAAGAGCCAGCATGCTAAATAACTCAGCCCAACACAGCACAGGGAGGGGGAAAAAAAGAAAGAAAAAAGAGAGAGAGAGAGAGAGAGAGGGAAACAAACCATAAGAAACTCTTAATGATAGAGAACAAACAGAAGGTTGATGGAGGGAGGTGGGCAGGGGATGGGATAGATGGGTGATGGGTATTAAGGAGGGCACTTATGACAAGCATTTAGTGTTGTATGTAAGTGATGAATCACTGAATTCTACTCCTGAAACCAACGTTGCACTGTATGTTAACTAACTAGAATTTAAATCATTTTTTTTTAATTTTGCCTTTTGTGACAACATGGATGGACCCAAAGGGTATTATACTAAGTGAAATAAGTCAGAGAAAGAAAAATACCATGTGATTTCACTTATATGTGAAATCTGAAAAACAAATGAGTGAACAAGCAAACAACATAGAAAAAAATACTTATAAATACAGAGAACAAACTAGTGATTGCTGGGGCTAGGGGGGTAGGGTTGCTGGGGGAGGGGGTAAGGTGATAAATAAGTCACAAGGATGAAAAGTACAGCATAGAGAACATAGCTGATAATATTATAATAACTTTGTATAGTGATAGATGGTAACTATGTTTTTTGGGGTGAACATTTCATAACATACATAATTGTCAAATCACTATGGTGTACACCTAAAATGAAATTATACATCATCTATACTTTAATTTTTTAAAAATTCTGACATTTGACTTATTGAAGAGGGTAAGAAGAACAATTTCACTTTACCCACATTACCCTTCCTCCAAGGTAGGGTACTATATATATACCTTATGGTACAGCTCAGTACCAT
Organism: Panthera leo; assembly: GCF_018350215.1. NCBI lineage: Eukaryota > Metazoa > Chordata > Mammalia > Carnivora > Felidae > Panthera > Panthera leo. The sequence goes on along the minus strand of NC_056680.1, from coordinate 69,605,408 downwards.
AAGACCCACTCACCTGCAATTTTTCCCACAAGGGAAACAGAGCATGTAAGTGAGTATCCAGCTTCCCCAGCTGTGTTATAATCTGCCAAAAAGACCCACTTCTTTCTTATCTCATCCAGAATATTGAGGTGAACTGCACAACTGAAGGGTAGGTTGGGCACCCAGGGCTAAAATGTATCAAAGAGACGTATATCCTACAAACCATTTCATGGACTGCATCAGGAAGCCTACCGCTGAGGTGCTGGGGATGCCCTGCCTGCAATTCCTCCAACTGACCCATGTACCTACCCCCAGCACTTCGCATGCCTCACTCACACATACTCCCACCCTGTGGCAGGCTCTCTATGTGTGTCACCCCATCCCATACTTTCAGTAAATGGATGTGTTCAAAATTCTTTATGCAAGCAAAATTGTGTTTAAAGAGATGTATATGTAAGTATATACAACGGAATATTATTGAGCCATTTAAAAAAAAAAAAAAAAGGAAATCCTGCCATTTGCAACAACATGGTCAAACCGGGAGGACATTATGCTAAGTGAAATAAGCCAGAGAAATGCAAATACTGTATGACCTCCCTTATATCTGGAGTCATTAAAAAAAACAACAAGAAGAAGTCAAACTCACAGAAACTGTAGAATGGTGGATAGCAGGGGGCTGGAGGTGGAAAAATGGGAAGAGACTGGTCAAAGAGTACAAATTTTCAGTTATAAGTTTTGAGTATCTATATACAGCATGGTGATTATAACCTATAGCCTATATAGCAAAATGTATAGTATAATGACTATTTTATATAAATGAAATTTGCTAAGAAAGTTTACTTTAAGGGTTGTCTCACACACACATAAAAAGGTAACTATGTGAGGTGATGAATGTGCTGATTAACTTGATTGTGGAAATCCTTTCACAATGTGCGTGCATATTAAATCATCATGTATATTAAATCATCATCATTGTACATCATGATGTACACTTTAAATATACTAATTTTATTTGTCAAGTATATCTGAATAAAGCTGGGAAAAAGTTACTTGGCTATTTAAAGCAAACTTAGTAAAGTATATGGTTTGTCACATGTAGAAGAAAAGATGTGATAAAAATAGCATCAGGGGGAGGTGCATAGACAGAAGTATATTGTTGTAAGGCTCTTGTGTGAAATGATACATTACTTAAAGGTAAATTGATAAAATCAGATATATATTGTAAACCTTGGAGTAACTACTAAAAAATTTAAAAGGTATAGCTAATATGCCAATACTGCAGATAAATGGAATCACAAAAAAATACTCTATTAATCCAAAAGAAAGCAGGAAAACATGAAAGAAAAGGGGGGGAGGAACAAAAATGAAATGCAAAAAATAAAGAGCAAGATGGCAGACTTAAACTATATTGATAATTAAATGTAAATTGTCTAAACACTATGACTGTAAGGCAGACATTATCATAATGGATTAAAAAAGAAAACAAGATTCAACCACATACCATCTGAAAGAATTAGTTGGCCCATGACAATGACCAGTGTCCCTCAGGTCTACAAAAATATGGAATATCCTCTTCTCTCTGGAAAATCAGTTAGTACAGAAAGGAGGGCACGGTAGGGTTCTCATTTCACAGTGGGTCAAGAAATTTTTCATCAATAAAAAATTTCCCTGCCATGGAGTAAACAAGTGCAGAAAGTCAGAATTATGAATTCTGCCTTTCTGGTAGCCTTAACATAGAATCAGATCTCCTGAGAAGAGGAGGCACCTGGCTGGCTCAGCTGGTAGAGCATGCAACTCTTGATCTCAGGGTTGTAAGTTCAAGCCCCACGTTAGGTGTGGAGATTACTTAAAAATAAAATGTTTAAAAAATTATCTAAAAAGACAGAAACTTTGGTTGAATTCAAGACTCCCAGCCACATAAAGAATTACATTAATTTGAAAAGGATAAGGGATTCACTTATCCCACTGAGGCTTTCGCAAAGTTCAGCCCTCAACACCAATTAACAGGCCATTGAGCAATGAGAAAAAAACTTGATGCTGCATCAGGTCAAGGATTTTACAGGAGTTAATAGATGTGTTGGCCATATCTTGGCAAGTCAGGCTGTCAAACGTGTACTTTAGTCTACTGAGCAAGTCAGCCTGATAAAACAGGTAACCAGACAATGGCCCAGCATTTTCCTCCTCTGTCAGGTAAGAAACAAGATATACATCTCACTCAGTCTGTTTCATAAATAGCAAAGCCATAAGCAGCTTCATTTACAACCATAAACATCACAAGGTGACAAAAATAATTTCTTAGGAATTAGGTCAGGACAGTTATGGGTTCTGAATCACTATCTGACCTTGAATTCCTGAAAAGCAGCAGCAAACAGGAAACAAAATAGTTTCACAATTTTACGTAGCCTCTTAACATTGGTTGTGTTTTGTAAAGCTAATGACCAAATACTGAGAAAGTGCATCCTAAAGACATTCATAGCTGATTCACAGTGAATAGTCTTACAGTGGGTTGTTTGATCCAAGGATCTAGATGAGAAACATGGAGCCAAGGTGTGTAAGGGAAACCAAGGTAGCTAATGAAATAAAATAATCAGATGACCTGGGAAGAGGGAGAGCCAAAGTGACTTTTTCTAAGAAGCAGTGTAAGTTCTTGTATCAGTACTTGTATCAGTTATCTATGGCTACTGTAACAAATTACCACAAACTCAGTGGCTTAAAACAACACAAATATATTATCTTCTATTTCTGTTATTCAGAAGTCTAGCATAGATCTTCCTGGGTTAAGATCAAGGTGTCTGTAGGATGCACTCTCTTCTGAGGGCTCTATGGGAGAATTTGTTTCTTTGTCTTTTCTAGCTCATAGAGGTTTTCCACTTTCCTTGACTTGTGGCCTCTTCCTCCATCTTCAAAGCTAGCAACAGCAGGCCTATTCCTCACGCTGCTATCTTAAGACATTTCCCTTCCAATTCCTTCTTATGCAGAGACCCCTGTGATTACACCGGGTCCACCAAATTAATCAAAGATCATCTCCATATTTTAAGGTCAGTGGACTAGCAAACCGAATTCCTCTTTCCCATGTAACCAAACATTCAGAGGTTCCAAGGATTAGGACGTGGACACCTTTGGGGGAGGGGGCATTATTCTGCATACCACAGAGCCCTGAGCAGCTTCTTTTTCTTCACTGCTTTGCATGGATAAAGCAATGCTGTTTAAAGAGGAAAAACACCACAGATTGGGGAAAATATGGGTAACCATTGTGGTTCCAAGTCCATACTTTTATAGATCTTCAGGAGAGGTGTGGACAAGGCTGCCAAGGAAGCATTAACATTACTGCACATTATATTGGCCCAGAATAGAGTGGCTGGAGAACATTAGTGGCAACTATCAGAAGCACAAAAAGACAAAAGAAAAAGAGGGAAAGGGGGCTGAGGGTCAGGGTTTGATACCAGAGTCCATGATCTGTCACTAGCTACAAGATCTTACTTAGGCAAGGCACTTAACTTCACGTTTTATTTTCCTCATCTATAAAATGAAAAGGTTGACCTAAATTATCCTCTAAAGTCTATCCCAAGTCAAAACATAATGAAATATGGGAGAAAGGAAGAAAACAAAACCAGAAGTTTATTCTCCTTAAATTTGAAACCAGGGCTTAGCAGTTCATCTTCCCATGGGAATGGAGAATAGAAAAGTAGACTCTAAAATTTTGAGGCCAAATGATACCTTCAAAATAGTAATACTGTGGGAAAAAATCTGACTCTCTATAGCATTTTCATCACTTAAATTTTCTTTCCTTTTTTTCTCAAGTAGGCTTCATGCCCAGTGCAGAGCCCAATGCAGGACTTGAACTCATGACCCTGAGATCAACACCTGAGCTGAGATCAAGAGTCAGACGTTTAACCAACTGAGCCACCCAGGCACCCCATATCACTTAAATTTTCAACGTAATCCATTTAAGTTAAAACAGCCACAATAGATGACATATTTTGATGATTCTAATAATAAAAATACATAAAATGATAATATGCCATTAAGAAAGGAAAGAAAATTTTAGAAGGTTAGCCATTCTTTAGTGTTGGGCAAGAAGGAAAGAGAAAGGTAGAGGAACCAGTTGCTAGGAAATAGAAAGTGTCATTCAGCAAGAATAATTTACGAGTTATGAAATGGTAATCAACTGATTAATAAATACCTTAGAATACAAACCTAAAAACAAACATGCAAAATTAATCAAATGAACGGCCATTCCCCATGATCTCAGAATACTAATTTTTTTAAGTTTATTTATTTTTGACAGACAGAGAGGGAGAGAGGGCCAGAGAGAGAGGAAGAGAGTGAATCTCAAGCAGATTCTGCGCTGTCAGTGCAGAGGCCAAAGTGGGGCTCAAACTCATGAACCACGAGATCATGACCTGAGCCAAAATCAAGAGTTGGACACTTAACTGACTGAGCCACACAAGTATCCCTCTGAATTCTAATTTTAAAATGATAAAGTATTGAAATATATTATGCAGTTAATCCCTATTACAAAAGAATGTTGTATATGATATGTGAATACTTATTGATTATAGCAATTTCATGTATTTAATATAACTAAATCCCTAGAGATAGTTCCTAGACTTTTTTTTCCCAGAAAGAACTGATTATAATTATTAACCATCTTACACTAATTTACCAGAGGAACACTGAAAAGTATAAATATTACAGTCAACCTAAAAGCAAAGGGAAATCCTCTCTGAAAGTAATAATCCAGATGGCTACTTTTTGGCCTCAGCTAACACTTACATAACCATTAGTAAGGTAGGCTTTGAGAATTCAGAAATGTTTATGTAAATAATGTACACATTAAGAGCTATAGTTTTTTTTAATAAATGATTATCTGTTCTACATGGTGAGTATGTGGCTTCTGCACAGCAAAGGAAACAATCAACAAAACTAAAAGGCAGCCTACAGAATGGGAAAAGATATTTGCAAATGACATATCTGATAAAGAATTAGTATCCAAAATCTATAAGAAACTTATCAAATTCAACACCCAAAAAACAAAAACAAAAAAACAGTAAGAAATGAGCAGAAGACATGAATAGACATTTTTACAAAGAGGACATCCAGATGGCTAACAGACACATGAAAAGATGCTCAACATCACTCATTGTCAGGGAAATACTAATCAAAACCACAATAAGACACCACCTCACTCCTGTCAGAATAGCTAAAACTGGGGCATGTGGGTGGCTCAGTCAGTTAAGCGTACAACTCTTAATTTCATTGTAGGTGATGATCTTGCAGTTCCTGGGACTGAGCCCTGAGTCGGGCTCCGTGCTGACAGTGCAGAACCTGCTAGATATTCTCTCGCTCCCTCTCTCTCTGTCCCTCCCCTGCTCTCTCTCTCTCTCTCAAAATAAATAAATAGTTTTAATAAAATAAAATAAAGTGAAGTGAAATGAAATAAAAGAAAAAGAATGGCTAAAACTAACAACACAACAAAAAACAGGTGTTGGCGAGGATGTGGAGAAAGGGGAACCCTCTTATATGCTGGTAGGAATGCAAACCGGTGCAGCAACTCTGAAGAACAGTATGGAGGTTCCTCAAAAAGTTAAAAGTAGAACTACCCTATGTTCCAGCAATTGTACTACTAGGTATTTACCCAAAGGATATAAAAATACAGATTCAAAGGGGTACATGCACCATGATGTTTATATAGCAGCACTATCAACAACAGCCAAGCTATGGAGAGAACCCAAATATTCATTGGTTGATGAATGGATAAAGAAGTGTACACACACACACACACACACACACACACACACACTTGAATATTACTTAGCCATCAAAAAGAATGAAATCTTGCCATTTGCCACCATGTGGACAGAGCTAGACAGTATTATTATGTTAAGCAAAATAAGTCAGTCAGAGAAAGACAAATATATGATTTCACTGAATATGTGGAATTTAAGAAACAAAACAGATGAACATATGGGGAGGGGTGGGGAGAAAGGGAAACAAACCATAAGAGACTCTTAAAGATAGAGAACAAACTGAGGGTTGATGGATGGAGGTGGGTAAGGGATGGGCTACATGGGTGATGGGAGGACACTTGTGATGATGAGCACTGGGTACTGTATGTAACCGATGAATCAGTGAATACTACTGAGCTGTCAGCACAGAGCCCAACATGGGGCTCAAACTCATAAACTGCAAGATGACAACCTGAACTGAAGTCAGATGTTCAACCGACTGAGCCACCCAGGCCCCCCTCAAATTTTATTTCTAGAGAAGGTTTAGTTTCACAGAGAAATTGAGATAAAATACAGACAGCTCCCAAATGTCCCCTGTGTACACCTCCTCCACATACAGTCTCCCCTACTACCAATATCCTGCACCAGAATGGGCCATTTATTTCAATCAATAAACCTACAGTGACACGTCATTATTATCCAAAGTCCATAGTTAAATTAGGGTTCACTCTTGATGTTATATATCCTATGGGTTTTGACAAATGTATGGCAACATGTATCCATCATTACAGCACCATATAAAATACTTTCACTATTATAAAAGTCTTCTGAGATTTGCTAGTTCATCCCTACCTCTCACCAACTCCTGGCAACCACTGATCATTTTATTCAAGTGACTTTTTTTAAAGGCCAAATATTTACCCTAGGAAAATGTAGCCTAAAGTTGGGAAGACTTGTTATATGATCGTTTAATTTCCTAGGCTGTTTCCACTCACTGTCATACAGCATCACAGGGTACCTGATCTATGTCACTATTATATAGACAATACAGGATGAGGAAACTGACAAGAGTTGGAAAATATTTCACCCATGAAACTTAGCATTAATAAGTTATTTAAAAAAAATTTTTAATGCTTATTTATTTTTTTTTTTTTAGAGAGAGAGAGAGAGAGAAAGCATGAGCATGGGAGAAGCAGAGAGAGAGGAAGACACAGAATCCGAAGCAGGCTCCAGCTCTGAGCTGTCAGCACAGAGCCTGAAGTGGGGCTTGAACCCACAAAGTGCGGGATCATGACCTGAGCTAAAGTAGGATGCTCAACTGACTGAGCTACCCAGGCACCCTTATTAATAAGTTATTGATGTATCTGACAATATTCTGATATTATCTTCACCTAAACCTCAAAGAATTTTAGAGAATGTGGTACAATGTGACTATTTAAAAGCAAGTAAGCAGTACTTTGTTTTAAGATTTTATTTTTTAATTAATCTCTATACCCAACATGGGGCTCAAACTCACAACCCCAAGATCAAGAGTTTTATGTTCCACCGAATGAGCCAGCCAAGTGCCCCAAGCAAGCAGTATTTTTGCCTTCACCATTTTTCCAGTGGTCTTTAACATTTACGATGTAACTTTCAATTAACTTTATTCTTCAACGATGGAAAGAAAGAACTAAAATAAAAAACTGGTATTTCCTGCTCCTGATAGTAATAAAAAGTCTTTATGATATTCTCCCAGCTTTTTGCTTCCCAGCTTTCTGTTAAAAATGAAAAATTAAGTTCACTATGCTGCACATTCTACAGATCAAAAATCCAGTTATTTTCTTTTCTTTCTTTCTTTCTTTCTTTCTTTCTTTCTTTCTCTCTCTCTCTCTCTCTCTCTCTCTCTCTCTCTCTCTCTCTCTTTTACAGCAGAGGTCAAAATACTGGAGATGAATAATTGCAAATGCCAAAAGCATAATCTGGCAATTTACATTTATTTAATATATTTTACAGTTAAGAAAAACCATGGTAACCATTCTTCAGGGGTCTTCCCTGACTCAAACCTGGTTTACAGCTATTTTTCAAGCCGAAATCCCAGACTCAGAACTGCAATCAGGCAGGTATGGAAAACCCAAACTGTCTGGGCCAACTGGGTGAGGCCCTATCACTTAGAGCATGTTTCCACTTGCCAAAACAACTCATTGCCAGTCAGAGAGGAAAAGAGATGATGAAGGAGCAGCAGAAAATACCATGGTATCTCCAACTACAATGCATTTCCAGGAGGCCAGTTTTCAGATGAAAAAATGTCATCTTGTAATTTGTGAGCCCTCTTCTATGTATTCTATGTACTTTAAGAAAAAAAGAGAAAAAATTGTGTTGGGGACTATTTTGGTTTACTCTATAACCTAAGGCCAGTATACTTTGGTATGAAGTCTATTATGCTATTCAAGACAGGTAGCATAAGATCCTTTTTAATAATCAAATCTTCCCCAGTGAAGAGATAGTTGATATAATGGGGGCACAACTTTGGCTTCTAGATGCAAGTAATGATCAGTTTCTTGATTTGGGTGCTCATTACACAATATGTACAGGTGCATACTTTTCAGTATTCATGTAATACTTCAATAAAAAGCTCAAACCAGGGGCGCCTGGGTGATTCAGTCAGTTAAATGTCCAATTCTTGATTTCAGATCAAGTCATGATCTCACAGTTTGTGAGATCGAGCCTGGAGTTGGGCTCTGCATTGATAGCTCAGAGCCTGCTTGGGATTCTCTCTCTCCCTCTCTCTCTCTGCCCCTCCCTGGCTCATTCTTTCTCACTCTCTAAAAAAAAATTTTTTTTAAAAAAAGCTCAAACCAAAACAAAAATCAAACATGTACCAATATAATAAAAGATTCATGGGTATGAAAATGTAATTCACAGAAACTCAAAGGCCAATTAACTTTTAAAGATGCCCCACCCCTCTTGAACTCCCAAACCTTTTACCTATGCCCTTAAAAACACATCTGTCATCCTTAATTACTCATCCTTTTCTCAGAACATTCCTGCTTGGGACACAACCCTGTCTGTACACACAATCACTTGGGAGTTAAAAAAAATTTACTTAAGCCTGAGCTCCACCTCAGATGGTCTTAAGTCAGAATCTCTGGGGGCTGGGACCAAGGAAATGGTATGTTTACAAGCCCTCCCTGGTGATTTTAATGCACAGCCAGGGTTGAAAGCCACTGCCAACTGAAACTTGGCTCTCCCTATAGCCCTCTTCAGTTTTGGCTGTCTTTGGGAAGACCTTTATCTCTCCTTCTATTCTAAATGACAGACTTGCTGGAAAAAGGATTCTGGGATGCATATTTTTCCTGTTCATCACATTGAAGATCTCCTGCCATTCCTTTCTGGCCTGCCAAGTTTCAGTAGAGAGATCGGTCATGAGTCTTATAGGTCTCCCTTTATATGTTAGAGCACATTTATCTCTAGCTGCTTTCAGAATTTTCTCTTTATCCTTGTATTTTGCCAGTTTCACTATGATATGTCGTGCAGAAGATCGATTCAAGTTACGTCTGAAGGGAGTTCTCTGTGCCTCTTGGATTTCAGTGCCTTTTTCCTTCCCCAGATCCCGGAAGTTCTCAGCTATTATTTCTTCAAGTACACCTTCAGCACCTTTCCCTCTCTCCTCCTCCTCTGGAATACCAATTATGCGTAGATTATTTCTCTTTAGTGCATCACTTAGTTCTCTAATTTTCCCCTCATACTCCTGGATTTTTTTATCTCTCTTTTTCTCAGCTTCTTCTTTTTCCATAATTGTATCTTCTAGTTCACCTATTCTCTTCTCTGCCTCTTCAATCTGAGCCGTAGTTGTCTCCATTTTATTTTGCAGTTCATTGATCGCATTTTTTAGCTCCTCCTGGCTATTCCTTAGTCCCTTGATCTCTGTAGCAAGAGATTCTCTGCTGTCCTTTATACTGTTTTCAAGCCCAGCGATTAATTTTATGACTATTATTCTAAATTCACTTTCTGTTATATTGTTTAAATCATTTTTGATCAGTTCGTTAGCTGTTATTATTTCCTGGACGTTTTTCTGAGGGGAATTCTTCCGTTTCGTCATTTTGGATAGTCCCTGGAGTGGTGCGGGACTGTGGGGCACTTCCCCTGTGCTGTCTTGAATAACTTGCGTTGGTGGGCGGGGCCGCAGTCAGACCTGATGTCTGCCCCCAGCCCACAGCTGGGGCCACAGTCAGACTGGTGTGTGTCTTCTCTTCCCCTCTCCTAGGGGCAGGATTCACTGTGGGGTGGCGTGGCCCATCTGGGCTACTTGCACACTGCCAGGTTTGTGGTGCTGGGGATCTGGCGTATTAGCTGGGGCAGATCGGCAAGGTGCACAGGGGAGGGAGGGGCAGGCTCAGCTCGCTTTTCCTTCAGAGATCCGTTTTGGGAGGGGCCCTGCGGCACCGGGAGGGAGTCAGACCCGCCGGAAGGACGGATCTGCAGAAGCACAGCGTTGGGTGTTTGCGTGGTGCAAGCAAGTTCCCTGGCAGGAACTGGTTCCCTTTGGGATTTTGGCTGGGGGATGGGCAAGGGAGATGGCGCTGGCGAGTGCCTTTGTTCCCCACCAAGCTGAGCTCTGTCGTCCAGGGCTCAACAACTCTCCCTCCCGTTGTCCTCCAGCCCTCCCGTTCTCCGAGCAGAGCTGTTAGTTTATAACCTTCCAGATGTCAAGTCCCGCTTGCTGTCAGAACACACTCCATCCGGCCCCTCCGCTTTTGCAAGCCAGACTCGGTGGCTCTGCTTGGCCAGCGGGCTGCCCCTCTGCCCTGGCTCCCTCCCACCAGTCCGTGGAGCGCGCACCGCCTCTCCGCCCTTCCTACCCTCTTCCGTGGGCCTCTCGTCTGCGCTTGGCTCTGGAGACTCCATTCTGCTAGTCTTCTGGTGGTTTTCTGGGTTATTTAGGCAGGTGTAGGTGGAATCTAAGTGATCAGCAGGACGCGCAGCGAGCCCAGCGTCCTCCTACGCCGCCATCTTCCCAGGATTCCCCTGTCTTGGCTCTCTTCAATCTCACAGTCCTCTTCACATTAGGCCTGGAGACAGGGTAGGTGTTCTTATTTCTTGTTGCTACTCTGAAACTACCATCTCACCTGCCTCCCTAAAATTCTAGCTTTCAATCTCACGTTATCAGACCATACCATCCCTAATTCTTGCTGTAGTCATTGGCATGACACCCCCAACATCATTCCTTAAATATTTTAGCTCCTGGCCATGACTCTGTCCAACACTGTTCTTACCAAAATGCATGATGATCTAAGAAGTCAAAAAATACCTTGAGACAAATGAAAATAGAAAAACAACATACTAAAATTTATGGGATGCAGCAACAGCAGTTCTATGAGGGAAGTTCATAGTAATAAATGGATACCTCAAGAAAAAAGAAAAATCTCAAATAAACAAGCAAACATTATCCCTCAAGGAACTAGAAAAAGAAGAACAAATGAAGCCCAAAGTTAGTAGAAGGAGGGAAATGACAAAGATCAGAGCATAAATAAATGAAATAGAGACTAAAAAGACAATGGGAAAGACCAATGAACTAAGAGCTGCTTCTTTGAAAAGACCAGCAGGGGTACCTGGGTATGACTCAGTTGGTTAATTAATTTTGGCTCTTGATTTCAGCTCAGGTCATGATCTTATGAGCCACATTGGGCTCTGCACTGATAGCATGGAGCCTGCTTGGAATTCTGTCTTTATCTCTCTCTCTGCCTCTCTCTCTCTGTGTCTCTCTTAAAGTAAGTAAATAAGCTTTAAAAAAAAATCAACAAAACTGACAAATCTTTAGCTAGACTCACCAAGAATTAAAATGAGAGGACTCATGTAAAATCAGAAATGAAAAGAGGCATTACAACTGATGTCACAGAAATAACAAAGAATCATAACTGACTACTATGCACAATTATATGCCAACAGATCAGATAACCTAATAGAAGTTGATAACTTCCTAGAAACAAAATGCATGAATATTTAAATATCCACATAGATGAACCTTAATATCCTCCTTTCCTCTCAGGGTCCAGTCTTTCGCTTGACCACAGCTACTCATTCTCAGTCATACTCTAGAACTTGTCACCAATAACTTGATCCCCTGTACAGTCTCAATTTCTAGCTTCCCACTCTTGAGCCAGCCTCTATCTTTTCAAATCACCTCTTCAAATATCTTTACTCCAATATTTTTAAACTCCTGCTCTGTAATTCATTGATCCTACCACCTTTGCATTGTTTTTCACCCAAACTTAGAGTCCATGGTCCATTATTATAATCCCTCTCCTTCTAATATACCCTCAACTATCCTGCCCCTTTTCCTCTATCATTATCACCAGGCAAACCTTAATCTTAGATAAATACTCTTCTCTACCTTATCAGCACAGGTTGTGGCCTTGTAATCACAAACAAGTTCTTTAGTCTCCTGAATGATCAGGTCATACTTTTAGCTCTCTTTTTACTTCTATATCTCCTTCCCCCTTCTCAGGCTCAGTAGATGAACTTGCTTCCCAGTTCTTGCTTCCAAGCAATCAGAATCTATCAGTACCTACATTTGTCCCTGAGTACTCCTGCCCTCCCCTTGCCATTATGGATGAATGGTCTGTGTTCCTACTAAAAACAATCCCTCCACTGTATGTTAGATCCCATCTCCTCAACCTCCTTCCAGAAATTCTCCCCGTCTTTTATGCATCATCAATTTCCCCCTCTTTAT